>NC_080021.1:103348728-103973728 GCF_030020395.1 Manis pentadactyla
TTCTTAACTAGCAACCTTCTGGTGAGCTGATGTTGCCTATGTATAAAGGCAAGCAAGCAGCTTAGTGTCAAATTAAGAGAAGTGGAATATATTATAATGGTACTTTTTATGTCTTGCTATTCTCACATTCAGCCAAGTATAATGTTTTTATTTAATATGTTTAGCTATGGATTCATCTCTCTTATTTTTAGCAACAGGAGCCTTCAATTTTCTCTAAGCAAAATGAAAGTTTATTCAGGGACCAAAGAAGAAAAAAAATCACTTCACTTAAGCATCACAGAAAACAAACACATGTAAGAAGCAAGGGACAATAGCCCAGGGTCCAAAAAAACTCCCAGAAAATAAAATGTTGAAACTGAGGTAGAGCAGGGACATAGGACAAGCATCATGATTAACTCTTCCTGCCTAGATACAAATAGTATATTAAGAACAGGAGGGACTCCATCTTAAGGCTAAGATTCCATTATAAAAACCAGGGAGTTAAGGGGTAAGATTCCTCACACATTTTACAGTAATAAGCCAACAACCAAACCTGTCTTAAGGCAGGGCGAGCGCCCTAAATGACATGTCCCCACTGCTTGAGGGTCACCATTATCTGGAGAAGAACAGGATCAAGAAATTCCTTCTGTGAAGTTTATCTGACAGAATATCTAGAGAACTGACATTATGATGCCATAATGCTTCTCACCAGAGATAGACATCATGAGACCACATGTCAAGCCTATACCCCCTGACCCTTTCCCCATTCTTGAAATCCTTAAAAGACAGGAGTCATAAGCCTTTAAGCATGCCTCCTCTCTGAGGCTGCCTGCACTCTCCTTTCTTCGAGTGTGTACCTTGCCTTAAATAAAGACTTTTTGCTGCTCAACTTAATGCATTTTGTCTCTGCACTGTTGCAGTGGTAAGTGCTTTTGTTACTTTGCTATTTCTTTCAATTTCCTAACTTAAGCACTTCAGACAAGTAGGGAAGGGCTACTGAGATCTCTGATTTGGGCTTGCAAGTTCCCGTCCCAGAGAGGACTGCAGCTGTACGATCATGCTCCTTAGTAGCCTGCCTGGAAATCTCCTTTCTTTGCCTTTGGGAAGTTCTCAGAACATAATCTCACTCCATCCAGTGCTCTGTGGCTCCCCCAAATCCTGAGATGGTAGGGGCTTAGTTCCCATGCTGTGCATTCAAGCAGATGCTGGACCCCATGTGGTTCTGGCTTCAGGAGTTGTCGGCAAGGGATTTCTCCTATGCTGAGCAGGGTTCAATGAACTTTCCTTTCCTCCCTCTGCTCTTCCTTTCTCTTTACTGCCTTAATGGCTGCTGTCATTCACTGCTACTCCGACTTTAACGAATTCCTTCCTTACCTACACTCATCTGACCTGCTCAAGAATTCTTTCTCATTCAGTCAAGGACCCTCCCCCATCCAGGTTGAGGTTTCACCTAGTGCACAGGGAGAGACCATCCAGGTGCAGCTTCCTGGCAACCAAACCCTGGAAAGGCATCTCAGGAAGCAGAGAAGAAAGTGAGCTCAAACCTCTCTCTCTTAGAGATGGGAATAGCAAGGAAGCCAGGCTCCAGCCAGAAGCCTCTGTGTTCCTCTTTTACCTAATGTTAACTACAAGTGTGTAAATAAATGGAATTATTTATTTATGGTGAACTTTGTTTTTTAAAAGAATGCAACATTTTCCCCAAATTGTTATTTTGATTCCAATCTCACGACTCCTTACTATAAGTCAGGGCTCGGTTCTTTCTGCTAGAAAATAAAAAATCATCCATTTGATATAGTAAGTAGGGTTGACCTTCAACAATCCATGAAGGCAGGGATGTGGGCCAAGCCGTTTGTAGGTCCTCATGACATAATGACCAGGATGGTTCAGAGAGCAAGATGTCCATGTACCACTTCATTCCTCTTGTTGTGGTTTGTCAGATAGAGTAGACACAACTGAGTCTGAAGTTAAATCACAGGGGTTCAAAATTGAGAGTCACCACTTCCTCCCTGTGTGACCCTAGGCAAGTTGCTAACTATCCAAATCTCAGTATCTTACCTGTGCAATGAGAGCTAATTACAGTGCTCCCACTGGAAGTGTCAGATGGTCAGTGCTCAACAGATATTACTAGTGTAAATAGGAAACATTGTTAGAGACAAATCAAGTAAAGGGTAAATGTTAGATGGAGAGAGAGTACTTGTTCTGTTTACAGCAAATCTTTTTTGGGGGTTGCAGGAGGGAGAGGCAGAGGGAGGGAACTTCTATAGAGTGGCATGGGAAAGCAAACAAGATGGGACTGCCCCAGCAGGTTCTGGCTCCCACATACCAATTTCAGTTAGTGGGGTTACCTGGAAATGAGAACGTTTTGATTTAAGTGCGGTGTAGTTCCTCTTGACTTTGGATCCTTAATTTTTCACGGCTTCTGGCCTTTTGAACTTAATTATGATGACAATAACAGTGGGCATAGATCTGGGGCACACCACACCCTTTGCCTGGGAACAAGTGGGGCAGCACAGTCTTCATTACTCTAGTTATTTGTAAGTGCTTGATAAATATTGGTTGAATAGCAGATCTTCCTGATAATCTTATAGCTATTCTGCACCATTATCTGTGGAGCATCAAGTACCTTGTATAGAGATGGAGGAGGCCAGAGGGGCAGCTCCTTTTACTTCTAGCAAATGAGGACACAGGCCCACGGTGAGATGCCGCTGAGTGACTCTGCTTTGTGAAGCAGCAGCTTATCGGAGGGCAAATGAGCAACACTGTTGAGAACTGTCCCCCTGTGTCACGCACCCTTCTGCCTGTGCTCTAAGATTGTAATCAATTCCTGTTAGCCCTAAATGGCCTATCAATGGCTGAGATAGGGAAAAGACAAAAAAACAACCCCCCCCCCCCAAATCCTTAATTTCTGATTTGTCTTTCAAGAACTCCAGAGGAGGGGATTTTGATCAGGGATCATGGTAAACATTGGTGTGGTGTGGAGCTGACAGAGGACAATCCCTGCTCTCCCTCCATCTCTTAGGATGAGAACTAAAGCCCTGCCATAGAAGCAGTATTTCTATGAAAGCCTCCCTGATCATTTCCACCAGGGTCCGCCCAGCTTCAAAACCACACTATTTAAAAAGAAAGAAGAGTGGATATTGCTTTGAATAAGTGAACATGTAAAGAGAAGAGCACTGGAGAATAAGTCGGAGAGATAGTGTTAAAATGCCTTTTCATATTCAACAGAAAAGAAACCTTATCTTCAAAAAAATAAGTCTGATGAATATATGAGCTGTTAATACTCTGCTATATCTAAGTTTCCATCTTGGAGAGAAAAGCAATGATTTCATTGTGGTGTTTTTGAAAAGAAACCTACAGAGACTGAAGAGGAAGTGTCTCCACCGAAGGCCAGACAGTGTGATATCACATTCTGAGAAGCTGTCCCCTGTTGCCAGCCATAATAGCATCCCAGATTTCTATAGGATTCAATGTCAACAAAAGCAGGGGTGGCAGAAAAAGCACCCTCCTCCTTTTTTTTTAACCTCTGGCTAAGAGGCAGTGGAAAGAGTGAGGACATTCCCTCCATGACAGACAGTGCTATTTTTAGGTGAGTAGTTACTTCTAAGACATGAGGGTCAAAGACCACTAAGAGCAGACAGATTACTAAAGACTACATCTATAGCACAACTTGGATCAGCTACCAACCCATCAGAAGTGAGCAAGCTGAAAATTGCTTCATTCATTTTGAAATAATTAAAATCCAACTCATCGAGCATAATTAAGTAAACACAGTTGGACCCACAAAGAAAAATCAGTGTAGAGAAATGGACCACACTGAAGCAATACTCCCCCAGTTGACTGACATTTGGGGGCAGATAATTCTTCACTGTGGGCAGCTGTCTTGTGCACTGTATGACGTTTAGCCAGCCTGGCCTCTAACTACTAGATGCAAGTGGCAACCCCCCACACACCAGTTGCGATCAACAAAAATGTCTCTAGATGTTGCCAGATGTTTCTACAGCACTGGAGGCATGAACACAATATAACCTCCAGACAAGAACTGCTGCCTGAAACTCTATCTTGCTTTTCATTGATCCATAGTGTGCTGTCCACTCACACATACCATAAGACTCATCTTCTGTCATCACCGACTTCGCAAACACCTCAGGCCCCACCTAACTTGCCCTATCCTTAGCTTCTCACCCTTACTTTCTCCTGAGACAGTCCTTGCACAGGCTTCTTTGCTTCCTTGGTCACTGGGCTGACAACTCCCCCAAACTGCATTAAGGTCTCTGTATAGAGGGTGTGGCCTAAAAGGAGAGAAAACCAACTTGTTACCAAATTGGCTCTTCCTGTGTTCAAATCCTGCTGCTGCCACTTAGAAAGCTGAGGCTTTAAGCACGCCATTTTCTTTCCTACTCTATAGCAATCTTGCTGAAGAAATGATATGGTACATAAAACCACTATCTGCTTCTAGAGATACTTATTTCATGATGGCTTAAAAAATTGGAAATACATTGCTCCAACACAGTGAAACAACAGGATAATGACAGCAAGCCAGTTGGAGCTGAAATAGTATTTTATTAACTAGGAAAAGAATCAAAATCAGCAGTACTGGGAAATGAAGGCATGGTCAGGAAGGATAGGCAGGAGCATAGGTGGGTACAGATCACCTGGGCATTTGCAAGCAGCTTAATGATTACGGTGGTCAGAGCTGGGGAAAAAAAAGCCAGTGATGGTGAACAAAGATGGAAATAAAAAGCTGGTGTTGACAGAAAACACCATATGTGCCTAAAATAAACCCAAATGAATCAAGAGGTAGATCGGTGATCAATCCTTTTTTTGGTTATGTTGTGTTTCACTAGCCAAATATTTTCATCTCATAGATTTTCTCACTAATTTGGAAGTGGTCACCTGTCTGTAAAAGAACTCCCTATTTCCTTTTGATTGAATTTTACCTGCTCAGTCTTTCTCTAATTGGTTTATCCCTTTACAATCAAAACACATTATTAATGAAGTATGACATTTCTATAGCACCAACTATGTGATACATGCAAAAACAAAAAAAGGTGCCTAAAAATATCTCAGTTACATATAAAGTCATTCTAGTCTGTATTTTTAAAGGGAAGGTAAGTATAAAAAACCTAGTAAGTTTAGAGAATTAAATTCCAGAAAAAAAGAATACAAAATGCATGGCATTGATAAATCCATATGTAAAATGGATTCATGTTTAGAATAGTACACTAATGATAAGTAAGGTTTCAAGATAGAATTTACATTTTCCCTTTAAATCCAATATCAGTATAAAATTATAGTATAAAATTTCATTGTCAGTTAGGGGCTGAGATGGTAGTCAATATACCCTTTTATGTAAAAAGAGTAATGAGAAAAAATATTGTATAGCATCACAATAATAAAGCAGTAGCTGACAACTGCATCTTTCTATCAGATGCATTCCTAATAGCTATACAACCACTATTTAGACCACCCCTCAGTGAGGAGTGTCAGGAAAATTAAAACAGACAGGCACTTCTTTAAGGCACTTGGTGCAATTTAGTTTGACTTAATAGGGTCTTTCTTTGGGAGTCTGAACAGAAGTATAAGCAATTCCACCAAAATTTTCAGATCTTATTGGTGTTGGAAATGTCAGCTGCTTTTGATCATGATCATGCGATCCTTTCATTTGACTGTATGTAGGGTTGGACTCCTACAAGATGTTATCTTATTTCTCTACATGCTTAAATGTTGCTCTGCTTTCATTTCATTTTAAACAAATGCACATCTGTTATAACCCACTGAATGATGAGGTTCCTCAAGTCTGTATTCTGTGGGCATCTTTTCAGCCATGTGTCTTCAGTTGCTATGTACGTTTCTCTCCGAATCCATTTTTAGATGTCATGTATGTTATTCTGTTATATCTGGTTTTATCATTCCATTTTCCAACAACTATAAGAGATCTTGCCTCTATAAAATTACAAATAGAGACAACTATTTTCCATCTTAACAGATGAGAAATCCTTTACATCATTTTATCAAATGCTCCCTCTGCTTTAAGTGTTTAGAACAACAATGAATTCCTCTTTTACTGCGGAGTCTATTCCATTTTTGAAAACAGTTTAGGGTACATATCCAGACTGTGAAACTTTCCATAGCAACAAGATATAAGAAAGGATATGGCTTTTGTTTGCATTTTCTAGGATAAACGGCTGTGGGCTACTTTGATTTTTGCATTTTAAATGCATTCCCACTACATTCACAGGTAGGAAAAAACCCAGAACTTACCGTGCGTGGCTCAAAACAAACTGAGTAAATTATTTTTATTTTCTGACTATTTTAAATTGTGACCAACATTAGAAACTGAACGTCAGGAAGATAAAATTCTTGTTCTATGTACTCACATGAGACACGACATTATTTTCTTATATTCAGAGAGAGAGAGAGAGAGAAGTTAGACAGGTGTTTAAGGAAGCTGATCAATTTCTCTCTCTTTCTCTCTCTGTCTCTCTCACACACACACAGCTATGTGACCTCCAGGGCCTGAATCATGATGGCTGGGATTTGGTGGAGGAACGAGTGAGCTAGGGTGTGTTTCTATGTTGGGGAACATGGGGGCAATTTTTGAGTGTTTATTTATACTTGGGGGAAAGTTCACACGTTCTAAAATCTCAGACCTCACTGTTGCTTTGTTTTCCCTGCCTCAATAGACATTTTATCTCCTATGAGCTGAGAAGCCTGGCCAAATGCAGTAAGGGAGCAGGATGACTAATTCAACACTTTATAAAGCCTCAGATTCACCGATCTATTCTTGGGAGAATCCTGGGTTCAACAGTGTAGCCAAGAAAGCCAGACTCTACATTCACACAACCTGGTGTTCTTTTGAAGAATCGTCCTTGCAAAACAGTGCCTGGATAAGGATATTTAAAAATGAAAAACTGCATTCATGATCAAGGAGATGGGGAAGAGTAAGCCCTAAGTTTTAATAAAGGTGACTAAAAGGAACTGCGTTCTTCAAATGGAAGGCGCTAATAATAGCTCCAGAGGATGATGCTTGGCAAATGTGGTACCAAATTTCTTTGTTGGCAGAAATGTACAGCTCACACAATCCGTGTTTACACAGTTCTGGTTTACTTTAGCAGAGGTACCTGTTACATATTTGTTGACATTCTCTTACCTTGTGTTGTTGATGCTGTTTTGTTTTTATATAAGAACTACCAAAGCACGGAGTTCTGTTTCATGTTTCTCAAGAATCATCTATTTACTTAAACATGGAAGTCTGTCAAGAAATAGAGAAAGCATGGAGTCACACAAAAAAGGAGAAAACTTTACTGTAGATAGCAGGATAGTGCACATTCTCCAGTCATTTTTAACTGTTTTTATTAAAAACTGAATGGATACAAAATAAAACTTAATAACATGCATTTAAGGTATGATGAATTACGATGAAATCGATGACCTTGTGCCTGCCTAGGATAGGCACTAGAGTGTTTTGGACACTCCGAGAGCTCCTCTGTGCCACTGCATGATGCCCTACCAACCCTCCCTAGAGGAAACCAATACCTGCATCTGGGTTTACTGTTTGCTTCCTTCTCTGTGCAGTTTGCCACATGTGTTGATATCTTCAAACACTGTGTAGCTTAGCCATGAATGTCTTGAGTTGATATAAATGGCATCACTGAATTCTTCCGCTACTTGGTTTTTTTCACTCAATATTATTTTCTGAGAGGCATTCGACTTCACATGAGTAGCTATATTTTATTCTTTTACACCGCTATATGGTGTTGCTCCATTATTTATTTTTTTTAATGTAGAAAAGAAATTTGGCTGTAAATCAATATACATCTTCTGTGTTTATTGCTTAAGAGAACTTTCATCTTCATGTCCATTTTAGCCTTTGATTCAACTTGCTGCTTTCCCTGGAGAACAAAAGTGCTACGTTATTTGGTAGTGATCAAGGGAAGCTTAGAGATTACCTCACCTCATATACGAGGGACCTGGAACCCAAGTAAATGAAGGGACCCTGGAAGATTACACAACAGTCAGGCCTCTGGGCATCTAGCCGTCCACATTTCATGCCTCCTCAAGAGAAAGAAGGACTGCGTGATGAACGGGCTGTGCTGACAGCTCACGGGAAGTGTGCTGGGCATTTTGAATCTAAAAAAAACCTCCCAGTTTTAATTTCTAAAATGGTAAATATTGAGAGCTATAACCAACATAAATAAAAGCACTCTGGAGTCCTCAATAACGTTTAAGAATGAAAAGGGATCCAAGACAACCACCACTCCTCTAGGTTGAGCCTTTCTTAGGGGCATGTTGCACTCTGAGGTTCTTCAAACATCGTGTGCCTCTAAGTCATGAATATACAGGGGAAACACTTTAAATTAGAACTGCTTAAGGCCAGGGGGGTTGCTCTGTGCCCTTCACTCTCCATTGTTAAACAAAGGGATTAAAATGTCGTTACCCCTTTCCGAAAGGTCACAATTCCCCTGGACCAGAGTAAACATTCACTAAAATGCATTGCGGTCAGTGTGAATGTGTTGGATAATTTTCAATGACAGTAAACCATTAACTTCTGTTTAACTCCAGGTTAAGCAGAAAACACTTTTGTTTCAGTCCTTATTATTGAACATCTTTCCAAAATGCATCAATTCTTTTCTTAGAAGGTAAGCAAAATGTTCTTTACTTTGTTCTTATTAATCCAGGATCTGCCAGTGTTTTAGGACAGCCACTCAGAACTGTAGTTTTGTGCTGAAACGTGGGTGTAGAAGGCATGGAGGGGTTGGTGGTGTACTGGCATGGGGCCATGGTTTGGTTTTATTATGTTTTTCTAAGTAGAATGGCTTGCTTTCTTAATACTTTCCCTTAAAAGCAATTTGAATTATAATGACAGTAACTTGATTGGCTTATTTTTCTGTCATAAAATACTTTCACATTATTATAACCCATAAACATTCTGTATGAGGCAGATACCTTCCCTCTTACAAAGGGGTAAACTGAAACTCGGGAGCTCTTCAAAGTTTTCAGTTAGTTGAGTACTTACACATTTTAAATTTTAAATATTTATTTTCAATTTTTTAAAAACTATGTATTTTTTAAATTAAGCTTTCTAATCTGTTTGTACTGGTAACACTTGAAATTTCTGAGTGACTTTTAAAAAAAAATCATGCTAAAGGCTATGGAAACAATAAACCTTTTACATTATTTTAGGACAAACATTAAGATTCTAATGAGTGTCTTTTTCTCTGATTCTTGTTTGCTTTTAATTCATTGTAGTTTTGGTTTGCTTCTGGAGAAAACTATTTCCCTTCATAAATTCTCAATAACATTCAAGAAAAGTATTATTTGGTGGGTGGATCTTCCTTTCTTCCATAAATTATTATAGTATTATTTCCTTTATAAATCAGTGCATACTACAGGCTTTCCTCTAGAAATTATACACTCTACAATAGTTTAAACTGATAAAGATTTATGTTTAACCTCTTTCCAACCTCTTTCCACCTTAATTTACAGAGGAATAACGTAATTGATTCCATCTCCAGTAAGGTTCCAATTCACCAAGTGACACTAATTCCTTAGGTAAAGAGTTAGTGCGCACTCCAGACGCTGATGCTGATGGAGGAAAAAAAAACAGATCCTAAGGGAAAAGCTGTGCCTCTATCACGGCTCTGCCAAAGGCACAGGAGAGAGAAGTAATTTTCTGCACATAGCCTCTCCATCCTAACTCCAAATAATGCAAAGAATCTGCCCCAAATAAAAGCAAGCCATTTCCTATGCATGCAGACTTGACAGTTCAGCTTTGACCAGTCAGCTTGATGCCCTGAGAAGCAGCCACCCCACCATCCACAGAGCTGATGCATGATTACTTATCTCAGTTTTCTGATCAATGATGATTACTGGTCCTTCAGGATATGATTCAGGCGTTACATTCTCAAAGCAACGTCCTGATATCCACATCCCCTACTCTGGGTGAACGGTCAACACTTGGCAAGAAGAAACAAGAACTTTCTTTGTAGAAAGAAAAGAAAATACGTGCTTTCTTTGTAGAAGGAGAATACATACTCCTCTGTCTTTGATAAGCGACTGAAAAGGCCTTTAAGTTTAGTGGTGATGTAAAGGACAGGTAAATAATTTGTCTAAGTAAACTTAATACCAGAACTCATCATCTTTTACAGTGAACTGGATAAGAAAGCCAAATGCTCATAAATAAAGATGACAGCTATTCACACACAGTGTGACTTTAGAGTTCTGAAACACAATTTAATCCAGAGTGCTTAGCCAAGGTGCCACTGTGGTATCTGAAATTCACATCATCAGACAGAGCACTACACTGGATTAAGGAAGTATATCTTTAAGTGTGCTCTCCTTGAAGCATTAATAGGTGTCACACTAAGAAAAAAACACAAATGGACAGATAATGTTCATTACTGTGGGGAAAGTCTCAGGTTTAAACAAACAGCAGTCTTTACTGTAGAACTTACCTGTGCTTGGAAAAATTACAAAGTGTATGCATCTCCAGAATGGACGTACATAGGAAGTATTTTCCAAACTTGATTGGCCATGGGACAATATTTTTTCACAATGTATCTTATTAGACTGATTTTTCTCAAATTAGAAAATGCTTTTCCAGAAGATCCCCTAATAGTATGCAAATACCCTAATTAGACAGATAGTTCACAAACCCATTATCATTCATGAATAGGTGGGCATGGACTTTTGTTTCCATCAAAATAACTGGCTTCAGAGAACAGAAACTTGTGGCAACAAGGGGTTTACGGGTTGCTGTGACTGAAAGAGAATGAATGATAGCCAGAGGGGGCTGGTGGTGGTGAGGAATGCTGAAGGGAGGCCCAGGTACAGCAGAGAAGAGTTCCTACAAACCCCAGTGTGAGGAGATAGTGCATTATGGGAGGGTCTGGAGGGCACAACTGACAATCCCAAATAGACTGAAATGAAAGAGACCAGGGAGAATGGTGGGAGACATTAAAGACAATCTTGTTCATGGAAATCTTCTGCCTAAGGCTACCCTTACAACGGAAAAAAAAAACAAAAAAACACTATTTCTTGTTTCCAAAGGCAGCCAGCCATGATAGTCATCCCTGCTTCTAAGTCCTGCAAATGTTATCCTGAGGCAAATATAAATTAGTAAAATTACAGTGTGTAAAATGGTGGAGATCTTCAGGAATGGAAAGTGCATGAACAACATTCAATATACTGTGATTCTCTAGTGCTCTGGTGTAAGACCAATCACCTTTAAACTTCTCCCTTCTTCTCAGGGAAAATGGGAAAAGTAACCTCCTAGGGAATTAAAAAATAGTTTCCCATGGGATAACAATGTCTATTGTAAAGTGAAGTTCTACTCAAGACTCTGAGTTAACATGTAAACACCACTTTAATTTTAAAATCAAAGTTCTCAAACATTTTAAAGGATAAGGGATTCACTTGAACTTAAAAGCAGCTTTTTGTACATCACCTCTCATTATAACTGAGCATAGCTCGAAAGAAAGTGGTGACAGAGGTTTTATTTTAGGAGATGAACATCGGCACATCGGCACCATGAAGACTTGATACGTGTGTGGCCTGTAGCTTTGAACTTCATCCTTTTCTGACTGAAGGGAAAATGTGTCTTGCCGTAGCAAGGCACATTCTCTTCTTTCCACTTAAAGTCATGTTTTGTACCTTAATACTCACATTCAATGAAATATTTTTATGGGAGGTTTGTACTCTATGTCAAAAGGCTCAATCTGCCTGTTATATGATGTGCTAAGATAATTGTACCTTATCAACTGTTAATTAGTGTGACAGCCTGCAACTTTTCAAAAATTTACTGCAGCTCTTGGTGTCTAGGTTTGGGTTAATAGTGCAGGGTGACATAACTATTCTCCATTTACACTTACGCCGTGTTCTCTGGATGCTGACAGAAATATTTCTTATGCTGGTAAGTCAGACCGCCTGTTATCTGAAAGAGGAAAGGAGGCAAGCAAAAAAGTTAAGGAAATAAACATTCCCACTACTTTGCCCAAGGCAGAAGGAAAGTAATAATGCCTTCTCTGAGGGGTCTAAGTGATATTTTATTCCTACATGATTTATTTCAAAATACTGAGGTTACCTGATGTTTAAAAAAGTTTTTTTCTATTACTATAGTGAACGATGTGACTGAGAGTAGCTTCTCCTTTTAATTCAGTCCCTGATTAATCTCAAATCTTGTCTTTTCCACCTTTTTTCCTCTTTGCCTTTCTGTCTATTCCCCACCGATTAGGAAGTCATCTTTAAATAAGACTGGTTTAGGCTCATGGATCTGAGCAGAGCCACAGGAATCGCTCTGGGTAAGTGCACCTGCAAGGTCAGGTATGAGCAGTGAAGAGCCAGACTAGGTCTTTGTGCACTTCATAAGCAAGAAGTAGTTCCCGAACACGGCAGAGGGTCCTCTATCCAATCTGCTGATCAGGCAGAGGGATTTTGCAGCACATTCTTAACACCACATGACTGCTTTTAAACAAAGCAAAACAGAAACAACTGTCTTAGAGCACACATTAATTAACCCTGAGCATCTCCATTCCGAAAGCTCCTCATGGGCACGTCATTCCAGGGCACACAACCAAAGGCACAGAGAAATGTACCAAAAATTGCTGCAAAATAAGACACAACCAACATTAACTTTCAGACCACAGGCACCAAAATATGGTTCCAGTCAAACTAAGGAAACAAGTTATTTCACATCATTGCTCCTTGTTTTGGAGCAAAAAACAAAGCCAGCAATTGTGTGCATTCTTGCCCATTCCCATTCTCTCCCTTACAAAGTCACATGCTTTCTTATCTCAAGTCATCTTTGGGTCTGGGTCTCTGGCTACCAGATTTCTCTCTGTTGAATGACCTGGAGCCAGGGCGTTTAGTCCAGGGAGTCCAAGCAGTACTAGGAGGGAGCACCTAGTCGTTAACTGAGGTCCAAGGTGACCTGTCTTCCTCAGGGCCCCTTCAAGCCCAGGCTTCCCAGATATGCCCCATCTCAATTCTAGCAAGGAGGCCAGGGAGGTCACAACTGCTCCCGCCAATCTGTTATCCTCTCTGCCAAACTTGCTCACTCCACGCTACACCCATAAAAAGGGAGTCTGTGTGAGAAGTACCATACAGTGTTTCACCGGGAAAAGCTGGGGATCTCTGATTTAAGAAGAAGAGTATATTGGAGGTCTTCATCCTCATTCAAAATCTGTCAAATACAAAAGTCTTTCTTGCAATATATATTTTGTGAGTTTGTTAAGCCTCTGTACAGTCATGCTCTGAACATTATAGAATCTGGAGTATTAATGCTAAAATAGTCTGTCAATATGTAACAATCGTAGACATTATTCCTTGAGGAATTATAATCCCAGGAAGCCTGGGACCTACTTTTATTAATCTGTTATGGAGTTTATCTAGTATACTATGTGTTTAATTCTGTTGCTGAAGGACCCTTCATAAGTGGCTTCTGCCTCATTTTCTCTATGAGAAGTACCATCATTAGCTAATTTGAAAGATGAGTTAAATTTGGGCAAAAATGTGTTAAGAAATACAACATTTGCTGTCACTCTGCAACTATGATTTGTATAGATAACTCTCTCCCTACTCCTTAGCATCCTACATCAAGGAGATGCCTGAAATACTGGGCGTCTGAGAACAGCAAGGGAATAATGAACATAAAGTTCAGGGGAGTGGCTGCCTCTGGCAGGGCGTTAGAGGGAAGCAGATGATGACAGAAGAGGAGAGCATGCAAGGGGCATCTATGTATTGGTAACGTATGGTGATGGGTTCACATTGTTCATTTTGTTACTAGGCTTTATAGCTTCCATAGTATCTATTAAATATATTCCTCTGTATCAGTTAAAAATACCATGTGCCTAATATTCAAATAAGACTGTCTATTAAAGCTTCCACACATTTATGCCCGTTACATTAAAAACGATAGTTCTTTATTAAAATGACCACACCATCCTCACTTCCTATTACCATCTAAACATCAGAATAATGAAGTACTCTATTTTAATGAACCTTAAGAAAAAGAATGCCAAAGCCTAAGATAGAAGTTTTCCTATTACATCTGTTACTATTAACACATATTCTAACCCTAATCTCACACATATGCCATGATTGTGGAGTTCTCTCTCACTCACTGCTTCTGTAAAGTTGAAACCTTTCTCTGGGACTTCAGATTCTCTGAATTAAAAGCCCTTTTCCCAGGAGTCAATGATTTTTAAAAACCCCAGGGAATGTCCTTTGTCTCCTTTTAAGAGGAGAATGTTGGAGACTAGATTGCTTTTAAGAACTTCTGCCTCTAAAAATCTGTGATTCTGGAACAATCCAGGGAAGTGTTAGCTTGCCTTTCCAGCTTCCCCATTCTCAGAGTATTCAGTTCCTTCTCCATGTAAATGAAGAAAAAGAATTGCTTTGCTCCCTGACTTCCCAATTGTGTACTCTCCTATGTGAATCACCAGTGAACCACCCACCCCCATATTCTCCCACCTTCCCAAAGCTGCCCCCTACACACACACACACACACACACACACACACACAGTATATATGGAAACTGGCCTCACAGAGCCTCCAGTTTAGGCCTAATCTTGATTCTGCAGATCTTGTGCCAATACTCATTCTCTTGTCTAGAAAAATAACAGCCGGCATTTACTGATCCCTTTTTTACATATTGTGCTATGCACTTTGCTTGGGTAGTTAGTCCTTAGCATCTGGGTTTTGGAGTTAGCTAGTCCTAGATTTGTATCATCTGTTACATATCCCTTTATTAGCTATGAGACTTTGAGCAAAAAGACTTCACATCTCTGAGTCTCAATTTCCACATCTATAAAATGGGGAGTATAACCCTTAATTATAACCATGATTTTCATATACCATTGTATATTGTATAAAATCTAAAAATGTTTACAAAGGGCTACTAGAATAGAGACTGGCACAAACTGTCAATAAATGATAGTTATTTTTTGTTGTTATTATTGTTATAGCTTTATTGTCAGTGCCACTGGCCAATACTCCTAAATCCTAGTTTCTAGGTTCCTAGGTTCCTCTGACACTTGAATTTCCTGCCCACATTCTGGGTGTAAAATGCCTTCTCCTGACCTTTTGTATCCTGGGCTTCTGTCTGATGCTCCTCATGTAGGTGGTCTCTTAAAAACTGCACCCAGTGGCTCACCTACCCTCATATCTAAAAACACACTATTTACTTCATTCTACTTGTTGTTTCTTACTTCTCTATACTTAAACCCTGACTAACTCTCCTGTTTAAGAAACCTTCCAGCATTGTTCTGAAGACTCGAGATAATTTTCTTTCATACAGTGCATCACATAACCCATGTACTGAAGGGACAGGGTCCTTGCCATTCTGCACATGTAAACTCCATCTTTGGCCCCAAGGCAGTTTCTTCAATTTTCACCATCTCCCAGCAGGACAGGGTACTTATCAAATCTGCTAAGTCACATGGCCACTCCTAGCTGCAAGGGAGGCTGCCAAGTGCACTCTTTAATGGGGTGGCAGTGAACCCTGATAACTTACGAGTGTGCAAGGAAATGAGAAAAGTTCTTCAGGGCAACCAGCAAGTTGCCAGAGGGAAGTAAGGGTATTTTCATTTTTTATCAGGACACATGGCTTGGGGAAATTAAGAGGTCCCACAGCAAGAAAGCAGAGGACGAGGACCTGAAGTCAGGCCTATTTGACTCTGTAGGGACCAGCCAGTGCTGCCCAGCTCCCCATGTTCACTGAGAGTGTACCTGCCTTCAGCACACTCTGTCAGGTTATTTGTTCCAACAGAAGGCCCTGCTTCTCCCCCTTACCCCACTAGAAGAGGGGAGTAAACTCTCCTTTTCAGTTACTTTAGCTACAACATGATTTTCATATACCCTTGTATATTGTTACTTCTCTTAACAAAATTTACTAAGTACATAACAAAAGAGTTCTTTTGAGACTAAAGTTTCAAAGGCTATGCTCCTTTCACAGGACATTTAAAACCAGTATTTAAACAAAGGTTCTAAATAGTAATGTAAACTAATTCCATGGCAAAAATCCCACAAACATGTAATTTAAAAAGATCCCAAAATGCAAACAGGGAAATTATCATATTATTTAAAGAAAAAAAAAGTCAAGTTATTTGAATTATAAATTCAAGTCATCCTGTTGGTGTTTGCTTCAAGTACATATTGTTTTGTTTTACAACAGTGGGAAAACTGCTCCTTGGTATTCTTCAAAGACACATGTCTGGGCCTAGAGTCTGTGAATAGCTTCCCTGCTGACTTTTTTGGGTTTAATTTCATTCTGTTTAACTTAGCTCTTAACATTGTATTTATTACAGATCAAAAATCTGTATGCTAATAGATGGCTCTAAAACTTAAATAATTCTTCTAAGGATTTGGAAGCCATCATGGGAAACATTTAATATTAGTTATTAATAGCTGGCTAAAGAAGGGTGGTTTTCAACTTGCAAACAAAACCACTCAATTCTCTTACCAGGACAAATATTATATTCATCAGGGTAGGCTATCTGCTGTAACAAATAACCCCCACATTTTAGTGGCTTAAGACAACAAAAGTAAAATTTTCACTCACATTGTCAAATAGTTAGGGTTGGTAGGAGCACTCTGCTCCACATGGCCATTCAGATACAGCCTCTTCTCCCCTGTAGCTCCATTCTCCAGGTTCTAGGAAATCTCTCCATCCTGTGTGTGGATGGTGAAAAAATGGAGGACGGTGGGTGGGTGGGAAGTTTTTTGATTGGCGGGGTCTGGAAGACACATGTCACTTCTTCCTCAACCCATTGGCTGCCACTCAGTGCAGTGAAAGGGAGTGCAGGAAATACAGTGGAGCTATGTGCCCAGGAGGAGGAGGAAATGGATTTAGTGAGCAGCTAGCTCGCAAATATAATTTTTTTTGTATTACTATAATTATTTTTTGTTGGTATCATTAATCTACAATTACATGAAGAACATTATGTTTACTAGACTCCCCCATCACCAAGTCCCCCCCCCCACAAACCCCATTACAGTCACTGTCCATCAGTGTAGTAAGATGCTGTAAAATCACTACTTGTCTTCTCTGTGTTGCATAGCCCTCCCTGTGCCCACCCCCCACATTTTACATGCTAATCATAATGCTCCCTTTCTTTTTCCCCACCCTTATCCCTCCCTTCCCACCCATCCTCCCCGGTCCCTTTGCCTTTGGTAACTGTTAGTCCATTCTTCGGTTCTGTGACTCTGCCGCTGTTTTGTTCCTTCAGTTTTTCCTTTGTTCTTATATTCCACATATGAGTGAAATCATTTGGTACTTGTCTTTCTCTGCCTGGCTTATTTCACTGAGCATAATACCCTCTAGCTTCATCCATGCTGTTGCAAATGATAGGATTTGTTTTCTTCTTATGGCTGAATAATATTCCATTATGTATATGTACCACATCTTCTTTATCCATTCATCTACTGATGGACACTTAGGTTGCTTCCATTTCTTGGCTATTGTAAATAGTGCTGCTTAACATAGGGGTGCATATGTCTTTTTCAAATTGGGGTGCTGCATTCTTAGGATAAATTCCTAGGAGTGGAATTCCTGGGTCAAATGGTATTTCTATTTTGAGCTCTTTGAGGAACCTCCATATTGCTTTCCACAATGGTTGACCTAATTTACATTCCCACCAGCAGTATAGGAAGCTTCCCCTTTCTCCACAACCTCGCCAACATTTGCTGTTGTTTGTCTTTTGGACAGTGTCAATCCTTACTGGTGTGAGGTGATATCTCATTGTGGTTTTAATTTGCATTTCTCTGATGACTAGTGATGTGGAGCATCTTCTCATGTGTCTGTTGGCCATCTGAATTTCTTCTTTGGAGAACTGTCTGTTCAGTTCCTCTGACCATTTTTTTTTTTGGATTGCTCACTTTTTGTTTGTTGAGGTGTGTGAGCTCTTTATATATTTTGGGTGTCAACCCTTTATTGGATCTGTCATTTATGAATATATTCTCCCATACTGTAGGATGCTTTTTGTTCTATTGATGGTGTCCTTTGCTGTACAGAAGCTTTTCAGCTTGATATAGTCCCACTTACTCATTTTTGCTTTTGTTTCCCTTGCCAGGGAGATATGTTCATGAAGAAGTCACTCAAGTTTATGTCCAAGAGATTTTTGCCTATGATTTTTCTAAGAGTTTTATGGTTCCATGACTTACATTCAGGTCTTTGATCCATTTTGAATTTACTTTTGTGTATGGGGTTAGACAGTGATCCAGTTTCATTCTCTTACATGTAGCTTTCCAGTTTTGCCAGCACCAACTGTTGAAGAGACTGTCATTTCCCCATTGTATGTCCATGGCTCCTTTATCATATATTAGTTGACCATATATGTTTGGGTTAGTGTCTGGAGTCTCATTCTGTTCCACTGGTCTATGGGTCTGTTCTTGTGCCAGTACCAAATTGTCTTGATTGTTGTGGCTTTGTAGTAGAGCTTGAAGTTAGGGAGCAAGATCCCCCCCACTTTATTCTTCCTTCTCAGGGTTGCTTTGGCTATTCGGGGTCTTTGATGTTTCCATATGAATTTTTGAACTATTTGTTCCAGTTCGTTGAAGAATGCTGTTGGTAATTTGATAGGGATTGCATTGAATCTGTAGATTGCTTTAGGCAGGATGGCAATTTTGATGATATTAATTCTTCCTAGCCAAGAGCATGGGATGAGTTACCATCTGTTAGTGTCCTCTTTAATTTCTCTTAAGCATGTCTTATAGTTTTCAGGGTATAGGTCTTTCACTTCCTTGGTTAGGTTTATTCCTAGGTATTTTATTCTTTTTGATGCAATTGTGAATGGAATTGTTTTCCTGATTTCTCTATTAGTTCATTGTTAGTGTATAGAAAAGCCACAGATTTCTGTGTATTAATTTCGTATCCTGCAACTTTGCTGAATTCCGATATTAGTTCTTGCAATTTTGGAGTGGAGTCTTTAGTGACAGTTTGACTTCTTCTTCACCAATCTGGTTGCCTTGTATTTCTTTGTTTTGTCTAATTGTCATGGCTAGGACCTCCAGTACTATGTTGAATAACAGTGGAAGAGTGGGCATTCCTGTCTTGTTCCCTACCTTAATGGAAAAGCTTTCAGCTTCTCGCTGTTTAGTATTGGCTGTGGGTTTATCATATATGGCCTTTATTATGTTGATGTACTTGCCCTCTATACCCATTTTGTTGAGAGTTTTTATCATGAATGGATGTTGAATTTTGTCAAATGCTTTTTCAGTATCTATGGAGATGATCATGTGGTTTTTGTCCTTCTTTTTGTTGATGTGGTGGATGATGTTGATGGATTTTCGAATATTGTACCATCCTTGCATCCCTGAGATGAATCCCACTTGGTCATGGTGTACGATCCTTTTGATATATTTTTTAATTTGGTTTGCTAATATTTTGCTGAGTATTTTTGCATCTTCGTTCATCAGGGATATTGGTCTGTAGTTTTCTTTTTTAGTGGGGTCTTTGCCTGGTTTTGGTATTAGGGTGATGTTGGCTTCATAGAATGAGTTTGGGAGTATTCCCTCCTCTTCTGTTTTTTGGAAAACTTTAAAGAGAGTGGGTATTATGTTTTCTTTTTATGTCTGATAAAATTCCAAGGTAAATCCATCTGGCCTGGGGATTTGCTCTTGGGTAGTTTTTTTATTACCACTTCAATTTTGTTGCTGGTAATTGGTCTGTTTAGATTTTCTGTTTCTTCCTTGGTCAGTCTTGGAAGTTTGAATTTTTCTAGGAAGTTGTCCATTTCTTCTAAGTTTTCCAACTTGTTAGCATATAGGTTTTCATAGTATTCTCTAATAATTCTTTGTATTTATGTGGGGTTCATCGTGATTTTTCCTTTCTCATTTCTGATTCTGTTGATGTGTGTTGTCTTTTTCTCTTAATAAGTCTGGTTAGAGGCTTATCTATTTTGTTTATTTTCTCAAAGAACCAGCTCTTAGTTTCATTGATTTTTTTCTATTGTTTTATTCTTCTCAATTTTATTTATTTCTTCTCTGATCTTTATTATGTCCCTCCTTTTGCTGACCTTAGGCCTCATTTGTTATTCTTTTTCCATTTTTGATAATTGTGACTTTAGACTATTCATTTGGGATTGTTCCTCCTTCTTTAAATATGCCTGGATTACTATACACTTTTCTCTTAAGACTGCTTTCGCTGCATCCCACAGAATTTGGGGCTTTGTGTTGTTGTTGTCATTTGTTTCCATATATTGCTTGGTCTCTATTTTAATTTGGTCGTTGATCCATGGATTATTAGGTGCATGTTGTTAGACCTCCATGTGTTTGTGAGCCTTTTTGCTTTCTTTGTACAATTTATTTCTAGTTTTATACCTTTGTGGTCTGAAAAGTTGGTTGGTAGAATTTCAGTCATTTGGCATTTACTGAGGCTCTTTTTGTGGCCTAGTATGTGGTCTATTCTGGAGAATGTTCCATGTGCACTTGAGAAGAATGTGTATCCTGTTGCTTTTGGATGTAGAGTTGTGTAGATGTCTATTAGGTCCATCTGTTCTAGTGTGTTGTTCAGTGACTCTATGTCCTTACTCATTTTCTGTCTGGTGGATCTATCCTTTGGAGTGAGTGGTGTGTTGAAGTCTCCTAAAATGAATGCACTGCATTCTATTTCCTCCTTTAATTCTGTATTTGTTTCACATATGTTGGTGCTCCTGTGTTGGGTGCATATATATTTAGAATTGTTATATCCTCTTGTTGGACTGAGCCCTTTATCATTATGTAATGTCCTTCTTTATCTCTTGTTACTTTCTTTGTTTTGAAGTCTATTTTGTCTGATACTAGTACTGCAACACCTGCTTTTTTCTCCCTGTTGTTTGATGAAATATCTTTTTCCATCCCTTGACTTTAAGTCTGTGCATGTCTTTGGGTTTGAGGTGAGTCTCCTGTAAGCAGCATATACATGGGTCTTGCATTTTTATCCATTCTGTTACTCAGTGTCTTTTGATTGGTGCATTCAGTCCATTTACATTTAGGGTGATTATTGAAAGATATGTATTTATTGCCATTGCAGGCTTTAGGTTCGTGGTTACCAAAGGTTCCAGGTTACTTTCCTTACTATCTAAGAGTCTAACTTAACTTACTTAATATGCTTTTACAAACACATTCTAAAGGTTCTTCAACGGTATTGCTAGGCTCCACCTCCAGGGTGATGGTATTGCCGTTGAGAGTCTTCACAAAGATCTGCATTTTGACCTATTGGCGAATACCCAGATACAATGACACCGAATCAGTCCAATGAAAGCCTCCTCACTCCACAAAGCTAGTCATCTCTGCATCCCAAATATCATTGAGACTCTCATAAACACCAAAAAAAATTTCTAGGCCAGAAAAAAAATTGGGCAATTCAGTTTCAAAGTTCTTTAAAATTAATGAAAATATAATTTAAGATTATAATGTTTATTTATGCAAGCAAATTACTGAGAGTAACAAGTATTCAAGTCATTTTTAGAAATCATTTACTGTTAGTCTAAAGTCAAAGTATTTTTATATTGTGGTGAAATATTCATTACATAAAATTACCATTTTCACCATTTTTAAGTGTACAGTTCAGCAACATTAGGAACACTCACATTGTGGGGCCAGCGTTCACTGCTATCCATCTCCACAACTTTTCCATCTTCCCAAATTGAAGCTCTGTGCCTGTTAAACACTAACTCCCTGTTTGCTCTCTCCCTAGTCCCTGACAACCACCATTCTAGTTTGTCTCTATTAATGGAACTATTTCATGCACCTCATATATATGGCATTGTACAGTATTTGTCCTTTTGTGTCTGACTTCACTTGGCATAATGTATTCAAGCCTCAACCACGTTGTAGCATTATCAGAGTTGTATTCCTTTTTATGTTTAAATAACATCCCATTGTATGTCTATACCATGATTTCTTTATGCATTCACCCATCAGTGGACACTTGGGTTGTTTTGACTTTTTGGCTATTGTAAATAATGCTGCTATGAACAAAGATGTACAATCATCAGCTCCTGCTTTCACTTATTTTGGATATATATGCAGAAAGGGAGGTGCTGGATCATGTAGTTACCCTATGTTTAATTGTTTGAGGGCCTGCTCTACTGTGTTCCCAGTGACTATAAAGTCATAATAGTTTTAACGACACTTGAAACTGGCTTCTACAAAAAGTTGTAATGGGTCATTTGTAAGGATAAAGTCCCTTTTAAAAGATTCCTTGAATTGGCACATTATATATTTTCAATTTAGCTCTTCAAGAACTAGAATAGTTTTAATTTCATTTTCCTTTGCCCCTAAGTGAAGTGATAAAATATATGGAGTAGTTAATTATATTTTTGGGGAGTTATAAAGAATAGGAATTTGATAGATAAATGTGTGTTGAAAGTTCTGTCCTAGCCCTCTTGTGATGTTGGTGTTCTAATAGATTTCTTAGAAATAATGGGATTGGTTTATCACACGATGACTAAAAATTAAAGCAAGAAAAATCTCTGCAGCACTGTGAATTTTAACTTCCATTCAACAACTGAAACCTGACAGCAACACCACTTATGAATTGGTATTAGCTGTGCTTTTTTCTGCAGCACATCTGATAATTATCTGGATGACTTTATAGTTTGTCCTCTCCAGATTTTTTTCTGTAGATGATTTTTATGCAAATATTTAAAACAACTAACAACGGTGATGAAAACCTGAGTGCCTTCCAGAAGTTTAACCCAAACAGCAAGCGTTTTTGGATGTTTGGTTTGGATTTCATTCTCTCCTCCAATTTAGTGTTCCTGAGCACAGGTACTGTCAAAATTCAAAGATACTAAAAAATGAAAAGCAGGGTACTGTGGAAACGAGAGCACATTTGAACTAAACCCTGAACTAAGAGATTGATTTGGAAACCTTTGGTTCCCTAATAATACAATTTTTAACTCAGCTATTTCATCACAGACATATGACAGTACATTGATATTCTAGGTTTCAAAAAATATCTCCAAGTTAAGCCTTTGCAGGAAGAAAGGCTAAAAAATGAAGTTAGGCATAAGGCTTGATGCCAGATTATCTTTTTTGACAGCAGCACATCATAAAAGAGCTCTTCCATCCATTCTTGTCTGCCTGCCCTCAGGGCTAGTAGATTTGGGGGCCAGTACTGAAGAATGTTTATTTTAATTTCTAAAAATAGGATAGCATTTGGTGCTTAGCCAACAGTAGTGCCTGAGTCACTTATAACATGACATGGAACTGCAGTATATACTCAAATGCTGTATGCCACCAAAGCTTTATACTGCTGTGCACTGTATTTACATGAATTCCTCTCCCCTTGTTTGAATACACATGTTCCCAATAGTTTGATAAAGTTCCTGAAATAAATCTCCTATATATTAATTGGACGTTTCTCTAAAGCTACTTCTTTCAAAGAGAAAATCTAGACCAGTTTTTCTTTCACACTATCTTTTTAAGGTGTAAAGCCATAGAAATAAAAGCCTGCATGTGAGATCTTGCACAATGGGTGTAATTGGGCAGTGGAGAATTTAGTAACTTTTATAAAGAAAAACTGAAGTCATTTTTTAACATGAATCTTGTATATAATTTCATATCTGGCAGCATGGGCTAGAAATTACATAACATTATAAATAATGGACTTTTAGGTCTCTCTTTAACAACCATGGTCAGGTACACATTTATACAGCTTCGTGGTTGCGGCACAGGAATCAAAGTGGTAGCCCGCACTGAAATCACTCTGGAAGCCTCAGAATGAGCCCCAGTCATTCCTAGTGATACTTTAGTCTCTTAGTACTCTTCTCTCTGGGGTTCTCAGCACCTACGTTTATATTCTTGTCTCTCCCACCCCTGGGCCCTATTTTATCCCCTTCCTGTTCCTAGGATTTAGGCAAACACCATCCTTAAGGGCTATTGCTCTCTGCCTTCCCCTTATCAACTTTTACTTTTACCCTTCTTAAACAACAACAAAAAACTCACACATAAAACTTTACTTTTTTTTTCTGACTTAAATACATTCGCTTATTTCCTAGCCTCCCACCAAAGTGTCCTGCTCTCTTCCAAGGTGTGTGTAGTCACGTCAACCAACTGTGTTCTAATCCGGGCCTTGTACAAGGTACTTCTCTATGTCAGTTTTCTTGTAATTGGTGGAGAAATTGATCCTACCACATGTAAGTTGTTCCAAAAAATAATTAAGAAAACATATACAGAGTGCCAAGAATAGCAGAGTTGGCCTCCGGAAACATTTGATGATGATGATGATTAAATGTTTACCTTCCTTTCATGTGAACCTGGAGGTTCTTCCCATCTAAGTGTTCATCTTCTTTTTCTCAGAATTCAGGATAAAATTGAGTACAGTGAGGTACTCATAGGTATTACTCTATTGTCACAACTGCTCCCAGCACTGTTTTTTGGACAGACTCACTCACATTCACCAATCTTATTCCTTTTGTCTCAGCAGAATTAGGAAGAGATAAGAAACATCGCCTTCCAGGATATTTGGAGGGTCTCTACAATAGATTCTTGCGCAAAGAAAGTGGGCCGGTGAGCAGATCCTGCAGCTAGGAGCTTGTTGAGCGCTCCAGGGGTAGGGCAGGCGCCCGCAGGCTTGAGTCCAGACCTGGCCGGGAGGTGGGCGGGGAGGCGCGGGGCCCGCGGGGCGTGGCCTAAGGCCGAAGGTAGGGCCTGGGAGGGGGGCTCTAGGGCCGTGGGCGGGGCCCAAAAGAGCCTGCTGGGCGTGGCCTGGGGGCTCAGGGCGTGGTCCAGGGCCCAGGTAGGCGTGGCTGGGCCCGCGGAAGAGGCCTCGGGACCTGAGGGCGGGGAGGAGACCAGACTGGAGGGTTAAAAGGGGACGGGGGTGGGGAGCCGTCAAAGGCCCGGAAAGTTCGTCCTGCCGAGGGTTCCGGGGAGAAGGCCTCGTCCAGCAGCGGAGGGAAGGCGCCCAGGAGCCGAAGCGGTTGCGGGAGCTGTGGGCCCGGTAGGAAGGGTGGGGTCCCACGCCGGGAGCCGCGCGCCGGGGTGGCGCCGAGCTCAGCGCGTTAATCCCCGCAGGAGCCCGCGGAGCCCCGCCGCGGAGACCGCTGCTTAAAGCAGCCCTCGCGTGGGCGGGCGGCGCCTGTCCCCAGGGCTCCGGAGAGGCGGCAAAGACGCGACCGTACGGCTGCGCGAGGCCTAGGAGGCCGGTCTGGTCGGGGAGACGGCCGGTGGCCCCCAGGTCTGAAGTCCAGCGCAGCTTGGCGTGGGACCCAGGCCGAGAAGGGGCGCGGCGCTAGCTCCGGCTGCTGGACCGAAATGCCCTGGGCAGTCGTGGGGCGGCAGGGTGGGAGGCGGCGCTTCCATGCCCTTTCTCCTTTCATAAGCTTTGAAGCCATACTCTAAGCCTTGGGCCTCAGCCTTGCCCTTTATTTTACCGTCTCATGGTTCTATCATAAAGATATTCCAAACACATGTAGGTGCGCCTTCCCTTCAGGTAGGTGCTTGGTGTTTGCAGTTGTGATGTTTTGGTATTTGTGAAGACGCCTCAGGTGCAGTGACACCTCCGAGGGGAGCACATTTAAGGAAGAGAATTTACGCCTTGTGTAAAAACATGTCATTGGTCTTTAAATCACTGCTGCAGAAGAGGAAACTGACACGCGTTTACTCCTGTCCTAAAGGATCATGACATTCATTGTCATACGGAATGAATGTCAGTAAGACTCCTGACACCTACTTGGCCAGTCACATTTAATTTGCATAGACAGTAAGGGTGTACAGCAGTTATCCTAAGGACCTGATATAATTCTAGATATAAACAACCCCCTTCAAAAAGAAATCACACTGCACATTGCCAAGAAAAAGATCAGACATCTTTCTTGCCTGTCGATAGCAAGATAGCAAGTTAATTTTTAAAAGGAAAATTTGATCACAAAGTTCACATGAATACTTTATGAAATGATATTTTCATTTCTTGGGGGCTAGATGTTGCTTTAATATTATAAAAGTTACAAAATATATGTAATACAGGTTTTGGAATAAAATTGAAAAATGCATCTTTTTTTTTTTTTTTTTGCATTCCTTCATCTTGGAAACATTATAGGAATGCCTGAGCATATATTTTTTGGCAGTTTGTAAAAGCTAATGACCAGGAGTCTTCTCTGAGGTTTATGCTGGCTAATTTCATCCTCTCCACATCCCTATGAGGCCTTCTCATGTTATAGAAGAAAGTACAGAAGAGTGAAGCCACACTGCTGGGAAGTTTAAGGCAGAAAAATCTATGTCTTTCTTACTCCAAAACCTGTGCTTCTACCTGCTAGCCACCACAGACTTTGCATCTCACAAGTCTGCCCTGTGTCCATCAGGGATTAAAGGCACACTGGTAGATAAGGCAGGGAGAGAGCTTGCTGGTTTAAAGAACTCTGAGGACCCCTGAGTGGAGAGAGACTGATGCTAGTTCTGACTCCAGCTCTTTGCCTTTGTACAATTACTTATCTTTTCTAGGCACATAAAAGTAATTGATCTGTAAGACTCTACTAGATCTAAAAGGCTTTAGGCTTGTGAAAATAAGATTGTTTTTACCATTCAAAAATATGTTTGGTCACATATGGTGTTGAATTTACAAGCTAGTCAGGAAGAGTCCATTTATTCATTCAGTCGGTGTCTATTGTGTACCTGGACACTCACTGGGGCTGCAAGAGAGAACAGGACAGATGAGGATTCTAGCCTCTTGGAGTTTATATTCAGGATGGAGGAGTCTGAGGAGACAAAGAAAGAACCAACACATGAGTTAACTAACAAACCAATTAATTATACACAGGGGGCTGTGATAAACAAAAATGAAGCAGGGACACTTTGAATGTGGTGTTGAAAAGGAGGTCTCACCAAGGCCTCTGATTTAGGAGGATGAGAAGGACCTAGTGATGTCCATTCCTTGCAATGGGGCCTGTAAGGACAAAGGAGGCAGGACAGAACTCGGCTTGCTGTAGAAATTGCCTGTTCGTGTCTGGAGCTTGGGTGCAATGCATCAAGATGAAGCTGGAGACACAGGGTGGGCCCAGGTCGTGCAGTGCTTTGTGCAGCTTGGCAAGGACTCCAGGTGTTCTTCTAACAGCAGTGGAAAGCCTCTGAAGTGGTGGAGGCAGGGGAGTGACATGAAGGTGTCTGTGCTGAAGCCTTAACGAAAGGTGGTGGTAGCTCAGGCTGAGACAGTGGCAGTAGAGACAGAAAATGTAGAGCCTTCAAATGTCGCTTTTTTCAATGGGGCCTTCCTAACACATTAAAAATAACAGTCTAACCCCCTCAAACTTCCTGACATCCCCCTTCCACCTATTCACTTTAGTTTTCCTCCATACGACTTACTACATATATTGCTTGTAGATGATTTACTCCAGCTCATAGGAATGTCAGCTTCGGGAGGGCTGTTTTGTTTACTGCTGTTTCTCCAG
Source organism: Manis pentadactyla (assembly GCF_030020395.1). NCBI lineage: Eukaryota > Metazoa > Chordata > Mammalia > Pholidota > Manidae > Manis > Manis pentadactyla. The sequence goes on from NC_080021.1 coordinate 103,376,077, forward strand.
CACTTGATCCTGTGCTTCATGCAAAGTGGGCTCTTAATCCATTTTGTAGGAGTGGACTTGATACATATTTTGGATTTCAACTCCATAGAACTTGCTGTTGAATTGGATACAGTCGAAAAAGCAAAGGAGAAAGCAATATTATTATCAATATGATGGCTTAAAAGCTGGGTAGATGTCAACGTCAATTAGAGGAAGGCTTGGGAAAGAGCTAATTAGGAATTGGGATAGGGGAGATGGAAATTTCTATTTGGTGCCTATTAACTCTGTGATGTGTGGGCTAGTTATCTATTACTACATTAAAAAATGACCCTAAGATGTAGCAGATTAAAACAATAAGCATTTATCACCTCAGTGTCTGTGGGTCTGAAGTTTGGGCATGGAGTGGTTGGGTGGTTCTGCCTCAGGGTCTCTCGTGACGTTGCAGTCAAGCTGTCAGACAGGGCTCTGGTCATCTCAAGGCTTGACTGGCCGTAAAATCTGTTTCTTAGCTCTCTCACATGACTGTTGACAGATTTAGCTGGCTGCTGGCCAGAGACTTCAGTTCCTCACCATGTGGGCCTCTCCATAGAGCTACTCATGATTGTGACTCCCCCCAGGGTGAATGTCACAAGAGGGAACGAACCCAGGATGGAAGCTCCAGTCTTTCTTAGCACTTGACCTTGGAAGTGACATACCATTACCTCTGCTGTGTGCTGCTGACCAAACAGTCTACCCTGGTGCAGGGCGGGGGACAGGGAGTGCACAGGGGTGTGAGTGCCGGGAAGGGCAGACTTGTTGGGGGCCTGCCGCAAGGTCTGTGAGATGTCCACGGCCGTGTGCCTTGCTTTGGTTAGTGAGCTGTAAGTCATATAGGCTGTCAGGTATGCAATCCTACAACTCATAGGGGAGACCTGGGCTACAGATAATTATTTGGAAGTCATTCATGGTGATATATCAAGCTGCTGGAGATGTAGGAAGACCCAGGGAGATAACAGAGATAGAGAAGGGAGGAAGGCCCTGGACCCAGTCATGAAGAGCCCAACATTTAGAGGTTAGTGGAGGAGGAGCCAGCAAAGGAGGCTGGCCAGTGGTGTGGGAGGGGAATCAGGACACCGTGCAAGTGTCCTGACTCTAGGAGTGACTTACGTGAGAGAGAGGTTTCCCTGCACAAATATCCCGTTTCCCATGAAGGGCAGAAAATACCTTGAATATGGCTGAAGTGGAAAGAATTTCTGAAAAGTACAATTTACTAAAATTTAGAGTGTAAGTCATGAAATCTGGACCCAGAAAGTGGCAGGGAGCAAGTGAACACATATACAGGATAGACACTGAGAATCTTGAAAAGTCTATACCCGTGTACTTAGGGCCTTCTGGGTCTGGAGCGTGGTTATTAAGTCCTGGGATTATAGTAGGTAGACAACCCTATGTAAGAATTTCAGAGGCTGCTTTTTGAATTAAGCTTTAAGACAAAATAATGAATTGTATAACATAGGATGAACTGCTGCCCTTGGAAAATGCCCATCCTTGCTTCCATATGCTTTAAAGTATTACTAGATGAGGAGTCTTTCTTCTCAAATGTCTTAAATACCTAAGCAAACCGTACAGCAACAGCGCTCAAAATTCCTGGGTAAGCTGTGTCCTGCTCAGCAGTCCTGTGAACTTCAGTGTTCATAGGAAGACCTGAGGTGGTTGTCGAATATGTTCTTCATACACCACATGTGGCCTCATACTTACTTTCTTTAGCTGCTCTTTTTTAGTGTATTTTCAGTGGTCCAAATTTTTCTAAAATGACTTTCACTTTTTAAAAAGGCCTCTCATTCACAGACATCCTCCCTCACTAAAAATTAAACAAAAGAAAGAAGAAAGAGAAGACAAATAAAATACTGGCTTCCAGCTGGCCACCTGGCATACACCAGCTCCATGGTTATGACTACCTATTTCATGAAGACACTCTGTGCCTGAGTACCAGTGCTCGGCCTGCTCAACGTGGGAGCATGAGCATTCTCCATTTCATTTTCCTTTCCAGTTAGGTATGGCTGCAGGACTTGCTTTGGTTAGTAAAATGTAAGTGGAATGACATGTGTCACTTCCAGGTGGATGCTTAGGGCCAGTGAGAAATCTGTCATGCTTTCTTTCCCTTGCCACAAGACCACCAGTTTTTTACATAGTGCCTGTTCTGTCAGTTCAGGTGATAGAATGAGGACACTGAGCAGAGCCCCCTGTCCCTTTGTGTCAGACATATAGTGTGAGCTAGAAATAAGCTTTTGTTGTGTTTAGATCACAAGATTTGGGGATTTGGCTGTTACTGCAGCATAACCTAGCCTATCCTGACTCCTATACACAGATAAGATCTGAGCCACTTGGACCCAGAGATTACTTTTTTCCAGCTTACCAAATGCCTTGGGAGCCTAGGAGGGTGTAGTGGGAGGCTTGCTGTTACGACTGATATTCCTCTTACTGTTGGTGAAATAGCAGATACACTGGTTTCCATAATGCTCAACTCAGCTACATGATTTTATCAAATGGGCAAAGTGGCATTAGGTGTTTAATTACACTCCGTAAGGGCAGTGTCATAGTGTAAAATGCATAAAGGCTCAATTCACAGAGGGATAGGAATTAAGGTTCTCATTTTTATTTTGAAAGCGACAATTTCTGTGTGTGTGTGTGTGTGTGTGTATGTGTGTGTGTATGCACATATAGATGTATATTTTAAAATATTTCAGTGCACTTCCAACTTTTCCAATAGAGGAATGTTCATTGTTAAGAGATGATTCTGCCCAAATGTAGTTATCAATGAACACATTTCAGAAATTATTTTGTCACTGGACATTTGAAATGAATCATCTATACTTACCATTTTTAAAAGCAGCCATGAAGAATATTTTAAATATGATTTCCTGGCTATCTGATACACATTTCAGATGTATCAGACCTAGGTTTTGCTCTCAGTGCCCTGGGGGCAGTGTGTTCACTGTCTTACTGACTTAAAGAGAGGTGCAGAAGGCGCATTTTTCTTTGGCTGGAGCTATGCTGATTCTTAGGGATGTTGGCTATAAATCCACTCTCCCTAGAGGGTAACAGTCAAAGTTCACCCCTCCTTCTCACTCTGACGAGTGATATGATGATGATGAATTGCTTGGACATGACTGCTCCAAGCACTAGGTTGATGAATTATGTTGTTCAGGGCATGACCAAAGATTCTCCATTGTCAGCCTGCAGCATTAACTATTGGCAGTATTTCATAAATAGTCTTCTGCCAATTTTGGTCACTGCTTTGCATATTAAATTCTCTGTTTTCTTGGGTCATGGTTTTCAGTTCTGAATCATCTCTGCCTTCTTTTGAATTCATTTAGCTAGCCGACCTTTCATTTTTCTCTCTTTCCTACTTGCTTGAAGGATAGCCTGTTCTCACAGTAGTGTTCAGTAAACATTTAGTCTTTCTTTACAGAAACTGTTAAAACAGTAATTATAATCCTTTTCACTAAATCCAGAATAAAAATGGCTTATCTTGCCAGGATTTTAACTTGGTAATTATTTAGTGTTTGAAAAGCACTTCGAAGAGAATACTGGTAAATATTGTTAAGTTAATGCTTTTGTGTAATTGAAAGTTCATTGCAACCACAAAATCCTCAGTATTATTGTGTATGGACAAAGATTTATTTCTTAATACTGCTTACTGTTTTCAAAATTATATATGTATTAGTTCTGAAATGTTTAAAATTTCATAAACTCTCAAAGCTATCATGTTCAGACCATCACATATCTGCATGTCTCATCTCTTACATTCTTTATGTATCTGAAAAATTAAGTGTTAATAGTCTTGCTGTCTAAAAGCTTGGAGGAAATAGAAAGTCCAACACCCATTTTGAGAAGCATTTCACATCACACAGCTTCTACATGTTATGTGTGATATCTGCTTAACTTTTCAGCAAGCTTTCCTATTATGCCCTGACACATAACTGAAATAATGATTTATTTACTCTGAGTCCATATGCTGAGCTATCACCTGATTGTCATCAAAATTTGTCAAAGGTTAGACTGAATTGCACATGCCTGGCCAGATCTTTTGACAAATTTTCTGCTCACTGTGTTAGACCCAGAGCACGCAGGTGTAGTCGAAGGCCACTTTTGTAGCTTGGATTAGATGGCCTCCATTACTGACTGTATTGGTTTTTCAGGGTTGCCTAACAAAATATCACAGGCTGGGTGAGTTGAACAAGGGTAATTATTCTCTCACGATTCTGAGGGTGAGTGTCCAAGGTGAACGGGCTGGTAGCCTTGGTTTCTTATGAGGCCTCTTTTCTTGGCTTTCAGGTGGCTGCATCTTCTCCTTCTTCCGGCAGCCTCATGTGGACTGCTTTCTGTCTGTATTGGCTGGGTCCTAATCTCTTCTTACAACTACACAATATAGTTATATTGGACTGGGACCCACCCCAACCCTGCTTTAATGTCATTATTCCTTTAAAGGCCTTATCTCCAATGTCTAGTCACATTCCAAGGTACCAGGGCTTCAATGTCAACTTTGGAGGACAGAATTCAGCCTGTAATATGGACCTATAATAATAATGGTCTCTGGAAAATATTGTATTTAGAGCTATTTTCTTTATAGAATGAAGTAAATCATGACTACACTCTTTGGAAGGTCTACTCAGTTCAGCAACTTCTTAACATAATTTGGAGGAGAGCTTTATGTTTGTGACTTAAAACATTGAAATAATTAGATAAACATTATCAAATGAATTCTGTATGGTTTATAAACTGTTAATATAAAATGTACATAATAAAGTATATCTTGCTATCTGAACTACTACCATCCAAATATTTGTTATGCCACCTCACGAACAATTTCATCAAAATTTCCTCTGTGAGTCAAAAACTTGCTATGATCAGTCCACACACTTGTGCCATCAAAAAAGGCAATAAGATAGAGAATATGTTTGGGTCCTATATCGGATCTTCCTACAGGGCAATGTCTTATGCCCATTGTTAAATGTGTTGCACATTTCCCTCTCCATATTATCAACTGAAAGTGTCTAAAAAAACAGAGGAGAATGTGAAGAGGTGATGAACCTCAGAAGCTAGGAAAGTCCTTATATTTGAAGAAACACTGAGAATGTGAAATCATCCATGACCTCAGTGCACTTTAACCATGACCTGTCCACATGTACCACGTTTACTACAGTAGATTCTAGAAAGCTTTATAATGTTCAGCTTCAGAATAGAATAGTAGTCTTTTTTTTTTAATTCTTAAAGAAATATTTTTTGTAGTAAACTGATAGCCAGAAATCCTTAGAGGAGTGATTGTAATGTGGTTATATAAGAGCATGTTAGTAGTATTTGGGATAAATTGACAGTTTTGAATGAACTGTGGAACATTACTTTTCCCTTCAAAAACTGTCTTTAATTGGAATTATTATTGAAGCAATAATTATTGTTGAAAAATTGGCATTTTTGATAGATACATAGGGATTGACTACGCTACTATGTTTGTGAACTTTTGACAATGTCCATATTAAGAGGTTTAAATAATTTTTTTTAAAAAAGAACTGAATGATATAGTTTCCTGTGATGCAAAGTTTAATGACATCATGCTTTCAGAGACAGATTAAATTTGTGAAATGAGGAATGCGTGCATATGTGTGCAAATACATGTGAAATCAGAAAGTGATTTTCACTAAAAAAAGTACTGTTGAAACCCTTATCTGGGAAAAGCTACAAGAGCATTTTTGGTAGTTTTGACCTAGGTTATTTGACTCTTGTTTTTATTTATCGCTTCCTGGCATATGGCATGTCCGTCACTTCATGAGTAGTGCCTTTCTACCAGTTACAGAGCTTCCTAGGCTGTAGTTTCTCCAAGTTCCGTCTAACTTCAGAGATTTTCCCTTTGCCATTGCACCTATCCATTTAACTCAGGAATTTGAGAAGAGGCCACTTGCTTCCAATGCACCATGCCTGGTACTTTCTATGAAAAATGTCCTCCACTTTCCATAAAAATGTCCCTTTCCATTAAAAGGGATTTTTACAGGCTAACACTGGACAAGAAAAGCTCTCCACTGAGTGTACATCAGAGGACTGTTACTCCAAAACCCTGTCTCCTGCCTGTCACCGCCACTATGCTTCCAGTTTCTCCCACAGGTAGAATCAGGAACTGTCTTGGGCCTCACTTGTGAGTCTCACTCACATTTCTGCTTAAGTCTAAGACCTGACATTGATTCCCTGTCTTTTGTGTTGCTTTGAACTTGCCCCACTATCATTCAGAAAAGTACATCTGCAAGGTGTTCCTCTTTCTTCTATGTCCTAAACATTTTGGAGCTACTCAGTGCATAAAAAGTAAAGAACATGTTGTTATAGGTGCTGACACGCCTGAGCCTTTGACCTTGCAGCCATATATGAACTAGTGAGTGAACAGTGAGGGGGTGGATTCCTGCAAATTGAGCTGGAGTGCCCCCTTTGACATTCATCATTCCTCCTGGCATTATCTTTTCACTTTTTATTAGCGTATTACAGTAGAAAGATCAAAATTTTTCAAGGTAAGAGATCCAAGTTTAAAATGGTCTCTGTGAAAATTCTATATATTGTTTACTGAATTCATTTAATTGTTAGATTTAAAGCATATAAAAGAATATGCACAGTTTGTTCATGAGCCTTTGCTACTACTTCTTGTTAGAGTGAAGTCAAAAGGATTAATTTTTAAATTCCTTTTCTTTTTGATAGACCAAATCAGAATTGTGAAAGATATTTTAGGTGGAATTTTATAATGCATTATGTAGGGTGCTGTAGTTTTTAATGCTTCTACTTCTTTATTTTTGTTTTTATGCTAGTAATACCTTGACTAAACTACATTTTCATTAATTATTCCTATGTGATGTAATGATTTACAACATTAACAATAAAGGAGAGTTTCTTTATATGTTGTTTCTATACAAAGAATGATATTTAGAGTTTTATTCTATAAAAATTAGAAAGATTACTAAGTAGCTATGTCTGACCATGTTTTGATCTATATTCTTTATGCCATTATATCATTCATATTTTTAAATCAACATTTAAAATAATGTCATCAATTATGGGATCAATAAAAAAGTCTGAGAGTTAAAACTGGATAATAGCTTTCTCTGCCTAATTAGAAGTCAGGGTTGTATTTTGGATGAGGGGGGGATGTTACCTCCAGAACTGGAGTTAGTTCTTTAATAGGCCAGAGAAAATAAATGTGCTACAAGATATTGTAAAGATATCAAATGCTTCTTAATTTTTATAAATTCAGTATAATATTCATCAAAATTAATTAATTCATCATTTATTAATATTCATCAAGTTTGCCAAATTTGATTCATTCTCTTACCATGTTTTAAGAGTGTTTGCTCTGCCTAGATACTACCTTTGATACTAATTACTTAATATTTTTCTTTGAAATGCACTGTTTTACCCCAGCTCATCTTACAGTATAGTAGTCATGAAATCCCAGGCTTGAAGTGTTTATTATTTTTTTCCTAAAACACATTATAATAAATAAACACTTGTTTAAAACATGTTTAAATGCCCATTTATCACTTAAATTCAGTTTGAACCCACAGTGGGATATATACCACACCTTCTGAAGACACTGATAAGCAGGTTATTAACTTCTTACTTATCTCAACACCCAAGAAAACATAATTCTTGGTTGTAAAGTTGGCACAAAACAATTTTCAGAACAGTTTCTGTACTTGTGCTGGGATGATAAGAAAATGTGAAAAATGTGTATATACATGTATATATTTATACATATATGTATGTACATATACATACAGATAGATACTGGATCATTTTAGCTGTAATTTGGGGAACAGCCAAGAGTTTTCAGTTGCTTAGACAGTCAGCATCATTTATCTGAGGATGAATAAATCCACCATTATTTTATAGTAGTGCCTCTACTTTGTTCTTAGTAATAAGCAGTATAAAGGGTGATAATAATAAAGTAATAATGCAGACAGTGGGCCATGAGGTATTTATTTCACTCATCTGTTACTAATAACTTGAAGTTTCTAGTAAAGTGAATACTGGAATGTGGTTTGTTAGAGTATGACTTGCTCTGATGGAAGATCAGAAAAAGGATTAGAAAGACATCATTAGGCTTCACATTCCTTGTACAGAACTTTTCTGCCTGACTTTATACCACACATACATCCCTACTAACTTACCCTTTAAACAGGGCACACTGATGGGGGGCTGCAGCAGAGGTTGTTTAGAGGCCATTTAGTGCCTTTCCCATAGAATCCGAGGACCTGTATCTGGAGGGAACTTTAGAGATCACCTAGTTTAACTCCTTCGCTTTATCATGGAGAAAACTGAGGCCCACAGACTGAGTTTGCCTGAAGACACACTTCAGCATATCAACTTTCTGAAACACTTATGTAGTTGGTAAAGTTCTAACTTTCCTTCGTATTGGGAAGATAGTGGTGTTCAGAAGAGCATTACATTGTCCCGTCTATGTGCATTCTTCCATTTTTGAAATACAATAAGTTAACAGTAATTTTTGGTGCACTTAAGATATTTTATAGCTACTGGCTATTGTTTGTATAAAATGGAAGACTAAGCTATTGAATATTATCAGGAATAATTTTGTTGCCTTTAGTACCCTTGAATGAGAGAGGAAAACTATGATAGTTTTCTAAGCAACATCAAAATACATTTTACAAAATAAATAGAATTTCTGGTCCTGTGGTGAATACATTTGGACAGAAACATCCTGAATTCTTGATTTTTAATCTGTATAACTAATAACAGAGTACATAATAATAAATTATAATCAAATGAAATAAAAGTAAGTTTTGATTTGAATTCATAATGAAAAATATGTGAAATGAGTTACTGTGAAGAATGGCCAAAGAAGTGAGAATTTAACTTCCTGAGATGCCTAAGCAACAGCTTGGGGGAAGAAGGGAGCAAGTGCCACAGACTTTACCCATGAAATGAAAAATAACTTCTAAAGGAATGACAGCTAATTTTGTTTATGCAGTATGTTTACATTGCTCCACAGTTTGTTGGTAAAGGCAGCTTTCCATGCATAGAGAGCACGTCTTTATCCACACTGTGTTCCAGTTAAAAAAGTGGCATTACTTCTTTTCAGAAACTGAACCACGGAGTAGTTCTGAGGTCTCCCAGCACACACAATTCGAGAAAGGGAAAGTTAGCGACCATTACCTCGCAGAGTGCTGTGATTTGCCAATGGTGCGGAGGTGGCCTGTCTTTAGTGATACAAGAGACACTGCCGGTTGTTCATTCCTCCTCTCTCAAGGTTCTGGAGAGTGCGCATTCCAAATCTGCTGCCTGTGTGTTCCAACCCCAGGGGTTCAGAGACCTGTGTGTGCTTTCTAGTCATGTTAATTTACTCTTCTATCCATGAGCATTTATTGAATGTCTGCTATGGGCCAGTCACGGGGCTGAATGCTGGCCGTGACCCTGTTCTCTACTTAAATATTGAGCAGGGAAGATTCCTTGAGAGTTATGACAGTCGTTTGCAATTCTCCCGTAGCATCCCCAGAGAGTACCAGAGGATTAGAGGCCCCTCAAATGAACACAATACCCTGCCTGTCTCTGGCAGTGTGTGCCATTTGTCACTGACACAACACAGTCATTTTATACAGTGGCTTCAAACCAATGAGCATTTTGGGGGCTGGGCAGTGCTTTTCTGAGCAGGAGTGCCCTTTTTCTGGCCCGTGATCTGATGTTTTGAGAGGCCATCTCTGCTTATTCTCATAGCGATAAAGAACAAAGTCTGACTTCCAGTGTCTGCGGCGAAAGCAGTAGAGGCACATACAGAGGAGAGGCTTCCTGCCCGCTGCGTGTTCTTGCTTCCTCCTTGGGGCAGGGCGGTGGCCATCCGTGTCCGCTCCCGCTGTCCTGGTGGTCATCATGCTTCTCCGAGCTAGCGAAGTACAGCGATACCAGCCAGGGTCTTCTGAACCCTGGTAACATGCACTCCATTTCTGCCACATGGTCTTTGAGATGACTGTGTTTAACCCTTTATAATTAACAAACATGCTCTGTTCAAGAGCATCGTGTTTGATTGCTCTCACATTTTCCTCATGCCAGTTATATTGAAGTACTTTATCATAAGAGTATTAATTATATTCACCTATATGCTGTATATAATTTTTGCAACCTTGATTAAATTGTAAACTTCTTGAAGAGAGATCATGCCTACTTTTTTTTTTCTATCCCACAGAGAGGGACTGATGTAATTTATTACATTTGTGTGAGTCTTCACCAAACAAAAAGGAAAACCCAACCAAAAAAATTACACCGTGTGAAAGGACATCTATTCAATTAAGGGTTGTAAAGCAAACCTCACTGCAGAATGCAGTGACCTTTTGAGGAGCGAAATGCTTTATTGTTGAGCACCACTTTTTTTTTCCCATGCTTTTTTATTGCAACAACATGGTTCCATCACGATTAATCTTATATGGTAATGCAGTGACAATGAGATGATTTCTCTGGAGAATCTATGTTAATACTATTAAAATGCTTTTACAATGTCAAAATGATTGCAGTGGAAGCATGTGGGGACTGTGCTTATGTGATTATGATATTATAGTGATGGGCAATTACCATAGGAAACTACGAATCTCACTCTGCAGGGACTTGCATTATGAAGCCATTATGACATGAGATTATAATGACACAATAACTTGGATGCACATTCGTGATGTGAAAACTAAAAGCTAATTTGAATGCAAGTAGTATTTCCATTAAATTGTAATTAAACACTAAAAGCAATGCTTGTTTAAATTTTGAGATGGAGGCATACAATCCAGAAATGAAAATTCTGGGTGAAGAACGCACACCAAGAATAAGCTTAGGAAGGGTCACAAACTGTTCACAACTCTGGCCTTCAGGACTTACCAGGCAAAAAAGCTCCCATCCCCGTGGCATCCCCAGACTTTCTCCTTCTCCGCTGGCCCTCTAAAGTAACCAAAACCAGTAACAGGACACAAGAACCCTAGATCCATCTCGTATTAATATCACTTGAAATTTCAAGCTTTCTCATTCATTTTTCATGGGCCTGACATTACCTTGCCTCCCTCAACACAAGAGACTAAAGCAATTTTTTCTATTAAAGTAACCTTTAAAAAAAAAATACAACAGAATTAACCCATGTTCAAAATCAGACAGAAGAGATAAGCACAAAGGAGAAAAAGAAAAAAAACCCACCACAATTCTACCCCCTGGAAATGACCTTTAAGATAAGCATCTCTGGGTGTTTTCTTTCAGACTTCTCTCTCCTCATAGTAAATACATTTGTTTTCTTCAAGAATTTGTATTATACAATACTTTTAAAACGTACTTATTAATTCTTCCCGTCCCTCCCAGTTGTAAGAGCTATTTCTTATCCAAGAGTTGGTAAGTTTTTGTTTGTTTTTTAAAGGTCTGCTAAACTAGATGATTTCACATGATACACAGGAAATTATGGTTTACTGTATTCAGATACAGTATTTGGCAGGATTTATGCTCTGCCTATATCAGTTACAGGATGGTCCTGTAGTAAATTTTTCAGATTCTGTTAGCAACACTATAGTTATAGGTCATTAACATTTCTCTCTGTTTAGGAAAGAATGGTGCATTTGAGAAGTCAGAGTTCTGGTTTTTTGTCAACTGATAATTGCTATCAGGCTTGGGTCAACATAGATTATGTAAAACTAGGAATATGCAGGCACTGCTGAACTTGTTAGGTATAGCACCGCATTAGCTTGTTCATATGTTTAAGGACACACAGTAGCTAATATATACTCCCTTCCAGATTACGACTCAGTGTGGTCATTACTTCTTGGTTTAAATATAGTTAAGATGAGTTATTTGTATTAAGTATTTAGCTTGCACTTAGATGTGCTGTATGCTTTAGAGTTATTTTTATTGCCACTTCTTACAACAACCAATTTAAGTACGGAAGTCTAAATTACTCTAGTCCTTATTTTTATAATTAGGAAAAGGAAAGCACAGTGCAATTAAGTGGCTTGCTTCATGTCATCTAGTCAACAGTGGAGATGGGATTAGATATTCAGGTCCTAGATAATTTGTAGCTTCTTCCTTAGGCCAACCAGTGAATGACATTACCTCTGATTAGTACTTCTGCATTAATGGAAACTAGGATAACTTAATGTGGTGTTTGTAGTTAATATCTCCATGGCTGAATAAAAAGGAACTCTTCCCTGACAGTTTCAGAGACTGAGTTCTAGTCTGTGTGGCCTTGAAAAGATCAAGGACTCAGTATTTGCATCTAGAAATGAAGTCATTGAATTCAGTGAACTCCATGTCCCTTTCAGCTCAGAAATTCTGACATCCAATAGCATTTAACATTAATTGAAACTTACATATTTTAATTATGAATATTATTATAATAGTTAATAAAATATTTATTTTACCTGCTTTAAAACAATCTAAATTCAAAACCATACTTTACTGAGAAGCATTTAATAATTTAATATTTTTTAGCAGATTTGTAATCTAAATTTAAAAATGCCTTTTTTAAAATTTGGGAAATATTAAAATGATTAAAGTTACAGATAGAAATCTAATCCCAATAAGAGATTAAAATTATGTTCGTTAGCCTACCTGCAATATTGTTAAAGTATGTTTGAAGTAACATGAAAGGAAACTCCTGCTTACATACTTGTATAAGTATATAAATAAATAGTTGCACTGAATAATATTTAAAATATATGCTTTCTGTGAATTCTTAGAAAGCAGGTGATGTCAATGATCCAGGTACCAAATTAAAATACAGTGTTAGACAAAGCTTTTAAAATCTTTTAGGACACCTTATTTTTATGGGGAAAATACAGAACCAATTACATTCCTTTAATTTAAATGCATAAATGTGATGAGGGATTAATTAAAAAGTTATTATTTAGCTGTAGAGAATTTTCCTAATTTTGTGAGGCCTTTTATCTAGAGAATTTAGAATTCCATTAGAACATTTTTTTTTCAGTCATCTCAAAGATTGGAAAGAGTGATTATTGCTGTTATGGCACATGCAGTTATTACAGATTTGCCCTCAATCCCATTGCAGTAAATCAGCTTTCAGGAGTAGAAATAAGCTGTTTGCTAGTATATTAAATACTAGTCTTTCCCAAAAAGAGGTTTCTAAGTCAGTTGCCACATTCTCTTAGGACTAGGCAAAATTTGTTACCCTGCCTTCTTCCCTAGTCCCATTAATAAAGGCTATCTCTAAAGCCTTTTTTTTTAGACTTGAGCGTCCACAACTTCTCATCAAAATTTTTGATTTTGTGTTTTCATTTTTATGATAATTAAACACACTGAAGCATATTCTGGATCAATATAACCATCTTACAACCAAATATTACCATAGGATTTCATTATTTGCATCTTCATCTGTTTTTAAGACTTCAGCAATAGGAAATTACCTGAAACAAAACAAAAGCCTTTATCTGTTTTAGATAGATGATAGATAGAGAGATAGATAGATAGATAGAGTTTTTTTTTCTCCTTCAAATGGGGATCTGTTTCCCTGGAAGCATGAAAGCATGACTGTATTTTCTGAAATGTCAAGAGGTGGTTAGGTTGAGAGAGTGGTGTCCTATCTGGTAAACTGGTTTGGGCCACTTCATTTCTTTCACAAGAAGTGGAGTTGGTTTACAAACTAGATCATGTATGATAACTGCACTGTTTGTTTTTTGGAGTCTGACTTGAGAATCTGTATCACTGTCCTAGGGGTAGAACCAAGAGTCAGGACTTGGTCAATTTTCTGGTCTGCTGATTTTGCCTAGCCCTGTAGTTTGTACTGTGTCTTCAGTATAACTAACTCTACTCCTGGTGGTACCTCTGCAAAACCAGTGCCCACTTGTCTGTCTGTTGCTGGGGAAAGCATAGGGGTTCAGGAGAGCAAACTATGGGGAGAACTCAGCTAAGCTCCTGGTCAACCAGCCAATCAAAACTAAGAGATCATACATCATGATAAATTGGTACTCTTGTCCTATGTTCTTTTGCAAGACAAGGGCGATGTATATTTTCTTTGGTACACATTTTAGGTGTTCATTAATAAATGTTGGTTACCTCTCAAAGGAGAAACCTCCGAGGTCATGATTTTTATACTATTTGTAAAGGTATCTCACAAGATGCTCTTGGAACTTACAGCATTGTATTCTGCCTCCAGTGAAAATGGAAGATAGCTCATCATCCTTCTCTGAATACGAACCCCATTTCCTCATCGGTGAAGTGGGAACAATAATAATAAAAGTGGATTTAATTATAAAAATATGGCCTATGGTCCAGTCTTCTGAGTTGCATACTTCTCGATGACTCACCTTCCGCTGATCCCTTGCCAACTTCACAAGGACATTAGGAGATTTAATTAAAGTGTGTACAGTGCCTTAGGTTCTCAGAGAAACACATAGCGTTATTATTGTAGATAATATTTTTGATATTCCATAATCTCTTGAAGGTAAAGAAGCCAGCAATACAGAAAGCTGGGGCGTCAGTATGGTTAGGGGTTTATGAAGACACATTCCTACAATGTTATATTAGGAGAGGTCATCATTTGGGTTTGAGAGTTCCAAGTTCAATTACTGTAAGCTTTCTAATTGTAAATATTTTGATTTAATTTTTTCCCATCAACAAAGAACACATTTGAGAGGCCAAAAAGTACTCAAGTTATGCTGTTCTTAGTCAACATTTAAGACTTTATATTTTGCTTTCAAACTATGATTGTGTAGAGTACACGGCTATCATTATAATACTTTTGTTAAGATAGAGGGTGACAAAGAGTGCTCTTTCAGGCTTTCTTTGATCTGAAATGTTGTCCTCCTCTTAAAATTGCCATGCAACAATGAACATTGCTTTGGTTTCCTAATTCATCTCCTGGCCTCCTGTCTCCAGGTCTCTCACCTGTACTCACACTACCCATTTAACCACCATCATAGTATAGGCTTCGTCTTGTGGGCCCAACCCACACATCAGTGTTTTTCACTGTGGACCTGCTGTGCCACCTGTGTATGAGTCTCTACAAACTGCAGACCATGAATCGTGCCCTTTATGCTCATGCCACCAGAATGCCTCCTTTTAAAAATCCTCTTAATGTTGTGCAGTCTCACCTAAATGCCACCTCTTCCAGGAGGTCATCCCAGCCTCCAGTGCTGATGAATGTCATCTACATGCATTTCCCCAGAGCACACTCTTTATACCTCTCCTAACATTTACTGCACTCTGCTTTATCTCACAGATGTCCCACAAATACGTAATAAATAACCCCACATTGAATGCTCACCATGTGCCAGGCACCGTGTTGGGGGCTCTTCAGCTTCCTATGGCAAGACTGCTCCCTGTTCATCTTTGTTTCCCATAGTACCCTGCTTTGGACATAGTAGATACTTAGCAAACATTTGCCACACTGAATTGAAATGTACTCTGGTGAAATTTGTGGGTGTCTGGAAAGAAAGCTGCTTTATGTTGCCTTCCTATGCTCTGAGAATTTGAGACCCAAGCTCTCCTCTCAAACCCATAAATCAAGGCAGTTTTCTTAATAATTTAAAGGAGAATAACAACAGCTGGTCACAAGCCTATATAGAGCCATAATACTAATGAAAACATCAGATTGCCGTTGGCTGAAATTCAATTCCAGTGTGGAACTGAGAGTGTTCACTGGTTGAACAGACACTTCTAGAGCATCCGCCTCTTGCCAACCACTAACATGGCTCAGAGTTGGCACCCACATCTCTGCATGTGGCGATGGAATTCAAGTAGCTATCTAAACAAAAGCTGGTTGTACGTATGACTCTCCTTTCCATCAAGCATGGTGCAGCATTTCTAGTAAAGTGTCCATGGAGGCAGCAGTCCATGTTCTGGAAGCCACTAGAACAAGACAAGGATGGCCAGAATCAGGCTGGAAGGCTCTTGCCCTCCTTGCTGTGGCCCTCAGACCTTTCTCTGCATGACTACCATTTTTTATACCAAAATGTCAGGCAAGGCCTGACCTAAAAAATGCAGATACGTGGCACTGATTCTTTTTAACTTTGGACTAGCAAGCAAGGGAGCGAAACTCAAGACTTTAAGAAAGTTCACTGTGTGGTCTTCAAAATAAAAGACCTGAGATGATTTTATGGAAAATAGCTTACAGATGCATAGTTATTTGTGCAATTGAAAGGCTCTCTGTGATTCAAGGAAGATTGTTTTAAAACTAAACTGCCTTAAAGAAAGGAGTGTTAATGGGGCATGGGGTTGGGGGGACTCAATAATAAGGGTGAATGTAATAACCATATTGTTTTTCTTGCAAAACCTTCATAAGAGTGTATATCAATGATACCGTAATTAAAAAAAAAATTTTTTTTAAGAGAAAGGAGTGTTGTTGGTCTATACATGTAAAAAATTAGCCTTAAGAGTCATTATCCAGTTTACTCCTTTAAAAGAGTGGCTACTGCCATGAACCAGCTGTAATATTTTACTAAGTATTTTTAGTTTTCTGATTTATAATTGGCTTCTACTAATTCAGGTAGGAAACGTCCTTGAAGATAAACTCACTTGCTGTTGTGGTTATATGTTGAAGTATCTTGCCCTTAGTAAAGGGAAGTTTTAAGAAAAAGTATATGTATTCCTTGATCGTACTGTGTTGGGTTGCAGAAGATTAAGCTAAAATGGCATGTTAACTATCTGCTCAAAGATTGGAGTGCAAAGATACAGGAAAGCATGGCTTCAAAATTCAAAGCCCACAAACTCTTCGGGAAATATCTTCCATGGTTTTTAATACTTAGCTGTTTTGATTTTAGGAAAACAATGCAATATGCCATAAAAGGGGTGTGCTTTGATTTCAGAATTATCTATTGTCAGAAATATATATATATATATATTCAATAAACATGCTAAGATAATTTTATGGCCCTTGGCTAATGACTGTTAACCGATTTTTTCCTTCCAGGTCCTGATTCTATTTCCATTTATAGTTTCCTTGTTCCTGCTTTAATAGTTGTTTTCTTCACTTTATATATCTTTTGTGCAAATTGCCTCAGATTCTTTGTGGAATAAGGCTGGATTCAAAGAAGCAAGCATATACATGTTAAGTAATGACTTTGTGCCAGACACTGCAGGGGACTGAGGATAGAGAAATAGACATGGACTCTCCCTTCAAGGGGCTCAAAGTCTGACGGAGAGAGATTAAAATACATCAAGCTCTAGGTTTAGTTTGTAAACATGAGAATTTTATGTATGTAGCCGCTGCTCTCTTCACTTATCATTAAGAACACAGAATTTAAACTAGACTGTTACTTTTGTTTGTATACAAAGGAAAAAGTAATTATTTGTAGGATATTTTAATCCAGTGGGATTTGAAGTCTGATTCTACACATTATTTGTCTGTTCCACTTGCAAACCTCACCCAAAAAAAAAAGAGGAGAATTTTTAACCTTACTGGAATTTTGGAATTATAGGAAATTTTACTTTTTCATTTTAGAATGAAACTTTTGGCTATTTCACTTACTCTTTAAATAAGGCACAAGCTAATTACTTTATTTTTCTCTGCTCTTTCTCTATTTTTTCTTTCTACTCAGTTCAGTTAAGTTTCACAGATACAAACCAAGTGCTAAATATTATATAAAAGTATGGGAGATAAAAGAGAGACCCCCCAAACCCTTCACCTGTACACACACAGAACACACAATCAAATAGAGAGAAGTCCCTTAACAGATAAATTCAGTATAATGTGACATGTGCTGGGACATACTGCTGAATCTGATTATATGACATATTTATTGTAAGTGCCCCTCCCCTCAGTTACCAGGCTACTTAAATGAAATCTATACACTAATGAACTGACCACTCAAAACCCAGTTCTCATTCAAGCATTCCTGTTTCCTTCATACTAATTTCTGTGCCTGCCTAGCATCTCAGTATCTTTTCCTTTATCTCTGGCTGATGGCTGTAAATATTCATAAATATCAAGGACTGTGACACAAATAGATTGTGAAGGAAAATAGAAAACCTTAGGGAAAAAAAGATAGTCTGTCATGAAGTCAGTGAACATGGTATTGGAGAATTGCTAAGCTGCATACAAAGCCAAATGAGCATGTGACAGAGTTAGACCCATAAGAACGCAACAAGAGAACATGGAATGGGCAGTGTCAAGATTAGTATTTCAAAAGAGAATAAGTTGCATAACAGCTGGTTAGGAGAGGACTTTGGTAAAAAAATGATAAAGCCTTCAGAATTGCTTTTGCAAAAATAACATTTTTTCATCACTGGAGGGCAAAAGTCAAGTAAAGGATGTCACATGACATAATTTTGTCCCCGCCTTAAGCCAACATTTAATCAATTCATTGTTCTAAAAACTAGCATATATTTATAATTATGACTTATTTTTATAGTATTTATTTTATGTTTCAAATTTGAAATCACAATTAAGTCCTTCAAATATGGCTTAATATTCATGCTGTTCAGCATAATGTTGGCTGTGGGTTTGTCATATATGGCCTTTATTATGTTGAGATACTTGCCCTCTATATCCATTTTGTTGAGAGTTTTTATCATGAATGGATGTTGAATTTTGTTAAATGCTTTTTTAGCATCTATGGAGATGATTGTATGATTTTTGTCCTTATTTTTATTGACATAGTGGATGATGTTGATGGATTTTCGAATGTTGTATCATCCTTGCATCCCTGGAATAAATCCTACTTGATCATGTTGAATGATCTTTTTGATTTATTTTTAAATTCAGTTCGCTAATATTTTGTTGAGTATTTTTGCATCTATGTTCATCAGGGATATTGGTCTATAATTTTCTTTTTTTATGGTGTCTGCCTGATTTTGGTATTAGAGTGATGCTGTCCTCATAGAATGAGTTTGGAAGTATTCCCGACTCTTCTACTTTTTGGAAAACTTTAAGGAGGATTGGTATTAGGTCTTCACTAAAGGTTTGATAAAATTCAGTGCTGAAGCTATCTGGTCTGGAGGTTTTGTTCTTGGGTAGTTTTTGATTACCAGTTCAATTTCCTTGCTGGTAATTGGTCTGTTCAGATTTTCTATTTCTTCCTGGGTCAGCCTTGGAAGGTTGTATTTTTCTAGAAAGTTGTCTACTTCTAGGTTATCCAATTTGTTAGCATATAATTTTTCATAGTATACTCTCATAATGCTTTGTATTTCTGTGGTGACTGTAGTGATTTTTCCTTTCTCATTTCTGATTCTGTTTATGTTTGTAGACTCTCTTTTTTTCTTGACAAGTCTGGCTAGGGCTTATCTATTTTGTTTATTTTCTCAGAGAACCAGCTCCTGCTTTCATTGATTCTTTCTATTGTTTTATACTTCTCAATTTTATTTATTTATGCTCTAATCTTTATTATGTCCCACCTTCTACTGACTTTGAGCCTCATTTGTTCTTCTTTTTCTAGTTTTGTTAATTGTGAGTTTAGACTGTTCATTTGGGAATGTTCTTCTTTCTTGTGGTAGGCCTGTATTGCAATATACTTCCCTCTTAGCACAGCCTTTGCTGCATCCCACAGATTTTGTGGTGTTGAATTATTGTTGTCATTTGTCTTCATATATTGCTTGATCTCTGTTTTTATTTGGTCATTGATCCACTGATTATGTAGGAGCATGTTATGAAGCCTCCACGTTTGTGGGCTTTTTCGTTTTCTTTGTGTAATTTATTTCTACTTTCATACCTTTGTAGTCTGAGAAGCTGGTTGGTACAATTTCAATATTTCTGAATTTACAGAGGCCCTTTTAGTGGCCTAGTACATGATCTATTCTTGAAAATGTTCCATGTGCACTTGAGAAGAATGTGTATCCTGTTGCTTTTGGATGGAGTGGTCTGTAGATGTCCGTTAGGTCCACCTGTTCTAATATGTTATTCAGTGCTCCTGTGTCCTTACTTATTTTCTGTCTGGTTGATCTGTCCCTTGGAGTGACTGGTGTGTTGACGTCTCCTAAAATGAATGCATTGCATTCTATTTCCTCCTTTAATTCTGTTAGTATTTGTTTCACATAATTAGGTGATCCTGTGTTGGGTGCATACATATTTATAATAGTTATATCCTCTTCTTGAACTGACCCCTTTATCATTATGAAATGTCCTTCTTTATCTCTGTTACTTTCTTTGTTTTAAAGTCTATTTTGTCTCATACAAATACTGTAACTCCTGCTTTTTTTCTCCCTATTATTTGCATGAAATATCTTTTTCCATCCCTTCACTTTCAGTCTGTGTATATCTTTGGGTTTGAAGTGAGTCTCTTGTAGGCAGCATATAGACAGGTCTTGTTTTTTTATCCATTCAGTGACTCTGTGTCTTTTGATTGGTGCATTCAGACCATTTACATTTAGGGTGATTATCAATAGGTATGCACTTATTGCCATTGCAGGCTTTAGGGTAATTACCTTACTATCTAACAGTCTAATTTCATTCACTTAGTATACTATTACAAACACAGCCTAAATATTGTTTTTTTTTCTCCTTTATTTTCCTTATCCATTCTTTATATATTAGGTATCATATTCTGTACTCTTTGTCTATCCCTTGATTTACTTTGGGGGTAGTTGATTTGATTTTGCATCTGCTTAGTAATTAATTGTTCTACTTTATTAGCTGGGCTTGTAGTCTTGTGGGATCTTGGCTGGGTTAAAATGTTCAAGATGACTTCCTCATTTGTCTGATTTGATTTTGCTTCTGCTTAGTAATTAATTGTTCTACTTTATTTCCTGTGGTTTTATTTCCCCTGGTGACAGCTATTTAGTCTTAGGAATACTTCCATATGTAGCAATCCCTCCAAAATACACTGTAGAGATGGTTTGTGGGGGGTAAATTCTCTCAGCTTTTGCTTCTCTGAAAATTGTTTAATCCCTCCTTCAAACTTAAATGATAATCTTGCCAGGTAGAGTATTCTTGGTTCAAGGTCCTTCTGCTTCATTGCATTAAATATATCATGCCACTCCCTTCTGGCCTGTAAGGTTTCTGCTGAGAAGTCTGATGATAGCCTGGTGGGTTTTCTTTTTTATGTGATCTTTTTTCTCTAGCTGTTTTTAAAAGTCTGTCCTTATCTTTGATCTTTGCCATTTTAATTATTATATGTCTTGGTGTTTTCCTCCTTGGGTCCCTTGTGTTGGGAGATCTGTGCACCTCTATGGCCTGAGAGGCTAGC
This sequence comes from Manis pentadactyla, assembly GCF_030020395.1. Classification (NCBI taxonomy): domain Eukaryota; kingdom Metazoa; phylum Chordata; class Mammalia; order Pholidota; family Manidae; genus Manis; species Manis pentadactyla. Next base: position 103,397,172 of record NC_080021.1, read on the forward strand.
TCCTTCCCCAGATTGGGGAAGTTTTCAGCAATTACCTCCTCAAAGACACATTCCCTTTTTCTCTCTTCTTCTTCTGGTATCCCTATAATGTGAATATTGTCCAGTTTGGATTGGTCTCACAGTTCTCTCAATATTCTTTTTTTCTTAGAGATCCTTTTATCTCTCTGTGCCTCAGCTTCTTTGTATTCCTCTTCTCTGGTTTCTATTCCATTTACCATCTCTTCTACCACATCGAATCTGCTTTTAAATCCCTCCATTGAATCATTTCAGATATGTAATTTCTTTATGATTGAATCTCTGTTCTAAATTCATTCCTGAGTTATTATTTTTCTGTACCTCCATGAGCATGTTTATGATGTTAAGTTTGAACTCTTTCAGGAAGATTGATGAGTTCAGTTTCACTTGGCCCTTTTCTGGCGTTTGTGAGATTTTTTGTTTGAACCAGGTTCCTTTGACTTTTCATATTTGTATGTGGCACCCTTTAGTACCCAGGAATTCTAGCCTCTGGAGCTGCTCATCCCCTGGAGTGATGTTGGGGATCACAAGGGTGTGGTGCTGGTGCCTGGGGGGAGGAAAGAGCTGTTTCCTGCTTCCCACCTGCAGTACCTGTCTCCACTGTCAAAACCAGTGGGCTGAGCACACAGGTGTAAGCCTCTGAGCTTTGCATCTGTAGCTGTGGTAGGCAGGGCCTCCCTCTGGCTGGCCTGACACCAGGGCAGGGACTGCCAGTTTGTGAGTCAGTACTGGCCTGCCAGGAGGAAGGCACAACAGACTGCATATCACAGTCGGGGGCCTTGGAGCTGAGTAGCCAGCCATGGTGATGGAGTGCCTGAAGCTCCTGAAAGTTCCCAACCTGCTGGGTAGAGCACACCCAGACAACCTTGTCCATCTATCCCTTCTCTCACGCAGCAAGCTCTGTGCAAACCCCACCCCTTCAGAAGACCTCTCGCTGCTAGGAACCCTCTCAGTCTGCCTGCCTTTCCTTTGTCCCAGAGCAGCTGGATGTGGATTCTCTTCAAGTATCCCACCTGTCTTAGCTTTCCAACCTCACTAATCTCCAGAGCACCATGCAATGTAGGTTTGTGCCCCCAAAGCAGATTTCCAGGGCTGGGTGTTCAGTCCTAGGCTTCCACCTACTCCCTACTCTATTTCTGTTCCTCCTGCTGGTGAGCTGGGGTGGGGGAAGGGCTTGGGTCCCACTGGATCAAGGCTTTGGTATGTTACCCTGTTTCTTGAGGTCTGGTCTGTTCTCCAGGTGTATGCAGTCTAGTGCAGCCTTCTTTCTTGTTGCTCTTTTAGGATTAGTTGTCTTAACTATATTTTCATATTATATGTGGTTTTGGGAGGAGTTGTCTGTCTTACCTGTTATGTCACCATCTTGAATCCGTTACCAAATTTGGTTTAATATTCCATGTTGGTTTCTTTAGTTTGGTCATCTATTGCTGTGTAACAAACCACCCCAAACCATGGGTTTCAACAACCATTGAATTATCTCCCATAAATCTGTGGGCTGGCAAGACTCTTCTGGATGGCTGTAACTGGGCTTGTAGTCTTGTGGGATCTTGGCTGGGGTAGAATGTTCAAGATGACTTCCTCACTTGTCTGGTACCTTTACAGGGACAGTGTGAGGCTGAGCTCAGTGGAGAACTTCGGGAGACCGGGGGCTCTCTCACTCCCTATGTAGTCTTAGGGCCTTTCCTTCTCTGCTTGAAGGGAGTAACCAGACTTCTTACATTGCTATGCAAGTTTCCCGAAAGCACAAAAGCAGACTCTACTTCCAAAGATTTGAGTCCCAAACTGGTTTGGCATCATTTCCAACACATTCTGTTGTTTAAAGCAAGTCACAGGCCAGCACAGGTTCAACATGGAAGGGGGCTGCACAAAGACATGCATGTCGGATGGCACAGTTCACCAAAAACCAACCACAGAGACCAGCTAACACACTTTATGACATGCCTTTACTTAAAAAGGCATTTCCAGTACCAGTTATATGTGGATAATGAGGGTCTCCTATAGCTGTAATCACCTCGGTGGGTCATTTCCAAAGGCCTAATGAGTCATGATATCAATTGCAACAGTCAGTCTGCTTTTAATAATCACAGACGTCAAGAGAAGGAATTCATTTATAAGCAAATTAGAGCCTCGGTTTGATTAATAAACTTTAGCCCCTTATTGTTGGGGCTTTTTCTCTTTTTTGAAGAATAAGTTGAGGTTCCTTTGCCTAAGGATACTCAACAAATGTTTGGAGCATAGTTCAAAAAATTATAGTTTTGGCATATAGTAATAACTCTGAATATTTGTCTGGTGCTTTATAATTTAAGTGGTGACTTTAGGTATTGTCTTGTTTGCTTTTCATTTGAAACCTTATATGGTAGATCAGACATATATTACAGTTTTCAAGTAAAGAAATGAACTCACCATAAACTTAGAAATTTTCCACTATCTCACAGGTAGGAAACACTGGAGCCAGAATTCCCAGGTTCAGGTTTCTTCAAACTTCCCATCCCTCCTTGAGCTCTCTGATAAACTTATTAGGATCTGAAACTGAAATTCATTCATTCTCTCTCCAGGTGCATGTATGTATGTATTCACATGTATGTAAAGTATACATTTTAAAAATCATTCTTAAAATATGGCCTTCATTGATAGTTAATGAATGAAACTGGTATATAATGAATGAAGTTCATTTATTCTCTCTTATTGCAAGTATATTTATGTATGAATGATAGGTATATAAACTATACCTTTTTAAAACTTATTAAAGTATAACCTTCACTGATAGTTAATGATCTACAGAAAGTCAGTAATATTCATTTCAAGTTAAAGGATATCATAAAAGCATGGATGTCATCTGGAAGTCATCTGGTCCAACTCCCTCATTTCATGGATAGCAAACAGGCCCAGAGTGCCTAAATTACTTACCCAGAGTCACACAGCTATTTAGTGGAAGAGCCAAGAGCTTTTGACTCTGAATCTGCTGCTATTCCATCTAAATCAAGCCACCTCAAGAATAGCCTTGCAAATGAAATTGTGTGAGGAATATAAACATTTTATATGTTTAAAACACTAATTTGTGATTTACCAAGGAATTAAAAATAACACAAATTTTAAGTTCTTTAATGACTAAATACAGTTAAGTACCAGCTGTTCAATTTACTCAAAATATTGTTGTCTCTGGGAGACAACCTATTGCTAGGAATCCATGGAAGAGAAAATTTCCCTCTATAAAAAATCTGGGAAATAACTTCAGTGTAAAGTTCTTTATGAAGAGAGTGAAGTTATAGCTGTTATATCAAGTAATTTGGTTTCTGTTTCACTTCTAGGATTATATGGTGTATGTACTATGTGTATTATATAGTAGCAAAGTTGAGAAATTGACATTAAACATTCTCACAGCACTGACTTTGGAATCTCCTTCTGAGAATAGGAATGCCTGAGATGAGTTAGATCTGTTTTCAAATGAATAAAAACATAAAGGTCAGTTCTACAGACCATGATTTGACAATATCTTACTTGTCCTGCCTCTCAAATGTTACTCCAAGTAGTGAGTCACACTGCATTTTGACCTGAATAGAGAACTGGCTTTTCCTCCCTCTCCCTCCTTGCCCCTCCCTCCCTTTCATTTATTATGGAGAAAATGTTCTTTTTGCTAACTAAACAGATAAATTTATAAAGGCAGCAGTAACAATGGTTGCATTTACCAAAGTCAGAGTGTATCTAGAAAGGCTGACCAGTTAGCACCTGTTTGACACAACTAAGGGGTCCATTAAGAAGGGGAGGGCAATGTTGGCAGAGTAGGCAGGCAAGATGGAAACCTCCCTCCCACACACTAAGGAAGCAACTACAGCAAATAAAACTAAGCCTGAAAACGACCTGAAGACTACGGAACAGACCACCTACATCTGAGGAAGAGGAGAAGACCACACAGAGAAGGGTAAAGTGTCAGAGCCAGGATTGAGCAGGACCCAAGCCCTTCCCCCATCCAAGCTCAAAGGTGGGAGGAATAGGAATGCAGTGAGGAGGGGACAGGCACTCAGGAACTCTGCACACCTGGCCCTGGAGATTGGCTCTGGGAACACCCCCACATTAAACTGGGTTTGGTGGTTGGTAAGGCTGGACATCAGAGAGAGTGGGAACACTCCGGGAGGCTGAGACTCCAACTGTTTGTGGAGGACAGGCATGCTCCAGTAGTCCCACTGAGACTCAGAACACAGGAGGGTACTTGAAAGATTTGCCAGCAGTGGTAGGAGTGCCAGAGGGCCAAGGGTTGGACAGAGCTCTCTGTGCAGGAGAAAGGGCAGGTGGATGGCACTTCCCCAGCTCTCCCTTGGCCTAACAGCTAGGTAACTTGAGGGAGCCACAGGTGCTCCATCCACCTTACTAGTGGCTCACCCAGCCCAGAGGTGCTTCCCTGTGTATCACCAGCTGGCCAGCCTTCTTGGCCCACCAGTGTCAGACTTTGCTGCTTGGAAGGCAGAGGGAGGCTCTCCCAGCTGGAGAGGTGGTTGTAAGAGCCAGGTCTGAGAACTCCTTCCTCCTCTATGGGGCCCAAACTGGTGCCACATGCCCTGCCACCACATAACTCACTACCATGTACCCCCATACCCTGTTGCACCATGTGCCACAAGTTAATGCCCCAGAGCTGCATGACCACCCTGCAAACCCCATTAGCCCAACAGCACTGCCACCATTGCAGGGCAGAGGGTGGCCCCGCTCACAATGATCCCAGAAGAAGTGCTGCTGCTCTGCTAACAAAAGACCAGCTGAAGCAAACTGCTCTTCACAGCAGAATGAGGTAGACCACTGACAGAAGACATACTGAAAGGCAGCCATGCCATAGCTCACCAGCAGCAGCTAGGGCTCCACCACAAAGGAGAACCAGGCACTGGAGAGTAAAGAGTCTTGAGCCTTTGGGTACCACAGGATGTCTTCTTCATAAAGCCATTACTCTTTAGACCAGGAAGCGTAGCAGATCCATCTAACACAAGGGAAGAAACACAGAAACTGTGACAAAATGAGGAGGCAAAGGAATATGTTCCAAAAAAACTACAGGATAAGACTCCAGAAAGAGGGATAAATGAAACAGAGATCACCAATCTTCTTCATAAAGATTTCAAAGTAACAGTCATAAATATGCTGACTGATCTGCAGGAAAGCATTGAAGATCTCAGAGAGGACTTCCATACAAAGAAAGGAGAACTGAAAAAGAGGCACTCAAAGCTGAAGAACATAGTAACTGAAATGAAATATACAGAGGAGGGAATGAATAAGAGATTCCTGCAAGTAGAGGAGACAATCAATGAGATGGAAGTGAGAGAACATGAAAACAAAAAAGCTGAGGAACAGAGAAAAAAGAATCTCTAGAATCAAAAGGATGCTAAGGGAGCTGTGTGACAACTTCAAATGAAACAATATTCACAGAAATAAGAGTACCATAAGAAGAAGAGAGAGACAAGGGAAACAGGCAAAGTCTGTTTGAAGAAATAATTGTTGAAAACTTCCCCAGTTTGGAGAAGGAAATAGACACCCAGGTCATGGAAGTACAGAGAGCCACCCCAGGAAGACAACATCAAGACATATAATAATAAAAATGACAAAGATTAAGGATAAGGAGAGGTATTGAAAGCAGCCAGAGAGAGAAAAATGATTACTTATAAGAAAAACCCCATCAGGCTACTGGCAGACTTCTCAGCAGAAACTTTACAGGCCAAAAGAGAGTGACATGAAATACTTAAAGTACTGAAACAGAAGGACCTTCAACCAAGAATCTTCTGCCTGGTAAGATTATCATTTAAATTTGAAGCAGGGATTAAACATATCCTAAACAAACAAAGGCTGAAGGAATTTATAATCACTAAACCAAAATTACAGGATATGTTAAAAGGACTTCTGTAGATGGAAATATTCTTTAGTCTAAATAGCTTTCAGCAGTGAGAAAATAAACCCACAGTAGAGGTAATAGACCAATAATCTACCAAGCAAGTATGAAATTAAAACAAAAAACAAAAGTAGTAAAACCAACTATACCCAAAATCAGTCAGGGGATATACAAAAAAATGCAGATTATGACATCTAATACATAAAGTGTGGAGGTGGAAGAAGAATAAAAAAGAAGTACTTTTGGGTTGTGTTTGAAATCATCAACTTAATATAGACTGTTACATAGTTAGGAAGCTATCCATATTTAGAAAGCTTTGGTAACCACAAACCCAAAGCCTATAATAAACACATAAAAATTGAAAAAGAAATCCAATCACAACACTAAAGAAAGCCATCAAATAACAAGAAAAGGGCATAAGAAAGGAATAAAGGAAGAGAGAGGAACTACAAAAACAATCAGAAAAAGAATTAATAAAATGGCAATAAGTACATACCTATCAACAATAACCTTAAATGTAAATGGACTGAATGCACCAATCAAAAGTTATAGTGTGGCACAATGGGTAAAAAAACAAGACCCATCTATATGCTGCCTACAGGAGATTCACTTCAGACCCAAAGTCATACACAGACTAAAAGTGAAGGGATAGAAAAAGTTCATGCAAATAATGGGAGAAAAATACAGGAGTAGCAGTACTAACATGAGACAAAATTTCAAAACAAAGAAAGTAACAAGAGACAAAGGGCATTACATAACGATAAAGGGATCATTCCAACAAGGGAATATAACTATTATAAATACTTATGCACCCAACATAAGAGCACCTAAATATGTAACTCAGATACTAACAGAATTAAGGGGAGAAATAGATTGGACCTCATTCATTATAGGAGACTGTAACACACCACTTTTATCAGTACATCGAGCAGAAAATAAGTAAGGAAACAGAAGCACTGAAAAATACATTAAATTAGGTGGACTTAACAGATATCTCCAGAACACATGCAAAGCAGCAGGATACACATTTTTCTCAAGTACACACGGAACATTTCCCAGAACAGATAACATAGTAGGCCCAAAAGGAGCCTCGATAAATTTAAAAAGATGAAATTGTCTCAAGCAATTTCTCAGGACCACAGTGGTATCAAACTAGAAATGAATTACACAAGGAAAACAAAAAGCCCACAAACACAATGGAGGCTAAACAACATACTTCTAAATAATCAATGGATCAATGAACAAATCAAACAGAAATCAAGCAATTCATGGAGACAAATGAAAACAAAAATACAACAGTCCAAAATTTGTGGGAAGCCACAAAACTGGTTCTAAGAGGAAAGTATACAGCAATACAGGCTTGCCTCAAGAAATAATAACAATCTCTGCAAAACAGTCTAAACTCACAATTAAAGAAACTAGAAAAAGAAGAACAAATGAAACCCAAAGTTGGTAGAAGGAGGGACATAATAAAGATAAGAGAAGAAATAAATAAAATAGAGAAGAATAAAGCAATATAAAAAATCAATGGAACCAAGAGCTGGTTGTTTGAGAAAATAAGCAAAATAGACAAACCCTTAGCAAGACTTATCAAGAAAATAAGAGAGAATACAAATAAACAAAATCAAAAACAAAAAAGGAAGAGTCACAATAGCTACCACAGAAATACAAATAATTATTAGAAAATTCTATGAAAAATTATATGCCAATAAATTGGATAACCTAGAAGAAATGGACAAATTCCTAGAAAAATACAACCTTCCAAGGCTGACCCAAGGAGAAACAGAAAATCTGAATAGACCAACTACCAGCAATGAAATTGAATTGGAATTTAAAAATCCCAACAAACAAAACCCAGGACCAGCTGGCTTCAGAGCTGAAGTCTACCCAAGCATTTAAAGAAGAGCTAATACCAACACTTACTAAAGTATTCCAAAAAGTAGAAGAGGGGGCAGAGCCAAGATGGCAGCATGAGTGGAGCAGCAGAAATCTCCTCCCAAAACTATATATCTATTTGAAAATAATACAAATACAACTATTCCTAAAAGAGAGACCAGAAGACACAGGAAACAGCCAGACTACATCTACACCTGCGAGAACCCAGCGCCTCGCGAAGGGGGTAAGATACAAGCTGCAGCCCGGCGGGACCCGAGCACCCCTCACCCCAGCTCCTGGCAGAAGGAAAGGAGTCAGAGTGGGGAGGGAGAGGGAGCCCAGGACTGCTAAACATGCAGCCCTAGCCATCCGCACCGCAAGCACAGACACACATTGTGTGGTGTGCTGGATACTAGGGAAATGGACAGTAAAACCTGCGAGCGGGTCCCCACAGCTGGCGCCCCTGGGACAAAGAAAAGCGAGTGCCCTTTGAAAATCTTAAAGGGACAGGGGCCTCACAGCTAGATGTAAGCACCCCGGCACAATCAGCCCAGTAATTGGGAATCCTGGGGAACTCCAGGCACCCCAACCCCCTGGGCGGCATCACAGCTCGGAGGCCCCTCAGGGTAATAAACAGCCGCCCGCCCATTCCCCCTGTGGCACAACTCCACCATTGTGGAAGTGGCCACTCCCACAGCAACTGGGCAGAGCTTCTTACACAGTGGCCAGGGAAGGACCAGACACTCTGCGCACAGATGCCCAGCACAAGCAGCTAGGGGTCACTGTTCTCCCAGGAGAGGAAGGCCACAACTAGCAAGAAGGGACATTCTCCCAGCTGACACACACACACCAGCTCCCCACAACTACCTCTATCGCCATGAAAAGGCAGAAGAATTTGATCCAGACCAAAATAACAGAGACAGCCCCTGAGAAGGAGATAGACCTAACCAATCTTCCAGAAAAAGAATTCAAAGTAAAGGTCATAACCATCCTGATGGATCTTCAGAGAAATATGCAAGAGCTAAGGGAAGAAGTCCAGAACGAGATTGCACAAATGAAAAAATCTCTGGAAGTACTTAAGAGCAGACTGGAAGAGGTGCAAGAGGCTGTTAATGGAATAGAAATCAGAGAACAGGAACACAGAGAAGCTGATGCAGAGAGAGATAAAAGGACCTCCAGGAATGAAACAATATTAAGAGAACTGTGTGACCAATCCAAAAGGAACAATATCTGCATTATAGGGGTACCAGAAGAAGAAGAGAGAGAAAAAGGAATAGAAAGTGTCTTTAAAGAAATAATTGCTGAAAATTTCCCCAAACTGGGGGAGGAAATAATTGCTCAGACCACGGAAGTACACAGAACTCCCAACAGAAGAGACCCAAGGAGGACAACACCAAGACACGTAATAATTAAAATAGCAAAGATCAAGGACAAGGACAGAGTTTTAAAAGCAGCTGGAGAGAGGAAAAAGGTCACCTACAAAGGAAAACCCATCAGGCTATCATCAGACTTCTCAATAGAAACCTTACAGGCCAGAAGAGAATGGCATGATATATTTAATGCAATGATACAGAAGGGCCTTGAACCAAGAATACTGTGTCCAGTATGATTATCATTTAAATATGAAGGAGAGATTAAACAATTCCCAGACAAGCAAAAGTTGAGGGAATTTGCCTCTCACAAACCACCTCTACAGGGTATTTTAGAGGGACTGCTCTAGATGGGAGCACTCCTAAGACTAAATAGACGTCACCAGAGAAAATAAAAACAAAGCAAATAAAGCAGACCAACCAAATACTAACTAAAGGAAAAAAATAAAATCAATTACCCACAAAAGTAGTCAAAGGAAACACAAAAGAGCACAGAACAAAATAACCAACATAAATGAATGGAGTAGGAGGAATAAGAAGGGAGAGAAATAAAGAATCACCAGAGAGTGTTTATAATAGCTCAATAAGCGAGTGAAGTTAAACAGTAAGATACTAAAGAAGCTAATCTTGAACCTTTGGTAACCACGAATCTAAAGCCTGCAATGGCAATAAGTACATATCTTTCAATAATCACCCTAAATGTAAATGGACTGAATTCACCAATCAAAAGACACAGAGTAATAGAATGGATAAAAAAGCAAGACCCATCTATATGCTGCTTACAGGAGACTCACCTCAAACCCAAAGACATGCACAGACTTAAAGTCAAGGGATGGGAAAAGATATTTCATGCAAACAACAGGGAGAAAAAAGCAGGTGTTGCAGTACTAGTATCAGACAAAATAGACTTCAAAACAAAGAAAGTAACAAGAGATAAAGAAGGACATTACATAATGATAAAGGGCTCAGTCCAACAAGAGGATATAATCATTATAAATATATATGCACCCAACACAGGAGCACCAACATATGTGAAACAAATACTAACAGAATTAAAGGAGGAAATAGAATGCAGTGCACTCATTTTGGGAGACTTCAACATGCCACTCACTCCAAAGGGTAGATCCACCGGACAGAAAATAAGTAAAGACATAGAGGCACTGAACAACACACTAGAACAGATGGACCTAATAGACATCTATTGAACTCTACATCCAAAAGCAACAGGATACACTTCTTTTCAAGTGCACATGGAACATTCTCCAGAATAGACCACATACTAGGCCACAAAAAGAGCCTCACTAAATTAAAAAAAATCCCACCAACCAACTTTTCAGACCACAAAGGTATAACACTAGAAATAAATTGTGTAAGGAAAGCAAAAAGGCTCACAATCACATGGAGGCATAACAACATGCTCCTAAATAATCAGTGGATCAATGACCAAATTAAAATAGAGATCAAGCAATATATGGAAACAAATGACAACAACAACACAAAGCCCCAACTTCTGTGGGATGCGGCAAAAGCAGTCTTAAGAGGAAAGTATGTAGCAATCCAGGCATACTTAAAGAAGGAAGAACAATCCCAAATGAATAGTCTAACATCGCTATTATCGAAATTGGAAAGAGAAGAACAAATGAGGCCTAAAGTCAGCAGAAGGAGGGACATAATAAAGATCAGAGAAAAAATAAATAAAATTGAGAAGAATAAAACAACAGAAAAAAACAATGAAACCAAGAGCTGATTCCTTGAGTAAATAAATAAAATACGTAAGCCTCTAGCCGAACTTATTAAGAGAAAAAGAGAATCAACACACACCAACAGAATCAGAAACGAGAAAGGAAAAATCACAACGGACCCCACAGAAATACAAAGAATTATTAGAGACTACTATGAAAGCCTATATGCTAACAATCTGGAAAACCTAGAAGAAATGGGTAACTTCCTAGAAAAATACAACCTTCCAAGACTGACAAAGGAAGAAACACAAAATCTAAACAAACCAATTACCACCAAAGAAATTGAAGCGGTAATCAAAAAACTACCCAAGAACAAAACCCCCAGGCCAGATGGATTTACCTCGGAATTTTATCAGACATACAGAGAAGACATAATACCCACTCTCCTTAAAGTTTTCCAAAAAATAGAAGAGGAGGGAATACTCCCAAACTCGTTCTATGAAGCCAACATCACCCTAATACCAAAACCAGGCAAAGACCCCACCAATAAAGAAAACTACAGACCAATATCCCTGATGAACGTAGATGCAAAAGTACTCAACAAAAGATTAGTAAACCAAATTAAAAAATATATCAAAAGGATCATACACCATGACCAAGTGGGATTCATCCCAGGGATGCAAGGATTTTACAACATTCAAAAGTCCATCAACATCATCCACCACATAAACAAAAAGGACAAAAACCATGTGATCATCTCCATAGATGCTGAAAAAGCATTCGACAAAATTCAACATCCATTCATGATAAAAGCTGTCAACAAAATGGGTATAGAGGGCAAGTAGCTCAACATATTAAAGGCCATATATGATAAACCCACAGCTAACATCATACTAAACAGCAAAAAGCTGAAAGCTTTTCCTCTGAGATAGGGAACAAGACAGGGATGCTCACTCTTCCCACTGTACTCAACATAGTACTGGAGGTCCTAGCCACAGCAATTAGACAAAACAAAGAAATACAAGGAATCCAGATTGGTAAAGAAGAAGTTAACCTGTCACTATTTGCAGGTGACATGATATTGTACATAAAAATCCCTAAAGACTCCACTCCAAAGCTACTAGAACTGATATCAGAATACAGCAAAGTTGCAGGATACAAAATTAACACACAGAAATCTGTGGCTTTCCTATACACTAACAATGAACCAATAGAAAGAGAAATCAGGAAAACAATTCCATTCACAATTGCATCAAAAAGAATGAAATACCTAGGAATAAACCTAACCAAGGAAGTGAAAGACCTATATCCTGAAAACTAGAAGACACTCTTAAGAGAAATTAAAGAGGACACTAACAAATGGAAACTCATCCCATGCTCTTGGCTAGAAAGAATGAATATCATCAAAATGGCCATCCTGCCCAACACAATATACAGATTTGATGCAATCCCTATCAAATTACCAACAGCATTCTTCAACGAACTGGAACAAATAGTTCAAAAATTCATGTGGAACCACCAAAGACCCCGAATAGCCAAAGCAATCCTGAGAAGGAAAAATAAAGTGGGGGAGATCTTGCTCCCCAACTTCAAGCTCTACTACAAAGCCACAGTAATCAAGACAATTTGGTACTGGCACAAGAAGAGAGCCACAGACCAGTGGAACAGAATAGAGACCCCAAACATTAACCCAAACATATATGGTCAATTAATATATGATAAAGGAGCCATGGACATACAATGCAGAAATGACAGTCTCTTCAACAGATGGTGCTGGCAAAACTGGACAGCTACTTGTAAGAGAATGAAACTGGAACACTGTCTAACCCCATACACAAAAGTAAATTCAAAATGGATCAAAGACCTGAATGTAAGTCATGAAACCATAAAACTCTTAGAAAAAAACGTAGGCACAAATCTCTTGGACATAAACATGAGTGACTTCTTTGTGAACATATCTCGCTGGGCAAGGGAAACAAAAGCAAAAATGAACAAGTGGGACTACATCAAGCTGAAAATCTTCTGTACAGCAAAGTATACTGTCAATAGAGCAAAAAGGTGCCCTACAGTATGGGAGAATATATTCATAAATGGCAGATCAGATAAAGGCTTGACATCCAAAATTCATAAAGAGCTCATGCACCTCAACAAACAAAAAGCAAATAATAGAATTAAAAAATGTGCAAAGGAGCTGACCAGACAGTTCTCCAAAGAAGAAATTCAGATGGCCAACAGACACATGAAAAGATGCTTAACATCGCTAGTTATCAGAGAAATGCAAATTAAAACCACCAGGAGATACCACCTCACACCAGTAAGGATGGCTACCATCCAAAAGACAAACAACAACAAATGTTGGTGAGGTTGTGGAGACAGGGGAACCCTCCTACACTGCTGGTGGGAATGTAAATTAGTTCAACCATTGTGGAAAGCAGTATGGAGGTTCCTCAAAATGCTCAAAGTAGATATGCCATTTGACCCAAGAATTGCACTTCTAGGAATTTACCCTAAGAATGCAGCAATCCAGTTTGAAAAATACAGATGCACCCCTATGTTTATTGCAGCACTATTTACAATAGCCAAGAAGTGGAAGCAACCTAAGTGTCCATCAGCAGATGAATGGATAAAGAAGAGGTGGTACATAGACACAATGGAATATTATTCAGCCATAAGAAGAAAACAAATCCTACCATTTGCAACAACATGGATGAGGCTAGAGAGTATTATGCTCAGTGAAATAAACCAGGCAGAGAAAGACAAATACCAAGTGATTTCACTCATATGTGGAGTATCAGAATAAAGAAAAACTGAAGGAAAAAAACAGCAGCAGAATCACAGAACCCAAGAATGGACTAACAGTTACCAAAGGGAAAAGGACTGGGGAGAATGGGAGGGAAGGGCAGGATAAGGGCAAGGAAAAAGAAGGGGTATTACAATTAGCATGTATAATATGGGGGTGAGGTATGGGGAGGGCTGTGCAATGCAGAGAGGACAAATAGTGATTCTACAACATCTTATTACACTGATGGACAGTGTCTGTAATGGGGTTTGTGGGGGGGACTTGGTGAAGGTGGGACCTAGTAAACATAATGTTCTTCATGTAACTGTAGATTAATGATAACAACAACAACAAAAAAAGTAGTAAAGGAGGGAATACTTCCAAACTCATTCTATGAGACCAGCATCACTCCAAAACCAAAACCAAAGATACTACAGAAGGAGAAAATTTTAGACCAATACAGCTGATGAACATAGATGTAAAAATCCTCAACAAAATATGAGCAAACTGAATTCAAAAATATATTGGGAGTATCATCCATCATGGCCATCATGGTTTATTCCAGGGATGCAAGGATGGTACAACATACCTAAGTCAGTCTACATCCACATTAAGAAAAAAGAAAGTTAAAAACCACACAATCCTATCAATAGATGCTGAAAAAGCATTTAACAAAATTCAACATCCCTTCATGATAAAAACTCAACAAGGGTATATAGAGGGTATATACTCAATATAATAAAGGCCGTATATGACAAACCCAAAGCTAACATAATACTCAATGGTGAAAAACTGAAAGCTTTTCCTCTACGATCAGGAAAAAGACAAGGATATCCGTTCTCACCACTTTGCTTCAACTAGTACTAGAAGTCCTAGCCACAGAAATCACATGAGATAAAAATCATCCAAATTGGTAAGGAAGAAGGTGAACTGTCACTATTTGCAGATGACATGATATTATATATAGAAAACCCTAAAGACTCCACCAATACACTCTTAGACCTAATAACTGGATTCAGCAAAGTTGCAGGGTACAAACTGATAAACAGAAATCTGTGGTGTTCCTATATACTAACAACAAATTAACAGAAAGAGAAATCAGGAAAACAACTCCATTTATACCTGCATCAAAAAATAATAAAATATCTGGAATAAATGTAATCAAGAAGGTGAAAGACCTTCACTCTGAAAACTATACGATACTCATAAGAGAAGTTAAAGAAGAAACAAATGGAAATCTGTCCCATGCTCATGGATAGGAAGAAGTCATATTGTCAAAATGGCCATCTTGCCCAAAGCCATTTACAGATTCAATGTAATTGCTACCAAAATACCAACAGCATTTTTCAAAGTACTAGAGCAAATAATCCTTAAATTCCTATGGAACCACAAAAGACCCCAAATAGCCAAAGCAATTCTGTGAAAGAAGAACAAAGCTGGGGTTATTATGCTCCCCGACTTCAATCTATACTATAAAGCAACCATAATCAAAACAGAATGGTACTAGCACAACACACCCATAGATCAGTGGAACAAAATAATGAGCCCAGATGTAAAGCCACACATATGTGGTCAATTAGCATACAATTAAGGAACCATGAATATACAATGGGGAATAGACAGTCTCTTCAACAACTGGTGTTGGGAAAACTGGACAGCTACATGTACGAGAATGAAACTGGATTACTGTTTAACTCCATACACAAAAGTAAACTCAAAATAAATCAAAGACCTAAATGTAAGACATGAAATTATAAAACTGTTAGAAGAAAGCATTGGCAAAAATCTCTTGAATATAAGCATGAACAATTTTTTTCTTGGACACATCTTCTCAGGCAAGGGAAACAAAATAAAAAATGAGTAAGTGGGGCTACATGAAACTGAAAAACCTCTGTACAGCAAAGGATACCATCAGCAGACCAAAAAGGCAACCTACAGTATGGGAGAATATATTCATTAATGATTTATATGATAAGGGATTAACATCCAAAATTTATAAAGAATTCATACACCTCAACACCAAAAAAAACAAATAACCTGATTTAGAAAACCTGAACGTTTTTCCAAAGAAGAAATTCAGATGGCCAACAGGCACATGAAAAGATGTTCCACATCACTAATCATCAGGCAAATGCAAATTAAAACCACAATGAGATATCACCTCACACCAATTAGGATGGCCAACATCCAAAAGATAAGATACAACAAATGCTGGTGAGGATGTGGAGAAAGGGGAACCCTCCTATACTGTTTGTGGGAATGTAAATTGATGTAGCCACTATGTAATTTGCAGTATGGAATGATTCCTCAAAAAACTAAAAATAGAAATATCATATAACTCAGTAATCCCATTTAGCTACTGAAAAAAATCCTTGATTTTAAAAGGCATATGCACCCCTATGTTTATTGCCACATTATTTACAATAGCCAAGGTATGGAAGCAGCCAAAGTGTCTGTCAGTAGATGAATGGATTAAGAAGAAGTGATACATATGTACAATGGAATATTACTCAGCCATAAACAAGAAAGAAATGCTGCCATTTGTGACAACATAGATGGACCAAGAAGGTATCATGCTAAGTGAAGTAAGCCAGGCCGAGAAAGACAAATACCATATGACTTCAATTATTTGTAGAATCTAAAAACAAAACAAAACAAAATGAACAAAAAATGCCAAGCCCTCCCCTTGCCCAGTCACGGTGGGACACTTCTTGGAAGATAATTTCCACAACTAAGGTACTTCACTCCTTACTCACCTCCCAGGGCACCATCATCTCATTTTACAGGTGCCCTACCATGTGCACACAGTAGGTGTTCAGTTTCCACCAAAGACCCTCCATGGCAGCACCTCCCACATCCTGTTCACATTCTCACCTGGCAGTAGAACCATAGACACTAAGAAGTGACTGGTGGTTGCCACTCAGGAGAGGCTGGGGTGGCAGGTGGATAAAGGTGCACAAAAATTCTCAATCATAATGAAAGTTGGTCATGGGGATGGAAGTGCAGCAAGGAGAATATAGCCAATTACTCTGTAACGTCTTCCTAGGTTGCAGATAGTAACTGCACTAGTTGGGGTGAAGATTTAATATTGCATGTAACTATTGAACCATGGGTTGTATACTTGCAACTGATATAAGATTGTATATCAATAATACTTCAATTTAAAAAAATACTAGGCTTGTTTGTGGCAGTCGAGCAGCCTGATGTGATTTCTGATGTTAAAAATCACTTGACTGAATTGATGGATCAGTTTAGATGAACTCTTCAGATCCAGGAGCACAGGATAGGGAAGGCCTGGGCCAACCCAGAGGAGGGAACCTTTCCCAGGCAGACCCATCTGTGAATGCCTATTTCTAGGAGCACCATTTACTGGGTTCATCTCTATCACTGTCTCCGTGTTTTGTTATCTGGAATTTGGAAATATCCTCAGACTGTCTCTTCTATTTTCTTAGTCAAATGGAACAAACAAACAAACAAACAAAAGAAAAGCTTGGGAATGAAGCCAGCATTTTCCTCCAAATGTAAGATACAAGCTGCTCATTTGTATCTCAAAGTGGCTTTGTTTTATTTATGTCACAGTTTGAAGAACTTGGTGGGCCCCATTATTGCTTTGTGCACTGAAGTGGTTGGACTTCTTTCTCTTTATTTAGGCATGATTATTGATTTTTTGACAATGTTTAATATGAAAAGGTATAAATCTCCATGCAGTCAAGCCATTTAACCATAAATATCTGGGCAAGAGATGTCTGCAAGGAGGAAGTCCTGTGTCACTGTTGTTCAGCCACCAGACCCATGCTGTTAGAGGGAAGGTGTATCAAATGTCTGAATCTGCACATGCTGGACATATTCAGACAAGCTTTAAGAAATACAGTGTGGTTTTAGAAATATTTTAGTCACAAATCAAGTGTCAGGTTAAAGCGCAGCATTGATAGCATACCACCACTCCGTGTGATGTAACCCATAAAAAGAGCGCCCACATCTTTGCTCCAGACAGACCCTTTTTTTCTTAGAAGTCCATTATTCAGGGGATTCTTCTGTAGCACCAGCAAGTCCCGTTAGGAGCTTCCATCTGCTCTACTGCTAATGGCTTCTGCTTTCTCACTGTCTCCTCTGATGTCATCTCAGACTAAGCCAGCACCTGATTTTTTCCCAGATTCTAGCAACACCCTGCTGGTCTCTTTGCAGGCACACTGGGCCCCCTTCCATCCGCTCTACACACAGCTGCCAAGTTATTCAGCTCATATCTTCTCCTACATAAAACTTGGAAATGCCTTTCCATTTTTTATGTTAAGGTTTGATCAGAGAAAGAAAACAACTATAAGTGAAATGGAACAAGGATTTATTACAGGGATTAGAATGTGCACGGTTATTAGAATAGTGAACTGAAAATCAATTCACCAAACATAGGCTTGCCAACTCGACCTCTGCATGTAAAATTGTACAGCAGGTGCCCTGACCCAGGTGTAGGACCGGCTGCAGTGATGAAGTGGCAGGAAAAGGGCAGAAGTCTATGAAATCGGAAGGACAGTGTAATGCATTGAAGTGAAATTCCACTCTTTCATAGTAAAATAACCAGGAAGTCCTACCCTCTGAAATGTGAAGTGTAACTGAAATGGGTATTCAACCTAGGTAGATAGCAAAATCTTAGCATATGGCCTGGGTCAAGTAACTGTGGTAAAATCTCAATGAACTTAACTAAAATTGCCCATAAACTAACCGCCCATCCCCAGTCTCCAATAGTTTGGCAAATTTGCTATATATTTCATAAAAGTTAACTTATAAATACATATATTTTCAAAAATGCCAGATGCTACATACAGACTAGTTTCCAGCTCAGTGCCATAGTACTGATTCTCTTCCCCTTAACTTTTACAAATTTTATCAAAGTTCTATGTTATTTTTGCATTCTATATCCATTGCAATTAGAGGGAATGTTTCCTTTGACCAGGCTATGGTAGTAATTGCAGACTCTCCTCAGTCTCGACTGCTCAGATTTCACATTTGAAGTACAAAGTTTTTGGCAAATGTGTTTACAGCTTCAGCTCTCCTTTTCCTACTACCTTCTGTTGCAGGTGTGCACAATGCTAAAGTTCCCCACGGGTGCTCTGCACAATGCCTGAAGCCTGCTTGTTTGGCTGGGGGGGTCACTTCTGCTGCACGGTTGTACACTACAGCGCTCATTGTCCCTGACCTCCCTCCTTACTCATCTCTTTGGCTGAAGACCATTAATAGTCCCTTGTCTGAATATTGAGAAGAAAACAACTTCTAGGCTCAAGGTGGACCACAGAGCACTCCCTAGCTGCACAGGAACCATGTTTTCTACATGCATAGTTTATCCCCCTAAAAAGACAAATTCCAGCATAGAGCAGTGTTGGCTACAGTTGTTCTTTAATCTTTTATCCTTTAAGTAGGGGTTACATAGTGTGTGATCATAAGAAGGACCAACTAGTTCTGCCTGAGAGAGCTTGAGGAATTTCCCAGAAGAGATGATATTTCTTAGGTGATTTTTTTTCCCATAAAGACTCACAGGTTGTGAACTTGAAACTTACCAACATTGCTCTTTCAAATCTATATAAGTTAAATATGCAGTTTGGTACTTTTCTAGGAAAAGTGATAGTGTTTCATCAATTTATCCATATTTCTGGCCCCCAGTGACTCTCTAAGAGCACATTGGTTAGACTATCAGCCAGAAAGAAGGAAAGAGCAAATTACCCCATATGGAAGGCTGAATCTATTATGAAATAGATGCTGCTTAATCACAGATTCTATGAAATCTGTGATTTCATTAACTGAACATATTCCTTGCTTGCAATAATAGGGAATAAAGTATTTAACAGTGAGTTCCTAGACAGCATCAGTGAAAAATATTGCTGTGCATAGTGACTGGCAGGTACATAGTGATTCTCTAAACACATACCACCTTCTTTCATCAGGGCCACCATGTGAATTATTTAGGTGTTGCAAGCTTGGCTAACAAAAGACCACCACCAAACAAAAATTAATGGCCATGCTAACCACAAGTCCTAAAGTTCCCTGTCCAAATAGTCTAAATCAATCATTTCCATATTGTGAGCCAATGAATATCAAACACCTGAGTTCCAGATAATTGTAGTGGCTTGATTTAATTTGGTCTCTGAATACGACCTTTTCTCCAATTCTGATTTATGTTCCTCTTGTCTTATGCTCCCCCAAATTATCTCCCCTCTAATCAACAAATTCCTCTGAAAAGAAATAACCTAGGACTCAAAAAATATATCCTAAAGTGAGCATAACAAAGCCATTGTTTGTCGACTGTGTGCTCTGTGCCAAACACTTACCTGGGGCATCTTATTTGATTCTTTGACAGCGTATGAAATGTGCGTTGTTATTCTAACTTACAGATGAGAAAACTGGTGCTCAGAAAGTCAGAGAAGGTCCTCAAAAGGACGGGGGGTGGAAGTGATTTCAGAATGTCTTTTAAAGGAGCAAGTTGAGAGCTTCTACACACTTTCTCTTACCCAGTTCCAACCCACGGGTCTCTGCCCGCATCTGCTGGGTGCTCCTTGGGGGCACGATTTCTGCGAGGGGTTGCTCTTGGCGATGCTGGTGTTTGTCTTATTCTTCCAGCGACTCCTTTTTCTTTCCAGGTGCAATCCCCTCCTTTAAGAGACGTACTTTCAAATTAAAGTGGTGGAATTGGGGTTCTTGCTGTCACTGATAGAAACTTGGTGAATACCTCATTTTTGTTACAAATGAAAGTAAATAAGTGATAAATAGGGAGGTATTTACTCTTTTTAGAGATAGATTTCAGTTTAATAAATCATAATCGCTTTCATTATGACTGAGGATTTTTGCTTTTAATGATTTTGGAAGTATATTTCTGACTGTGTACCCTAGATTCCATACAGAATGTAGAAGGTTTTTTTTTTTTATTAAACCTAGGTGTACCACCATAGTTGTTTTTTGGGGGAACTAATCTGTGAGATCAAGGTCAGAAATTTTGTCTTATGCCTCTTTGTACTTCCAATTTCCAGCATATGGTGGACCTTCCACAGCAGTTCATTCACTTGGATAGTGGATGAGTAATGCAATCATCAGTAGCTTCAGTATGTTTAATTTAGCTGAAAAAAGACAAATGAAACAGTTCTGATACATGGCTGGCTTTGATATGTTATTGATTAGGTAGAGTTTTTTTTTCTTAGTGGAGATTATTGTTGAATTATCCAAGGAAGCATTGCTCTGACTAATGAGATAAAATTAAGCAAAAGAAAAATGTGAACTGAATATCAAGAAATATTTCCAGTAGATGAGGTTGGGATTAAATCAGGCAGAGGAGTCCCAGTGGAAGTGGTCTGGGGACATTTAACACCATGCATGTCACTTAGAGCTGCAGTGAACTTACACAATTTAGAAGGAACAAACTCTGGCTTTGGCAGGATGATAAGTGAGATCATATCTCTAGTTGCATTGATTCTCCTTCTTACACAGGTATACATATGGAGCCTCCCCTCCCCTATGGATAGAATTTATGTGTGTGTTAAATTTTCTGATTATAGCTTTCTTTTTTCCAGAAAACACTCTTTTTAGAGCATCCTGGTACAGTCAGCATGTCTTCCTTAAGTGGGAAAGTCCAAACTGTCTTGGGCCTTGTGGAGCCAAGCAAACTGGGCCGCACCCTGACCCATGAACATTTGACAATGACCTTTGACTGCTGTTACTGCCCACCTCCTCCATATCATGCAGCTACCTCTAAGGAACCTATTATGATGAAAAATTTATTTTGGATTCAGAAAAACCCTTATTCCCATAAAGAGAATCTTCAGTTGAATCAGGAGATGGAAGCCGTAAAGGAAGAGCTGTTGCATTTTAAAGCCACAGGTGGAGGGGCTTTGGTGGAGAACACAACCATCGGGATCAGCCGAGACGTGGAGACTCTGAAATGGCTTGCAGAGGAGACTGGTGTCCATATCATATCCGGAGCTGGGTTTTATGTGGATGCAACTCACTCTTCAGAGACCAGAGCCATGTCAGTGGAACAGGTAAAAAGCCCTAAGTTCTTTGACAATATTTGAGTAAATTCAGAATAGCCAGACTTCAGGTGTTATATTATCCTTACATGCCATCTCCACTGGGCAATGTCATAGACTCAGAGGTAGCTTGGCATGCTCAGAAATTTGCTAGCTAGCACAGATATCTGCCAATCGGGACCAAGACTAGGAACATTTCATTTCATAAAGAAAAATGTTTATGAAAGAGATCTTAACACATTGGTCACTGAAAAACTCAATATAATATTTAGGTTCATATATATCGGAGCCATGCTCAGTAGTGGTGGCACAGTCTGTTTATAAGCCTCAATTTTCCATTATAAGCTTCAGTTATATAACCTTGATTTTCTTTCCAGATTTTATAATAACTAGATAAAAATTCACTGTAGGGAGAAACTTGGCAGGCAGAGATTTGGCCCATTTGCTAAAATGTTTCCTTCTCCTTTTACAAAACAGGAGGGGTGGAAGAAAATCCATTCCCGTTTTTGTCACACATAATATGATCTTAAGCAAGAATGGGCAGAAGGAAGTAAATCTTTGAGGGAAAGAAGAGAAGGAGAAAGCCACAAAGCTTTTTTGCACATGTATGTGCCCTCTTTCTATACATAACTATATGTATTTGTACATATTGCATATATTCTTCCATTGTATTTATCTTCCATTGTTTGATGGATCTAGAACATCATTTGTACTCTTTGCAAAAAATTTGTTAATCTTTAAAATACTTTCTACTTCAAAATTTTATTGGCATTGTTTTCCAATCAGACCTTTACCTTTTATATATTTACATTCTTTGAAGATGATCCTGATGTCCACTAATACATGTTCTCCCAATTACTATTAGTAGCAAATATGCATATGAACAAAAAAATGTAATATTAGTATTTTGTGATGTACAGAATAAAGGACTGCATAATAAGGGAGAATTAAAGAATTACTTGATGCAGCAGATGTAGATTCAAGGGCAGTCTTTTTATGTTTTAGATGCTCCTCAGGTTAAATGATGGACTTATTCTCATTTGAATGTACTTTCATTAAGTCACATTTTTTCCATGTAGCTTTCTAAAGCCATGAGTTTCTCATTGATATAATCACAGTAAGATTTTTTTGAATCTTTGATTTAGAATAACTTGTTCAGTTTGAGATTTGCCTAGCAAAACATCATTCTCATTAACCAATACTAACTGAATGGATATTGAATACATTTTTAAAAGAATGAATGACTGAATAAATTAATTCACATACTGTGGTGACTCTGTGTCGATAAATTCCACAGTCTATATACTATTTTCATCCTCACTCTTCCTCAGCTTACTGATGTCCTCACTAATGATATTCTCTGTGGAGCTGATGGAACCAGTATCAAGTGTGGTGTCATTGGAGAAATTGGCTGCTCCTGGCCTCTGACTGAGAGTGAGAGAAAGGTCCTTCAGGCAACAGCTCATGCCCAGGCTCAGCTGGGCTGTCCTGTTATTATTCACCCTGGGAGGAGTCCAAGGGCACCATTTCAGATTATCCGAGTGTTGCAAGAAGCTGGTGCAGACATCTCCAAAACCGTTATGTCACATCTTGATAGGTAAGCAAACTGTCTACAAAGTAGTGCAAACCCCCAGATGATTATGGGTGATCAAATAAATAAAACATCAGATCAATGAAATACTCATCACCAAGAGAAACCCACTAACCACCTGGAAGATGGTATTTATAAAGTTTTACAATAGGCATTAATCAACATCAGTGCTACCATTTTTGTGTCTCTACTTTGCATCTGGACAGTATCCTAGCTATTTTGTGTAAGTCATTTATTTTTAATTTACTTAACCCTTCATAACTCTTCATAGTAGGTGTGTACTTCCCTTCTTTGTCTCAGGGTCAGATGTCACAGTAGCTGCATTTGCCAGTAGTTAGAGTGATAAATTCATCTGCAAAAGTAAGGGAAGGGAAAGTGAATGGTTTAACCCTGAGAAGAAAACCACAAATAATAAATGCTCAAGTTTACTGTTGCAACTGGTGGCTTGAATTGACTGAATTTTGGAAAATGCAATTGTAAAAAAAAGTAATAATAGGTATATAATTTGGTGGTATTATGTCTTAGTTTCCTATGGCCACTGTAACAAATTTAAATAGCTTAAATTGATTTTCTCACAGTTCTGGAGGCCAGAAGTCTGAAATTGAGGTGTTGGCAGGACTGCGCTTCCTCCAAAGGCTCCAGGGGATCATCTTCCCTTGCTTCGTTCACTGTCTGGTTGCCTCAGGCATTCCTTGGCTTGTGGCTACATAACTTCCGTTTTTGCTTCTGTCTTCGCATGACTTCCTCCTGTCTGCGTCTTCTCTTGTTTCTCATAAGGACCCTTGTCACTAGATTTAGTGCCCATCCAGATAATTCAGAATGATCTCCTCTCAAGATCCTTAATTATATCTACCAGGACCCTTTGCTCAAATAGGTACTTTTAGAGGTGAAGAGGGTTAAATTATGGACACATGTCTTTGGAGTCCACAACTCAACCCTCCATATTATATGAAATGTAATAGGGGTCAGCAAAATAATTAACTATATAAACAGATGTTGGCTGCAGTTAGTTTTATACAGAAGTCTAACAGTGTTGCAAAGGCTAGACATTAGCCTTTGGATTGAATTAAGGATTTAACATGGTACCAATGAGACTAATAATACCTTACAATTACTTCTCTCTTGCATATAGGAATAAAGCCATATTAACAGACTGATAAATCCTCATCATCACACCTGACATTCTGATGTCTAATAAACTAACAAACTGTATTGACAAATTAAACTACAAAATGTATTGACAAAATGCTTCTACTTAATAGGAATATTGTAAAATCCTGCACAGCAAAAAAATAAAACAAGTTGTAATTGTGGCAGAACAGAGAAGCCAGTATTAATGGGGAAAGTGAGGAACATCAAAGTAGAGGCAATTCTCCTGGCAACTGGGCTGGTACCAAGGTCCATCCTTGGCCATCTTCAGGCATCTTCTGAGTTTATTTACATTGACTATGTTTACTGCTATGCTTGTTCCATTTCTTCTTTTCGTAAAGTTATTGTTATCCTATCTTGATTTGTCGATTTTTTTTCACTTCCTTATACTATTTGCCCCTTTAATTCTTTGGAAGGCGTGTATACTATTTTTAGCCTATTAGTGGTTATAATAGAAAATTTAATGTGTGTATTTAACATAACAAATTTTAAATAAATATTTTTACCATCCTTCCTAGTAATATAGAAATGTTAGAACCCTTAAACTTTAATTACTAACCATCTAAATCTAGTGACCATCCATCATCAGATGATTGACCCTCTTCACCTAGTTCCTTCCCTAAGCCCCCTTCTCCCCTGGTAACCAATCTGTTCTCTGCATCTATGAGTTTGTTTCTGGTTTTTGTTTTGTTTGTTCATTTGTTTTGCTTAGCTTCCATATATGGATGAAATCATATGGTATTTGTCTTCTCTGTCTTATTTCATTTAGCATACCTTCAAGTTCCATCCATGTTATCATAAATGGCAAGATTTCCTTCTTTATATGGCAGAGTAGTTTTGCATTGTGTATATATCATGTCTTATTTGTCTATTCATCCATCAATGGACACTGAAGTTGTTTTCATTTCTTGGCTATTGCAAATAATGCTGCAGTCAACACAGGGGTGAGTACATGTTTTTGAATCAGTGCTTTTATATTTTCGGGATAAATGCCCAAAAGTGGAATAACTGGATCATATGGTAGTTCTATTTTTAACTTTTGAGGAACCTCCATACCGTTTTTCATAGTGGCTGCACCAATTTATATTCCCACCAACAGTGGACAAGGGTTCCCTTTTCACTACATCCTTGTCAACACTTGTTATTTCTTGTCTTTTTGATAATACCCATTCTAACTGGTGTGAGGTGATATCTCATTGTGGTTTTGACTTGCATTTCCCCAATAATTAGTGATGTTGAACATCTTTTCATGCACCTGTTGGCCATCTGTATGCCTTCTAAAAAACTGTCTACTCAGATCCTCTGTTTTTTAATTGAGTCCTTTTCTTGTTGTTGAGTTATATGACTACTTTATATATTTTGGATATTAATGCCTCATCAGATATACAATTTGCAAAAATCTTCTTCCATTCAGTACATTGCCTGTTCATTTTGATGATGGCTTCTTTTACTGTGAAGAAGCTTTTTAGTTTGATGTAGTCCCATTTGTTTATTTTTGCTTTTGTTTCCCTTGCCTTTAGAGTCAGTTCCACAATATTGCAAAGACAAATGATGAGGAGATCACCACCTATATATGCTTCTAGGAATTTTATGATTTAAGGCCTTACATGCAAGTCTTAAGTCCATTTTGATTTTTGTATATGGTGTAAGACAGTGGTCTAGTTTCATTCTTTTGCATGTGGCTGTCCAGTTTTCTCAATACCATTTATTGAAGAAACTGCCCTTTCTCCATTGTATGTTCTTGGCTCTTTGTTATAAATTAACTGACCATATATGTGTGTGTTTAATTGTGGGCTCTCAACGCTGTTCCATTGATCTGTGTGTCTGTTTTTAATGCCAATACCATACTGTTCTGATTACTTTAGGTTTGTAGTATAATTTAAAATCAGGGTGGGTGATGCTTCCAGCTTTATTTTTCTTTCTCAATATTGCTTTAGCTATTTGGGATCTTTTGTGGTTCCATACAAATTTTAGAATTATATGTTCTAGTTCTGTGAAAAATGCCATTGGAATTTTGATAGATTTTGCATTGAATCTGTAGATTGCTTTGAGCAGCACTGATATTTTAACAATATTAATACTGCCAATCCATAAGCAAAGAATATTTTTCCATTTATTTGTGTCCTCAGTTTCATTCATGCCTTATGGTTTTCAGTGCACAGGTCTTTTACTTTGGCTAAAATTATTCCTAGGCATTTTATTCTTTTTGATGCAATTGTAAATGGGAGTTTCCTAATTTCTCTTTCTGATAATTTGTTATTAAGATGCAGAAATATCACAGTATGTTGATTTTGTATCCTGCTGCTTTACTAAATTCATTACTTTAACAGTTTTTCATGGAGCTTTTTGGGTTTCTTATGTATGGTATCATGTCATCAGCAAATCATGACAATTTAACTTTTTTCTTTCTGATTTGGGTGCGCCTTTTATTTCCTTTTTCTTGCCTAATTGCTCTGTCAAGGAGTTCTAATACTATGTTTAATAAAAGTGGTGAGAGTGGGCATACTTCTGTTGTTCCTGAACTTAGAAGAAAGCCTTTCAACTTTTCACCACTGAGTACGATGTTAGATGTCAGTTTGTCATATATGACCTTTATTACGTTTAAGTACATTTCCTCTATACTCACTTTGTCAAGAGGTTTTTATCATAAAGGAATGTTGAATTTTGTCAAATGTCACTTCTGTATCTACTGAGATGATGATTTGATTTTTATCCTATTGCTAAAGTGGTATATCATGTTGGTTGATTGACAATTGTTGAATCATCATACCATTCCTAGAATAAATCCTACTTGATCATGGTGTATGATCCTTTATTGTTATCTTAGATTCCTTAGAAATTATTATGAGTTCTGATTTGGAGGATTTTGATTCCTATTTTTTTGTTTGTTTCTTATTGGTAATTAAGGGTTACTACCAAACTGGGACTTCTTTAAATGAAATTTTAAAAACTTGAAGAAATGTTTAAATTGTGGTAAAATACACGTAACATAAAACTTATCATCTTAACCATTATTAAGTGTAACGTTCAGTAGTGTTCATTGCATTCACATTTTTATGAAACCATCCCCACCCTCCATCTCCAGAACTCTTTTTCATCTTGGAAAACTGAAACTCTGAACCCACTGAATAGGAACTACCCATTTCCCCTCTCCCAGTCCCTGACAACCACCATTCTACTCTCCGTCCTTATGAATGTAACTACTCTGGGTACCTCATAAAAGTGGAGTCATACAGTATTTGTCTTTTTGTGACTGCTTAAACTTTTGAGGGGTTAGAACCGCACAGTTGCCTTAAATTCTGGACCCTAAACTCAAGTGAGTGCAGGTTTGTAGTTACAGATTCTCAGGGGAGACATTTTTCTTAACCTGGCCGCCTTTCACCAGAAGACAAGACTGACAAAGACATATAATCTCCAAAGATTCCTTCTGTGGACCAAGTTTGTACCTCGCCCACCACATGAGTGTTGTCTTAGATGAGAGGAGCACCCCCTTTCTGTGCTGGCAGAGGCTGTGTTTCCAGTTTATCTCCTGCCTTATCCAGACCTTGGCTCTGTCTCACTTGGCCCATTAATCCCTATAACCCCTGGCAAATGGTAGCTCTGGGTCTCCCCTTACTCCCCATTTTCTCTGCTCTCTTTTTGTTTCTCCCCGCAAGCAAGCCCTTCATTTTCCCATCAGCTTAACCAAGCATTTACATATATGAATTCTTATTCCTTTCATTTTATTCAGTATTTTACATGTAATATGCTGGACAGGTTTCCTGTGAATGTTTAGTCTGCCATACTGCTTGAACCCATGCACAATTATTAAGGAATCTAACTCTTTTTACAGTCAGACATGGAGATAAGTTAGAAACTTATTCTTGCCATTAATAGAAAATAAGTTATTGCAGGAAATTATGAAATTAACCTTAACTCCTAACACAGTATGACATTCTTGCTCACAAAAATAACATATATATGTTGACATATATGTCTACACACATATGTATATGTCTTTTAAACAATAAAGCTATGCTATCTGATTCTCATGGGCTGCCATTTCAATGCCTCCCTGTAGAGTAGCTCAGGATGGAGTGGAGAGGTTGACCTGATGTCAGACAAACTCAGCATCCTAGAAAAACCCTGAGACCATTTCTAGAGCAGCTACCCATTCTGTACCTACGTCAGGTATTATGCAGGGATCCAGTGGCTGAAAAAGAAACACATGGAAGTATGAACATTTCAGTGCAGAGGCAACTAGAGAAAATGGCTTTAGAAAATGTAGTTCATTTGGCAAAACAAACCAAATAAAGTAACAGAGAAAAAAAAATCAGGGAGGCAGATGCAGACAACTTTAGCTTTTTGATGTGAGTGTTCACAGCAAGACAGTTGCCAGGCTAAAGTTTGACTAGGTCAGCCTTTCACAGACTCTGTGACGTCTGCTGGGCAGTACACACAGTCTGATCTGTACTGAAAGGGCAAGGATTTCAGCTTTTATAATGGGGACAAATCACAAAAAGACATGTATTTCATGCAATAAAATGCACAGACAATACACAAAAAAAGAAGAGCATCCTAAAAACAGGGCCTCCAGGAAAAAAAAACAGAAAATAATTTCATTTCGCCTACCAGGCCTTTTTAAGCATAGAAGAGAAGGATCTCAACCTACAGACTGATTGCACGTAGCAAGTCAAGGCGCTCTGCCTGCAGACCCTTTTAGAACACTGGGCTGACACTCGGCCTTGACTACCTGTTAGATTGGTTCATTTATTCCCTTAAATGCAGGATTTCTATCACTTGAGAATGCAAAATAAAATATTCCCGGATGTCCACAATCACAGTGAAACAAATAAATATTTTTAAAGGTATACAAATCTTCACCAGCTTTCATGCATAAGGCACTTTACCTTAAAATATATGCATACACAGACACACCACCACTACCAGCAACAGCGACACAACTGCTACACACCTATCCAAAAGGGGCAGCTGGGACTCTGAGAGGGAAGAGTTAATGAACAGCCATCACCTCTGAATCACAGTGTTGTCATGTGACCATCTGTGGGCTGCTTAAGGTCATTTACTAGGAGATAACAGCCTGACAAGTAAATCTGCTGCTGCATCTAGTCCCTCCCCTAACCATCTGTTCTCTTTAAGAAATATGGGTCTCTGGCCCTGCCGGTGGATTGCTCTGAATTTAACCCTAGGGAACATCATGGGGGTCTGCCCTTGACAGTTATAGCCACCCAAAGTCAACATTTAGTGGAACATAACACCAGCACTTAAGTGTTCTGTTCAGGTTTTTAATCCACAAAGGATTTATGCTTTTTAATCATTTGCTATAATTTTACTACCTGTTAAAACTCCATCTACATTTCCAGACAGCATTATTTGGAAATACCAACTCTGTCCCTGGCCTAATACAAGGTATATGTGATTGAAGAAGACACCCCACAGATAGTCTTTTTGTGATTGATCTCCAAGGAAATGTTATTCTCAATGTTACTCTAGAGTAGCTGTATGTATTTTTATGACAACATAATTCTTTCCAAGAAAAGTTGGGTAAAACCACATGACTAGAAGTTATATGAATACTACTTATTGATTAAATTTTGAGCCCAGGGGAGGGCAATACACAGGGGCTATGCCTGGTTCCCTTTTACACTTGGTTATCTATTTAACAAACCAAAGGGCTTTGATGGAAATTTGGGGCTTAAAAGTTTGATTAGGAGCACAATGATAATTGAGTGCAGGACAAGAGCATAGCTCTCTTTTTACAAAATGTTTCCTGTGGAAGATAGAAAAACTGGATCCAAGGGTTTCTGAAAGAGAAGGAAGCACAGTGGGATGACATTCTACCTCTGATTATTCATGCCATATTCTCCCAATTCTGTAAAGGGACGCAATTTTGATGCATTTTCTTCATGCCTTTAATTAGATGAAGTAAGAGGGTAGAACATCACTTCATTCATTCATTCATTCAACAAATACTTATTGAGTATCTAATTACCATATACCAGACACTGGAATGCAGCAGGGAGCACAACCCATTCTCTGCCTTCGAAATGATTATTTAATTATAATTATGGTGACTTTTAACCTCAAGGTCCTTGAAAAGCCACAAAAAAAACTTATTCTTGGAACTGTACACTTTTAATTCCTATGGATATGAGTGAATTAATATGAAATCATTCAGAAACAATTCCAGGCAAATGTTTGGCAAACTTAAATAGAGCAAAACATCTTTATATGTTCAAATAGTATGACAGCACTTTTTGAAAAGAACTGGAGTGCTTTGCACAAGAAATGGTTTATAACATTTACAGTCCTTGCCTACAATGCAGTATTTCTTAATAGTTTATTATTAGAATCATGTATATGCCTACATTGTGTGCACAATGTATAATAGGCCATGGGAGGAATGCATATGCATTTTATAGTATATAAACATTGTGTGCATTATGATGTTAAAGACAACTTATTTAGTCATATTGGCTTGGATCAACCGCAGAATGAAAAATTAAAGAGATTACTTTAGGCAACAAAGTAGGGGCCTGATACGCAAATGGAAAATTTTAGAAGAATATATTTACTAATAAAACTTCCCATTTTCCATGTACTAATGTCCACTGACATTTCTTCTGTCTTCACTGTGGCAGACTAGGAAAATATAAGCAAAACTAGATGATTTAAATATGTCATCATGACCACTTGTATATACTTGGGTTTGACTGTGGCTTATTTTACATATAAATCTACATTGGTTTGTAAAGAGTACTCACTGACATAGAAACAGAAACTTACCATATGTTTCAGGTTGAAATTGATGACACTGGCAGTGGCTATTTTTTTATTAATTAATGCAATGCATATTCTAAGTCCATGTGGGACAGTGGAGAAATAGGGGTCAGGATGCCTAAGCACTAGTTCTGACACCAGGACATACTTGCTTTGTGACCTTGAGCAATTTTACTTAAGCTTTTGCTCATCTAGCCAAAGGGATTAAGAAAATTACTTTTAACCATTAAATTATTTTGTAAGGATGCTCCCTATTATCATTTATCATGGATTTCCTTTCATTACAGGACCTTTTTAAAAAGAAAATTCAGACAAATGTTTGGAAACGGATAGGTGGCAAACCTTCTTAATGCACAAAAGTAGTGTCCAAAAAAATGCAAGTAAGATATGCTGGTGATTGGTATTTGTTGAGTATCCCAGACTGCACTCTTCAATGGAGACATCTGGGCAGACCAATCCCATCTCAGGGCAAAAGAAGGCACTGGCCACATATTCTCTCTAGTACATTTTACCCACCATAACCTTCCGCTAGTAATTTTTCTCTTCGGTAGCAATTTTTCATGACTCTGACACCATTCCCACAAAATGTGACATTTTAACAAATAGGATTGCCATGTCTATAAGATTTATCTTCACTCTCCTCAATACCATCATTCCTTGAACTGTGTATTGCCTTATGTGAGAAACACAACATCTTCTGTGTGCTGTGTGGCAGCTGGAAAGTTCATATGGTAAAAAGCTCTTCCTAGGGTGTATAAACTGTGAAATGTATTTTAAAATCAAGTTTTAATTACATTTTGCAATTTGGAGCCAACTTCTCGTTTTGGTCTGATTTAAATAAGGGCTTTTCTCTCTTGCAGCCATCCGTTCCTTTTGCATAAGCCTACACTTAAGTCATAATATTGGAAGTGTGACATCATTCCTTCCTATGATGTCATTAAACATCTCTATGGTATGGACTCAAGCAGTCAGAGACAGATTAATGTGGAAGGAAGATGCTTGTTAAAAAAGTAAAACACATGGCAAGCTGAATTATTTTTCTATTGCTTTTCACTCCCAATTATTTTCCTAATATTGAAAGATTGTTCCATAAAAGTAATGCCTTGATGTAAAAAGGATCCTATTAAAAAATATAAATGATCTTTAAATACCTACATGTTTGGGAATAAACTAGTATACCAATCTGAAGACACCATTCTAATTGATGGTTTTCAGTTTGTGTGAAATCAAAGTTTCTGGGGAATATTTAATTGAAGTAACAAATTATGCTTTCTAACCATAGATAATGTTTAGCCCACATGTGAAAAACTTATGTCATCCTATTTAGTTTCTATTTTGACATTAAAAGTAAATTGAAATATATAAATTAAGAATTTTTCAGATTTGATATTTAAGGTGGAATTGCCATAAGCAATATAGGAATATACATGAATAGTGTTTCAGAATTATATTAACATTGAGTTGATTATGTTTATATACTAATTCTTTTAAACATTGCATTATAAATATTTTAAAACCATTTTAGGTTATTATATAAATACTTGTAGGTAAGTTTAGTAATTCTTTTCAGTAATTGTTAAAAGTAAAACCCTCATAAATAATAAATAATCCCACAAAATACTATCTATACAAATATCCATTGGTTTTAAATTGAGGAAACCAGTGGGGAAGTAGGCTTTTGGGAATTATTTTTGTGGTAACAATTTTCTATAATAATCAGCCACTGAAATTCAACTTCCTTTTTAATAAGTCAGTTGTATATAAGCATCCTTTTATTATTGTATTTGAATGCCAATTTAAAAAAATGACTTGGTCAAGTTCATAAGCTTTAGCGTTGAATGTATTCCGTGCTTCTGTACACACCAGGCCCTGAGCTAGGCTGGTCTGGAATCAGTGCTACCCTGATAGTGCCAACTCTGTAGGCCCAGAAATTCATGGCTTGGAACTGCTGGTGAATTATTACAAAGTCACAGTGCATTATAATGAAAGTGTGCCATACTCATACTATGAGGAGGAATACCTGGGCCCTTGATTCCTTCAAAGATCCAGGCTTTAACTTCCTCATTTATACAATAACATTAATATGTAGCATAATTATTTCACCAGTTAATTGTGAGTTTCAAAACCTGCTCCTACCATGTTCTTGGTTTCATTTAATGATGCCAATGTCTAATCAACTGCCCAAGACGAGCCCCTGAAGCTCCTTCTCTATCGCTGTTAACCGCGGGGATGGTGCCTCATCACTTACTCTTCCTGCTGCTTGCCCAGTGCTGGCCAGTGATAACATTATTTAACGAGAAGTTAGCTTAAATGCCTCCCTCCCTGCACCTCCAAGTGATAAGAGCAGTCTTTGTTGCTAAAACCCCCAGTACAACCCCTCTGATTCATTCCTCGGTTAACTTAATTTAGGGTCTCATTTGCCACCGGAACTACTGTTAATAGTCCCCAAACAGGAATTAAGCCCTTTTCTGGAATCTAACATCCACATGGCCACCATTTTGATCTTTGTAAATGCAAATCCAATTACATCCTTCCACTCAGATTTGCAGCTGTTAAATGGCTGCCCTTCAACTTCACAGAATGCAAACTTCTTGGTCCTCTTTTCCCCACCCATTCCTCCACCTCATTTCCCATTTTCTCTAGTATATGCACTAACCCTGTCTCTGAGTGCCCTGTGCTACTGTTCTCACATGCCTTTAACACAAACTAATCCCTCTGCTGTGAGCACCTGATTCTCCCTTTCCTACATGGCAGTCTTTCTTCAATGTGCAATTCATCAGAGATTTTCTTCTCTACAAAGCTTTTCCTGAGCGAGCCAAGCAGTGTTTTCTATCTCCTTTGTGCCAGCCCAGTTCCTTGTAATTTATTTATTATTACCTTGCATCCCACACATTTGGGAAGGACTGTACAGAAATCATTTGTTTCCATGTCTCTTTTCCCTAATAGACACTGAACTTCTTGAAGGATGGAAGGATGGGATAACTATGTTATTTGTCTTTGTTTTGCCAGCTCATGTCTCCTAGTAGATGATCAACAAGTTCTTGTTGGATGGATGGATGCTTCTTCCCTCATGCAGTTCAGCTTTGATAATTACAGCTTTATCTTCAGAAACAGCAATTTCATGTTTTTCCCCTCTCAACAGATTTCTTTTGTATCATCCATCCCTCACCCAATAACCCACAACCTTTATTTGAAAAGTCTTCTTCAAGACTCAACTCACATGGCCACCCCTTTATTATTCTTTCATAATACTTTGTATCTATTTGTAGTATAAAAAGCTTTCAACACACTGAGTTGTAAGTATTAGCTTAAGTATCCATATCCTTCCCTAAACTTTAAGTTCCTAAATCAACAACTTAAATTCCTTATTCATAATTGTATTCCCAGGACAAGACAGTAGGTTTGCTGAATTAATTCATGGAGGTGTGCCTGAATGTATGAGATGAACTATGCTTTTGAGAGTTCTTTGAAACTGTAAAGCCCAAGACAAATGTTAGGTATTGTTATCATGGTGATCACACCCACGAATCACAACCTTTTCTCTGCTCCTTAGCACTTTCTGACTAGATGGCTCACAGACCCTTGTCTAAATTATCACTTTGCACAGACTTCCTTGCTCCTACTCAGAGTGCATTTTGACATTAAACTAAACCCCTCAGCACTTGGATAAGATCTAGAATATAAAGCAGTTTGAAAAACAGAATCAACTGTCTTGCATTTTAGTTCGAGCTTTAAATGATAATCATATTCTGAAAACAAAGATAGCCGACTCATTTCAGATACCATTTTCTTAGCTGATGGCAATATGTTTGTCATAAATTTATGCTGGTTCCTTACATAGGTATAATTTGTTTATTAGATGAGGAGCAAAAGTGTAAAACATGCAACAGAAGAAATACTATAATATGAATGCCCAGAACAAATATTTAATACAAAAATCTCATTTTCCTCCTGAAAAGTCCCAGGAGACTTTACAAATGACTTTGCAATCACTTCATCCACCTTGAAGAAGGACTTTGTCTAGTGTGAAATGCAGTAGTTCTCCTGCATCTCACAATCATCTGACTGACTGTTTAGGGCAAGAGGCTAAAAATACATACCTTAAAGACTTTGGAAGATTGGAATAAGAAAGAATGTAATTATTCATGGATGTAGAATATAGAATGAATAGAACAGGCTGAAGCTGACACGTCCAGGCATATGAGAAGTGCTATGAGATTGCTGAAGACTGGGGGGGGCAGGACCTCTGTTTAATCCTCACCTGGGAGAAGTCAAGCACATTGTACTTTCCCATGGTACCACTCTGACATTTGGGGTCACTCCTTCCTCCAAATGAAAGAAAAAAAGTCACTTGCATAAATGCAACTTCAGTAGCACCTTGACAGTCCCTGGATGTCATCCAACCGAATGTCTACTCAATGCAGTTAAGTCACCTTGTTAGACATCTTGGAGCATGTGTAAAGATGTCTTTGTGATGAGGTCTATTTCTCCAGGGGCAACAGCTGGTGTGAGGGAATGGAGACCCTCTGGGTGGGAGGGGCAGTGGAGTTTATAAACATGGCTTCTTAGACTAATCCAGGTTTATTCATAGCTCTTCATTTTGGAAGCTGAGTTACTTAACTTTTTGGAGACTTAGTTTCCTTGTCTATAAAATGGGGATGACTGTACCCTCCTCACATAGTTTTTGAATGGATTCAGTGAAACAGGGCTGTTTTAAAGTACCTCTCCAATTCTAGCCCTCATTAACAATACTAAGTTCTATTTTTTTTAGGACTCTGAAAAATAATGCATGATCACTGACACTACATTCCCCTCCAGATTTTGCACTTCAGAAAGGAGAATTAAAGTGAATTCATTTATTAATTGCCTTCACTAATGTTTAGTTATCCAGAGGGTGTCTATCACCAAATATTAGTTTGAAAATTATATATAATAGATATCTATATGTCCATCTATATCTACCTGTCTGTCTGTCTCCTGGCTTTTTAGTGACAGCAAATTTGTGAGCCTCATTTTTTAAACTATATTTTCCTAATGTCCAAAATATCAACTTAATTGCTTCTCTTCTGAAGAAATCTTCTCCTCTACATGTAATTGTCAAATTTTTAAGTCTTTTACTTTGAGGGATAATTTCCCTCAAAATCACACTCCCTTCTATATGCTGTTCTACAGGATAAGAATTCCCAGGGATTACTTTTGGAACATACATGTACAGATGAATCTTAATGAACATGTTAGGTTTCCTCTAGAAAGATACCTCTATATATGGTGATAGTCTTCAGGTAACATTTATAATATGGGTAGCATTGTTATATAATTGACATCTGGAGAACAAGGTCCCTACAATCCCCATTCTTGTCTTTGATGAGGCGGTTATAAGACCACATCCAAAGAAATCATGCAGGGCCTCATGAGCCATTATAAAGCCTTGGCTTTTTCTCTGAGGGAAATGGGAAGCCATTGGTGAGAACTGATCTGACTTAGGTGTGAAAATAGGGCTGTGGTTGCCATATTTGAATAGACTGTAGTAGAGTAAAGGTGGAACAGAGGGGAGTGGTTGGTAATCTACAGCAAGGATCCTGCAAAAGATGGTAGTGATTTGGACCAGTAGGCTAGCAGGGGAGGTGGTGACATGTCTGGATTTGGGTCACATTTTGAAAGCCCCAGTCAAAAGGCGATCCTGATAGGCTAGATGTGGAGTGAAAGAGGAGGAGAACAGTCAAGGGTGACTATGAGGGTTTGACCTGAGCAAGTGGATGGATGGAGTTACCATCAACTGAGATGGGGGAGAGTGTTGGAGTAGCTTGTCTAAGTGGCAGATGAGGGGTTTAGTCCCATACATGTCAAACATGAGCTGTCTATTACGCATCCAAGTGGAGATGGCAACCAAGCTATTAGACATGCAAGTCTGGACTTCAGGAGAGAGGTCTGTACTGATGATAGAAGACCCTTAACAGGTGCCCCTTAATACTTGAAAGAGGCTTAGAGCAATATCAGGCTCCTAGTCATAAAATAAGCAATGGTCGTAATTAATATAGTTCCTTGTCCTCCTTTGACCATGTCATTCGAATTGTTCAAAGTAGCTGTGTGTTCAAAATACTGCCTAGTGTGTATAGTTACACTGTGAGATAGAAATTAAAGACCTCCACAAAGTAATCGTCTCTTACTGTTTGGGTTTATCATTCCTTTGCCCCCATGGTGCACTTTGATGGGCAATTCCCCATTTTTCAATGAGGGTACTGAGGGGAGGAAATTAAATTTCAGAATAAAAGCTAAAAAACACTATGTGTTCATACAATCGATGTAATTCTGTAAAATGCCCTTTGAATACAAAATATTTAGCAATAGGAGAAGTTATATAGTATGATGGTTAAGATAGTAGATCCTAGCCTTGAAATACATGTTATAGTCTATATTCCAGTACATCACCTTAAATAAGTAACTAAACTCTCAAGTCCCAGTTTCCTCATCTGTAAGACTGAGACCAGACAGGATTATGGAGAATATGAACTCAGCTAATAGAAAGGACTTAGCACAGTGCCAGCCACAGTGTAGTTCTTATCATTTTTAGCAATTATGATAATGAGGAAGAGAAGCAAATTTACTTTTTGTTTTCAGTTAGAACTAAGACTAAATATTTTCCTATGGCTTTTCATTTACTACTGACTCTCCATCAAATACATGTCTTCATATATCACTTAAAATTGAGAAAACTTAGTCTCAAGGTATTAGGCCAAATGATGGAAAAAAGGCACTGGGAGCAGAAATAAGAGACTGATCCCATCTGTCATGGACCCTTCAGGCCCCTTCTTGATGCCCCACCTCCCCAGGGCCTTGCCTATGTGGGTATTAACAAACTGAGTGAATTGACTCAAGAGGAAAAATACTAAACTTATCTCTTTCCCTTATGTTATTTTAATTGTGCACATTTTGTTTTTAAGCATGGTCCTTTGAGGAAAACAGAACATGTTTACTATAGAAAAACACATATTCTTTTAGCCTAGTAATTTTGGAAGCAAAAGATGGTCTCCATGGTAAGAAGATGGAAAAAGAGTATTAATAGAAGACATGGAACTAATGCACAGTTTATAGTATAAAGGAAAGATATGTTAGCCTCTCTGCCTAAAACAGCATCGTGAACTGTAAGTTATGCTAAACCAGTGGACAGAATACGAAGGAGGCAACCACAGTGAGATTGCTCAGAGTGAAAGTCAGTAGTCACCTCTGGGGAACACCCAGGACAGCAGAAACGTCTTGCACTCAAGACACATAGAAGCTGGATTTATCCTCCTATGGTTTGGAAGAAAGACTTAGAAAATACCTCTTAGAAAATACCTTAAAATAGTCTTAGAAGCAGATTTATAGACAAGTAATAGTGCTTTAATCCTTGCATCTTGGAATTGCCAAAATAATAGAATATCAGAGTGGATACCAGCCTAATAAAACAGTGATTCCCTGATATTCCCGCTCTTCCCCAGGCCAGTTTTGAATCCCAAACAGTCATTTCCTTTGTCTAGGTCCTTAACTTGCTTTACACAATGTGTAAGGGGTTGTATTTTTCCCTCACATTTTTTCTATATAGTCCTCTGATAGAATTTTTTTTCTTTCTTATTTCTCTATGTGTTTAAATTTCTACCATGATATTTTTGGGGTTAGCTTAACACATCCCTTTTTACTTGTTATAACCTAAATTTCTTGAAGTAGTCTACTGTTGCTCCAGACTATACTCCCCTGCTCTTATCCTACCCACATATCCCTCCTTTCCCATGCAATTACACAGTCTTACATCATAAAGCAGTGTTACTCTTACTATGATCTCTACTGAAATGAAAAGAGATCCATAGATGTTACCATAAAATAATAAATTCTATTTTAAAAAGAGGCATGCCAGAACATAAATAGCTGTAGGAGTATTATCCCTTTTTAAGAAGTTGCAGTGATATTAACACAGGCTTTAGAATTAGCTTCAGAACCACTTTACTGTCTTCACAAGAAAATCACTCTCTCATCTTACCTTAGCTTTATTTTTCACCCAGATCAGTATAACTCACCTAATTCACCAGATCTGATGCCAAATGTCCCTTGAGGGTATCCATAGTTCATGGCAGTCCACCGGGATCTTCAAAAGAACATGAAACATATCCTGAAAACCTGTCTGAGGAGAATTATAAGTGTTTTTGAGTAATGACAAGACAATTAAAATGTCTATGATTCCCAAGTACTTTAGAAGGGAAAACTCCCTTTTGGATGGGTAAATTGTCTTATTTCTGGTAACAAATTGAACATACTATTTTAGAGTCACATCAGAAGAGCCAATTCAAAACTTTGTTACTTTCCATAAACTATGTTCCAGTACATAGTGTACTTAAAGCTTTTAATCTGTATATGTGGAAAATAACATTTTTGCTAATGACAACATTCCTGTCTTTTTGTCTCTAGGACTATACTTGATAAGAAGGAATTGCTAGAGTTTGCTCAGCTTGGCTGTTACTTGGAATATGATCTCTTTGGTACTGAGCTCCTTCATTACCAATTCAACCCAGATATTGACATGCCCGATGATAATAAAAGAATTAGAAGGTAAATATGATGAAATCTCTTACAGTGTTCCCTTTTACCAGCCCTTTTTGATTTTAATATGTGGGTGGATATTAGCAAAGATTCAGAAAACAGTAAGCAGGCAAGAACCAGAGACTTGCAGAGAAAAATGTATCAGTGATGTCTTGGGGAGAAAATCTCTATATATTATTTCAAGAGGAAAATGAGTCATCCGAAGTAGGCAAAAGCTTAGCAGGGCCTTAGAAGTTCAGTGCAGATGGGCAGCTGACAAGAAACTTAGATAATACTTGACCCCTGTCATGGCAATGGCAGAACAAAAGACATTTTCCTCTTTTTATTCCCAATGAAATAAGTGGTTTCTTTCTTAGGTTGACCACACTGAAGTGGTAACCTCCTACAATGAAGTTTCAAAACATTCTAGTAAATATATGCACTACATAGGGAAATGCAACTTAAATGCTATAATATCTAAAGGCCAAACATCATATAAAATACAACCTCTCAAAATTGTCTAATACATGGTGAAAGTAAACAATTGTACAAGTCATTCTCTGCAAGGGAAAAATTCCAGGAGTCAAGGATGGATGGCTACCTGGTTTGTCTTGGTTACGTGGTGATAGACACACTGAATGTGCCAAGTTAGGGAGTCTAGAAGGAGAAATAGATCTGGGATTGACAAGGATGCCTTTGGGGATATCTGAGTGCTGCAATCCAGTGGGGCCTTCGGGTTCAGGAGTGAAGCCCAGGGCAGAGATTTGCACTGTGATATAAATCTAGACACTGTTGGTTCGTGTGTGATAGCTGTGGGAGCCTCGGAATGAGTGAGTTCACTCACAGAAGAAAATGAGGACAGAACCCTGGGAAACACCAGTACTGAAGGGGGAGGGAGCTCAGGAGCAGTCACTCAAGGACAGGTAGAGAAGCTTTCCAAGTGAGAAGCGTATTAGGGACATATGTTATGGAAGTCGGTGGAGAAGGATGCCTAAAGGGGAAGGGCGTGAATGCTTGGAATAGGAGGCCAGCATCAAGCGGGATGAGGACCAGCAAGTGTCTGTCGGCTTTCACAGTCAGGAGATGCTCACTTCATGATCGGGAAGCACGGTCCCCATAGAAAAGGGCCCTTGGAGCTCAGGACTGACTCAGAAGCAAGTGTTCTCTGGAATTTAAAATGGGGTGATGTTGTAGGTCCTCCTCAGTCTCCATAATCTCAAAAACATGATTTCCTGATGAATGCCTTCAACGCGTTTTACAATCCAGCTTGGAAACAGGAAGTTGCTCCCAGGAGCTGCTTCATTTCTCTAAGCCCTTCTGTGGCAGTGAGGTGCATCTTTTGCACTCCTATGCCTCCCATGAGGCTCTCAGATCTTCTGGAATAAAAGAGGGGGAATCTTCAGAAGAGACCTAAGAAGAAGATATGGGGAAGCATGACCTGACCAACAGCTCCTACACTATCCCTTTCGTGACTCCTTTTGGCTATTAATTCAAGAACAAGAACTTAACTATGATCAGCTTTCACTGTGCAAATGTAAACACTCAAGATGTATGGAAATGCATGAAGAATTATACACAATGTATATGTGCACGTTTATGTGTATCTATGTTTATGTGCATGCATATATCCTTAATCTTCCCTAAATTAAAATCATGCATTATGTCACTTGACTCAAGCACAGATCACAGTAATTACTGAATGACTTTTTGGCGTGTGTCAAGGGCATGCCCAGAACCCCCTTGTCCTCCACCTCCTGGACGTTTGCTTCTCATCCTTCATCTGCAGTCCTGGGCTGGGCCTTGGGAGTCTGAAAGCTCTGAAGCACCAGAACACAGAAGCACGGTTCTGCCTACCTCTGGTTTTCAGCACCAGAAATTCTAGGTCTAACACCTGTTTCCAGTCTTATGCTCCATTTCTCAAATCTTATTATATCTCTGCCTTTTCACACTTTGTAGTCTCTCTCTAATATTTGTTTGCAAAACACTAACTCATTTGTATTTCTATAATTACTATGATTTTTTTGTCTTCTCATCTGTAGTGGCTCCTTCCTTCTGGTGGGATCTCTGGAACAGCAGTGG
Organism: Manis pentadactyla; assembly: GCF_030020395.1. Classification (NCBI taxonomy): domain Eukaryota; kingdom Metazoa; phylum Chordata; class Mammalia; order Pholidota; family Manidae; genus Manis; species Manis pentadactyla. The sequence goes on from NC_080021.1 coordinate 103,438,911, forward strand.
CACGGCACAGAGATGAGCCCTTACTTCAGGAGGGACCAGGCAGTTTTCTTGAGAGTCAGGAAATAATTTTTTGAGAGCCATAGCATTATCTTGCTTATGAGATAACTAGTCTCCAGATTCTTGACTTAAGTTCTAAGAGTTCTAAGAGTTCCCATTTTCATGAGTATATTCTCCATTACATTCTCTCCTTACTACGTCACAATTCAATAACTTTGTGTTGCAGAGTATGATGCGAGGTTTCCCACAGGAATTTGTTATCCATGCGCCATGTGGAGGAATAGGATTGGCATTTTTTTCTCAGGCAAGGAAAAAAGACAAAAACTTTGGGAAATGCTCAGGAAATGTAAGGGGGTGAGGACACTAAAATGCCGTATAATGTGATACCATTTTTCAGCTGTGGAACAAGGTTTACCACGTAGTTTCAGCCCAGTGCATGCATTCTGTCAAATCTTTCTCCTTCTTCTTAAATGATCCTGTAACTCTCCTAGGGAATTCCTAAAAACAGAGTTTGTCCCCAAAGTAACTTCAGATCAGAACTTTTGGACATTATACAAATTTTAAAGAGACATCCTTGGCACAAATTGCATTCCATGTACCTGTAGGACACGCATGGGGTACATGCAACATGAATGCAACTCTGTAGGCAGAATGCCCAGGTTGGCCCTTCTTCTCTGGCAGTTGTATTCCTTTGACCTGAGAACACAAGATCTAACCTTCAATTATCATTTATTTTAACAGGTATGTTTTCAGAGGGCAGGGTTTTGTGCTGGAGTTGTTTGTGTAGTTAGTGCCCCACATTTTGCTGACTGTCGTAGTCATTAAATACGACTCATACCACAAAATGCTATTGAAACCAAAAGGATACCTTTCAAATAATTAACCTTGGCGGAAGGTGCAGTCTATCTGTCTAGACCCATTTGGGAACCTGGAGACTGGTGAGACTATGGAAGATGCAATAGAAGAGGCAATGTCTCCACGTTGCATCCACTGCCTTGGAGAACCACAGAAGCCCTGATGGACACCACCTGGGGCCCAGATGTGTACAGATGGTGGCTGTCAGGGTGACTCACACTACAGATTTGTATTTCACAAAGCAAAGAGGATTAGATGTTTAGATAATAGTCCATGAAGCCTTTCTTTAATCAAGTGACTACATATTTAAAGGAACAACTCATAAGTATAGCAATTTTGTTGAAATGGAAGGAAAACAGAGTAAATTTCATGGTTTAATTTGATCCAGTGATCCAAGACTACAATCAAGTCAAAGTTCTCACAGACTCCAAAGGACAAATGTCCAAATGGAGAGGCACCTTTGCTGACCTTTTTAAACCAGCTACCTAGCTTATCATATGCCCTTCAGTTTCAAACCTGATGTTACTCTCAGAATGTCTTACTTGTACAAAGATTCCTTTTGTTTCCTTATTTTAACCAGTCATTGATTTTTGTTTGCTAGAAAAAGGAGAGAGAGAATGAGATCTGAAAAGTGGGCCCACTAAGAAAAGTACCTTAGAGTGGAGAGCTGGACACAAATCGAGAGTGAAGTTATTTAGTGAAATGTTAAAGTGGCCATTCATTTAAACTGGCACATCCTATTAGGAGCTATCATAAATATCACAGGCTAGAAATTTCTGTGCGCATGGAATAAGGATCATGTCCCTACTCAGATTCAATAATATCTTTATCATCACCATGTAATGTTTATTAAGGGTCTCCAAGTACACATGGCACATGGAGGGCAGTATCTTTACGACAAGCACAATAGGTTTTTGAGTGAAAAGTTTAAAGCACCAGGAAAGTTTTAAATGAGACAAATGCCACATAATGAGCCAAATGCCATCACATTTTTCATAGGGTACATCTTCTGGTGGATGAGGGCTATGAAGATCGAATCCTGATGGCACATGACATACATACGAAGCATCGGCTGATGAAATACGGAGGTCACGGCTATTCTCATATTCTCACCAACATTGTTCCTAAAATGCTGCTTAGAGGTATAACTGAGAATGCACTGGATAAGATACTAATAAAGAACCCTAAGCTATGGCTAACTTTCAAATAGGATAATTGTTCATGAATTCATACCTTGAGTATAAAACGTGCAGAGAACATTCAGTGATTTCAAACCCACTGGAACATACTAATCAGAGCTATGTAGGACTAATGGCGGATCATATCCTTTTTATGAGGATTAGAAGAGTTTTGCCTTTTCAGAGACTATTACATCTGCACTTTTAGAGTTACTGAGCTTAACTGAGCCCTATTGTCTTGCCTTAACAAAATACACATACAGGAGTACCTATTTCCAAACAGTGACTTATATTCTATATCCCCTTAGTGGAGTTTTGTTTTGTTTTGTTTTCTTAATCTATCAGCTGTACTACTTGAGAAAATTTAAAGTGTTTCTAGTTAAATTACCCCCTTCTGGAGGAATCTAATGTTTCTTGTAATATTGATGATCCTACTAATTTTCCTGCTGTTCTTTAATTAATGCTTAATGAATAATATAGCACTTTAAAATAGCTTCTGCAGCAAAGGAAGTTACATTCTGTGACTTCTTTTTGAAAGGATACTGTAATACAGTCACCAATTCACAGTGACAAAGATGTTATGGAAGGTTAATTATATGCTGTACACCTATCTCTATATACTTAAAATAAATCACTTTTATTGCCTGTGGCTTCCAAGTATCCATTTTTGCTGTAAATTGTGTTGTGTTTTGAAAAATTTGTATAAAGGGGCATGAACACATAACATAGAACTATAAAAATTAAACCATAGAAGGCAAAATATATTATATAATATAGTTTAATGAATCATTACATTTATAATAACAAAGGCCACAATTTAATTAGTTAATAATATATAATTCAAAAAAAAGAAAAATGTTTTCCTTACATATATATTCCCTTTATTTCCTTTACCTATTATTTGCTTTTGCCTTGGGCCTAAATGGAGAAAAATAATGCTTATTTCTCTGAAGAAAAGGTCAAATCTATTAGAAATGACAGTCTGATTCTAAAGCCTACACTTTAAGAAGTACCAAGCCCTGATATTTTGTGTTAATAAAGCCTTTTTTTAAAACTCTTATTTAAAGCTCTTAGTTGACATGCAGTGCTCTTTATAAATTAGTCTTTTGGTTGAATCCTCACTGTTGTTATCCAAAATAAACTTCTCCAAACCCTTGCTGCCAGTTCATCTTTGATGAATATATATTGTTGAATAGAAATAAAATCCATTGCAACTTCTTTATGAGTTATCTTACATATTAGAAAGGCCAAATAGAATTAGTCATTATTCTTGATGTATGGAGCTAAGTGGGTTTAATCATATAAATCACAACAGTTACTCAGATCAAGGCATTTTAACCAAGCAAACAGAACCTTCAGATAGGAATGCCATATATAAGCCTTTTGGAAAGTTGGAAGTTTGCTAAATAAAAGATATTTCTGTGGATCAAAGATGATCAAGCTTTCTGTGTATTAGAACAGAAGGTACCCACGAGCAATGAGCAAGGAGAACAAACTAATTCCTGTAAATGAAAAAATGCAAATGTCCTTCACCAGTAAAGCAAGCAGATTTTTAAATCTGTTTTTGAAATCTACTTGTCAAAGAGTCTTCAAGGCAACTAAGAGGGGGGCAGAGTTTTTGTTTGTAATAGTGGAAGTTGTCTGACAGGATATATCAACATGCAGTTTTAATCTTTTTCTTAAAGAGATGGCTTTGGCAGTGTATTTTCACCAGAGAGAAAGGATTTGCATTATTCTCAAAATCTACTTTATCGTCAGCTTCAATCCACCTGAGGAAAAAAAAAAACCGTACTTCAGGCGGATGTAATTCAGGAGCACTGCAAAGGAGAGCCGCTTTGTGTCTGCAGTTCTAATATTAACAGTCTGCCACAGAATGCAGTGAAAATATTGATTGGTGTGTGGTCATAAAGAGCCATAGGTTAATTTACAGACATGCAATGTATAGGGAATTTCCATCTAATAAAAGTTAATGTTTGGGATAACTCTTAAAAGAGAAGTCATTTAAATTATTTTGCTACTCCATATATTTTTTGTCATCCAAAATATATTTCAACCCAAAATAAGTCAAGTAATTTATGCAATATGCATGTCTCTGTGTGTGTGTGTGTGTGTGTGTACAGACATACAACTTTTTAATTTAAAATTTTGAGGCTATCCAGCCACTGCATCCATGATCTGAAGCCATATATATATTTCATCTAACATATATATATGCACATATATATGTAGCAGGTATTTATATAAAATATATAAACATTTTGTTGTCATATTGGTTACATGTGAAATAGTTCATTTTGAAATAACCTCAGGCCACGTTTTGTAGTAACTATTTGAAGGCCTTACTTAGGGTCCCCTTGGTGACGCATGCAGTAGCTCAAATTAAACCTCTGTGCATTGGATTATGAATAATGTTTTGTTCCAAAGAAGGCAAAAGCCTTAGTCTGATTTAACACCAAAGAATAAATTTCTCTGTCTTTCCAAGTAAATCTAAACACATTCTATTGACAAAATGGACACATAGGGGATTTTCTAAATACCATACATAATTACACATTTTCACACTTAGAGGGTAATCCTATGATACAATTTCAATCTCTATTTTTAAAGACTACCACCAGAAGAGAGAGAAAGGAAAGTTCATAAGAAAAAGAAAATGTGAAAATGATCATAGGCTTGGGAATTCCCTCAAATCCAGAAAATTCCAGGTTAAGGCTTGAAGTTGAATCATTCCCAGGTCTAGCTCTAAAGTTCACAAGAGTACAAGGCAAATAATTTCTTTGGGGACAAGCAGCATAATTTCAATTAGACCTTCCCCTGCAGGGTAAAATCACTCTCCCCCCACTCTGTGAATGGACTCCAAGTACCATAATAAGCGTGAAAACTCACAAGAACCAAAGCTGACATATGGATAAAAGCAGCAAGATCACAGGACACCAAAGTATCATATATATTGGAGAAATAATTCAGTGTCTTAGATTTTTCTATAAAAATGTGTGATCTATCCAAGACTTCATTCACATGGACACTAACGACAAGGACTATTTGCTTTGGCGGTAGTGAATGACACATCTGCTTATCTTGCTTTTAATATTTTTTACATGTTTCTGAGAATACAGATGTGAGTCAGGTAGCATTTGAATTCCCCCACATATACACAGCTGAGGTGCCCTTCAGATGGCAGCCCGCGGGATCCTTGATTCACCAACGTTGGCCATATGAATCCAGTGTCTAAACTGGGATGATATGCTTCGTTTCTGCATTATCAGTCAGCATAAATAATAAATCCAGAAAATGTGCTGTATTTGTTGTTGTTTCCTCCATGGGCTTTCCCGCCATCTAATTTGATGTAGACTTCGTCTCCTGGCTCCAAGTGAAGAACCACACTGTTGCTGGCATAGTCGTAATTCTGATCTGCATCTTGGGCAATGGCACTGGCTCGCACCTATGTGAAACAGACAAGAATTACAAGTTGAAAAAGAGAATTCTCAAGTTGTCTTTTTTGCCATTCCCGCAGCCGCATGAGCTGACCTGCCACCACAGCACAGAATTCAGCACAGGAAAGCCTAGTTGGCCTTGGAGCTTTATGAGGATATCTTTGGAACAGTTTCAGCTGTGTTACTGGAAAGGAGGGATGGAAAGCAGAAAATAGTGCTTTCCTGAGGGTTGTTCCAGCAGTCTCCTCTTCCTGTATGTTGTAAACAATGCATACCAATCTGTTGCCTTCCTAAATCAGCACTTTTTCTAATTCCTTGAATATGTCCAGTCACTTCTTAAAATGGAAATAACAGTAACTTCTTGCATTTTAATTTAAGCCAAATCGCAATATTCTGTTTGCAAGTGGAGAAGTTCAATCCAAACTTCAGTTGGTCCTCACAATTAGAGGAAAATTGAGATTCACCATAGGTAAAGACTCAGAGAAATACCACTGCCGTAACTCTACTGTATGAAAGAAAAAAAGGAAGAAAGCTTTTCAGTTTGGGGCTTTTGAAATCCAATTCAAGTAAAGCCCTTTTTACCACAAGTTTGAGCAAGTGATCTTTGGTTATATTACCCATGTATTCAGAGTTAATTTTTCTATGTGTGCCTTTTTACCACTTAACTGGGATGTGTGTACTTAAATTATTTCATTTCAAAATATCTACAAGTTATAGAAGGAACTAAACTTCCATAATTTGAGGGCTCAGTTTTTTGGATTTTTTCACGATGGATTGAATACCCTTTTACATTTAGCTGATTCTAAATGTATGGTTTTCTTTGAGGATGGAGGTTGCTTATAATCCGGGTATGTTGAGCCTATATCTCATTAGTGAGTTGACAGGCATTTGCAAACAGTCAAATTGCCTAGCATATCAAATAATATGGACATTCTGTCACATCCTCAACTCAAATTAAGCTTCATATTCATTTAGCTATATTTTGCTTCTGCCTTGGAAAAAAATTGTCAGTAGGCAGACTTGTATTTGATTTATTTCAGTAAAACATATTCTACTTTGTGGCTTGTTTCTATTCCACTCTATTGATATATCCTTGAATAACATAGCAAGTGACTTAGTGGTTTTGTAAACCTGTACTATGTAATAAATTATATTGGATTTTATCACTTGACAAAATGAGGGATATGAGACATGTCAAGAATTTCCATGTATTCCTTTCAAAATTTAAATGATAGGTTTTCAGATTTAATTTTCATGTGGTGTGTTTTCACATTAATGCTGAAATGTTAAAAAAGGAGAAGGCTCTTTGACACTGCTGAACTTGTAAAGTAATTTGAGCAGTGTTTTAAAAATTTCTTTCTGGATATCATATAGCAAAAGGAGAAAAGGGCTTAAAGGATTTAGAATTGCTTGAAACCGTGTTAACTGACACTAATAACAGTAGGAGCAATGCAGCGTGCAATAATGCTCTGAAGCACTGACCCAAGTGTGTATACCGGTTTAGAGAGGTGATCGATTTTGACCACTAACTACTAATACATTGTCATGCCGTGATACTTCCTAAAAATTAATCACAAGTTTGTAGGAGTTGAATGCCTTGACTCGTTAATTTCACCTAGTCATTAATTCCCAGGGAAAAAAACCTACGAGGAGGAGTAAAGTGCTATTATGACCTGATATTCTTTTTAATGTGTGGATTTTTAATGGATGAGAAAAAATTAAAATGCAAAATACTAGTTAGCTATATTAGTGATATATTATCAATCCATAATATGCTTCTCAGTTATTATTAATAACCAGACACATACTGTATTTAGTATATGGTTCAATGGGTATTGTGCTTTATTTAACATTGTTTTCTACACGAAGGCATTTGCAACTAGGACTTATTAAAACCACTTGATTTAGAGACAATAATCTTAAATACATATAAAATGCAGTTTTATTCTATAGGGTACAACCACAAAACCATGTAAATGTCACCATTTGTATTCACGAGGTGTAACCACAAAAACCTGCAGATGCATCAGTGTGATCTCACACACTGGACAGTTACCCACATGGTTTTCACTTCCTTTGTTGTGTGACTGCTTTTTAATGCAAGTGATTCTCTATGATTTTTAACCTATCCTGGACCACAGACTTTCCCAATGAAATAACTGCCATACTCAGGTGTACTCTGCATGACTTTTGTGTGCCTGCTCACCTGATTGGACCCTGAAGTTTAATGGGACTTGAAATTTCAAGCTCTAGTAAAGAGCTCAGTGACTTCCACTGATTCGTCCTTGAAGCCATCAAACTATTGAAGAAGGTAATGCATCCACCCTAGAGGCTATTTTCAGGTTCTTAAATGTACACTGATTTCAGCATTTTCTCTTAAGAATATGATGCTTCCCTTCCTCAGCCCGATATAAACCATTTCTACCTAAATGCACTCTAATATCTTTTCATATTGTAAGTTAACTCTTTAGATTTTGCTTGATCTTTAGTGCACATTTCCTAGCCCCTAAAAGGATAGTTAACTTGGCACTTCATTGATCTTGCTAATAAATGAATATCAACCCACAAACTATTCATTGTTTCCAATATATCTCATGTTCACTGGTGCTATAACTCATAAATTCTTAGAGCAAAAATTGGTCTTTAATTATTTTTTAGTTCTCATCTTCAGCCAGTTTTGGTTTTTATTTTATTGTATTATAGTGACTGTATTCAAATGGCAATATATTTCATTAAAGTTTTCTGCTAAAGTATCCAAATGTTTAAAATAATTTCTTCTGTATGTGAAGCTATTTGCATCCAACTTTTACCTTTAATATGCATTGCCATGTGCTCTCAAAAAATGGTTAAGATTAAATTTAGGTTGATGGCTTCATGGGGAATTTGAGAACTGTGATCCTTTTAGTGGCATGTTTGTGAGAACATAATAGGTTATATATATAGCTTTAGCATTATCTTATTAGTGAGGGTTGATCATTAGACACAATATTTATGGTAACATTTGCTAATTTAAGTAATTGTTACTGATGTTCTCATAATTTCATTTTCATTGTATTTCTGTGGAATCATAAACAAAAGGTTAAGTGGTACATCAGGTTAATTTACTGGCCTTTGATGTTTCCATCTGTGATCCTGCATTGAGCACAAAGCATAAATAAAATGGTTCTCATATGATTGAGGCCCAGAGGCTTTCCTCTATCCTAGAATGAGGTGCATTCTTAGCTTAATTTTTGTGCCTCTCAAATTCACTTAATCCACAGAACATTACACTGACATGGATCTCTGAGTTTCTGTTTTATGAAAACAAATTGGGTCAGTTCAGAGGGGGAAATTGCTATTCTAAGAAGTGATCAGACAAGAGCATAATTGAAAATTAAGGGTAAACTATTTAATATTAATTTTTAAAAGTATGATACAAGCTTTCTCATTTGCAACTGCCTGAGGAACAGACTTTGCAAAGTAATTTTTTCTAAACTTCTTGAACAGTAATATTATAATAACTGTTTTCCAAAATGGTCCATGATAAACTTGAAAATACATTGTTTGCTACTATATTTTTCTAAATTACTTGTTGCACACACCTTTTTCAGAAGTAGCAGCTTAGTAATACCAATGCAAAACATTATACATGATTAAGTCAGCTGTTTTGCCTTATTTTTTTCCCTGATCCTCACAGACTGTGCATACTAGGGTGACACAAAGGAACATTCTACACTCCAAACAAAATACATATAGAACGTATATATATGGAATGGTTTTTTTGGAATCATTGCAATATACCTGGGCTCAGCAGTCTAGCTATCAGCATACAAACTAATTTGAATGTATTGATCCCTGGTTTTCCATGCAATTTCAACTTCTAGATATTTTAAAAAGCAAGCATTTTTACACATTGGTTGATAAAACTTGAATCTTATTTCATTTACCTATAAAAACAATCTCTTAAGCCTGACTGTATATTCCAGACCTAACCTTTGCGTCAGAAGAGAGCCTATTTGTAAATAAATGGGTGCCTCCTTGCTGCCTGCTGAGGGGCTGTTCAAAAACCATTTTGTAAGGGTGACACAATGGCTCTATTTTGGTACAATGACTCATGCCCTTTTTAGCCGTTTACCTATATCCCACTTCCCTATGAGTAATTTTTATTTATCTTAATATTATTTTCACACATATTAACTATAATAAACAACCCTGTCAGTGCCTCCTGGTGGCCATTTTCCCTTGTTTTGTTTTATCCTTCCTGAGGGTCTGTCCCTTACACTATTTACTTAGAAATTCCTTTACAAGTGGGTGGTAGGAAGGGGAGGTACGGGATTTTTTGTCCTTTCTCTTATGCATTTTGGATATTTGTCTTTGACGTTTGAAATAATTTTGACACTGAACTAGGTCTTTGGAAGAAATTGCGCTTTAATGCTGCTTAACAGAAACCTGGGTTATAGCTAAAAAGGTCTGAATTCAAGGGGCAAGTGACCTGAAGCCCAATAGCTTTTGTTAAATCAAAGTTAGCTGAGGCAAGATAGGAGCTATTTCCTGTGCGGCCCGAAAAGCAAGTTAAAATCCAAGAACTGAACCCAGACTGCAGGCTGGAGGGTGCAAGGCCTCCCCTGGAACGGCTGCCGATCAAGCCCGTGCAGAAGGTCCGATTACACTTTTAGGGAGTTATAAGTATTATTTCCCTCTTCTGACTAAGAGATCTGACACATTTTGGTTTTGCAGTGACGGCCAATTTCTCAAGCAAACAGTGAAGTGGGCCCAGCACAAAACTGCCTATCGGTGGCCCCTGTGGCAGCAGAGCCAGCTCGGGGGAGCAAGTTCTCCGGCTGAGGCCCATCCGAGGCCATTTCCCAGTCAGGGCCAATGCCGCAGCCCGTGAGACGCGGCTGGGTTGGAAGACCCTCGCCCTGGTGCTGGATGCGCTGGGCCGCCGCCCTCCTTGCCACCTGCCTGGACGTCCCACTCCAGTCACCAGGAATCTGGGCTCCGTGTTTGGCCGTGTATTTTACAGACAAAATGCAGAAGTCTCAACTATTCCTTTTGTTAGCACTTACTACCTCTCCCCGGTCTCCTCGGGCTGGAAACTAAACCGGAGTTTGCATCTGTATTTCACTCCAAGTGAGTGCCTTGGTCTGGGACAAGGCAGAGTGGCCTTGAGACCGCCGGTGCCTGGGTCCTAGGCTGGTCCTGGACGTTGTCCCCCTTGGACTCGCTCTTTCGGGTCCTCTTTTCTCCCTTGGGCCCTTGTATGTCTCCCCGGGGTTGTCACCCTGGCACGCCCTTTCCGGGGTCCCCCAGCCCTCCCGTTCCCCGCAAAGCCTCAGAGCGACCCTATTCCCCGGGGTCCCACAGCGGGCGTCGCTTCCCGCTCCGGGGCTCCTGGGCGCACACGAGGCCCCGGAAGCGCGCCCCGGCTTCTCACTCCAAGCGGGTCGCGCTCACAACGAGCGCAGGTCCTGGGCTCTTTGGCATACGACTCCAGCCTCTCCGGGTGGCACAGCGTGGCCCCTGGCGTGGCTCGGAGCTGGGCCGCCGCGCCCTTCCTCCGCGGGCGCCCACCCCTCTGTCTGGGGTCTCCTCGCTCTCGCCCGCACCTTCCCGCGCTCCCTCCCTGTCCTCCCCGCACTCACCTGGTTGTTTTTGCAGAGATCAGCCCACATGCTGGTGCCGTCCCCTCCGCGCATCAGGACATGGTACGTGAAGAAGTAGATGCCTGGAATAGAACAGGTGAACTTGCCGGTGGTGGGATCGTAGTGGTTACCGAGGTTGGTGACCACGTCGTCGAACTTGAGCACCTCGTAGCCTTCGTGCTGCCGCTTGAGGCCCGCGTAGAAGGCGATCTTGGGGACAGTGCTGTAAGTGGCGGCGCTGATGGCCCCGGCCGCGTTCAGGCCGGGCGCCCCGGGCGGGCCCGGCAGGCCTTGGCGGCCGGGCTCGCCCTTCTCGCCCGGGGGCCCCACAGGGCCCGGCGGCCCCGGCTCACCTGGGGGCCCACGCGGCCCCGCCTTTCCCGGCCTGCCGGCCTCGCCTTTGGGGCCCTGGATGAAGGTGGGCAGGGACTGCATGAGGCCGCGGTCGGGCGTGGCAGCCGTGCTGGGCGCCTTGGTGCCCCCGTAGGGGTCGCAGACCATGCGGCAGGTGCCCAGCATCTCGTAGTGCGCCGACGTGCCGGCCGAGCTCACCAGCACCGGGATGAGGATGACCAGCAGGAGTACCATCACCACCCCCAGCGCCCCGGCGGCGATTAGGCGCCTCCTGCTGCCCACCAGCCGGCTCAGCGCGGGGCGATCCTCTTGTCTGCTTTTGGACAAAATTTTGAAGGTTGGGCGGGGACCTCCTCAGAGCCGAAAACAACCCCCTGCGAACCCCAAGTCCCCGGGGCGGGCGCCGGCTGCTCCGCCTGCTCCTGCTCCGCTCCCCCCTGCGGCTGCGGCTGGGGAGGGAGCTCGGCCGCCAAGTGACTTGAGCCGAAGTCCCAGCTGGGGGTGGGGACTGGGGGCGGGGTGCGCGGGGCGCCCTCTCGCCTCCTGCGAGCCCCTGCGCACCTGTAGCTGCGGCCGGCGCCGCGCCGCCACCCGAGGTCAGAGCCAGCGGCCGCCTGTCGTGCTCGCCGGGCGCTCACACTTTTATGCCACCGCAGCCTGCGATCGACTTTTCCGTTTTTGCCGACTGCGCCAGTTCGCACCAACTTTCCGTCTGAAGTTGCCTTTTGCTGCCTCCTTCTCTCTTCTTTCGTTCGCTCGCTTCGCCCTTCCCCTGCCTTTCCCCCCTCCTTTGCAACCACCACAATTCAAACGGGCGCGCGCAGAGCCTGCGCCGGCCGCCCCCTGGGTGCGGAGCAGCAGCGGCTGGGCCCGGCTGCGGGCTGGAGCGGAGGAGCTGGCGAGCGGCGGGCGCCGCGCGGCCGGAGCGGAGCGCGAGAGAGACTGCACGCAGGATCCGCCTGGGCACCACCTGCCAGGAGAAGAGGAGGCTGACAAACGCGCGCCGGAGCAATTTATAGGCACCCAAGGCACAGAGGAAGGGGAGCCGCTTTGGCATCTCATTGCAGCATCTGCTCTGCTCATCCCACTCAGAGAGAGTTTGGCATTACTCTGACAGTGTGGGATTTTTCCCCCCCGCCGGCCTCTCTTTTTTTTCCATCTCCGCACATGGATGATCAGTGAGATCCTGAATACTCCCTTGCTCAACCCAAGCGATGACAGCGCTCTCACTGGGCATACCTGGCGGGAGGGAGACAGATGTGCCGGAACTCAAGGGTCACACCGCAGCCCCCGATTTCCCCACTGCCAGCTGCCCCAGTTGAAGGGGGAGGTGAAGGTTGAAAGGAGGGTGGCTTGGTTGACAGTATTTCTCCACTGGTTCACCCACTATCAGGGCTTCAGGTGTTTTTCAAAATGCCACTTTAAACATAACAACGACCCTTTTGAATTTTCCAGATGGTAGGTGTAATTATTTTTTTTAACCTTATGGTTTTTCTCACCAGCCTTTTAAAATGAAAATAAGATGTTACCCAGAGAACAGTAAGGTGTGTTGAAAAGCCAAAGGACATTTCTCAGGGAATTTAAATGGACATGCTAACTGGAAAAGGGGGCGGAGGGTCCTTTTTACAAATGCTGCAAATGGTAAGTGTATACATATGTACTCTACATACAAGCTTACAATTTTAGCTACCTTCCAGAAGATACTACTACTGGACCTGAAGTTGCATTTACTTATGCTATATCACATGTCAAAATGCCTTCAAAAGTCTTAAGGTAAAGCAAGCAGCCTTTACAAAGTCCCAGCTAAGATCTTTTCCTAAGATATGGAAAGAGTCCTATAAGCTCCATAGCACACGGCCTGCATGTATGTTCAGAGATGGGGAAAACGGGAAAAATATGAGAAGGAAGAGCCCCATCTGCAGTGGAACTTGGAGGAGAAACAACAGCCTGGATTTATAATATTAATAGAAAGCCCCCAGAGTAGATATTAGGCAAGTTACCCCACCAACAAATACATAAGACACACAAGAACAGCTTTAAAAAAACAAGTAGAATTGATTTGTAAATCATACTTTCGCATTCAGGAGCAATGGATGTCAGTCAAATGTGGGTGACATTTGCTTGTCAATATGGGGATGATGCCTGGGAAGACGATGACTTATTACATCAGGGTGAGAATCTGAAATGAGAGGCAGAAAACAAATAAGACTCCAGCAAGGCAACAGTAACATCCTAGGTACCCCTCAGCAGCCTATGATCCTGTCGGGAGCTCCACAGGATGGATATCTTGTTTTCTGTCCTTCTGCCCTCCCCCCACCCCACCCCACTAGTTTAGTTCTTTCTTTCCTTCTTCTCTGTTTCAAGACAAAATAAGGTCAAATGAGCAGGCCAAAGGAAACAAAGATTCATTGATTCTTTTACGAGAATTGTCAGCAGCTCCTCCAGGTCTTCCCTGGGAAAATCAACTCCAGGGCATTGGGCTGTGGGGCTCAGCCCGTCCATTGTCTCCACATTCTCTCTTCCTCTAGCTGCCCAGGGAACCACTGCTCCTGCTACTGGAAACTAGTCTTTCCTACTTCTCAACCTTAAATTTTTATTGTGGGGTAGTGGTCCTACTAATGTGCATCTATGTCTAGGGTATAATTGCATATCTATTTCAGAATATATTTTGTTCACATGAGCTATTTTATTTTCATATATTTAAGCATCAAACACATAGTATGTTCTTTCCTGGCCACATCTATTTTCCTAACACACCTTCTGGTTTGCAAAACTCTCCTTTCCTTTGGGGGACAAAATGGCAAAGTGTGGTGAAGTTAAGGTATTAATGAAATAAGCTATTTTTGATGCACCAAATTATCAAAATTCATAAGACCCTTTTTATTGCTAAAGAGAGGCTAGTAGTGGATAAAAGGAGACCTTTTAAAAGGTAGAGATGCATAAATAATTTCTCACCACACACCTCATGACACATGGAGTGTTGCATTGACAAATGCTTATTTTCAAGATGACTCCATCTAAGACAGCATGAACTAGCAGAGTCAGAGTGGATCCTAGAAAGGTGGACTGGCCTGCTCACTTTGCAGATGATGAGTCTGAGACACACAGATATGAGTAGACACAGGGTCACCCAGTGTCCTTGCTGGTACACTTTGCTCTACACTGCCATATCCCAGCCTAAGACCTGTGGATTGGGCCTAGTAATTGAGGCTTTTCTCCTTCCAATTTCTCTAAGGCCAAAGCAGAGCTTGATTTTGCAAGTGAGGCCACTAACATCTTCAAGTTCTACTGACATTTGGAAAGCTGCTCAGAAGTCACTGTTCATAATGAAGACCACATCTCCCAGGTCACATGGCTGACCTGTCTTTCTATTGTGCGTACAAACCTGGGCAGCGTGTGTACATTAGGTTTTTTAGTGAAGTAAGTTCAAATTATTTGTTCCCTTCCTTCTCTCTAAAAATATCCCACTATGTACTCTGTAAGACACTTTTTTGTTCCCCCAAGATGTTCAGGGATGACTGGGTAGTAAATGAACTTATGGCTGGTTATTGTCACTTTCCACAGCTTGAATTTCTCAGAAGGTTCTCTGGAAAGTTACTCACGCTTCAGCCCTTATTCTGACAGTTTGAATAAGCCATCTGATATGGCATATTACTCATCTCTATATGTATATAATAATAGAAAATGTGTCAATTAAAAAAAATATTTGATTCTCTTCAGTCCTCACCATAGAACCAAGTTTTCTCCCACATTTGATATTAATATTGGAAGAAGGCCCTGGAATCTAGTTTTTAAGGCACAATCATTTCTCAAGAAAATATACTCATTCCTTCTATTCCTGTGCCTTGGGGAACCTTCAGATGATACACAAACTCCAGATCTGGGCTGGGTGACTATCCTGTGATTTTTCACCTTGCCCACATCATTTCTGCCTCTTTCGGAGAACTGAGCAGATCCTAAGCACATGACTCCCACACAGACATGCAGGGCCATCCATTAATCTTTATTGAGCACCCACTGGCAGCCTAGCCCTATGCTGGCTCTTACCAGGCAAACAGATATTTAGTCATGAGAATGATTCCCAAATCCAGCAGCATTAAACAGAAATAGCATTTCTTATAAGGGTGGAAAAATAAATTAACAAACCCAAGGCTTATGTAGAGAACTAAAGATAAAAAATGTAAGAAACAAAAAGGGACTGAACCAACAATTCATCTTTGATTTCTGGGTCTCCAATTTGTATTTCATAAGATACACTTCTTTGACTGGAGAACTGCAGATTTCCAGCCAGAAGGGGTCTGCTTGAGAGTATGGGTCTTGATCTGAATCCTAGTTTTCTCATTTAAAAGCTATGAAAGCTGCTTAATCTCCCTGAGGCTTAATTTTCTTTTCTATAAAATGGAAATAACACTAATGCCTAAATCATAGGATTGTTGTGAAACTTGAGTTAATGCATATAATTACAATGATACACAACTCATAACCAGAGACCAGTAAATGTCAACTTTCATCTCCGTATCCTGTAGGACTGCTAAGTAGTGTATGTGTTTGTGAATTGGGTGGTAGAACACAGGCTTAGTAAAGGAAGTTAAGCTAATGGGCCAGACTTCATACAAAAGGCATCAAATGGACAATAGGTATTACAGACTTAGACAAAACAGAAACAACACCAAAGTTCTCCAGAAGAGTTGCCTGTGTGCACTCTTCTGTGATGTAAAACAAAGTAAGGCAAAACTCACAACAAGGACCACTTTACCCTGCTCCAAAGAAAATAAAGTTCTATAACCAGAGCATTTGAGTTAACTGCAGTATCATAGACCAACCTAATGGGAAGCAGTAAAATGTGTTTTTGCCCTCTGGAAAGTTACCCAAGTCAGCAAGTTGCAAGTGTATTTAAAAATCATCAAGGTGGGTGTTCAGGACCTGTTCCTGTGGATAATTCTCAAAAAAACCCCAAACACACCAGAGAGGGCTGCTCGGTATGGTTGGCTGGAAGAGCCGTCACGCTGAAGGATACCCAAGTCATAACCATAACTCGCCACAGAAAGCAAGTTGGAAAGCCATTTTAGCAGGTCAGTTGTCAGAAAATGATCAAATAGCTAGAAGGAGATGGTAATTAGCATGTTACATGAGACTCAGTTACAATGTATAGCTTCAAGTTGGATTCAGATTTTTACTACATCAATCTATAGAAGGATAAAACCTCTAGGATGGATATGATACTTTATCCTTGTTTTCCATGGGTAGACTGTTCAGTGCCTATGATCCTTCTTGATGTTGAATTGAAGGGAAAGTTACCAAGGATGAAATGTGAGTGATCAGCAAGTCCTCCTAAGTTTTGGTCATGATAAATCAGTCATACAAGGAAGATTAGTTTTAAGAAATTAAAAGCAGCTGCCATTCGACTACAGGGAATTTTTCAACAAAAGATAGAGGGGCACAGTCAGATCTACTGAGCTGGCAGCGATAAGGATTGTGGTAGTCTTATTGTTGTGTTTCTTTTGTTTTGAAAATCAAATGCAGCATGCATCCTAACAGAGTGGTTACCAAGAGCCACCAACAGAGCTGGACCCTGCCCAAAGCATCTGATTGTCCAGAATCTGGCTCTAAGAGTAATCAGGCTGGAGGAGATGTGAACGCCAAGGGCAGGTGCAGTCAGTCCCACTCCTACATGAGTGTAACCCCAGAGCAGATCTTCAACTATGAACAATATGTCCTGGGAATAAATACTGTGCCCCTTGGTTATCCATATGTGAATATACATTAGCTTTCCCCTAATGTAGGCAATCTCTTGGGAACAGTCTTAAACTATGTAAAAATAAACATGATTTGAAACCATAATCCTAAAAATCCTAAAACCATAATCTTAAAATATGGAAGTAGTTTAGATTTGTAATAAGCATGAGGGAAAAAAACTAAAACCAACAAATTGGAAGGAGTTGTATGTTCAGTATGAGTAGTTGAATATTTCAGTGTTTCTCATTTAAAGTAGTTGTAACAATTCACAATTTAATTACTTTATCTTTGGCTCTGAAAAGTGGAAATAGTAAAAGTTGGTCCTATTTAGATGAGGGTTTGGTGTTTTTCCTGTATAGTTCAAGATACAAGTGGCCATCCTTCCACTTGTCAATATTGAGAAAGGTTCTATGGTTTTACTGAAGCCCTTCAGACGCTTAGCAGCAGGCAGGGAGAGTCTGACAGTGAGCTGCTCCACAGGTGCTCGCCATTCTGGGTGTCTTAGCCTTTCATTGTCTCCTTCTGCCTTGTTTGGAGCATTCGAGCATGCCAGGAACTTCACAGGGGCAGGGGCAGAGGCAAAATTGCTCATTTTACCACCCATGGCTGCTTTCATGAAAAATTTTAAAACTATTTGCTAAATTAGAGGATTATCTGAACACTGCCATTATGTATTTATAGTCATGTGTATATGTTCCCAATTTTTAATTTATATAGACATACATATTTATGATTTTGTATAAGTATGCATTTATATATATCTATATTTCTTCTACATGTATTCTTAAGAATTTGTTTTTGTGATTGGGCATCAGGCATCAATAGCCAGATATGGACTACAAGGAACCGTGACGTTTTCTCTTCGTGGGAAGCCCATACCAGCAGCCCAGCGCACGTGCACATTTGTTTGAGCATTGCATGGACCACTGACTGGCCCTCTTTGTCCATTACCCCCAGGGCTGAGGGTGGCATCCACTCGGTTTTTTTTTAAAAAGCCTTGAACAGAAAAGAGAAAATAAATTAGGAGCTAATTAAAAGGAATTTTAGGAAAAGTGTGGCTCTCAGAGAACATCATGCATTGCATCTAAACTACATAATTAACTTTAACTTCAGAAATTCAGAACAAGCTCTGAAGGCCCTAACCTAATGTTTTATCTAGTGTTTGAATGCGCTAGTTAGAAGGAATTCTCTGGGTGAATCACTCCTATTATCTTCTCATTAATATGTTTAATTTCATTCAATTTAATTTAAACCATGCAAGAAAAGAACTGGGCTTTGCTGTGCATTTCCTCTTCCTCCAGTCTCTCTACCTCCAGGCCACCTCACACGTGGCATTTGCCATCATCTTCCCTCAGCTGGCTCGGGGTGTGTCACCACTCTGCCCAGGAACAACATGTTCAATGCCAGCCTGGTCAGAAACTACGCAAGCATGGGCTTTTTACATTGCCACAAGGCCTCTTTAACTTCCCAACCTTCATTTTTATAACCAGCCCCCTCTTTTATCCATTCTCTGCTTATCAGTTAATCATGGCTGAAACTGGCCTCATGATGTCCCCCTGCATCCTGCCTTCTCCTCTACCATTTCAGCCAGCCTCCTTCCTCCCCTCTTCCTCCTATTGACACTTACCCTCTTTCAAAGCCCCAGGGCAAAGCCACCTCCTTATCCCTGTCCCCTGTCGCTCCCACTGTCTGGCAGTTTTCTTCTCTGGGCTCCTCTGGCTTGTTGGGTCTCTCTGTTAGCTGTGTTAGAGGCCCCTGTCCTTTCTCCTGTTACTGGGGAAAACACCAGGTCTTCTCCTCTTTGGCCTCCCACCCACAGGCGTTAAAGACATATTTACCAGGTTCCAAATACATGCTTGTTGATTTGAATTGCAGAGCTGGGAATAAACAGCACTGTTTTTTCAAAAGAACTGTTTAAGATTTAAGGAATCTGCCTATAGTGAATAAGCTTGGACTAGAAATTAGACATTTCCAAGGTCTTGACTTCCCTAAAAGACTGAAAACCCTTTAAATTGCCAAAAGAGTTAGCTGTAGCGCCAGACTACTCTCAATTCTTTATAAAAGAAGCAAAGAGAAGAACTGAGAAATAACCTGTCCAAGAGTTGAGATTCCAAGTATCCTAGGGCCTTAGATGTCAGACCTAATGTGTGTTTGCAGTGCAGGAAGTGATATTTGTAGGAGCAGTTCTAATAATTTTTAAATACCATTAGATTTGTTTAATCAGGTGCGTGGTAGGGAACCAAAATTCATCACTGAAGGGAACATAAATTACTTGGGATTTCTGCCCAAGAGGGTGGCCATGCAAACCACCTAAGCTATATACCCTAGCAGATCTCCTAAGGGGCTCTTCCCTCATTTCCTTAAGATTTGTGGAAAATTATTCTTCCTATATGCTATTTGCGATGAAGAAAAGGACACAATCTATTTCTTCTAAAATACAACATGAGCATATTAATTCCTTGAAAATTCACCTATTTTCAAAGAAGTTTTGGAGTCTTTAACACAAAAAACAAAAAGACATATCAAATAGTTCCTTTAAAATAAAAATACGAGAACAAAAGCTGTATGACAGGAAAAAACACTGGCGATGAGGGAGAAAAAATCATGGAAAAGAATTACTTTAAGGATATTACCTCTTTAGAAAATAAAATGCTTGGTGCTCCCCAACAGCCAAGGCAAAAGGGGAAATACTGTGAGTTTTCTTTATATATATATATATATATATATACACACACACACATATATCTATGTGTATATATATATATATATTTTTTGGTATCATTAATCTACAGTTACATGAGGAACATTATGTTTACTAGACTCCCCCCATCACCAATTTCCCCCTACATACTCCATTACACTCACTGTCCATCAGCGTAGTAAGATGATACAGAATCACTACTTGTCTTCCTGTGTTGTGCAGTCCTCCCCATGCCGCCAACCCTCTATATTATGTCTGCTAATTGTAATGCCCCTTTTTCCCCTTGTCCTCCCTTCCCACCCACCCTCCCCAGTCCCTTTCCCTTTGGTAACTGTTAGTCCATTCTTGGGTTCTGTGAATCTGCTGCTGTTTTGTTTCTTCAGTTTTTTTCTTTGTTCTTATACTCCACAGATGAATGAAATCATTTGATACCTGTCTTTTTCTGTCTGGCTTATTTCACTGAGCATAATACCCTCTAGCTCCATCCATGTTGTAGCAAATGGTAGGATTTGTTTTCTTCGTATGGCTGAACAATATTCTATTGTGTATATGTACCAGATCTTCTTTATCCATTTATCCACTGATGGACACTTAGGTTGCTTCCATTTCTTGGCTATTGTAAATAGTGCTGCAATAAACATAGGGGTGCATATGTCTTTTTCAAACTGGGCTCCTGAATTCTTAGGGTAAATTCCTAGGAGTGGAATTCCTAGGTCAAATGGTATTTCTATTTTGAGTTTTTTGAGGAACCTCCACACTGCCTTCCACAATGGTTGAACTAATTTACATTACCACCAGCAGTGTAGGAGGGTTCCCCTTTCTCCACAACCTCACCAACATTTGTTGTTGTTTGTCTTTTGGATGGTGGCAATCCTTAATGAGGTGATACCTCATTGAGGTTTTAATTTGCATTTCTCTGGTGATTAGCGATGTGGAGCATCTTTTCATGTGTCTGTTGGCCATGTGAATTTCTTCTTTGTAGAAGTGTCTGTTCAGATCCTGTGCCCATTTTTTAATTGGATTATTAGCTTTTTGTTTGTTGAGGTGCGTGCATTCTTTATATATTTTGGATGTCAACCCTATATCGGATCTGTCATTTATGAATATATTCTCCCATACTGTAGGATGACTTTTTGTTCTCTTGGTGGTGTCCTTTGCTGTACAGAAGCTTTTCAGCTTGATGTAGTCCCACTTGTTCATTTTTGCTTTTGTTTCCCTTGCCAGGGAGATATGTTCATGAAGAAGTTGCTCGTGTTTATGTCCAAGAGATTTTTGCCAATGATTTTTCTAAGAGTTTTATGGTTTCATGACTTACATTCAGGTCTTTGATCCATTTCAAATTTACTGTTGTGTATGGGGTTAGACAGTGATCCAGTTTCATTCTCTTACATGTAGCTGTCCAGTTTTGCCAACACCAGCTGCTGAAGAGGCTGTCATTTCCCCAATGTATGTCCATGGCTCCTTTATCATATATTAGTTGACCATATATGTTTGGGTTAATATCTGGACTCTCTATTCTGTTCCACTGGTCTGTAGGTCTGTTCTTGTGCCAGTACCATATTGTCTTGATTACCGGGGCTTTGTAATAGAGCTTGAAGTTGGGAAGCGAGATCCCCCCTGCTTTATTCTTCCTTCTCAGGATTGCTTTGGCTATTCGGGCTCTTTTGTGGTTCCGTATGAATTTTAAAACAATTTGTTCCAGTTTGTTGAAGAATGCTGTTGGTATTCTGATAGGGATTGCACTGAATCTGTAGATTGCTTTGGGCAGGATGGCCATTTTGACAATATTAATTCTGCCTAGCCAAGAGCATGAGATGAGTTTCCATTTGTTAGTGTCCTCTTTATAATTTCTCTTAAGAGTGTCTTGTAGTTTTCAGAGTATAGCTCTTTCACTTTCTTGGTTACATACATTCCTAGGTATTTTACTCTTTTTGATGCAATTGTGAATGGAATTGTTTCCCTGATTTCTCTTTCTGTTAGTTCATCATTAGTGTATAGGAAAGCAACAGATTTCTGTGTATTAATTTTGTATCCTGCAACTTTGCTGAATTCAGATATTAGTTCTAGTAATTTTGGAGTGGAGTCTTTAGGGTTTTTATGTACAATATCATGTCATTTGCAAATAGTGACAGTTTGACTTCTTCTTTACCAGTCTGGATGCCTTGTATTTCTTTGTTTTATCTTATTGCTGTGGCTAGGACCTCCAGTACTATGTTGAATAACAGTTGGGAGAGTGGGCATCCTTGTCTTGTTCCCAATATTAGAGGAAAAGCTTTCAGCTTCTCACTGTTAAGTATAATGTTGGCTGTGAGTTTATCATATATGGCCTTTATTATGTTGAGGTACTTGTCCTCTATACCCATTTTGTTGAGAGTTTTTAGCATGAATGGATGTTGAATTTTGTTGAATGCTTTCGCAGCATCTATGGAGATGATCATGTGGTTTTTATGCCTCTTTTGTTGACGTGGTGGATGATGTTGATGGGTTTTCAAATGTTGTACCATCCTTGCATCCCTGAGATGAATCCCACTTGATCATGGTGTATGATCCTCTTGATGTATTTTTGAATTTGGTTTGCTAATATTTTGTTGAGTATTTTTGCATGTATGTTCATCAGGGATATTGGTCTGTAATTTTCTTTTTTGGTGGGATCTTTGCCTGGTTTTGTTATTAGAGTGATGCTGGCTTCATAGAATGAGTTTGTAAGTATTTCCTCTTCTATTTTTCGGAAAACTTTAAGGAGAATGGGTATTGTGTCTTCTCTATATGTCTTATAAAATTCAGCGGTGAATCCATCTAGCACAGGGGTTTTGTTCTTGGGTAATTTTTTGATTACCAATTCAATTTCATTGCTGGTAACCAGTCTGTTTAGATTTTCTGTTTCTTCCTTGGTCAGTCTGGAAGGTTGTATTTTTCTAGGATGTTGTCCATTTCTTCTAGGTTACCCAGCTTGTTAGCATATAGATTTTCATACTATTCTCCAATAATTCTTTGTATTTCTGTGGGGTCCGTCATGATTTTTCCATTCTCATTTCTGATTCTGTTGATGTGTGTAGATTCTCTTTTTCTCTTAATAAGTCTGGCTAGAGGCTTATCTATTTTGTTTGTTTTCTCAAAGAACCAGCTCTTGGTTTCATTATTTTTTTCTATTGTTTTATTCTTCTCAATTTTGTTTATTTCCTCTCTGATCTTCATTATGTCCCTCCTTCTGCTGAATTTAGACCTCATTGGTTCTTCTTTTTCCAATTTTGATAATTGTGACATTAGACTATTCATTTGGGTTTGTTCTTCCTTCTTTAAATATGCCTGGATTGCTATATACTTTCCTCTTAAGACTGCTTTTGCTGCATCCCACAGAAGTTGGGGCTTTGTGTTGTTGTTGTCATTTGTCTCCATAAATAGCTTGATCTCTGTTTTAATTTGGTCATTGATCCATTGATTATTTAGGAGCATGTTGTTAAGCCTCCATGTGTTTGTGAGCCATTTTGTTTTCTTTGTACAATTTATTTCTAGTTTTTTACCTTTGTGGTCTGAGAAGTTGTTTGGTAGAATTTCAATCATTTTGAATTTACTGAGGTTCTTTTTGTGGCCTACTATGTGGTCTATTCTGGAAAGTGTTCCATGTGCACTTAAGAAGAATGTGTGTCCTGCTGCTTTTGGGTGTAGAGTTCTGTAGATGTCTGTTAGGTCCATCTGTTCTAGGGTGTTGTTCAGTGCCTCTGTGTCCTTACTTATGTTCTGTCTGGTTGATCTGTCCTTTGGAGTGAGTGGTGTGTTGAAGTCTCCTAGAACGAATGCATTCCATTCTATTTCCTCCTTTAATTCTGTTAGTATTTGTTTCACAAATGTCAGTGCTCCTATATTGGATGCATATGTATTCATAATGGTTATATCCTCTTGTTGGACTGAGCCCTTTATCATTATGTAATGTCCTTCTTTATCTCTTATTACTTTCTTTGTTTAGAAGTCTATTTTGTTTGATACAAGTACTGCAACATCTGCTTTTTTCTCCGTATTGTTTGCATGAAATATCTTTTTCCATCCCTTCACTATTAGTCTGTGCATGTCTTTGGGTTTGAGGTGAGTCTCTTGTAAGCAGCATACAGATGGGTCTTGCTTTTTTTATCCATTCTTTTACTGTGTGTCTTTTGATTGGTGCATTCAGTACATTTACATTTAGGGTGATTATTGATAGATATGTACTTATTGCCACTGCAGGTTTTAGATTCATGGTTACCAAATGTTCAAGGGTAGCTTCTTTACTATCTAACTGTCTAACTTAACTCACTTATTAAGCTATTATAAACATAGTCTGATTATTCTTTATTTCTCTCCCTTCTTATTCCTCCTCCTGCATTCTTTATATGTTAGGTGATTTATTCTGTACCCTTTTATGTTTCCTTTGAGTGCTTTTGTGAATAGTTCATTTTATTTTTTGCCTTTATTTATTATTTGGTTGTTCTGCTTTCTTTGCTGTGATTTTATTTTCTCTGGTGACATTTATTTAGCCTTAGGAGTGCTTCCATCTAGAGGACTCCCTTTAAAATATCCTGTAGAGGTGGATTGTGGGAGGTGAATTCCCTCAACTTTTGCTTGTCTGGGAATTGTTTAATCCCTCCTTCATATTTAAATGATAATCATGCTGGATACAGTATTCTTGGCTCAAGGCCCTTCTGTTTCACTGCATTTAATATATCATGCCATTCTCTTCTGGCCTGTATGGTTTCTGTTGAGAAGTCTGATGATAGCCTGATGGGTTTTCCTTTATTCATGATCTTTTTTCTCTCTCTGGCTGCCTTTAATACTGTCCTTGTCTTTGATCTTTGCCATTTTAATTATTATATGTCTTGGTGTTGTCCTCCTTGGGTCCCTTGTGTTGCGAGATCTGTGGGCTTCCATGGTCTGAGAGACTATTTCCTTCCCCAGTTTGGGGAAGTTTTCAGCCATTATTTCTTCAAAGACACTTTCTATCCCTTTTTCTCTCTTCTTCTTCTTCTGGTACCCCTATAATGCAAATATTGTTCCATTTGGATTGGTCACACAGTTCTCTTAATATTCTTTCATTCCTGGAGATCCTTTTATCTCTGCCTCAGCTTCTTTGTATTCCTGTTCTCTGATTTCTAGTCCATTAACAGTCTCTTGCACCTCATCCAGTTTGCTCTTAAGTCTTTCCATAGATTGTTTCATTTCTGTTATCTCCCGCCTGACTTCATCCCTTAGCTCTTGCATATTTCTCTGCAGGTCCATCAGCATGGTTATGACCTTTATTTTGAATTCTTTTCCAGGAAGATTGGTTATATCTATGTCCCCATGCCCTCTCTCTGGGGTTGTCTGGGTGATTCTTGACTCGACCAAATTCTTCTGCCTTTTCATGGTGATAGAGGTAGTCATAGGTGGGTGGCGCATGTGTCAGCTGGGAGAACAAAGTCCCTTCCTGCTTGCTGGTTGCCTTGCCCTTCTCGGCTGCCTGTGTCGTTACCTGCATACCGGGAGCAGCCTCTGGGTTAATCCCCTGAGCTGCCATGGACGGGGAAGCCCTTGGGGTAGCCCAGAGCCCTGCGGGGAGTGGCAGGCATGCCAGCTGTACTCTCTTGAGAGAATGGCGCCCCTTTGCGCCCTGCCCCAGCTTTGTTTGCCTATGCTGGGCATCTGTGCACTGGCAGCAGCCTCTGGGTCTGGCCTGGGTAGCTGTGCACTGGGAGGAGATCCTGGGCGGTTGCTGTGGGTTCCCCTGCTCTCCAGCTGCTCTGCTGCTGTGGTGGTGCCGCGATGGCTGGGGGAACGAATGGCAGTCTGCTTATCACTGTGAGGGGCTTCAGAGGTGCATTGCCACCCAGGGGGTCAGGACGCCTTAAGTTCTTTAGGATTCCCAGCCTCCTAGGCTGAGTGTGCCAGGACGATTCCATCCAGCTGTGAGGCTCCTGTCCCTTTAAGACTTTCAAAAAGCACCCGATTTTCTTTTGTCCCAGGGGAGCCAGCTGTGGGGACCCGCTCACAGATTTTACTTTTCCATTTCCCTAATATCCAGCATACCATGCAATGTGTGTCTGTGCTCCCGGTGCGGATTACGAGGACTGAGTATTTAGCAGTCCTGGGCTTCCACTCCCTCCCCACTCTGACTCCTACCCGCCTGCCGGTGAGCTGGGGTGGGGGGAGTGCTCGGGTCCTGCCGGGTCACGGCTTTGTATCTTACCCTTTTTGTGAGATGCTGAGTTCTCGCAGATGTAGATTTAGCCTGGCTGTTGTACTGTATCTTTTGGTCTCTCTGTTAGGTATAGTTGTATTTGTTGTATTTTCAAAAATATGTATGGTTTTGGGAGGAGATTTCTGCTGCCCTACGCATGCTGCCATCTTGGCTCCTCCCCTGTGAGTTATCTTTATTGTACAATTTACTAAAAGAAACATTTCAGTGTTTCATGGGAAAGAGAATTTTTCTATCACAGAATTCTAAGAAGGATTTATCAAGTGAAACTATGAAACTGTATCATGGATAACAGTCAAAGACAGCTTCACAGGAAATGAAGAAATGTTCCCCAATGAGGAAGTAAAGTGGCCCAAACCAAATTCAAGTTACCAACTCTAGTATGTCTTGAAATTCAAAGAAAACTGACATACTGAGTAAGAGGCAAGTACTACTCCCAGAAAATACACAGTTAGCAAGAACACAATTAATGAGATGCAGAGCACAGAGTGGAGTCTACAGCAGAAGAGATGCAACTCATTTTCAAATAAGAATCAAAAGGCAATAAATGCTTTCCCTGAAGTGACACAGCTCAGGGATAACCAATGCAAATAAATTCCACATTTATGTTTCAAATTTTTAGTATATCATTTGAAAAGATCAGACAAATATGATAGCTACAGAAAAAAAACAAACAGTTAAACCCACTTCACAGATGTGTTCCCCAGTCATGTCATGCTACAGTATTTCGCCCCATGAATTAGTACAGATAGAAAAGTGCTACTGCTCATATAGTAAAAACACAACTTTGAAAGCAGATACGATGATAACTAAACCACACCTATATTTAGGAATAGAAAATGACTGCATGTACAATTAATAACAATATTCATAAACATCAGGAACTATCTGTATTAAAATTTTGTAACTGCACCCCTACGAACGGCAAGCACTGGTCTGTCTACTGCAAATACAAAACTCATTTTCCTCCCTGCACATACATTTCTTTTATTTATTTATTTATTTATTTTGGTCTCATTAATGTACAATTACATGAGCAACATTATGGTAACTAGACTCCCCCTATTATCAAGTCCCCACCACATACCCCATTACAGTCACTGTCCATCAGCGTAGTAAGACGCTATAGAGTCACTACTTGTCTTCTCTGTGTTATACTGCCTTCCCCGTGCCCACCCCTCTACATTATGTGTGCTAATTGTAATGCCCCTTTTCCCCCCTTATCCCTCCCTTCCCACCCACCCTCCCCAGTCCCTTTCCCTTTGGTAACTGTTAGTCCATTCTTGGGTTCTGTGAGTTGGCTACTGTTTTGTTCCTTTCTCCCTGTACATTTCATTGGTTAATATGTAGAGTATTTCAACCCCAGTAACTCCTTAATTAAGTCTATAGTAAGTCATTGGATATTCACTCACAATCTCTAAAATACAGTGTCTGCAACAGAAAAGCATCCCAGTACTCCCGAGAAAGCCAGTGAATTTTCTGAAGATTTTTGAGCATGCAGTATAGTACGAATTTTAATGGTTTTCAGCTCCTTCTATATCTACACAAAAATATGAAACTATTACAGTGAAATGCAAATGAACTTGAAACGGGTTCAGTGGATGGTAATGCCATCCCTGTGATGGGTACATTAGTTAATTCCCAGACCAGAAACCACTCCAAAGGTACTTCCCCATCAGCACAAGATAAAAGGCAAACTGATCTTACAAAATGATAAACAGTACATGAAACAAAGGGGAAAAATAAATACTCTTTCATGACACAAAAGGAAATGGAACCAGGGAGAAAAAAATGCAAGAATAAATATAAGTGGTTTAAACTCATAAAGGAGAATCTGAATGAGAGAAAAATGACATGCTGGCTTCTTCCTTCGAGGGCATTATGCACCAGCCATCTGAGAATAACTCAAGTTTCAAATATGGCAGCCCATGTAAGTCCAGCATTAACATTTAGTCATGATCACAGAAAAATTTTGAAGCAATGTTGGCCTATCTAAAAAACTGGAATCACTTTGAAATGACAATTATACCATTTATCAGTACAATTGGAAATAAGCAATAGGGAGGAATGAGGGGAATGGCCGACAGTCACCATATAGGTGACTGCCATTTCCTTTGACCAACTCAAAACATATGGATATCCTTAGTGCTCTGATGGCATAATAAATGGTGGCCCTTCATATCCATCAGGAACTTGATGGATGTGCATTATGAATAGATAGCTGGCAGTAGGCAACTCCAAATTAAAATCTTCACTTTTTTGTTGGCCAGGAGATTCATTTTTGCTGTCATCCATTTGATACACTCCTCCCTTTGTTTCCTGATTATTAATGTTGGAGTCATTAGTGATTTAATTTTTCAGCCACAAATGCAATTATTTTAATGGTTCATTTGTGTAACATTTTTAATTGAAAGTACAAGACAGTTCAACCTAACTGAATTCTCTGAAGTGAAGTGGCCTTTTTATAGTAGTCAGTATATGCTAAAGTCTTTGTGTGGCATCTGAAGTCTGCGTGGAATTTCTCTGTGATCACAGAGCTCAGGGTTATAGTATGATTGCGGTATATGTATGCTGACTTAAGTTAAATGTACAACATTGAAGTTGGAGAACTCTTTCTGGGTGAACTCTTCATGAAAGTAGAGAATTACAGGATTTTCCTCAGTAACATAAAATTGTGGGCTTCTGCAAGATGTCATTATAGCTGATCTTGGCAGTAAGAACTGGTTAAAGTAAAGGAGATGGTTGCTTTGGAAGAGAGGGCATGAGGTTTGAGGGCTACTTACTTGTTTTGTATAATTTTTCATACTGACAAAGCAACAAAAGAATAAAAATTCTTATTGAGGTTGTGAAAATAAGGGACAAAGAATCCAGGAAAACCAGACTCTTTTCAGTTCTCAAAATAATTAATTTTGTATAGAACACGTGTCTATTAAGAGACTATATATATTTTTAACAAAACATACTTTATGTTTTGTTTTACATGTCCCATAGCATCTATACTAGCACCCAGGCCCCAAGTATATCCTCAAAAAATATTTGTCAAAATAGGTAAAGGGAACCACCATATTTGCTGCTTGTGCCCTACTGAAAGTAAAGATAAAAGCATATACAACACTTACTATGAAAGGAAGGTTCTGGATCAGCCACTAAAGAGACACATTTACTGAGACCAGTGGATGCTGGCTGAGGTGGCAGCCCCACGAACAGTGATGCCTTGTCCTCTGGGATCACTGGGAAGACAATGGGGTGGACACCACGTGGCATGCTGTCCTTGCACCTCTGTTGCCATCTCTTTACCAGCCACATTTGGCTACGCAGACCTTGTCTCAAAATGGGCCACTCACATTCTCTTTCCTGATTTTGAGATGTGAAATAGAAGGATGTGGAATTGCTGGACGCATGAGGGAAGGTCCACAGAGGCCTACGTCCTTGGAGCTCTGCCTGTTTCCTTCAACTGCCCTTTTGATCACTGGGATATTTTCTATCTGCCAAAGAGCGCCCCCACCTCCACCACCACCACCTTCTTATTTCATTTTTCTTTTTTAAAACTCATTCTGCCTCAAGTGGGTTTGTGTTGATTACACTTGGGAGAACTTTAACAAACACAACCAGGTGGGGGCTTTAAAGAAGGGTTAGACTTTCTTCTATAGCAGCACTGTCCAAGAGAACTTTCTGTGATGTGGACTGTTCTATGTGCTGTCCAAGAAGGCAGTCACTAAGGCACATGTGGCTACAGAGCACTTGAAATGTGGCTAGTGCAACAGAGAAAATGAATTTTTAATTTTATTTAATTAAGTTTAAATAACCATCAGTGACTAGCAGTCATGCACTAGATGAGGCAGCCATGAGGAGGATGGGCCAGAATCTTTTATTTCTATTTATAGACAGAACAAGAAAAAGGTACTTAAATTGGAGCAATGAGGCTCTGCATTGACCTTGAGCAAAACTGCAGAAAAAGATGATCGAGGCAGGTTCCTGGACATCTCTGGCATGCTCAGGAGTAGTCATCAGACTAGAACAGCATATTCTTGTGCTAGGCTGCCACAGAACAGGGGGCTTCAACAGCAGACATTTATCGCTTCACATTCTGGAGGCTGCAAGTCCAAGATCAAGGTGTGGGCAGGAGTGTTTCTCCTGAGGCCTCTCTCCTTGGCCATCTTCTCATAGTGTCTTTGCATGGTCTTCCCTCTGTCTGTGCCTCTGTCCTCATTGCCTCTTAAAAGGACACTATGGTAGTTATATTGGATTAGGGTCACCCAGTCACCTCATTTTCCCTTAATTCCCTCTGTGAAGATCCTATCTCCAAATACTGTCACATTTCGAGGCACTTGGGAGTTACAACTTCAACATACAAATTTTGGGGGAAACAATTCATCCCATAACTAGTGATCTAGGTGTGGGCATGCCTCAGAGACCAAAGAGCAATGACAGTCCCCCACTCGAGCACGCCAGGACCCTGCCTTCCCTTGAGCCTGGAGACCTGCTCAGCATTTCCAATCCAAGTGTGGCTGCACTTCCTGCATGTTAATTGCAGTACAGATGAACTATAGATAAGGGCATAGCTCTGTTCCAGGTTACCATTTCCAGGGAGTTTAATGAGTATGACTTATTTTATGTAACTAAGAGATTTGAATGCTGATTTTGACTCAGTTGGCTCTTCCTTTGAAATTATCTCTAATTTTGAATTTTCTTTCTCCAGTTGCTATTTGAGCAGGTCTTTGTGACCACATGCTGGGACTGTCATAACAGATTCCTGCATGATCCCCTGGTCTCCAGCCTGTCCCCATTCTCATTCATTCTGCTTACGGAGTTCAGATTCTTCCTCCCAAGAGACCATGTTCACTGCTCCTGTCATTTCCTGGAATCTTCAAAGGATCCTCAACTTAGTTGTCTCAGGATAAATCCCAAATTCCTAACTTCACACTAAGTGCAATTTATTACCTCACTACACCCTGTGGATGACTAATTTCTAGTGCTACCGAAAAAACTCCTCCGAGCCCCCCATGTCAATTTCCTCTCTTCCCCTTGGTTCATGCCCAAGTCCTTGCTCATGTTATCCTATCTGGAATGTCTTCAAATACCCCACCTAGCTCTTAAGGAACTTACTAATCAGTACAAGAAAACTTTTACTCACATTTTACTTCCTCGAACATCCTCCCTGACCATTCCATCTAAAACAGTGCTCCATCAAAGTCCCGTAACTCTGCTTTGTGTTTCTTTACGGCACTGTCATGGGCTGAATCGTGGTCCCCCCTTTGGATGTTGAAGTCTGAACCCCCAGTACCTCAGGATATGACTGTATTTGGACATAGGGTCTTTAAAGATGTAAGTTAAAATGAGGTCCTTAGGGGGGGCCCCAGTCCAATGAGACTGATGTCCTTATAAGAGGAGATTAGGATACAGACACACAGACACAGGAAGATCAAGTGAATACACAGAGAGAAGACAGCCTTCTGCAAGCCGAGGAGAAAGGCCCGGGACTAATCCTGCCCTCGCGGCTGCCAGGAGAAACTGGCCCTGCTGACACCTTGATCTTAGCCCTCCGCCTCCAGAACTGTAGGCAAGTGTTCTGATTTTGAAGCCACCAGTCTGCGGTACATTGAAACGGCAGCCCTAGCAAACGAATACAGATGTATTTATTAGTAGCTAACATTTTTATTTTGTCTTTTTCCCCCTACTAGAAAGTCAAGTTTATAACGGCAGAAAATTTTGTTCACTGCTGCATCCCCATATCTAGAGCAGTGCCGGCATACAGTACATGTTCAATAAATGGAGTTTGGAACACTGTTTTATATGCCTGGCTCCAGCCACCTCTACCTGTTATTGGGGTTTAGCCAAGAAAAAAACCTACACCCAGCCTTTACCAGTAATAAAAGTAGTACTTCAGTCTTTGCTTGCTAATTTTTATTTCTCACTTGTCTGAGACTTGGGCGAGGAGGAGGAGAACTGGTTATTAGCACTCTCACTCCCTAATGACCTTCAGTATCTTGCAAATAGTAGGTACTCAATGAATATTTTACCCAAAAACATCCTATTTACATGTTTCCTGACCATTTCCACACATATATGTTTTGATTCCCAGCTTCTAGAGGGCAGGGATTGGCCTCAGTGCCTGCAAGGTGGCCCTCTGGCAGTAACCACTCAATAAACCTTTAATGAATGAATGACTAACATACTCAGCAGAGCTCTGAGGATATCAGTGCAACTCCCCTTCCCGAGGGCTGTCTCACTTCCCTACCCCTCATCTCTCCTCCATCTTGCGCAGAGCGTGGAGCTGGAAGGAGGCGAGTTTATATCATGAGCCTCTCCCCTCCTCCCCTTGGCCGCAGTTACCTGGACCAGAGACGGATCCTGTGCTACTTAGATTCCTTCTCCCAGGAACGTGGACTGAGACCATGAGACACATGAATCTGGCTGCAGGACTTATCTCTGGATACAAGGCAATGAAAGGAGGGCAACTGATGCCCACCTTGCGGCATAGAGAAGTAAAGGCAGTTCACAGAGAGCGCCCAAGAGTATGCAGTCCGGCGGAGAGCGGAGAGCAGCAGCGACGGGGTCCCGGGGCTACCAGGAGCTTCCTGGAGCCAACCTTCACTTCTACGCTTCATTTCCACCACAAAGCCCTTTAGCCCCGTCATCAACGCCCCCTTCTTTGCTTAAATTGGTTTGTTTGTTTCTAATTCTTGCAAAACAAAACAAAACAAAACACACAAAGATAAAATAAAACAAACAAAACCATTAACTCATTCACCTCTGTGACAGGTGCTGATAAAGGGAGGTCATTCTCTTAAAAAAACCGAGGCATAAAAATCCCTGGCTCCTCCCCTACCTCTCAAATCCCCCACCACAGCCCATGTACTTGAAGTAATTGAGGGGCTGCTGTCATGCCTCAGCTATGTACAGTGTTGGACAGCGTTTCTTGCAATTCTTACCAAACAGAAGAAAGTACACCTGTGCTCCAAAATCCACCAGGAACACTTAATGTTTTTAAATCTATCTTTTTCTAAATTGCCTCATAAATTCTCGCTGTTCTCAGGATCACCTTTCTCAACGATACCAGCTGAGATCAACTCAGGTGGTTACCCTAACGGTTCCAAGATGTTAAATCTTAAATACTAAAAAAAGATCTCTGTGGAAAGAAGGGTGTTCATTTATTTATTTTTCTTGTGTTTACAGCTACACCTCTCGTGAGAAAAAGGTTTGGGGGAGGGGGAAATCCTTGTGTATGAAATTAAATCCACATTGGACTGAAAGGACCAAATTGTTGGAATCATCTTCAAGGACTCCCACCCATCTTCATTTATATCTTATTGATAACCAGTTAGGAGGCTGCTGCAATAGATCAGGTCAGATGGCACCTTAGCCTGGGAGGCCTCAGAGGAAACAGGGATAAGCAGGCAGGGAGGGCTCAGTGAGAACAGGAACCCAGGGGCATCGAAGGAAGAAATAGATCACGGACACAGAAACAAAACCTACCTGCAAGAATAAATCCTATGAATCATATAAGAGCAGGGGGATGGGGCAGTGCCCTGTGGGACAGCTCAGGACAAGTGATCAGGGAGGACCTGTCTGAGGAAGCAATAAGTAAAAAAAAATAAAAAAAAAAAAAAAAAAAGAAGAACCCAGGCTGAGGCAATAGGCAGGGGAAGACCCCCGGGGGCTGACAACGCCTGACCCTCAGGAAGCAGCAGGAAGGTCAGTGAGCTTGAATGGCAGGTGCGGGAGTGGGGAGAGGACAGGGAGGGAGGAAGGGACAACTTCCCAAAGTCTCTGGTAACATGCCACCATTCAGGGGGCCATTTTTTAATGTTTATATAGGATGTACTTTTTTTAAAAGTACTTCTTTTGAGCAGTTTTATGTGTAAAGAAAAATAAAGTAGAAAGTACAGAATTCCCATAAACCCCTTCTCCCCCTGCACACAGTTTCCCCCGTATTGATCCCTTTGCATTGGTGGGGTGCATTTGTTACCACTGATGAACCAATACTGATACAGTATTAACTAAAGTCCATAGTTTAAACCTTAGGGTTCCCTCTTGCATTAAAAGGGCCCCAAGACAGGCAGAGGGATGGAACTGGCATGGACTTGTGAACCATTTTACAAGACTCAGGCCTAACAAAGCTGTTGTTACTGGTTAAATTGTTTCTCAACCAAAAATCCATATATTGAAGTCTTAAGGCCTAATGCCTAGTGCCTCAAAATGTGACAGTATTTGGAGAGAGGGTCTTTACAGAGGGAATTGAGGGGAAATGAGGTCACTGCAGTGGCCTTAATTCAATATAACAACTGGGGAAGAGAAGATGAAGACAGGTACACACAGAGGAAAGCCCAGGAGAAGAAGGTCAAGGAGAGAGGCCTCAGGAGAAACACTCCTGCCCACACCTTGATCTTGGACTTGTAGCCTCCAGAATGTGAGGCAAAGAATGCCTGCTGTTGAGGCCCCCAGCCTGCGGTGCTGTGTTTGCGCAGCCCTAGCATAGGGACCTAGCATATGGCTTTGAGGACCTGCTGTAGCGCAACCCATTTGATTTCATTCAACCAAGTATTTTCCAGCATTTAAAATCAGAGGACCCCCTTTTCGCTATTGACTGCTGGCCCTGCACTGACTAGCATTTTGTATGTCATACTTTGAGATACCTTGAATTAGAATATAAGCTCCATAAGGGAAGCCACTTTATTCCCATCGCTGCTATACTCCAGCACCTGAAACTGTGCTAGGAATTCAGTAAATATTTGTTGAATAAGTGAACTAAGCATGTGACACTATGCCATTCTATGTACATAGATCTCCTTTCATTGTTCTACACCAGGCCCCCTTCCACAAATATTGTACCACCTGTCCTCAGGTTAAAGGCGAGAATTACCTCATAGCTTTCCTTTATTTTCTATGAGCAATTCACAGGGTTTGGGGGCCAGGGGGCAGCAACACTATCCAAAACCAGTTCTATATTGGTGCCCGTACCTCCCACAGGATTGAAATGCCACATGCCCCCTGCTGTTTCCTTTTCATCTAAACTTAGTGATCTTTCTATTTATATTTTCTCCAATATTACTTAAAAGATGCCTAAGTAAAAAGAAGAGTCATACATAAGCAAACAGATATCAGTGTGTCTCACCATCCTGAGGTCTCTGGTGCACCTGGTTCTCTAAGTGATGTGTGCCAGGTCACTATATTCTTTGGAAATCTGTTTAATCATCTGTTAAGTGCTGATATGGCAGAAATAATCTATTCCCAGAAATCAAGTTTACAAAAGTACCAAGTGAAAATGAAAAGTGGTCATCTTTGTTCCACATAGGCTTAAGAGTCTATTTATGAAAAGGCAGTCTACTATATGAGAGAATATATTTGCAAATTATGTATCTGATAAGGGGATAATATCTAAAATACATTAAGAACTTATACAACTCACCACCAAAAAAACCAAATAATCCAATTAAGAATGGGAAGAAGACCTGAACAGACATCTTCCCAAGTAGACATTTCCCAAAGATGGCCAACAGACACATAAAAAGATGCTCAACATCAGTAATCCTCAGGGAAATACAAATTAAAGTCAAAGTGGATATCACCTCACACCAATCAGAATGGCTACTATCAAAAAACAAGAAATAACAAGTGTTGATGAGGATGTGGAGACAAGGGAACCTTCCTACACTGGTGGGTGGGATTGCAAATGAGTGTAGCCCGTATGGAGGTTTCTCAAAAACTAAAAAAAGAAATAACATATGACCCAGCAATTCCATTTCTGAGAATTTACCCCAAGAAAATAAAATCCCTGACTTGAAAAGATATATGTACCCCTATGTTTACTGCAGCATTGTTTACAATAGTCAAGATACAGATGCAACTTAAGTGTTCATCAATAAATGAATGGATAAAGAAGAGGTGGTACATATATACACTGGAATATTACTCAGCCATAAAAAAGAATGAAATCTTGCCATTTGTAACAATGTGGATAGACCTAGAGGGCATTATGTTAAGTGAAATAAGTCAGAGAAAGACAAGTACCTTATGATTTCACATATATGTGGAATCTAAAAAATGGAACAAACGAACAAACAAAATTGAAGTAGACTCATAAACACAGAGAATGGACTGGTGGTTACCATAAGGGAGGGGAATAGGGATGGGTAAAGTTGGTGAAGGGAAAATTAGTGAGAAAAAAAAAGAGCACATTTATGAGATATTTAAGAATAATGACAGTACTGTTCCTAGGATTAAGTTAAGCTATTTGTTGCTTATAGTAGTACCTATGGGACTAGGATTTTTCTGAAAGAAGGAACAGATGTCCATTGCAGCAACTGAAGCAGAAGGATGCATATCATAAAAATATAAAAACACATATGGACCAGAGCAAAAACCATCAGGAGGTAAGATGTTTTCAAAGATGGGCTTGATATTCTTGCGTCTATGTGCTCTCTCAAGTATCCAGTCTCATTTCCCTGATTCTCTCTGTGTGCAGCTCAGTTCTCCTCTAGGTCCTAATTGATCCTTCCTTTATGTGTCCTCATATTTTGCAAGGACCTAGTCTTCTTTCCTCAGTTCTTTATTAGAGTAACTTTGGCAGGGTACTTTCTGTGAAGCTGCCTAAGGTCACTGGGCAGATGTATGGCCAGGCTGCCCAGGGCCATCTCACAGGACTCTGCTCGTTATGCACAGTGGTTCTGGGGCTGCCCTACTGGTACAGTCAGAATCCACTGTTCCAGGAGGAATAACTGGAGTGTCTGTGACCATGACAGGCATATCCAGGAAGCCCTGCTTTTGTGTCCCATTCACTTGAATCCCAACTGCCACTTAAGTTGTGCTTTCAGGCTCACCATCTGAAATAGTACAGAAGTTACGGGTATAAACTTCATGGTTATCTCTTCACTAGTTATTTTCATATCTATTAACTTGATTTAATTTACTTTGCAAATTATATTTTCATTTGCACAAAAGCTAGTCTATGCAAAACCCAATCTTGCTTAAAAACTTCAAATGTATCAACTTGAATGCAACATCTTTATGGCAATTTTTAAATATATGTCTTAACTTGTAAGCAAACCCTGGTATTAAATATAAAATGCAATAGTAAGTACATCGGCAAAACATTGCCAGGTAAATGTTGTAAGAAGCTGACAATGAAAACTGACATGTCTATTTCCCTTGCCACATTAGCAAGAGCATGACACTGGCTCACATGATTTGAGGAAAATGGCAAGTTCCCAGCAGCAGTAAGTCTACTCTCTGGCCCTCCACAGCCCTTTTGACTGAAAAAGGACACACTGTCATTACACCGCAGACAAAGCCCTCGTCCCAGTCCTGTGGCTTCATCTGAAGGTAGGCCAAGGAGGAAAGAGCCTGTCTCCTGACAAATTCTGAAGTCTCCAAAGATCATCTCCAAGAACCTAATTTGTTTTCCAACAATCTCTCATGAACCCGAGGGCTATGTGCATCATCCTGAAAATAGGTAGTTATAGCACAAGCCAAAGCACTGGAATAAAAAGGGTATAGAAACATTTAGTCATTAAAAAACACAGAGTTAGTACCTTACAGATGTATAAATATCTTACATGAAATCATTTTGGTTATTGGAAAGGAAAGAGGTGCCAAACTTGAGAAATGGCAGCTTCTCCCAAATGCACGAACAGGGAGAAAAGCTGGGTGTTTCTGTCTCTGTGGATCCTGTTTTCACTGGGGAAAGGCTGTCCTGTTTCTCTTTACACTAGACACTTAGCAGTTCTACAGCCAGATTTCTTTCAGAGGAATGAAGATAAGGGGTGAAAAGCAAAGTATGAGTTTTCCAGCCATTTGCTTGGCACTATGCTTTTTAAAATGGGTTATATTACTTCATATTTCCCCAAAACCTGAAATCATCTACTCAAGAAGGAAGATAAACACAGAATTGAGAGGGTTTTTTCCCTA
Organism: Manis pentadactyla; assembly: GCF_030020395.1. Lineage (NCBI taxonomy): Eukaryota > Metazoa > Chordata > Mammalia > Pholidota > Manidae > Manis > Manis pentadactyla. The sequence continues at coordinate 103,476,899 of NC_080021.1, forward strand.
AAGGATAACAAGTAGTTGTTCTACACTTTAACTTGATCTTTGATAGCTGAACTTTGATCTCACTCAGCTGTCCATTTAAAAAATTTTAAAAACATTTGACATAAGCTAGAAGTCATGTTTTCACCTCGTTTCTTTCCTGTTTCCTTTCAGCCTGGATCTCTTTAGCAAGCATTTTTCTATTTTCCCTGCCTGGGTGACAACATAGGCCCTCTATGGTACTGCTCCCATATTTCCCTGTCGTCAAAAGTGATGTTGGGAGACTGCATCTTCGAGCATTAGTGCTGTGTTAAGGGAAAGGGTTGTTGACAGCAAAAAGGAAGCTCCCTCTGCTGGTGGTGGGCTCCCCTGCAGAAATAAATGTCTGAATAGCCATTTAGAGGCTGGATTTTTCATCCTCCTGCGCAGCCATGAAAGCCTTTCTCACAATGAAAGTAAAGAGGGTCAGTGAATCTGAGATCTCCGAGAGCCCAGCAACAAGCATGTGCTGGAGGAGATCCTTCTGAGGAAGCTCTCTGGGGTTTTACAGGCAAAACCTGGGATTCTGGACAGAGCTAAATTATAAGGTTTATAACTCCGAAAGGGACAGATGGCAGACCTACTCTGAAATAGCTTTTCTGGGAGAGTAACACATGGTAAATTGCATTAATTGCATTAATTGTAATAACTGATTTTTATGCCTTGATAAAAACTGGCAAAGACTTTCAAAGATCTCCTAATCATGGCAAATTAGTACATCTCCCCTTTGCAGGGACAGAGCCGCCATACTGTGGCTTTGGCTTCTGCATGGATGCAGCAGGATTAAAGAGTGCATAGGAGCTACTGGCTTCAGACAGGGATGGGCCGTTGAGCCCTTGGATATACACAAACTAGGGAAATATCCAGTCCCTTTTGGGGCCAGGTGACAGGTAGCTCTTGTAAGTTCTTATTTTTTCCTCTTTGTTCTATTAAGGCTTTTGTGTCTTTGCTTTCTTGCCACTCCCTTAAGTATGTTGAGTCAAACTTTGGCTTTGTGCATGGAATCTGCCTACAACTTTAGTTATTTCCTATTATTTTAATCTTTCAGGAATACTTATGTCTTTTTCATTACTCCTTCAACAAACTCAAGAAATCTTTATGAAGAATGCACTAGATTTTAAATACTCTAACAGCAGAAGATGGGGCACGTTAATGGCATGTGGGATACAAAGGTTATTCATAGCTACAGTTGTTCCAGACACAATTTGAAGCATTTCTGCAGTACCTCATTTAATCCCCAAAGCAACCCTGTGTGGTTATTATTATCACCCCTGCTTTGCCAATGAGAAACATGAGGCTCAGACAGATGAAGTAAGTTTCTCAAGGTCACATAGCTTATAAGTGACACAGCTAAAACTGGAAACCAGTCTGTCCACCTCGAGTGCCCCTGTTCTTTATGGTCTATATCTTGAAGGACTAAGCCTATGACAATGTGGAGAGGCAAACTGTTAAATGAACAATTTCAATCCAAGATGTCAAAAGCCCAAGATGTGCTAATACCTGTCGAGGGTCAGGGAATGAATATTTGCAGGGCTTATGGGCCCTGTTATACTTACTAATTCTACCACACTAGCAAGAAGACACAGATAACAGCCACAGACAATACTTAAACACAGCAAGTGGCTGCGTTTCAATAAAACTTTATGAAAACAGGTGACTGGCTGGATTTGACCCACAGGACCATAGTTTGCCAACGCCTGTGCTCTGTGTTAGGGGATTACAAGGAACTGAGCACTGGCTCTGCCTATAGGTAAGAGCTGGACATTTGAATTAAGCCTTGGCTATCAGGCAACAAAAAAGGAGAAAGGCATTCTAAGCAGACAGAACCATGTTTGAAAATTGGAGACATCAGAAAGAAAATGAATATTTGGGACAGATGTGAACTTGTGAGTGACAAAAGACATATAAGACAATGGCAGAAAACAAATTTGGAAAGGAGGATGTGAGCCTATGTTAACAAACAGTTTACTGTGAAGTAACTGCTAAGTGCAGTTTATTTTATTTTATTTTTTGTGGGATTTTTGTTTTCCTGTGTGGTCCTGATACAACTTTAATATTTTCCTCTTAATTTGTAGCATGGAAAAGGTCTTCAGATGCCATTTTATCAGCAAAACAGACAGTGTCACTCTACCATCTACACTTAGATAAACAAGGTCGAAGAAACATGGTATTCCAGAGTGTTGGACTGAAACATTCTAGGAGATACCTAGATAGAGGATGAGGACAAATCTTTGCCTTCTGTAAAAACCCCTTGGGTGTAATTTTGCCATTAGTCAAGATGGATGTTTCAATGAGGAGACATGAGAAATCTTTGAAACACCAACGGCGTAACAAGAATGCTGCAGGGAAACGAAGTTTATTCCATCCTTTTTCTTGGGCTCTAGGTCAACTAGAGTTGCTTCTGACAGCTTGGTAATGAAACATGATTTATAATGTTCACAGTCACTTGTCCAAATTATTAAGTTTATTAGAATTACTGCATAGGTCTGAAAGCTGTTGGGACTGGTGTTGGATTCTAGTCTCTAAAATCAAATGATCTTTCCAGGAGTATATGTGTGAAAACTTCTCACAACAGTTGAGTCTCTTTGTGGAAGAAAAAATAGGGGATGGAAGGCAGATCTATTTCCCCAGAAACATGGGCATGCCCTTTTCTATGCAGTCAGGGGGTTCCTTTGATTTTAAGATTCCCCATCTGGGAAAAAAAGTTTCAAGTGAAGCAGTGAGTTAGATGATATCCCTAAGTCAGGTGCCAGACCAAAATGCAAGTTTTCTCAAAAGAGAAAACCAGCAAATATTATCTTCTTAAGCCATTCCCACACCTAAGGAATAGAGGGTTTATGAGGGAGCTCCTATGGTGCTTTGAGCCCCACATCACTCCACCCACCCAAGGGAGCCGGGTGGAGAGGCTGCCCTGCATGTCAGCCCTGGGCTGGAATGAGGGTGGGGCTCAGTGGGCCAGGGTCAGACTTCTAAAGAGGACCTGGCTGGCTGAGTCAGGCATCACCCTGCCGGTGAGTTTGTCAGAGCAAAGGATTTGCCAGCACCTCCGGCAGACTGGAAGTGGGTCCTGAGGGAGGGAGTTGGTCAGTAATCATCTTAATCCTTCTAAGACAGGCACACAGCAGGAGAAGGGAATTGAGTAGGAAGAGGCTGGGGTTGAATCCAGATTGACTGGAGTGAGGAAGGAGCCACTGGTGCCCAGTGGGAATGGATGTCCTCTCCCTCACCAAGGAACTGTAGGTGGGACAGCCCCGACGAGGCCTCCACAGGACACACAGAAGCATCCACAGGATCAGAGGGAGCGCTCACCACCCACCAGGCCCTGAAAGCATGAAGCCCACCTTGATAGCCCTGGTCACATAAGAACTTTCCGGCCCACTTGCCAACCTCATGTTGGGGTCCCCCTCCCCTCTCTTCAGTGGGTGATGGGCTGCATTCAGAGCCTGCACTTAGTAACACAGGGGGGAAAAGGACAAGGGCAAAATAAGGAACCGTGAAAATGCAGCTCACCTTCCCATCTTCCCAGACAGCAGCTCTCGGGCTAGGACAAGTTGGGAGAAGGAGGAGGAGCATCCAGTTCCATCAGTTTTGATGCGCTGACTTACCTGCAAACAGACATTGTCATCATTAAATTGACTTGGTATCAGGAATCCGAGGAGTCACCAGGTCTGCTAACATTTTCATCTAAGGTAAGCAATTAAGGAGGTTCGCTAAGGAAATTTGAGCAAGTGGGAAAGACAGTTGCTTTGATTTCACATTTGTTCCAGGACTGGGCCTGGTTGCCCCCAGATCCAATTTTTTGTTCAGTATCTCTCATTGGTAGCGGAATTCTAAGGTGGCCCCAAAATGTCCAACTGCCGGTATATGTACTCTGCACAATACCTGCTCCGTGAATGAAGGCAGGATTTATGAAAATAGTGGGACAGTCACCCCCTTGACTAGGCCATGAAGTATAAGACTGACATACAGACAGAGAGGAATCATCTCCTGCTGGCTTGGACACGGAAGCTGCTGTGTTGTGACAGGGCCAGGTGGCTAGGACCTAAGTGTGTTGTCTAGGGTCTTCTCTAGACTCCTCAGCCAGCAAAAAACAGTCCCACAAGCACAAGGAGATCGATTCTGTCAATAATCTGCATGCACCTGGAAGAGGACACACCCTGACATAAGACTCTGGCCAACACTTTGATTTCAACATGTGAGACCCTAGTCACCCATGCCTGGACTCCTACTCACGGAAAGTATGAATCATAAACTTGTGTTACTTTATACCTCTTAAATTTGTGGTAACCTGTTACACAAGTATAGACAATTAATACAAGAGAGTTGATTCTGGGAGGCTGCTTTCACAGGCTCATGGCAGCTGCACTCTAGCTGCAGGCAGTCAGTGGGAGGAGTGGCAGAGACACAGGGGTGTAGGGGGAAGAGCCTGGGGCCTGCTCCCTGTTCCCTGCCGCGGACAGCCTTTGGGGAAGTCACTGTGTTTCCTTGGTGGTCCCAGCTGCCATCAGGTGCCCAGTCAGGTAAGAACTGTCTTTCCCCATCCATCTCACCCCCTTCTTTCTTTTGCCTTTTAATGGTTGGAAACTACTACTGGCAAGAGGAGAAGAGGAGCAGAAAACAGAGGAGGGCTAGAGAAAGAGCTCATCACGCATCCCCTGACTGCGGCTCCAGAAGTCCACCTTTCCACAGTCTCTCCTGCTCCTTGATGTTGGCCCATTTCTGACTCACCTTGCTGCACTTTGCACAGCCTCTCGGCCACTTCACACTTGAGTAAACTACGCCTTGCATTAAAGCTCTCTTTTTAAAACTCAAATGATTTCTGATTCTTGGTTAGACCCTGACTGATAGAGGCATCTGTGACTCATGCATGTCTGTGTAGCATCTGCCCACCTACCTACTCATGTATGTATGTATATAGGCATGTATATGTATATATGTGTGGGTACATACATATGAATAATTTATATATGTACACGAGTATATGTGTGTGTATATACATATATGTGTGTGTATATACATATATGTGTGTGTGCATTTTTTTAATAAAAGATTAAGCCAAAGCAGATTCACTGGGCTACCACCACTTCCAGAATGCTTTCAGGTTGGCAATAAACTTCTAAGGAAATACATTTGCTTACATATAGTACAATAACATGTTGAAGGTGTTTTAATAGATCTTTAATCTAACTGGGAGTCCTGAGTCTAGCCTGGCCATCTAATCTACAACACAACAAATCTTTGGTTTCCTTAGTCTTCTGTACTAGGAGCTCAGCCAGTTCCAGGGACTCTGAAGAACATTTCTGCCTCCTCCTCTTCCCCCTTTCATGCCTTCAGTGTGAACTTGCACCACTGGCCTGAATGCACAAAGCCCAGAATTAGCAAGCACCAGAAGCAAGGATACCCAGGATACCCTGGTCATTCGACAACAAATTGCATCCACAATAAAACAAGATATTTCAGAAACCTACTCTTTTGGTCACACTGGAAGATTCTCTGTGAAATCAAGACACTTCCCCAGAGGGGTAAATTCCTAAAGTGTTAAAAAATTTCAACTTGCTTACCCCCTCGTGGCATGCCATCTATGGTTTAAATTTACCACAACCACAACAAAGATGTCAAGAGGAGGGGACCCCCAAACACAGAGACTTGATGCCCCAGTGAAGCTGCTGCACCAGCCCTTATGTCCCACTGGTAGCCAGTCAGTGGCCTGGACTTGGGCTTAGTGCTCGCATGGGCCCTCAGCTTCTCAGAGGTAAGCCTGGCTTATGAATGCCGACTCAGTCACCAGACCTAGCTTGATGCCTCAGCCATCAGGAGCCCAGTGGTAGCACGAGGCAGACAGGAGAGAACAATTCAGCACGATCTAACTCTTCCTGGGGGATCAGTATAGCCACCTCCCAAGATGCAAGTTTTCTTTCATACTGGCTGGCCGACCCAGTGTTGCTGGGGAGAACCACTAACACTGCCATGTAAATCAATTTGGCTACTGGGCCATGTAGAGATGCCCATGTGAGAAGGTGTGTGGTTACAAATCAACAGAAAGTACAGAACATTTGCCTTTTCTGACCTTTGATTTTGAACTCATAATGATGCTGTGGATGGGAAAAACAATGCATTTCAAACAGGAGCCGATTGTTTCTGTAGAATGCTTTTGTTGCCTTGTGACAAATGCTTGTATCTGTAGCCACGCCATGGCTGTAAATGATAAATGAACATGGTTCTGACATGAATATTGGTTGATATTTTTGTTTATGTTAATGAGTAAGAGGAAAGTGAAACAACGAAGAAGACATATCCTGGAATTTCACTCATTTATGAATGACAGGCATGACTTCTTTGCTGAATTGGGTAGTAACGTTTGAATACTAGAACACTGCCTTGATTTTTTATGCCATTCACGATGTAGTAGCTACAAATACAGCAGACTTCTAAGATTAATCTGCATGATTAATTAACATTTTCTCCATCACTTATTTTTAAGTTTAGAAAAATCACCAAAGCAATAAATCAAGCTCAGATTTGTAGTGCTTGCCAATTTCTGTGGTGTAAACCTTAGTGTGTAACCTTCAAGTGTTAATCACTAAGCTGGAGGCTTGATGAGGGCAAGACAGAGCCGTATCTGCTCTGCTTGGTGTTGCACCCCTAGCTCATGGTGCATAATAGATGCTCAAAAGATGCTTATTGGAGGAATAAATAAGTCCTCTCTATTTTTCCTATTCTAAAATAAGAGAAAACAGAAGCTCCTTGCCTTTGGAGAGGTGTTTTATTAAGCTTTCTTATTTTAGAGAGTTTCTTGTTGTTCTTTGTTCCAAGTTTGTGACTGAGACCTGAAAATATCAACTGAGTCCCAACGGAGCCTTTCAACACCTTCCCATCCTTAGTCAAGAACAGGGATGATGGAAAGAAGGATGTGAATCAGAAAATCCAAATACATTTCTGGTCCTTAGTTCAGTGCACGTTCCTGGTTGAACGTGGCTGTGTGTAATGAGGCAGAGGTCAGTGACCCATTCCAGACTTGCTTTCCCCGTCCACATATTTGTACCAGTTCTCCTTCCTTCTTACAATTCTCATTCCAGTGCCAAGTGAAAACTGCCTGCTCAGGTCTTTTCTTAAAAATCTTATCTTGAATACCAGGTCTTTGCAGGTAAGGCCTAAGAATTTTACAGACAAACCATGTCCCTGAACCTTGGTGCTGTTAACAGCCCATCCTTGTGGATGTTGCAGCGGTCTAGGAACTGCCCCTTCTAAGTCTGAAAGAGAATCAGATGTGAGCATATCATCAATGGAGTAATACAGCTGCACCATTTGTGGTTTCTTCCATGTGGCCAAGTCCTGGGCTACAAGTCTGGGACAAATGGTGGAACTGTGCAAGTATCCCTGTGGAAGGACAGTGAATGCCCATTGCCGGCCTTCCCACGTGAAGGCAAACTGTTTCTGACTTTCCTGTGCTATGTCAACAGAGAAGAAAGCATTAGCAAGGTCTACAATATAATGATACGTCCCTAGTTCATGACTGAGGGTGTCCGTAAGGGCTGCCATAGAGGGGACAGCAGCATGCAAAGGGGGGGTGACTTTATTAAATTCCCTACAATCCATGGTCAAACACCAAGAGCCATCCAGCTTTTTCACTGGCCACATTGGGGAATTAAAAGGCCACACTGCCTCATGAGTGGGCTTTATGATGCCCACCTTCTCCAACTCCTGTAGAGTTTCTCCGATTTCCTTGTGCCCCCCAGGCAATTTATACTGCTTAGTATTTGTCACCTGCTGGGGTACAGGCAGAGCTACAGGTGGGTACTTAGCATGTCCCCTCAGAACTGCCTTTACCACACATACCCTCAGTCTGAACTCACCTGCAGTGGTCTGTAACCACAGGCCTTGCAGGGTATCTACCCCCAAATATATTCAGGGATGGGAGAAATGTACACAGTGTACTCCTTTGGGGGTAAACACCCTATCCCCAGTGGGATTTGGGCTTTCTTCACTCTAATTGCCTTACCCCCATAGCCATCTATCACAGTAGGGGTCCCAGGAAAACTCTTAGGGTTGCCAAAATTCAGAGAACACTCAGCTCCTGTGTCCACCAGTGCCGGGACACGTTGTACGTGTGTCCTGTGTATGGGCACTTGGCAACCGTTGCTAGAGGAAAGGGTAAGTCATCAGGGAAGCCATTCTACTCATCTCAGGACCAATGAATTGCTAATTCTACATGTGGCCTCCAGTCCCCACCATGTTCCCCAACATGGGGGACTTAACATCCCCCTCAGTCGAACCGTGACACCCAATCATCCTCCTGTGGGGGTGAGGGCCTAGGTGGAGCCTGAGTACTGTCCCCCAGGAAGTCTTACAGGGACAGGCTGGACATGGGGCTTTGCCTTCGACTTCTGTGCCCTGGACCTCAGCAGCTGGAACTGCTGCTCTGGCTTAAATTGGTGCCACAGTTCTAACAAGATCCTATTGGACTTGCCATCGAGTTTTTCTTTCACTACCCCGGCCTTTACCAAATCAACCCACATCTGGGTCCTTGAGACCCTTCACAGGGCCTTTTACTCTTCTCTCAGTCATGGCCCGTACTTCCTTCTAGGCCCTTATTGTTTCGACATTCCCCAGATCTACTAAAGTATGAGTAGCCTCACTTATGGGTTGCCCTTTGTGGGGGGCAGGATTAGTCACTAGGGACCCAAAGAGAGATGTGGGAGCTGTATGCAGCACAGATTTCTCATTCCTATAGTGAACACCTCTTCATCAGGGCCCTGGGGGTCCATATTATAGATGATATTTTTCATACCCAGTTCCTGCAATACCTGTTGGAGCTCTACATACATTTTCCAGCTAGTGGGTAAATATGGTAAATCACCCTGATTAGGCCAAACTACCCTGATGGCAGCTGTCAGCCATTCCAGGAGTGTCTGATTCCCTGAGGCCTGAAGGGCATTTTGCAACCACTGCCGGAGTGGAGGGTGAGTTGTCAGGGAAGCCATTCTACTCATCTCAGTACCCCACACATCAATGTTTTCCACCCCCATATCCCAGTGACGTAAAAGCCATGTAGGCAGAGATTCTGATGACCTCTGCCTATACTGGACGCTCATGTCCACCAGCTCATCCTGGGTATAGGGGCAGAGCATGGAGTGCTCCACAACCTGGGGAGGGGGCTGCCCCTCCCTCTAATGAGACTGTGGTTGTTATATTTTTATTTTCTTAATTACAACTGGCAGGCCTTTAATGCAGGAGAGCCTGGTGTCTCGGGCAGTGGCCTTGGCAATAGTTTGGCCCTCGGCCCCACCCCCTCATCCTCTCCTGACATCTCCTCTACCATTTCTAGGGCTGAAGGCACCACTCTTTCCTCCCCTCCCCCATGGCCTCCTACAACGTGGCTTCTCCCGCTGCTTCCTCCCTCACTGGTAAGGTGTCTTCCAGGAGTGCAACCTGTTTTCTCAAGAACTGTCTCTCTTAAGGGCATTCCATAGGTCATTGCTCAGCTCCTCCAAGCAACTCTGAAGTGTGTCTCTCTCTTCAGTAACCCTTTCCACTATCGTGAGAAACAGACATCCCACAATCCCGGCTGCTACATGGCCACTCGGGCCTCTAAGCAGTCTTCTATTTCATGGAGGACTAACTTCACGGTTTCCAGTGTCTCCACCCTTCCCCAGTTCTGGGGAAAGCCCCACCCCTCTAGGAAATGCTTTACCCTGGACCAGCTTCCCACTAGTGACTCCCCAAGTGGAAGCCCCACAAATAGGGGGCTCCCAGGTAAAGCTGCACCCTCCACTGCTGCCAGAGGGAAGGGTGAGTCCTCACCCCCCACTGGCAGCAGCCACTGGGAACTCCCCACCACCCACAGGTGCAGCCCACCCAAGCGTCATACCCATGAAGACAGATTTTAGGTTCAGAGGTCCTGCTGACTATCCCCAGGTGTAACTCCTGTGAGGATGGTGGGGGGCAAATTACCTTTGAAACCGAAATCAGTCAGCAGGTGAAATGAAATGGGAGAAACTCATTTATTGCATATAAGCAGTCATCCACTTCTGCTCACCCATGTGTCTCATAACCTGGCTGCCAAAGGGGTCCTACCCAACCTCTGGGGTCCCTTGTTCCCCCTGGTAATCACCTATTGATATGGAGATGAACTACTTCTCTCCACCCCTTGGAAACACCTATTGATATGGAGATGAATTAAGGCCAAGTTAGAGATTCTGGAAATACCACAATTTTACCAACACTTTAGAATTTATATTGTCTAGGAAAGGCCATTAAACAAAAATCATGCAACTAATTAATTCATGATAATTTTATATAATTTCTGTGTGTATAATTAGGGTTTTAACCTGACCTTAGAGTCATGGAAAGCCTCACTTAAAACTTAAAAGACACTGATTTTCAGGCTGAGACCTAAGGGAATGTAAGCAGACACAAGCCATGATCAAGAACAGCAACAGAAAGCAATTATCACGCCTGTAAGGGATCAGAGAGCAATGGGCCATGCACCCTTTTTGAATAAAGTTGCTTGCTGACAAGATCTGGTCAGTTGTGAATTAATAAAAATTAAACCTTCAGGAGTAAAGAAGATACTGTTGAAGAAATATCTGTGAGTATTAAATCTAAGAATAAATTCAGTAGGAATTACAATTACAGACCACACTGAAAATGTTATAACCCTTGACAATATAAAAATAGTAATATAACCACAAAATTAGGAAGAGGGGAGACATTCTAGGGGGAAGGTGTTAATTTCCTCTTCTTTTGTAGCAAGGAGTTATAAGAATCTGTTAAAGTCAAAATATATAAAGGGGTTGTGTAAACTTTTCTTGAGGTTTGAGTTTTGAGAGGTCTTTCTGTATCTTGGACACAGGTCCTTTATCAGAGATAAGCTTTGCAAATATCTTGTCTAAGTCTGTGGCTTGTCTTTTCATTATCTTAACAATGTCTTCGGAGGAGCACATGTTTTACATTTTGAGGAAATTCCATTTATTGTGAGAATAGCCCCAGGTTGGAAATAACCTGAATGCCCATCAATAGGTAGTGATTGATCAACAGGTGGTAGGATATATACCCAATGGAAGTCTATGGAGCAGTAAAAAGGGATTAACTGCTCATGTGCAGCAACATGGATGAATCTGGAAATAATTATGCTGAGAGAACCAGACAAGAAAAAGTACAGACTGAATGACTGCATTTATGTAAAACTAGAAAATGATAGAAACCACATCCCACTGCCTGAGGAAATGAAGAGGGAGGGGGAATGGAAGGATTTGCAAAGGGACCTAAAGGTGTATGTTCAATATCCTGAGTGTATTCAGTTTCCTGGTCATGGTCACATGCGTGCACATATGTAGAACTGACCAAATTGTATGTTTTAGATATGTGCAGTTTATTGTCTGTGAATTATGCCTGAATAATGCTATTATAAAACAGAACGACTCTATTAATAGAGTTCTCCACCCAACTCTGAAGAAGTATTTGTGTTTTTATAACTTTAGAGGGATTTCCTAGGAAATATTACTTATGGTAAAGGAATTTTTATCTAAAGTTTAGCTAACTCTTCTTTCAGTTTCTTTTTTTTTATAAACTCAAATAAATGTAAAACTTTTAACTTAAAATACTATGTATAATATAATCCTATTTTAATAAAGTGTTAAGAATGTATCCTGTCATTCATGGAAAAGTATACATGAAGTACCTTTTATTCATATGTATGTGTTGTGTTCATATATGTATTATATCATATATAATGTATATATGTATATATGAATACACATACACATATATGCACATAAAATATGCATATACATTTATATATATGTTTGTATATATATATAAACTAAGTTTGAAACAATGTTAAATATAAATGATAGTTATTGCTTAGTGGTGGGTTAAATTTTTTTCAATTACACTTTGAAATTCTCTTTATTGTTAGAGTTTACTTCCAGCATGTATACTTTTCATAAACAGACATAGGTATTACATTATTATGAAAAAGAAGGGGGGTGAAGAGAGGGATGGGAGGAGGGTCAGTGGGACAGGAGGCAGACTGTCTGATGCAATGGGAGGACTTGGAATAGCCTGGGTGGGAGGGGGCTCGGTGTGAAAACGAATGAGCCAACCAACCAGTGGAATGTAAGAGTGTGCGCAGAGGCAAGGTGAAGGCAGGGATCCTACTTACTCAGGACTCTGCAGGCTGCCTTAAGGAGTGAGGACTTTATCCAAGTTTAAAGCAAGGAAATACCAGATCTGTATAATAAATGAACACTCCTTTTAAAATCTACCCACGTAGCTGCTATTTTACAGAGGCTTGGTAATAGGAATATAATCATTACTAATAAACTTAATTTAAAATAAAAACAAAACAGAACATATCAGGTTTTGCCCTGAAACAAGGTAAATTTTTTCAGGCTTGCATGGCTCATCCATGCAGTCGGCGTTTCTGTCCCAGCCAGATCAGGGCCACTGAAGTGGATTCTGGTTTTTGCCTTTGGCTCTGCCACCATCAGCAGATTATACAGACACGTTCAAGGGCATGTTTCTTGGCACAACCCCCAAATCGGGTTGTGATAAGTTATAAAAGATGAGTTCCTCATTTAAGACTGGCAGAGAGAGAGAGAAGGGAGGATAGAGAAAGGAAGAAAAAGGGGAGATCGAAACACCAGCAAAACCAAGCACAGTTGAATGAAGCACATAATGCAGCTGAAGGCAGAAAAAAAGAGAGAAAGGGAAAAAGAAAAGAAAAGAAGGGAGGGAGGGTGGAGAAAGGAAAAAACAGAAACTAAATAAAATGAAAGACTCAGTACCAGAGGTGCGGGCTGACCCCTTCAGGCCCAGGCCTTGCTGGAATCATTCAGCCCAGTGCGGTCGGGCACCAGGCGATGGACCACACAGGGCTTGGCCCAGACCCAGCGCTGTCGCCAGTTGGTCTCCCCGCATTTCCCTGCCCCACCTCAGCCACTTTTCTTCACTTCAGGTCATGTACTTCAGTTTGTCACACCTCAGATTGTTTTTCTATAAAATGGGAGCAGCAGTATTTTTTTCTACCTCATGGAACTGCTTTTTAGAATTTGCATAGCCTACTTGGAGGAAACCAGAATGTCAATATTTAAAATTAAATTCTCAATTCAGAGCTAATGTTCTTGCTTTTTCCAGTTTGTCAATAAACAAAGATTTACCCAGGGTCTACAAAAAGCTCTATTCAAAGTTCAAAGCTCTAGAGGAGACAGGAGTAGGAATTAAAAAGAGTCCCTTTCAGTAAAATCTACAACTTCTGGTTTTCAAGTGACAGTATTAAGATACTGAAAAGACAAGCCACAAACTGGAGAAAGCATTATATATGTAAAGTAATATTTGCTATATGTATTTATCCAACAAAAGAATATACTTAAAAAAATATCAAGAACTTTTACAAGAGGAATAACCCCATTTTAAAAAATGAGTTAAAGATATGAACACTTAACAACGGATGATGTATGATACATGGCCAATAAGCACAAAATGATGCTCAACATCATTAATCACCACCCACAATTAGATATCACTACATACCCATTAGAATGAACAAATTAAAAAGACTTGGTGGAGGCTCTATTGTCCCATCCTGGTGTCAGCCAGAGGCTCTGTCCTCTCACTTTATCTCTAAATAAATGCCTCTGCCTTGCTCTCCTAAAAAAAGGTAAAAAAAAAAGACTTCGCAATACCAAGTGTTGGCAAATACACAGAATTGGTTGTAAAGATGTAAAACTGTTCAACCCTTTTGAAAACAGTGTGACAGTTTTTTTATAAAGTTAACTACACCCTTACTATGCATCCTACCATACTACTACTGTATATGTACAAGAGAGAAATAAAAACATATGTTCACACAAAGACTTACTCATGAATATATAAAGCAGCTTCATTTATGATGTCCAAACAGTAGAAACAAGCTAAATGTCCACCACCAAGGGAATGGAGACTGGATACACACATATGTTACATGTTATCTTCATATAATGGAACACTAACAAGACAAAAAAAAAAAAAAAGAGGAATGAACTACTGACACATGCAACAATGTAGAAGAATTTTGCCCTGAAATGAGATAAACTTTTTCCGGCTTACATGGCTCATCTAAGCAGTCAGCATTTCTGCCCCAGCTGGCTCAGGGCCACTGAAGTGGATTTCACTCAAGCATTTCTGCTGAGTGAAAGAAGTCAGACAGGAAACCACACTCAGTAAGATTCAATTGATATAAAGCTCTAGAAAAGACAAATCCAATCTGTAGGGAGAGAAAATAGTTGAGCAGTTGCCCTGGGCTGAGGAGCATGGGATTGACTAAGAAAAGACAGAATTTGTGGGGTGATGAAAATGTCCTCTACCTTGATTGTGCTAGTGGTGGTTGCACAGGTGTATACATAAATTTGTCAAAACTTACTGAAATGTATTCCTAAAATGGATGCATTTTATTGTATATAAAGTATTCCTCAAAAAAATTTTTGATTAAAGAAAGAATCCTTACATAAAAGTGCTTGCAGTCTAAGAAGCATTGAATCCTTAGGGCACTTTATTCCAAATTTTATCAATTTGAGGAGGGGGAGAATTTCCTGGTGGGGGATCTTAAAGCCTGTTCTAATATTAACATACTTTCTATATTAATGTTACCATCAATCACATCTCAATCTATATAGTGACAAAGATGCTAAGTAAATCAAGTAGCGTGCCAACTCCCACTACTGACATCTTGGACTATTATCCTTTATAATGTCATCTGCCTTCAAACAAATCAAATTTTGTTCTAAGAGGTACTATTCATAATATTTGTGCCATTGGTTTTGCATTTACTGCACGTACTGGTTAATAGCAAGGTTTTTTAAGCTTAAGAGACTTCAGTGACATTTGAAAAATATCTGAGCTGAAAAATCTAGTAGATGAATAATTTCCTTAATCAATATAATCTCCAAGAAATTGGTTATCACAGTTTATAACTGGTTCATGGGAATATTTTTAAAGTCTTGGACTACTGTCAAAATAAATGTGTTACAAATGATCATTTATATTATCAGAAGAGAATAATAAAAAAGCTACTTTTTCATATGCTTTCTTCTCAAGCTATTTCCAATTACTATCACTCACTCTGTTGTGGAATTTCTTGTCATTATCTTCTCCTGACAAGTCTGAGCTCTGTATCCACAGGGCGCACGCAGTTTTGCACCACTGTAGAGTGTGCTGGTTCCAGCAAAATGACTGACTCAAGTTACCCAAGAATGGCAACATTTCCTTGCTGCCTTAATCCTTGCAGAATGTTCCTTGCCTGGTTCATCCTAAAGGTGCTGATTATAACCCTGTCAACTAACGAGTGGTGAAAAGGTCCCCTTTGGTCCCATAACACAGAGGCTGCTGTGCTGGGGGACGCAGGCATTGTATTCTCCCCTCGGGTTTTCTCTGCAGCTAGTAGGGAAAGCGAGTGACAAGGATGAACTGAGTATCTTCCAGAGTTAACATGACCCTGCCTGAGAGGAAAAAAGAATTCTGATCTGACATCTACCTCTGGCATCTCTTTTGGATCATACTCAGTAACAGGTTTCATTCCTGCCTGAGCCACAGCTATCATTCCCTTAAAATGAACCAAATATTTGCTAGGCATTATAGGAAGAGTTTTAATTGCATCTGTTGATCCTCTCCATAAAGTAGTCTTTACTGTTACTTTTTCCATTTTGTGTAGAAGAAAACTGAGACTTAGGGAGGTTGTATAATTTCCCCAAGGACACACAGCTCGTAATTAGAAGAGGTAGGGTCAAATGTAATCTGTGTGACTCCAGAGTCACCAAGGTACGCTACTTTTCTTATTGGGAAACTTTGTGGCTACTTATTCAGACATCAAGGACAGGCCAGCCATGTTCAGCGGGAGAGAGGTTTTACACAAAAGATATATGACACACTCAGACTAAATCTGAAAGTCATTTTTGACTTTGCAGTATACCTCAAAGATATTAAAATAAGAATAGTAGTTATGTATTCATCCTCTACTAAAACTCTACTAATTTCAACAAGGTTGATCCAAATAAATTCATTTTTTAAGATCTAATTAGCAAATATTTTGGGGGGTACACTGGCAGCAACTAACAAAGTTTAGATTGTATATTTTTTTGACTTATCATTTCTATTTCCAGGATCTTAGAGGAAAACTTGCACAAGTATCAAAAGACATATGCACAAAAACATTATTTGCAAAGGCGTTTATAGGAGCAAAAATTGAAACAATTCCCCAATAGTGACTGGAGATTTGTTAAAAAAGTTCTGCTACAATTTATTCAATGGCACAACTATGCAGGTTTAAAAGAAAGAGGTAGATTTACATGATGTAGGGAGTTATTGAAAACATAAAAGGTGGAAACATATGTTACATAACAATATGTATACTATTTCTGTAAAAGTGAAAAGATACATGTTCCTATATGAATAGAAAAGTCTGGAGGAATATAGGCTAATTGTTAATAGTGGTTATCTCCATGGAAAATATTGATGAGACAAGGAGGGAGAGAAATCTTTTGTTATTTTAGATACTCCTAGCTTTTTGCAATGAGAATGTGTGTGTGTGTATTTTTAAATAAGCAAAGGTTTGAATTTACATTACTCTTTACTATTCACATTCATTTAAAAAAGCTGAATGAATAGATCAAAATGTTAACAATGGTTATATGTGGGAGGTGAGGTTAAGATTTATTTTTAATTTTATGCTAATCATATTTTTATACCATAACAATTTCCTCAATGAATATGCATTAACTTTATAATCCTAACAAATTATGAGTCCCTAGAACTCTCTGGAATGTGGCTCTATCAGCCATTCCAAATGGGTTAGCCTAAAGGAGTAGGATGTCCTTTACTTCTTTAGGCAAGACAACACATTCTCAACATTTAGCCTGAACAAAAAAAACTGTGTCTTAGTTTTCTGAGCATATATAGGCACACTGGTATGTCTCAGGTGGCTTGAGAATATTTGTTTGGGAATATGATCATCCAATCAGTCAACACAGATTTCTTCGGCATTTGTTGTGCTCAGTAGACAAGATGCTACTTGAAACCTTGGGGAGAACATAGGAATGAGACATGGTGCTCATGGTCAGGGTGAAGGCCAGGCTCTAACTGAGCAGAGAGATACCCATACAAGGAACAGTAGGCAATATCCAGCACACCATCTTAAATGTGTATACAGTGCACAGACTGACAGGCAGTGTAAGCATTAAGGAGAGCCAGATAAGGGTGGGAGAGGGGTTGTGGCAATATAACCCACCATCCTTATTTAAAACTGGAGATGTAGCAGCCTTAGGATTGCTAACTGAAGTGGCTCAGCTTGGACTGACTCCTGTTTCTGGTACTTATTCTACTTGGCTAGGTTTTCTTAATCTTGAAACTATTGCCATTTGGTGCCAGGCAGTTCTTTGTCATGAGGGGCTATCCTTTGCATTGTAGGGTGTTTACAGTAACCCAGGCCCCTACCCCCTACATGCCAGTAACACTTCCTTGCCATTTGTGACAATCAAAAGTGTCATTGTCCAAATTCACCCCCAAGTGAGAACACTGCACTAGACCAGGCTGGTTATCAAGAGATTATAAGGAAAGGTAGCAATAAAGGCAGGGGATGAGAAAGTAAAACACAATATCCATTTTAGGGGATGGGCAGGAAACCAGCCAGTCTGAGGGAACCAATGTATATTAGTGAATAACTGAACATATAATTAAATAGGCAAAGTGGGATAAGACTCTGGAAAAACAGATGCACTCAGACATAAAAGGAACAATGAAGTCACTGTCAAGTTTGGGTAGGGAAATGGCATGATGACACAACCTTCAAAGGAGATAGGCTTGTGGACAATATAAGGGTAGATTTTATGCAGGACATACTAGATTCAGAGAAATGAGTTGCAAAGAACTAACAGTACCCTTCATAGCTAAGGGAGGGGAATGGGATGGTGGCCATAGTGACAGAAAAGAATGGGAATAGATTAAATATATTTAAGGAACATGGACAGGACTTGTTTTGATATGGAAGGTGAAGGAGAAGAATGAATAAAAATTGACCGAGTTTGGGACCCTGCATGACCACTAGAATGGGGTTACAAGTAACAGGAGTGGGAAAGTCAAGAAAGGAAGTCAGGTTTCATTCATCAGCAATCATGAGAGTCTTCCTAAAAATATTGGATTTGATGTCACGATGAGACATCCAAATAGAAATGAGCATTAGACAAACAGAGAGGAAGACCAGGGTGTTAAGATAATCATTCCACATTTATGAATCCCAAATGTGGAGCTATAATGTCAAAATGGTGACGTCAATTTTGTGGATGGCCTGTGGGTTTGATAATCTCTTATTTGTAAATACCACTTATACCAAGTGTAAAGAACCTTGACTCCCAAATTAAAACAAAAAACAAAACACCTACATGGCCACAGTTTTTTTCCAATCCTATTAATTTCTCAGTTAGGCATTCTCTCCTGAACAGCATATAGGATACAGGCTGAGAAAAGAAGATTGTTTCTCTGAGGATTTTATGTTTTCAGATACCATCTTCATCCAGAGGGATTTATTTACTGCCAAATTAAACTCAACCTATGGCCAGTACTGCACAAAGATAACAGCACAGATGTGGTCCCTGGCTTCTAGGCCCTTCCTTACATAAATCAGTAAAGTATTTACAGAAAGAATAAAAAATTGTAAACAATGCCAGAATAGGAACTATGTACCTCATGTTCAAACTGAAAGCACTGGGGACAGAGTAGTGTGGAGGAGAGAATTCCATAATCATACAAAATGGCACCAAATGCAATGCAGTGCCTCCCCACTAATTTTAATTTCTCTTCTCCTTTGTCTCTCACATTGTCTCTTCTCACTTTGTGTGTCCTCCCCCTCAGTCGCAGTCCTTCACAAGCACACCAGTCACATGAGATCAGAGGCTCGTCCTATCCCACTATGATGGCATCTTCACTTATTACATCTTCACTGACACTGTTGCCAAGCAAGTTTTCATTCAGAGGTTCTGGAGGGTAGGACTTCAACATACATATTTGGGGGGGACACAATTCAACCCCTAATACTGCTCATCAATATGCTTCAGTTCGGGTGTCTTCAGGTGTCTTTATTTACTAGTGCTTTTGAAAGGACCTTGCCTTTGAGAGAGAGGAAATAACTAGGGAAATAAGAACTTGGCTGAGTGTTTAGTGCACCAGATCTTCCTTCTTGGGGGCAAACTCCCTTTCTCTGACTGTGGGTGGATTTAGGATTCCCTTGGAGGTGAAAGCCACTGCAGGAAATTCTGCATATACTCAGCTCTTTCCATAAAGAATTACATTGCCTTCCCTGTTTTATTTTCTTTACTCTTCCCCTCCAACTTCATCTCAGTTCCTTGTTCTTTTTAAAAAAAAGAAAAAAAAATACTATTGTTTTCATTGGCATTTCTTCCCAACATGGGGGAGAAAACCAACGGCCAAGAGGCTTAGCACACTTTTCTTTGTCGCCCACCTTTTCTTCTGTTAGAGGCACCTGGAGGCAGGCCAATGTTTACGTTGACCACAGAGTAAAACAAAGCATAATACCAATGCACACATTCTCCTACTTCACGCATACCAACGCATGCATCCCCCTGGGTGCAGGAAGAATGTGTAAGCCATCAGAACTTGAGTGAGTGCTCTGCTGCTTGAGAGAAACACCAAGACCATCTGCCTTCTTTCTCCTCTGGCCACAGGCAGTCACCTGGGCCTGGAGGGAATCTGGATGGGAGAGAGCTTTGGGTTTCATTTCTGGGAAAAGATGGAAGCTGAGAGGGGACCAAATAGGTAGGACTCTCCCTCCTGCTCCTCCACAGGACTGCAGGCTTCCTCATTACGCCAAACTGAGAAGCAGTCTGGTCTCAGCAGCCTCACTTACCCCAGCCCTTGTCTACCTTCCTTCTCCTTATCTTTCTTTTCCAGCAGACCTACTAGTGTTTGGGAACCAGAGCGTTTTAATTTTGGAAAGCCGAACCACCCCACCAGGAGCTGTTGCCGCCAGCGCGGCGGGCGTCCCACGCGCCGCTTGGGGGGTGGGGACTCGGCACCGGCCCTGCCAGTCGGTTGAAACGATCAGCTTTATGGGTTGTGATTACTCACAGATGCTTTATTCTCAGCTATATGTACAATTTTTAATTTCAAACAAAGCTTTCTGAAAACCAAATTAAACACTTTCCCTGTCTTTTTTAATGCTTACCATTAATATTTTTTAAGGAGCAAATGAAAAAAGTTTCAGCATCTCCAACAGTGTGTTCCATGAGTTTCCTGGTGGGAGGTGATAAAGGCATTTTTTTAAACTAACTAAAAATGGTTAGCCACAACACCATGAAAATATCTCAGAATGTTTTAAAATGAAAAAAACTCTGTGACATGGAAATAGCAATTTAGAAGGAAGGGGTCCAGGGTTTGCTGGCAGCTTTGAATGGCTGATTTTAGCTTTTCCTGGACCTCCCTCGTGATTTCCACACCAATTTCCATCTACATCAAAAAAGCAAGCCTCCTGAGGCACAGAGGGGAAAATGTATGGAACCATTTGTTATTTTGGACACAGATGATTCCAACTGAGGGAGGACATTAAAATGTTTCAAGAAACACCGCCTTTGAAATACAGTAATAGATTCACATCTGTACCACTCTTCCATAACATAAACCCCCTCAATAGAGGGTAAACCCTTTGGTGACTCTGTGTGCTTCAGATCCCACCCCCCACGCACCTTTTTAAGTAACAGACTTTAGCCTTTACTGATGCTGAACAGCCACTCGTGCCACCCACAGACCTAAGCATAAAATTATGGTAGACCACATCATTCTAAAAACTTCTACCATTTCAAACTTTTCTGGTGGAAGTACACTGCTGTGCTACATATCCCCAGAGGAGGATTAACACTGCACTTCTAACCTGCTTTGCGGCCCTCGAAAGAAGGATTTCAGAGGAAACTAAAAATAATGTCACCTGATTTGCATGTCCAAAATAGAGGTGTGACCAAGGAGACTTAATTATTATTTCATGCTTCTGCAAATAATAGGGAATGAAAATGTGAGTCCCATCATTCCAGCTGGTAATGACCTGAACTATTTTATTGATGTGCTGATTTTCCATGACCATCTTTCTGCCTCCCTTCTCCTCAGTGGTTTGCTTTGCTGCCCACAAACCAGCGTACTCAAGGGTTCCCACCTGAACATCTTGCTACGTGCTTATATATTCTGGTCACTCTTTAATTTTTGTTTGTTCAAGCTCCCTCTTACTGAGGGGGAGCTGCTTAGGGCTTGTAACCTTCTCCTGGAAGAGACGGAGGATGCCAAGGGCTGGGAGAGAGCAGAGGAAGGCAGAGTAAGATGCTGCTGTGCATTTCAACTAGTTTACACAAGCCACCCCAGAATAACAGAAAAGAGCAATGAGCTGAGATATGCAACCTGTAGTTCAGCCCTACCATATTCTGCTGGGATTATTCAAATTTAAGTGAAACAACTTAGAAAGATTCAGGTACATTCTTAGGCGCCAGGCCAAAGGAGAGCTAACCCCTTTCTCTACTTTCTACCTCTTTGTTACTTTGGGAGGAAAATCTAGTCCTGATATGAAGAGATTGGCCTAGAGAGGTCTGCCGACAGTGAACGTCTCTGTAAAGTTGAGAGAGATGGATTTTTACTCAAATATAGTTCTCTGCTTCAGACGGTCTTCAAAATGTGGATGAAACCACCAGTTCTATTTCACTGGTCCTTAATGGTACTTGATCATTCTCTAGGTTTTTCCAACAGATGATGCTCATCTTTGGAAGAGTTTCTGCTGTTTCTCTCAGGTAACAAATGAAATGGGTTTGTTGTTGCTTTGGGAAGGGGGGCTATGTTTCCTCCTGCCTCAAACAAACTCTCTGGGACTATCCAAATACATACCCTGTGTATCCCATTCCAGATATGGGGGCTCCTGCCATGTGGCCTTTGAGGCAGCTGTGAATTGATCCAGGTGGGCTGACTCCCCATGGGGTGGTGATGCTGTATTTTTGCACTCCTGCAAAATAGCTTTCGGTGGCCCTTAGGCTACTGGCGGTTTGCCTTTGGTAACCCCAAGCACTCCCCAAACCTCAGATCAAAATCACTCAACTACTCTGAAAAGAAACAGGTAAGATACAGGTGCTGCCGTTCTTGTGTTTTAGATAAGGGAAGTGAGAAGCACTTAAGTGTGTGGTGATTAGAATGACTTTCATGGACAGACCACGTTCACATACATTTTGCTGGTTTGTTTTTCCTCTTCCTCTTTAGCATTTCATTACATGCTCCCTGAATTATGTCAGAACTTCCAGACTCATTCTGATTGGGCCATTAATCTACTGTGACTTCAACTCCTGGGATCACTTGACTTCTCTGGGCTTCAGTTTTCTCATCTGCCTGGTGCAGGGGTTGGATGAGATGGTTTCCAAAAAGCTTGCCTGAGTGAGCGAATACTCCATGATTCTCTGACATCCTGTTTTCATACCATCATCTATTTTTAAGAGGAGGGGAATATGGATAAAGTGGCAGTATTTTATTTCCCAAAGCTCTGATTAAACTAAATTGGCAAAGTAGGGAAATTCTCTCTACTCTTGTCTCCATATATAACAGCATAAGTTGTTAACTATATGCAAGGAGACATTTCTTGGGAAAATGTGAAAAACATAAATGTGGCTGGAACCCTTTTATAATGCATACATATGATCTCTATAAAGTGGGTGATCTCTGTTCTCTTGCAGTCAGAAATCATAAAGAAAAAAATCAATGAGCTGCTAGAAGGGTTGTGTTAGTGCCCTTAATGAGTAAAACGGCAGAGTAAAAGTCATAACAGAAATATCATGAATTGACTCAGGAATACTATTTGGTGCCTGGTCTTATTCTGGTGGTATAGTGCTCCAAGTTTATGACAGTGCAGTGGGGGACTTAATTTGGGCTAATTACTCTTCATGGTGAATTGAGGGTTTATTGCCTTTTTAAAAAGTGGGTGGTGAAAAACCAGTTCACATACAACATCCTTAGTTTTGGGTGTCCTACAAAGATGCCTTTCAGAATGGACGCAGCAACACTCTGGAATAGAATGGCTGCTATTTTGTGAGGCCAACAAACATCTGTATTAACCTTGATGCTCACACACAGTCAGCAAAGTGGCCTGACAAAGCTTATCAGCCAGGGCCACCATGCCAGGGCAGCTGGGACGCCCGCGCTCCAGGGTGTGTGTCTACTGCTGTCTCCAGTGCTGAGACAGTGCACGAAGCATGTACTCCATCAGCGTTTGCTGAATGAATGAGAAGCCTGTGTAATCTGCTCCCTGCTCCCCTCTCCTTGTCACTCTCCTCCAGCCACTCTGGCCTTCTTCTATTTCAAGAAATGTACCAAGTTCCCGCCCTGCTCAAGGCTTCAGTTTGAAATCCCTGTCCCTTTATGTCTGGCTAACTTCCACCTTCCTCCAGACCAAGCCTCATTCTCTCAGGTTTTCCATAGTGCTTTTATTTGGTCCCTTGTAATATTTTTTTTTACAGCACCAAATTCTTCTCTTTCAGAGGATTCCTGTATTTATAACTGTTTGTGTGAATATTACTTTAGCGTTGGTTTCTCCCATTAGACTACTAAGGTCCATGGGGGGAGAGGGTGCCTTTGTTTAAAACTGTGTGCTCCATAACCACTTCAGTGTCTATATGTAAGGCATTCTCAAAACCTATTTATCTTAAAAATTATTTCAGAGAAATCATTGGCATGCTAAAATTAAACTTATTTATTCTAATTATTGAATACACGTGGACACTTTTTAAAAAAGGGTAGACAGTGAAAAGGAGGTCCCCAGTTTCTATTCCCACAGGCAACTTCTGCTGCATTATCTATATATCCTTCCAGAGTCTGTGAGAACGAGAACATATTCCATCGTATGTCCAATGAATGTTCTTTGCTGAATTAATGGATCACTCCTATTATCACAAACCCATTGTGAACATTTTTCAGGGGGCAACTGGATGAGAGCTTTCATTCTGTGTGTAAAACTACAAAGTAAGTCTTACCGAGGCAACAAAGAAAAAGATAATTTAGCTAGCTCAGAAAAAAACCTTTTCATATTGATTCTTTTTGTCTTTGTTTATGCTCTGGATCAGAAAATAAACGTGAATACATGTCACCCAACACCTATAAAGAAATGAGATTTCTTTAATGAAGTAACCAGAAAGTTTCTTTCCTCAAGAGGTAATTCCATTTTTAGCCTCTTCTGCGGCAACAGAAGTCTAATGAAAGAGGAATCCTCCGGGTTCTTAATTGGGATGCATAGCCAGGAGCGGGGTAAGGCTGTCCTATAGGTCTCCTGGGGACTCCCAGCCCAAGCTGCTCTGCTGGATCCAAGGATATGGTCACACAGGGTTCTAGGTCAGCCAACCATGGAATGAAAACCACAGACAGCTTGCTTTGCTCTGGCTTCTGTGCTCTGATGAGAGGAGTGTAATGTCTGCTGGCTGTGCACTCTTCCACGGACCTCATTGGCCTCTCCCAGGGAAGCCACCCAGGCCTGCTCTGAGTGGGGCCCCAATGCCTATACTCATTCTGAGGGCTGCTGCAAGAGTACCACCACCAGGTGGTTTAAACCAAGAGAAAATCTTCCCTCACACTTCTGGATGCGAGAAGTCCAAGGACCCTGCTGACACACGATCCCTCTGAGGCTCTAGGGAAGAGTCTTTCCTTATCTTTTCCAGCTTTTGCTGTTTCCAGCCAGCCTTAGCATTGCTGGCCTTTTCCTGCATGTACATCCCCCGTGTGTCATCCATGGCTTTCCTTTAAGGACACCAGTCACTGGATTTAGGGTACACCTAACCCAGTATGACTTCATCTTGACTTAGCTAGTAGTAACTGCAAAGGGTGTATTTCCAAGGAAAGCCCTGCCCTGAAGCTCCCTGTGGATTGACTCTTTGGGGGAACACCATGCAACCAGTCCAGCACCCGAGGCAGATGACTCGTGACCAAGAAAAGCCACAACCAGCACCCATCTGGTGTCTCCATTAATTTGGATGCTCCCTCTGAGTGTTGCTGCCGCCCAGACCATGGAATGGGCATCTTGGTGTGCCTCCTCCGGGAACTTGCAGTTTAACCCAGCACTCCCTCAAACTCTTAGTTTTTAGATAAAGTGTGGTTTTTATTGCCTTTCACCCAAATCTACTGATCCTAACAAAACAGGGACAACAGAGCTCCACCCCACACTGGAGTCTTACACGGTTAGACAATCTCTGAGCTGAGGCCCACCTGCAGCAGGGCCTTCCCTAATGGAACCATTGGTCTCGGCTGCATTGCGCTATTCACAGAAAAGTGGCTCTCTGTTAAAACCCTGATAGCACAGTGACACACACAGCAGCCCACAGGAGCAGTGAGACTGTCCTCCCTGAGAGGCAGGGGCACCCTGGGTGGCACTCTGTGGGAGCTATGAATGGAGCAGGTGGCTTTCCCTCCTTGAGTGGTCAGCCGGTGGAAGCTGCTGTGCTCCCGGGATGGAAACAAGCTGGTTTTGCTGACAGCACCTGTACACAGAAGATGCCAACTTCAGAGTGCACTGTACCTCCAGAGACAGATCAAGTGGGTCCTGTGAATGTGGAAATCAGAATGCTGTGGGGGAGCATCGCGCGCACACACACACACACACACACACACACACACACACAGCTATCCTGTCACCTGCATAGCCAGTGGCTTGTTCTGTTCTTACAAAAGGAGCTGACATTTCATAAGTGGTAGGTAATAAGCAATCTTCCTAAGTAGAGGCCTTTTCTGAAAACACTACACTCTTATCCAAGCCTGTGTACTTAGTTCACTCCCAAATCCTGGGCCTGCAACTTATTAGTGGTATTGCCCGATTCTTCAGAAAATATCTAAATACCTCATTATGAGACATGGCCTCTCCATTTATGAGCATAAATTCTTAGGTAAAATAGCAACGAGATGTTAGTAGAAACAGCTTAATTCATCCAACGGTGTTTGATTATCCAATATGCTCACTTACTCTGCTCACTATGTGGTTACCTGCCAGACTGAATAAGTTGGGGCTCTTCTCGGCCCTTAAACTACAAAAACAAAGCCACAGATGCTCGATCATGCCAAGCCAAAACCGCTTGACAATGAACCCCAAAGAAGCCTGCCAACTATTTTAGGGTCTGCTCTTTGGGCAGGTCATGTGAGAGAATCCCCTCTGGAGTAAAACATTTCCTTGACGGGAGACAATGTGAAATGCTCCATTTCTGAACAACACAAGGAGAAGGGCAGAGCTTCTCTTGGGAGTGAGGCTCATCTACTTTGGTCAATGTATCACTTGGCTGTCAGAGAGATGCTGTCACCTTAACAAGCATGGGAAACAGAGACAGTAGAAATCAATGGTCCAGCAGTTACAGAAATGGGATAATGCTTCATTAGCCTGGATGGCATCATGCATTGACTCAAATGTGTTAATAAAATGAACATTTCAAGAGATGAAAGCAGAAGCCCCCAATGTAAGAGATGATGGGGAGAGAAAGTGTTGGATTTTGGAGAGACTAGGGAGTCCTGCTGGACAGCAGGATGACAATGCGGGATGGAGAAAAGGACTTTTGCTTGAGAATTGAGAATCAAAAGAAACTTCTTTTACATCCTTGCTCTGCCACTCGCTAGCTTTGGGCCCTTACGAAAGCTCTTTCATTTCTGAGGTCAAATTTTCTATAAAATGAGGAAGAACACTGAGTGAGAATTGAAGAAAATATATAGTGCTATTAGTAATATAAAGTAAGTTAAGGAGAAAATTATGCAATGGTCAATTGTCAAATTCTACCATGTATGAAATAAGCATGAGGTAAAAGGTACTGCCACAAAATACTTATATGCAGTCATAATAGAAACCTGACATTTCTAAAGACCACAAAGGCCTCCCATTTGATGGAAAGATAAATGACACACACACATAAATACACTATATACATATACAAACACACAGTACATATAGTATGATATTATGAGCACATACATATAAATGAGTAATACCTAATTTGAAGTCAGAATGTGTCCAGGGTAGAACAGAGAACTTTGGATGCTGGTCCTGCCATCTGTAAACTTTACTTCCCAGAAAAAATGTATTTTGGTGAAGATTCACAGGTTCTTTTGAAATTGATTCACATTGACCAGTGCACTTTGGAATCTGCTTTTGGGACCTTCCTATGAACTTCTAGCAGGTAAATTAGAGCATAGGGCTCTTCTAGTTCAAGCTGCTACAGAAGAAATCAATGTTTTTTTGATGAAGATTTTATATAATAAAGTATGCAAGATTCGGGTCACGATATGAGAAAGAAAGAATTCAGGTAAAGGTTTGTTTGGACATTTACACAGTTGAATAAAGTCTCACCTATAGTATTCAGAGATTATTTTTCCCTTACACAAATTTGGCCTTCATGAAGTGGACTCAAATTATTAAGTAGAAAATTCTACAGGAATGTCTGAGTTTTTCACCTTCCTTCTTCCTTCAGGTTAGCTTTATTATTCAAATGACAACAGTGTTGAATTCAATTAAACATTTATGCAGCTCTTACTGTATACCAGGCATCATTTTGATGCCGGGGATATAACAGTTAATGGAACAATCAGCTGACTTTTTTTGTGAAGGGCCAGATAAATATTTTAGCCTTTTGGACCTTATAGTCTCTGACGCAGCTAGCTAGCTCGGCTGTGGTAACACAAAGCAGCCAGAGACAATATGTAAATGAATGCAAATAGCTGTGTTTCAGTAAGACCATTTACAAAATCTGGCAAGAGGATTTGTCCTACGAGTCATTTTGCTGATTCTTTTCCTCATGAGCCTACATTCTAGGGACAATGGAACCTACATTCTGGGGATGGAAGACAGGTAGTAACAAAATAAACTGCAATTTAAAACAGGGTGGTCAGTGTAGGCCTTATTGAGAAAGCTACTTTTTAACAAAGATTTGAAGTTAGTAAGAGTTGCATGTGAGAGAACATTCTAGGAAAAGGACTGAAGGCACAAAAGCCCTGAAGAGTAAAGAAGTTGAAGCCAGCGTGACTGAAATAAAGCAAGTGAGAAAAGTAGGAGAGGAAAGGCAGATCATACATAGACCGTCGTAACTGGGAGGCTCCAATGGAAGATACTGAGCAGAGGTGTGGTCTGGTATCTGTGTCAAAAGGGTCACTGCTGAAGATACACTGTAAGGCAGAAAAGCAGGGAGGCCAACTAGAGGATGTTGCAATACTCCAGGTGAGAAGCAAGTGGCCTGAACCAGGATAGAAGATGGTGTAAAGCCTGCACTTCTGGTTTTATTTTTTTATTTTTTTTTAGGAGAGCAAGGTACTGGCTTTTATTTAGAAATAAAGTGAAAGGACAGAACTCCCTGCTCACACCAGAAGGGGATAAGAGAGTCCGACTTCTGGTTTTATTTTGAAA
Organism: Manis pentadactyla; assembly: GCF_030020395.1. NCBI lineage: Eukaryota > Metazoa > Chordata > Mammalia > Pholidota > Manidae > Manis > Manis pentadactyla. The sequence continues at coordinate 103,505,331 of NC_080021.1, forward strand.
GTAGAGCCCATAGGACTTTTCTAAAGGGTATATGTGGCTCATGATTTTGAAGCTTTGTTAAGACACTTAACTGCTAGAAACTTAATTTTGCAAGTCAATGCAACAAACAAATATTTAGTATACTGTATATGTTTATAAGTAAAACAAAAGCAGAGAAAGTGAGTCAAGTTTTCTATATTTCCAGCAATTAATATTGACACAATGATTAAGATAACCCATTTTCTTCTGAATTCATGATTTTCATTCTAAAGCAATTCCAATTTATCATGGTGAGGATTCACCTATGCTGAGTGGTTTCCACAAAGTAAATCTGATATGGCTCTAGGCCAGTTATTTGCTCCTATAGAGAATGTATCCCAATGTGGTTTCCACAGATTACCAGTGTGGTATGATGCTTAGGGAAAAGTGTTTCTGTGGTCAGATGGCCTTGTATAACATACCGTCTTCTCAGAGATCCAAAATACACACTAATAAGGTAGTCTCTGCAATCCCACAGGAAGGAAAATCTCTTCAATTATGAACCTCTCTCCCCAGCTGCAACCTTTTCCACTTGCTTCTACCTTTTCTACTAGCTCCTATCTTAACTGAAAAAAAAGTCAATAGAATAAGGATGCACAGAATGTTTAACTTATAGGAAACAAATCTAGATTTCTAGATCTAAGATCATTATACAATTTATTCTGAAATAATCCTGCCTTATCTCACAATGTAGGTGCAAGAACTAAATGCAATTATATGCACAAAAGCACTTTACACACCATCTTTAAAAATATCTGGCAAATGGACAAGACTAAAGTTTCACATAGAGGAGAAGTCTAAGGAGAGACATTTCAAACAAGGAATAAAAAAGCCATCCAACCTCACAGGCTCACAGCACTGGAGCAGAAGCTACCCTGAGAAGCTGTAAAGCATCCCCAGTGACAACCAACCTCATCACTGTGCTAAAAAGGTCAGGTTATCTTCGTTAAAAAGCCACCTTTTGAAGAGAGTGACAGCACCAACATGGCGACACAGGTTCCTCTCGACTTTGCTCCTCCTCACAAGAACAACTAACAATTACTCATGGGCAAAACACCCTGAGAAGATCCTAGAACAGAAAAAATAGACTTTAAAGATGGTAAAAAGCGAAAAAGAAGGTCATTATATAATGATGAATCAATCCATCAAGATAATACAACAAATGTAAATACTTATACATACAAGAATGGATCAACTAAATATATAAAGCAAAAACTAACAGTGCTAAAGGAAAAATAAATGGCAATACAATAATAGTTGGGGGCTTTAATATTCCACTCTCAACAATGGATAAATTCTCCAGATGGAGATGGAATAAGGAAACAGTGGATTTGAACAACACTATAGACCAAATGGGCCTAACATATATATACAGGAATCTACCTGATGATAGGAGAGTATACATTTTCCTGAAGTGCACAAGGAACGTTTTCTACAAAGGACCACATATTAGGCAAAAAAGTCTTAGCAAATTCAAGAAGACTGAAATCATACCAAGTATCTTCTCTGACCAAAATGGTATGCAACTAAATCAATTAACATAAGGAAAACTGCAAAACTCATAAATAAATGGAAATTAAACAACTGTCTTTAACAATCAATGAGTCAAAGAAGAAATCAAAAGGGAAATAAAAAATATGTTGAGACAAAAGCTGAGAGAATTTACCTCCCATAAACCATCTCTACAGTCTATTTTGGAGGGACTGCTATAGATGGAAGTGTTTCTAAGGTTTAATAGCTGTCATCAGAGGTAATAAAATCACAGTAAAGAAAGTAGAACAGCTAATTACTAAGCAAATGCAAAATTAAATGAACTATCCCCAAAGTCAATCAAGGAATAGACAAAGAGTACAGAATATGAAACCTAACACATAAAGAATGGAGGGGAAAGAAAAAGGAGCAGAAAAAGAAAAGAACCTTTAGATTGTGTCTGTAATAGCATACTAAGTGGGTTAAGTTAGACTCTTAGATAGTAAGGAAGTTAACCTTGAACCTTTGGTAACCACGAATCTAAAGTCTGCAATGGCAATAAGTACATACCTATCGATAATCACCCTAAATGTAAATGGTCTGAATGTACCAATCAAAAGACATAGAGTCATTGAATGGATAAAAAAACAAGACCCATCTATATGCTGCCTACAAGAGACTCACTTTAAACTCAAAGACATACACAGACTAAAACTGAAGGGATGGAAAAAGATATTTCATGCAACTAATAGAAAAAAACAGGAGTTGCAGTACTTGTATCAGACAAAATAGACTTCAAAACAAGGTCACAAGAGACAAAGAAGGACATTACATAATGATAAAGAGGTCAATCCAACAAGAAGATATAACCATTATAAATATCTGTGCTCCCAACATAGGAGCACCTATGTATGTGAAACAAATACTAACTTAATTAAAAGGGAAAATAGAATGCAATGCATTCATTCTAGGAGACTTCAACACTCCACACACTCTGAAGGACAGATCAACCAGACAGAAAATAAGTAAGGACACAGAGGCACTGAACAACACATTAGAACAGATGGACCTAACAGACATCTACAGACAACCTACATAACTCTATATCCCAAAGCAGGAGAATACACATTTTTCTCAAATGCATATGGAACATTTTCAAGAATAGATCATATACTAGGCCACAAAAAGAGCCTCTGTAAATTCAGAAAGATTGAAATTGTACCAACAAGTTTCTCAGACCACAAAGGTATGAAACTAGAAATAAATTATGCAAAGAAAATGAAGAATCCCACAAATACTTGGATTGGCTTCACAACATGCTCCTAAATAATCAATGGATCAATGACCAAATAAAAACAGAGATCAAGCAATATATGGAGACAAATGACAACAATAATTCAACACTGAAAAATCTGTGGGACACAGCCAAGGCTGTGCTAAGAGAAAAGAATATTGCAATACAGGCCTACCTCAGGAAAGAAGAACAATCCCATAAAAACAGTCTAAACTCACAATTAATGAAACTAGAAAAAGAAGAATAAATGAGGCCCAAAGTCAGTAGAAGGAGGGACATAATAAAGATTAGAGCAGAAATAAATAAAATTGAGAAGAATAAAACAATAGAAAGAATCAATGAAAGCAAGAGCCAGTTCGTCAAGAAAATAAACAAAATAGATAAACCCCTACCCAAACTTACCAAGAAAAAAACAGAGTCTACACACATAAACAGAATCAGAAATGAGAAAGGAAAAATCACTATGGACACCACAGAAATACAAAGAATTATTAGAGAATACTATGAAAAATTATATGCTAACAAACTGGATAACCTAGAAGAAATGGACAACTTTCTAGAAAAATACAACCTTCCAAGGCTAACCAAGGATGAAACAGAAAATCTGAACAGACCAATTGCCAGCAATGAAATTGAACTGATAATCAAAAAACTACCTAAGAACAAAACTCCTGGACCAGATGGCTTCACCGCTGAACTTTACCAAACATTTAGTAAAGATCTAATACCCATTCTCCTTAAAGTTTTCCAAAAAATAGAAGAGGAGGGAATACTTCCAAACTCATTCTATGAGGCCAGCATCACTCCAATAGCAAAACCAGGCAAAGACACCACAAAAAAAGAAAATCCCTGATGAACACAGATGCAAAAATACTCCACAAAATATTAGCAAACTGAATTCAAACATACATTTAAAAAATTGTCTATCATGATCAAGTAGGATTTATTCCAGGGATGCAAGGATGGTACAACATTTGAAAATCCATCAACATCATCCACCACATCAACTAAAAGAAGGACAAAAACCACATGATCATCTCCATAGATGGTGAAAAAGCATTTGACAAAATTCAATATCCATCATGATAAAAACTCTCAACAAAATGGGTATAGAGGGCAAGTACCTCAACATCATAAAGGCCATATATGACAAAACCACAGCCAACATTACACTTAACAGCGAGAAGCTAAAAGCTTTTCCTTCAAGATCGGGAACAAGACAAGGATGCCCACTCTCCCCACTTCTATTCACCATAGTTCTGGAGACCCAGCCCATGGCAATCAGACAACAAAAAGAAAAAAAAGGCATCCAGACTGGCAAAGAAGAAGTTAAACTGTCCCTGTTTGTAGATGACATGATATTGTACATACAAAACCCTAAAGAATCCACTCCAAAACTACTAGATCTAATATCTGAATTCAGTAAAGTTGCAGGATACAAAATTGATATGCAGAAATCTGTGGCATTCTTATACACTAACAATGAACTAGCAGAGAGAGAAATCAGGAAAACAATTCCATTCACAGTTGCATCAAAAAGGATAAAATACCTAGGAATAAATGTAACCAAGGAAGCGAAAGACCTATAATCTGAAAACTAAGACACTCATGAGAGAAATTAAAGAAGATACCAACAAATGGAAACACATCCTGTGCTCATGGACAGGAAGAATTAAAATTGTCAAAATGGCCATCCTGCCTAAAGCAATCTACAGATTCAATGCAATCCCTATCAATACACCAACAGCATTCTTCACCAAACTAGAGAAAATCGTTCTAAAATTTATATGGAACCACAAAAGACCCTGAATAGCCAAAGCAATCCTGATAAGGAAGAATAAAGCAGGGAGGATCTTACTTCCCAACTTCAAGCTCTACTACGAAGTCACAGTAATCAAGACAATTTGGTCCTGGCACAAGAACAGACCCACAGACCAATGGAACAGACTAGAGAGCCCTGATAGAAACCCAACCATATATGGTCAATTAATATATGATAAAGAAGCCATGGACGTACAGTGGGGAAATGACAGCCTCTTCAATAGCTGGTGTTGGAAAACTGGACAGCTACATGCAAGAGAATGAAACTGGATTATTGTTTAACCCCATACACAAAAGTAAACTCAAAATGGATCAAAGATCTGAATGTAAGTCATGAAACCATAAAACTCTTAGAAGACAACGTACACAAAAATCTCCTGAATATAAGCATGAGCAACATCTTCCTGAATGTATCTCCTAGAGCAAGGGAAACAAAACCAAAAAACTCATGGGACTACATCAAACTGAAAAGTTTCTGAATGGCAAAAGACACCATCAACAGAACAAAAAGGCATCCTACAGTATGGGAGAATAATTTGTAAATGACATATCTGACAAGGGGTTAACACCCAAAATATATAAAGAACTTACATGCCTCAACACCCAAAAAGCAAACAACCCGATTAAAAAATGGGCAGAGGATATGAAGAGACAGTTCTCCAAAGAAGAAATTCAGATGGCCAACAGACACATGAAAAGATGCACAACATCACTAATCATCAGGGAAATACAAATTAAAACCACAATGAGATATCACCTCACACCAGTAAAGATGGTCAGCATTGAAAAGACTAAGAACAACAAATGCTGGCGGGGATGCGGAGAAAGGGGAACTCTCTTACACTGCTGGTGGGAATGTAAGCTAGTTCAGCCATTGTGGAAAGCAATATGGAGGTTCCTCAAAAAACTAAAAATAGAAATACTATTTGACCCGAGAATCCCACTCCTTGGAATTTACCCAAAGAATACAACTTCTGACATTCAAAAAGACATATGCACCCCTATGTTAAGTGCAGCACTTTTAACAATAGTCAAGACATGGAAGCAACCTAAGTGTCTATCAGTAAATGAATGGATAAAGAAGATGTGGTACATATACACAATAGAATACTATTCAGCCATAAGAAAGAAACAAATCCTACCATTTGCTACAACATAGATGGAGCTGGAGAATATTATGCTCAGTGAAATAAGCCAGGTGGAGAAATACAAGTACCAAATGATTTCCCTCATTTGTAGAGTATAGCAATGAAGCAAAACTGAAATAACAAAATAGCAGCACACTCACAGACTCCAAGAAGAAACTAGTGGTTACCAAAGGGGAGGGGTGTGGGAGGGTGGGTGGGGAGAGAGGGAGAAGGGGATTGAGGGGGATTATGTTTAGTACACAGGGATTTGGTGGATCATGGGGAAAACAGTGCAGCACAGAGAAGGCACATAGTGAATCTGTGGCATCTTATTACACTGATGGACAGTGACTACATAGGGGTATGGGTGGGGATTTGATAATGTGGGTAAATATAGTAACCACATTGTTTTTTCATGTGAAACCTTCATAAGAGTGTATATCAATAATACCTTAATTTAAAAAAGTATGTTGAGACAAATGAAAATGGAACACAATATACCTAAATTTATGTCATGTAACATAAGCACTTCTAAGAGGGAAGTTCATAGCAACAAAGAAGAAATATCTCAAATAAGCCACCTAACTTACGCCTCAAGGAAAGCTAGAAAAAGAACAAAGTGAGCCAAAGTTAGCAAAAGAAGGAAGTAATAAAGATTAGAGCATAAAGAAATGAAATGCAGGACAGATAAACAGGGAAGATTAACAACACTGAGGATTGGTTCTTTGAAAAGATAAAACAATCTTGACAATCATTTAGCTGGACTAACCAAGGAAAAAAACACAGAAGCTAAATAAACGGAACTGTAAATGAAAGAGGAGACATTACAACTGACACCACTGCATTGCAAAGGATCCTAAGAAGCTACTATGAGCAACTATATGCCAACAAACTGGACAACCTAGAAAAAAATGGAAAAATTCTTTGGAAAAAAACAATCTGCCAAGACTGAATCAGGAAGAAATAGAAAATCTGAACAGACCAATTACTAGTAAGGAGATTGAATTAGTGATCAAAAATTGCCCAATGAAGAAAAAATCCAGGAGCAGATGGCTTCACTGGTGAATTTTACCAAACATTTAAAGAAGAATTAACACTTTTGCTTCTCAAATTCTTCCAAAAAATCAAAAAGAAGGAAACACTCCCCAATTCATTTTATGAGGCCAACATTATTACCTTGATACCAAAACCAGAAAAGGAGATTACAAGAATACTACAGGTCATATTTCTGATAAATCTGATTGCAAAAGTTCTCAATAAAATACTAACAAACTAGATTCAGCATCATCTTAAAAGGATAATTCACCATGATCAAGTGGGTTTTATCCTAGAGATAAAAGGGTGGTTCAACATGCACAAATCAATGAATGTGATACATTACATTAATATAATGAAAGAAAAAAATCATACAATCATCTCATCAGATACCAAAAAAGTATTAAAAAAATTCAACATCCATTCATGATAAAAACTCTTAACAAATTAGGTATAAAAGTAACATGCTTCAATATAATAAACATGACAAGCCCACAGCTAACATCCTACTCAATGATGAAAGCTTGAAAGCTTTTTTACTAAGATCAGGAACAAGACATGGATGCCCACTCTTACCAGCCCTACTTAACACAGTACTGGAAATCCTAGCCCAAGCATTCAGGCACAAGAAATAAAAAGCATCATTACTGGAAAGGAAGTAAAATTGGCTATATTTGCAGATGACATGCTTTTATACAGACAGAGTCCTAAAGACTTCACCAAAATACTATTCGGTCTAATCAGTGAATTCAGCAAAGTTGTAAGATACAAATGAACATGCAAAGACATACAGAGACAACCTATAGAATAGGAAAAAATATTTGCAAATCATGTATGAAGTTAAGAGTCAAAACATGTAAAGAACTCATACAACTCGATAGCAAAAAAAAAAAGAAGGAAAGGGTATCTAATTTAAAAAATGGATAAAGAACTTTAGTAGACCTTTTTGCAAAGAAGATATATGCATAGCCAACAGGTACATAAAAACGTGCTCAATATCACTAACCATTAGATGAATGAAAATCAAAGTCACAATGAGTTATCACCTCATACCTGTTAGAGTGGCTACTATCAAAAAGATAAGAGATAATAAATGCTGGCAAGGCTGTGGAATATTTGAAAGTTGTTAGGAAGTTCTAAGAGCTCTCACCACACAGAAAAACTCATTTAAAAATCATTATGAGATGATGGATGTTAGCTTATTGTGGTAATCATTTCAAAATGTATGTAAAGCAAGTCATTATGCCATATACCTTAACCTTACACAATCCTGTATGTCAACTATATCTCAATTAAACTGGAACAGAAAGCTACCTTCTGAACTGTAGATATTTTGTTAATCCAGATACCAAGTAAACAAAAGAGTCCATGAAAAGATGAAAAAAACCACATTAGCGACAAAGGAAAAAAGAAGAGCCACCTTGAGATTTTGTATGAAATGTATTATTCAAGGATATTATTCAATTTGCCTTAAAAAAACACATTTAGTATTTTCTGATCAAAAAGTATATATGATCATTACAGAAAATTTAAAGTACAGAATAAGTATAAAGATACTTTTTTAAAACTAACCCACCATTCACAGATAATTTATCAGCCATAAAATCCTGGCTCACTTCCATTTAATTTTCCTATGTATGCATATTAAAAACACAATTTCCTTTTTACACAACTGGGACCATCCTTATATAGTTATTTGATCTTGCTTCTTTACTCAACTGGATGATATGATTATCTGCCTTTGCCCTTAGATATTGGTCAACAATTTTTAATGTCTTCCATAAAGATGCATCACCATTAACCCTTCTTCCATTGGGAGCATTTGCTTTTCCCGTGTTTCCATTGTGTATGCAATGCTATAAGCAAGTTTCAAACATAGCTCTTTGTGTGTACCCCTGATAACTTCCTGAGGATCAATTCCTAGAAATAAAAATTCTGGGTGAGAGAACACAATTTTAAGGTTTCATTACATATTTTCAAATGGCTATCACCTTTCTCAAGAGAAATTTATATTCCCAAAAGAACTGTGTAAGAATGTTTATCTAATGTTACTCCTGTACCACTTAATACTTGCCTTAAAAAAATAATTGCACATTTCTCACTGTTACATTTATTTTTTTGTTTGATTTGTATTTTTTGATTACTAGTGAGTCTAGATGTTTTTTTTTTTTTCATGTTTCTTGGAGATATTTCTTCTCTGTGAATTTGTGTTGTGTATTGCCCACATTTCTGTCCAGAATGCCCACCTTTTACAGAAATTATTCATAAGAGTTTATTGTGGTAATTTTGCAAATGCTTTGCCAGTTTAATTTTAGATGACTTCTTTCCAATTAACAACAGTAGAGATGTTGCTCTTCCCGAAATTTCATGAGTTAAAAAATCAATTTGAAAAATTCAGGCTGAAGAGATGATTGCACCAAGTCAAAGTATGTCAGCCCTACCCAAAAACAAGTGATGGCAACTGGCACCTGGGGATTCCTGTTCCCTCAGCGAATGTTCTCTATCCGGAAGTTACCCCAAAGTAAGATGGGTAGACTGGTGGCTTCTCTGATTCTGGGAAATGATTCTGTTTTCTTTTTTCTCTTTCTTTCTTTCATTTTTTTTTTTTTTTTTTGTGCTGTAATTCTGGCTTTTTACATATCCTAGTGGTTCTGGTCAGGAGGGCTTAGCTGTAAAACTTTGAACAGATAGTAATCCGTCTGAGTATGTTTCATGTGCATGCACCTTTCATTTCAAGGCATTTTGTGTTGGCTGCGCTCTTGGTTAGCACAAAGATTCTGCTTGGATTTCCACTTATATCCATATTACTGGTGGTACGAACCAAGCTGCCTATCACAGATGCTAAACAATTGGTTGTTTAATGACTCTGCAGCTGCAGTTTCTATACTGGGTATGGGGGAGGCTGTGCACATTTACTCAGCTTCCTTGGCATCTCCAGAGTCACTGAGAAGAATGCTCTGAGCTGAGATTTTTTGCAGTGACAAGAAACATACTTGAGTTTTTCTCTCCCCATTTCACAACTCTTTTCTACCAGCCACTGGCAGAAGTCACCATTTCTTCAGCTAACACATGCTCCTTTCCAAAATTTTTTGGCAGTCTCCTAGAAATTTGTTTTTCTGCTCCTTCCTAATTTAGAAACAGTCTTCAAAAGGAAAATATATATATACTGACAAATCAATGAGAGAAGAAAACTAACCATAATTTAATTTTGCTTTTCTTTCATGGAAAGTTTCAGTTTATCATCTACAACCAATGAAAATGGGCAATTTAGGCAAACAAGTAAAAAACCAAAATGTGTATGATCCAAGATCTAATTGTTCTTTATTCTGCTCAAGAAGGAACATGTAATACAAATTCAAGATATCATTAAAATCATTCGTAAGTTAACATAGTATCTCGGTGGTGAAGGAAAATTTTTAATAAAGCAAAATAATGAGTTCTGCGACTAAACAGAAGAGACAAGTGTGTTAACTGTGACATTATATATATATATATATATGATTATATGATTTAATTACTCTTTTGATAATAAGCAGCTTGGTGAACACCTATTCAAGGACTGAAACTTGCGACTATATGGAATTTGCAGTGGAATTAGAGTCTTGTTTCCTGCATTTTGCAATTTTAAGGAAACAAATGGAAATGGTTTTAAGAATTATAAAAATCTAACATCTACCAAAAGAATTTAAAAGCAAAGGCGGTCAACACTAGAAAGAGAAAGTGAAAAGGAAACCCCCCCCCCACAAAACACACACTGTATTTACTTGTGAGATTGTGCAAGAGAAGCGAATAAAGGGGGAAGTGACCAGCAGTCCAGCCCATGCCAACCCCTTATTTGTTCTTGGCTGTCAGAGGTTTCCGGCTGATCTTTTTTGACTTGTCATTATTTTTCTTCGGCGGTTCTGGGTTTGCCTGCATGTGTCTGCCGTAGAGGCTGCGAAGAAAAACGAAGGAAACTGTGAGATCTACTTTACTTAACACAAGATAAGCTTCTACTGATAAGGCTTCAAACAACAGCTTAATCTCTAGGAATATTCAATAAGCCAAAGATATGGAAAGATCACTTCTCTTTCCTCTGGGTCATGCACTTCATTTGAGAATTTTAAATTCTTTTGCACACACACACAAACACATGGCATACCATAAGGTCCAATTCCGGGCAAGTCTCTCACAAGTTCACATTCACTGGGCAGAGTGTGAAAACACCAAAGGAAGAAAAATCAAGGACTCTGAGAACCTGTGTTGCTTAGCTCAGCCATTTCAGATAGAGGTTCAAAAGGCCAGGAGTGTTTAAGTCGATAGTGACAAAAATTGGGGTAGAACTGAAGAGACAGAGTGTCCATTTACTGAAAAGGGAGCATCATGTCTGGCCAGAAAGCCCGGGGGCTGCACAGTGAGACAGAGCAACGGTGCCCGGCCTGCTCTGGCTGCTCACACATGACTGATGGTCCTAGGTGCGACCACACATCAATGCCACATCAATAAGCCCTGCTGATTAAATGTTGACAAAGTACCTTACAATTATAGTGGATGGCATTCATCGCAGAGCAGAGCTAGCCCTGTGGCTGAGAGGATTGAACTCAAAAGCAGATAGTAATTAATAGATAATTTACGAGTTAAGTCTGATTAAACTAAATTAAAAGCCACCCTAAAATAAAATGCAGCTCAAACTTACTCCCCTCATTGATAGAACTGTGCCCCCAAGGGAGCACAGTGGGTATCTCAGTTCCTCCAGAGGAGAGGCAATGTCTGACTCTGCTTGTTCCAACTGCCTTGTGCCAACTGACAGAGGGTAGACAGACTGACTTCCTTTCAGAGTGTGTCCCTTGTTCTGAGGTCCACTCAAGAAATCGGCACCCCCTCCTGATGCTTACATTTTGTCAAGCACATTGGTGGCCATGCACAGTGTGGCACTAGCCGGCACAGACCGATGCTGTTGACGACGCTGGCATTGAGTGGCAGCTGAAGGATGGCCCAGGCACAGAGAGCGGGTCAGCTGACTGAGGAGGTAGCCAAAGTTGGACGCCAGCGTTCTATAGGTCATAGTGCATTCTATCTTCTCCAGAGCATCTCCTTAAAAGTGGCATGAGCAGGGTCTTCCGAAAGTGGTCATGAAGACAGGTCCTTCTTCCAAAGAAAGCAGAGTGTGGAGGTGACAACAGATGGATTTACATGCCAGAGAATGAAGTCCAGCCAGGTGCTGGGAATGTTCTCCAGGAAAGGGAGGTTATCTCTTGGGTCAAGGAGGTACCACATTGTCTTAGGTAATATTAGAGCCTGCAAGTTACCCTTCAACTTTTGCAGGAGTTGGCTTAGGGACTTTTTGCTACTCTAATGGAAAAAGAGGCCCAGGCCTGCATCCCCAGAGGAGAAACATTCTCACCAAGGGAAACTGCTACCCAGGAAAATGGATCTATAAACTTAATTAAGTCCCTGCCTCACCTTTTACAAAGGCCACCAATTCCCCTGATGTCTCTTATGGACACCCTGGGGTCCTGGATCCCATGAAAAGAATCACTGGTTTAGGCAAAGTTCAGCCAGTCCAGTGTTACTGCAGTGGCTGCCCCATTCCTGGTGATGTCCCTGTCCCATTCCCTGGGACCTGTGACTGTCACCTTACATGGCAAAAGGGTTTCTGCAGAAGTAATGAAGGATCTTGAGATGGGAAGCTTGCTCTTCATTATCTGGGGGTCCAACCTGTGCACCCCCTTCCCTCACCCCTCCAGCCTCTTTCCCAGATGCAACCAACAGGAGGAAGTGGCAGCCGCAGTACTCATCCTTTATATGCCTCACCTTTGTCAACACACACTCTGTAACATGCTTCCTCCTCCAACAGCCCTGACCTTCCCCTCCTCCCAGGGGGTGTCAGGGGGCTCCGCACCGCCGGGTGACACACCCAAGACCTTGTTTCCAAGCTTCTCTCACCTGGCACAAAGCAAAGGCTCTGGGCTGTGCGATCACATGGTCTCAGTATCCTCCAGTTTACAGCTTTCTTACAGCCTCGTGTATTCTCTTCTGTATTTTCCAAACCCTTACCCCCATATGCGAAAAATATACATATTCTCACAGGCAACATCAAACTTTAAGGGTTACAAAAATCTACAGAAATAGACTCCACAGTTCACACACTTGGAAACCTGGCAATATTTAGGTGTTAGGAAAGTGGTATCAACAAAAATAAGAGGTCAGAGGCATGCAAAGAGATTTGGTAAGGGTTGCTATGCGCTCCATCCTGAACGAGTAAGAGCCGGTAGGCATGTTTTCCTCACAGGGTGGTGCTGGTGGTTAAACAGACCCAGCACCATGGCAAGCTCGCTGGAAGTGGTCAACAAACGCTTGTTGAAAAATGGACGGAGGTGGGGGGATAGTCCAAGTGGCTAAATGAAGGTAATTATATGCTTACTTCTGCAGGGCCTTTTCCTCTAAAAAAAGAGCATGGTATCTTCCACCAAGGCCAAATTCCCAAGCATCTCTGGAAGAAAGGTTTTAATCCTCTTTGAAGAAAGCAACTTAAGGCAGAGCTGAATGTAGCGCCCCACTTCCTTGGTAAGTCGACAGCAGGGCCGGGCTGACGCTGCTGTCCTCTGCATGGCCCTTCCCTCCTCCAGCTGTGTGGGCAGATGGGAGGGGGTGCTTCCCTAAGCAGCTGCTCCCACATGGAGACATCCCTGTAGTAGAGCAGTAACGACAAGCATCGTTGGGTCCACAAGTCTTGGGTTCTACTCCTGGCCCTACCATTGATTAGCCATGGGGCTTCCACTTGGTAAATAAGTGTGGCAGGCAGGATAGTGGCTCCCTAAAATGCCCGCATCCTAATCCTTGAAACCTGCGAACCTGTTTTATCACAAAAGGGACTTTACAGAGGTGATCAAATTAAGGATTATGAGCTGGGAAGACTATCCTGGATTATCTGGTGGGTCCAATGTATTCACAAGGGTGCCTATAAGGAGGCAGGAGGGTCAGAGTCAGAAGGAGATTTGAATGTGTGATGTTGCTGACTTCGAAGATCTCGGAGAAAGAAGCTTCCAGCTGAAAAATGCAGACAAACCTCTAGAAGCTAGAAAAGCAAGGAATGCATTCCCACGAGCACCTCCAGGAGGACATGACCCTGCAGATGCCTTGATTTCAGACTTCTGACCTTCAATACTGAAGAAAATACATTTGTTTTTAGCCACCAAGTTCATAGTAGGTTGTTGAAGCAACAATAGGAATTGATATAGTTAGCGAGCCTCTTTGGGCCTGACCAAGCAGCCTATAAAGAAGTCTGCTTAATTTCAGCAGGAAAAAATGGAAAATTTCTGGGATTGCAGCTCACAGCCAAGAATTGAGTTTTTAGCTTACTAAATGAAGAATTTTAGCTTACTAAAAACTAAGTTCCAGAAAGGACAACATGTACCCCAAGGAAAAGTGGGTGTTGTTTCTACAAGAAGAAGAGGCAATAGGCAGGCAAACTGTCCCCTTCTATCTACTCTGATTGACTGGACAGTCCCTGAACCTCCATCCTTTGTGCTAATGTGGTCCACGTTCTGAATGTACCCAGGATTTAACTTGCAGAGCTGACTGAGTGACAATGCGGAGAGGTCACTACCACTGAAAGTTTTATGGCTTGTGGCTCCTGAGAGGAGGGGGCACACAGCGCCACACAGGGCCACAAGGGGAAGCACCAGGAGACAGGAGGGGTGAAGAAGAGAGCCTCTCCCAGAGCCTTTACAGTGGTTGATGGGAAGGAATAGCTTGGAAAGGGTAGGCAAGTCAGTGAGCTCAGGGTTGGAGAGTTTGGATCATTTCCATGAGCTCTGGGGGTGGCCACCTGTTGGCATGGCCCTGGGTGATTTAGGGAATGGAAATACTGGCTGGGGGTGTGCAGACTACATAAAGGATGTGGCTGGAGACCCCTCCATGGACTCTGGATTGGTCGGTGTGCAAAGGCATGCTGGCAGGTAAGCTGTTTGGTGGCTCTGGGAATTAAGCTAGCCCTGGGAAGGGCAGCCTCTCCCCAGGATGTGAGATGTCAAAGCATTGCAAAATGCAGAAAATAGAAAAGCACAATTAATTAATGCAGCCTGCAGCCTTCAGGATGGGTTTTTGCCCTCCTGACCACTCCATCACCTCCTCTCCTGTACTCTTTGGCTTAGGGCCTTGGTGCATACAGCTTCTCTTGGCCATATGCTCCTTCCACTTCCTCCACCTGGGAAAACCCCAGCCAGCCCTCAGACCCTGGCTCAAGGCATTTCCCAAACTGGCATGTCCCCTCAGCATTCTGCTCAGGTGGCAACCATCCTGCCTACAGGGACCCACGGTACAGCCCCAGGGCACCCCTCACCTCTGCACTCCTGTGCCTGGCTGCCCCTGGAGGATGTGTGCTTTGGGAAAGTTGCCACAGTCTGATGTCCTCATCTGCAAAGTGAGGATGAAAATGCCCATGTCCCTCGCAGGGATTGAGGGAGATCAAAGCAGACACGGAAGAGGTTCTTGGCTGCGTAGGCACACAACAGGTGCTCACGGTCAGCTGCTGCTGCCTTTAACGTCTCACGAAGGTCCAAGACTCAGGCTAAGCTGGTCAGTTCCTTCCACTCCTCAGACACTGCCTCCACACAGAGCCTGGAACTCTGCTTTGCCACCACATGCCTCTGGAGCAGTCCCTCCTCAGGCAGGTTCCCTGTGAGCACTGAATCTGGTTATGGCAGCTTCAGAGTGCTAACAAAGGAAGCTGGGCTCAGTGTCACCAACGGGGCAGCAGCCACTGATGGGCAAAAGGCTCCACCCAGCAGATGGCGGGATCCTGTGGCATGGAGTCTTAGAAAACATTCTTTTCCCTGAAATCTGAGGTTCATTGGAGAATAACTGGGAGATGATTAAGGAAGAGAAAAAACAAAGCACAGTCTAAAGTGAGAGGAAGGATCGATTACACTCAGGCGTCTGATGAGCAGGCTTTGTCAGAAGCAAATCTAGAAGGTGAGATGCCTGCAGATGCTCAATGTGCTGTGGGCGATAAGCAAGCCCACACTACACAGCTCACCAGGGCTCCCCACCCTCATCCCTATGGGAGTGGGCCCTGCCCTGAGCAGACACCTCAAAAATCCCTGTTGAAGACCAGCTCTGCAGGAATCATGAAATGTTCTGTGGATTACTGGGGCCACAGACCAATCACTTCAGATACATCCTGTTAAAGCAGCCTGTACACTGGCCACTTTAGCTCCAGGCAACTGAGCACTACTGCCTGCTGACATCTAAGACTGCAGAGCAAAAAATTCTAACCCACCAGAATCAGAAAAAACTGCAACAAACATTAAGTAGTGTGATATGCATGTCTGGCTGTTACTGATATGTACATTTTATTTCATATGGGCATCTTCATTTTGGGGAAAAAATTCACCTAAGTCAAATGGTTTCTGTTCCATACAAGGATCTCTTGCAGACCCTCAACCCCTTCACAACTGTAGCTCTGAAGACCACTATGGACACCCCATTCCTTCTTGAAAATTTCCTCCCTTGGCTACAGTGCACTATCTGGGTCCTCATTCTCTCTCCAGATACCTCTGGGAAGTACCTCTTTCCAGATACTTCCTTCTGCTTCCGCTTTCTCTCTCTGTATTCTCAGTGATTATCTATCTCCAAACAGCAGCCCTCCAAGCCACCACCTCCTCTATTCCCTGCTGTGCCTTACTCCCACATGGACCCTTGCTATTAAATCCAATAAAAGTGCACTATTGTTGCCTGCCCCTACTGCCACAGGTCTGTCCCTCTACTTCTCCAGACCCTCAGGATTGAAATGATTAAGTCATTTTGATATCTGCCTCTTTTTGGCCACCCCACGAATCCAGTCTGACTATCTCTCTCTCTACAACAGAAATTCTTAACCTAACACCAGGGAAGTATCTGACACTCCAAGCAAAGCTGTATGTGCTTTTTTTTCAGCAGAAGGGGAACAGTTTTCATCAGCTTCTTCAAAGGTTCATAACTCAATGGATTAATCAGTTACTTTGTGGTGCTTATTTTTATTTTCATCACCCCATGATTTTATCCATTCTCTTCTACCATAATACAGACTCCATTGCATGGCCATTTGGTTATTATAATGGGTCTTCTTGGTCTCCCTTGCCTCCTCTAATGTGTCCTACACATGGTTGGCAGAATAACATCTTTGGTTTCCACATGGAAAGAGCATCCACTGTCCACTGGGCCAAGTACCCAGCCTGGAACATGGCAGAGAGCAGCCACAGAACATGCCACATACTACTTAATGCCAACGTCATCTTCCTGTTCACTAATGGGCCTAATTAAAGTAAGACTGGTCTGGAGGAAGGCAGTGTGCAGTACAGAAAAGACAGAGCACATATGAGTTCTACCACTTTCTGCTGAGTAACCTTGGAGGCCTCTCTCTCTCCAGAATATCTGTTATCTTAGCAAGATGGGAGCATCTGCACAGGTGCATGGCAATCCAACTGGCTTGGGCTCATTAAAGTGCTTTGAAGAAAAAAAAACTACATCAATCCGTGGCATGAAATGAGCCTTCCTGCCAGCCGGCACTCCTTTCTCTGTTTCTTACTGATCTTTGTTACTATTGCCTGGAATGCCTGCCTGGATCTCTTCTGCAATTCAGATCTCACCCATATTTTTAGGCTTTCTCAGCCTCCTCCCCCTCCCTAGCAATTTCTGCTTTCACAAAATCCTATGGGATTTATCAGGATTTCACCTATAGGTACTTGATCATACAGAGATTACTGCTTTTGGCTCCTTATTTCACAGAACCAGCAGAGTGCTTTGATAATGCCATGGGACCATTATGGCTTCCATTCATCCAGTGCTCACTTTCCTGCAATACAGTGATATAGGTGCTTTTATTATCTGCATTTTTCAAATGAGGACACTGATGCTTAGCAAGTAAGCCCAGGTCAAACCTCGGCAATTACTCCAAAGTTCAAACCCTGAAGGCACTAAGTTGTCTTGTCCACCACCTTTTTGGATTTCTCAGTTTCACCTCCTTAATAAGCCTAGCAATTTCTTGAGGGTGCGGACTATAGACATCCCTTCTTTTGTATTCTATACACTCAAGGCACTGCTAGAAGCACGTTGTGTGCTATGTAAATATTGTATTTCAGAATGCCAGGTATATGAGAAGTGCAATATGCTGTTCTTAAGTCATTTGCTGAAGTCATATGCCTCCCTCCTGTTGTTTTGGGTGTTTCCATGGAAAATCCTTATAAAGACCAAGAAAAGAACCAATTTTAAAATCTAAGTAGATGGCCAGTGACAATAATGGAGAGAAATAATTGTGTTTATAATCTGTAATCTATGGTAGGATGTTAAATTTAAAATCTCTGCAAATAAATCTGTGGACAAAGTGTGAAGCCCAGATTATTAATAAGCATTTGCAATATCTTTATTTATCCTATCTAGCAACTATGAGAGGCTGGTGACAGAACCTTAGCACATGAACTGCTGAGTCTTAAAGAAAAAAAAATAACAGTTACCATATTCCCACGAGAAGTCTGATTAATTCAAAAGGCAATGACTCTCTGAGATCAAACCTCCAAGAGATGGTTCCATGTAATTCACTAGTGGCATTGTGCATCTTTCACGTTCTTTTCTTTACAGCCTCACAACTCTCTGTCCCCAGCACAGTGTAAAAAACAAGTATAAACACACATGTGCAAGAAGCATCCATATAAATAGCCAAAGGAATTCGTAGCTGACTTAAAACAGATATTCAGCTACACAGAAATAAAAAATATAAGGCACATTTAAAAATATTCCATGCATTCTAGACTTGCTATCTGCCGCACTGGAGGAGACCCTGGCAGAGCAAAGCTAACAATCTCATGCACAAAAGATGCTCATTAAACTTCATCATCCTGTCTACTCTAATGATGCTTTTACTTAATAAAAATTCCCTGAGCAGTTGCAAGGATATTAGGCAAAGTCTTTGGTTATGTATCAGAGGGCCAAGCTGTCACCAGCAAGCATGCAGTTCAGGGAGTATGTTCCCTGGGGAAGGAGCAAATACAGCTTTCACCCAATACATGCAGAGAAAAATCAATAACTGTAACTTGCTTCCCTGCTTAAGCATTTAAGAAAATAGGTGATCCTTTTAAATTAAACTGCAAAGTGCTAAATGTTGCGATTTCTAGAATAAACTTAAAAGCAAGGAGAAACAAGTCTAAGGGCATTTATAAGTTTCCCAAACAAACTACTTCCTTAATAGACTTCATTCCTGAGGTGAATACTTTTAATGAAAAGAAGTATTTTATGATCTAGTACTTGGCATATCTGTAGAGATTAAAAAAGAGACATACAAACGTATGTGCTTGTGACACACGCAGATATATAAACTGAATCATAAAGACAAGGAAGTGAGGAATTAAAATACACTACTACTAAAATCTACTAACTTGAATCTAGTTCTCAAAAACTAATAGTAATTATCTAACAGATTCCTTAACATGGAAGCAGAGAAAACAAACATGGTGCCAGGCATGCACCAGCTGGATATTAATACTATATGATCACAAATTATTTGCTGATATTACATAACCCATTTTAAATTTCACATCCTATTAAAAAGACTTTGCTGGAGAGATAACCACATTTGAAGCAAGAGTGAGGAACCCTCAAAAAGTTGAACTGAAAGCAGTAAGACTGTCCTGTAGGTATTCACTGATCACAATAAAACAAAAGAGATCAAAGCAGACAGGTGAAAAGTCACACCGAATAACGCTAACACAACACCCAGGCCAGCGAGTCTTGACTGTAGCCAATCAAGCTTATAAACAAGCTGTCCATCAGGAGTGTTGGTCCTGGTGAGCAACACTAACAGCAGGGTAAATACTGACAGTGGGCATCTAAGCATGTCCAGAGACAGCAGTGAGGACCCAGGCTGGGAGCTCTGTGCGTGCCCTGACAGTCCTGTGCATGCCCTTCAAGAGGAAGCAGAGAAAACAAACATGGTGCCAGGCATGCACAGTCCATCTCCTGGTCCACTCTCCCCCCTTTTCTGCCACTACCCTCCACATTCCCACCTCCCAGCACGTGGGAACACAAGTCAGACCCCCTGCCCACTTCTGAGGTTTGTACTTGCTATTCTCCAGGCAGATCTAAGTCCTCCAGGTCTTCCTGCGATGGCAGTACTTCCATCCCCTTCACAGGTGAGGCTCCAGATGCAGAGGGCTTTAATAGCTTTGATGTAAATGGCTATGCTTTCCTAGCTTTCATGTCAAACACGATTCAGTCTCAAACTTCGCCCTTTACGTGGGGCATACTCACTGTTCATACACAAACCTGCGGTCAATTTGAACCAACCAGAGAAAGACTTAGGACCTTAGCTCCAACTGGCTGGAAGAAGAGTCCCTTCTTTTCACCTTTACATCAACGAGGAGCCCAGATCTGCTGCCAGCCATGCTGACATCCTGGGAAGAGAGGCTCCTGGGAGAGAAACCAGCCCAAGCAGAACAAAAGGATGAAGCAAGATGGGGGCAATGACATGGAGCACTTTTACACCACACCATGCCTGTGGTCTACTCTATTGCTGGATTATTTTTAGAATAAAATAACCTAATAATCCCCACTCCTAATAGGCTTTGTGTTTCCTGTGATCAAAGGAAGGCTGAGTCCTAAATGACACATCACTCTGGTCTAAGTGCAATGTGAATTCCTAAGAGAGGACTGTTTTTGCCCACATTAACCATCCACAACTGCATTCATTTCCTTCACACCAACAGTCACAATATAATTGTTTTGCTTATTTGATTACTTGTTGTTTCCTGCCTCTCTCTCTTTTTTTTATTAACATATTATTGATTTACACTCTTATGAAAGTTTCACATGAAAAAACAATGTGGTAACTACATTCACCCATGTTATCGTGTCCCCCCCATACCCCACTGCAGTCACTGCCCATCAGTATACTAAGATGCCACAGAGTCACTATTTGCCTTCTCTGTGCTACACTGTTTTACCCATGATCCCCCCCAACACCATGTGTGCCAATCATAATACCCCTCAATCCCCTTCTCCTACCCTCCCCTACCCCTCCTCTTTGGTAACTGCTAGTCCCTTCCTGGAGTCTGTGAGTATGTTGCTATTTTGTTCCTTCAGTTTCACTTCGTTGTTATACACCAAAAATGAGGAAAATCATTTGGTACTTGTCTTTCTCCACTTGGCTTATTTCACTGAGCATGATATCCTTCAGGTCCATCCATGTTGTTTCAAATGATAGGATTTCGTTCTTTCTTATGGCTGAATAGTATTCCATTGCATATATGTACCACTTCTTTATCCATTCATCTATTGATGGACACAAGTTGCTTCCATATCTTGGCTATTGTAAATAGTGCTGCAATAAACACAGGGGTGCA
The DNA here is from genome assembly GCF_030020395.1 of Manis pentadactyla. Classification (NCBI taxonomy): domain Eukaryota; kingdom Metazoa; phylum Chordata; class Mammalia; order Pholidota; family Manidae; genus Manis; species Manis pentadactyla. The sequence goes on from NC_080021.1 coordinate 103,526,450, forward strand.
TGTCTTTTTGAATCTGAGAAATTACATTCTTTGGGAAAATTCCTAGGAGTGGAATTCCCGGGTCAAATGGTATTTCTATTTTTAGCTTTTTGAGGAACCTCCATATTGCTTTCCACAATGGTTGAACTAGCTTACATTCTCACCAGTGTAGGAGGGTTCCCCTTTCTCCACATCCTCACCAGCATTTGTTGTTCTTAGTCTTTTCAATACTGGCCATCCTAACTGGTTTGAGGTGATATCTCATTGTGGTTTTTATTTGCATTTCCCTGATAATTAGTGACATGGAGAATCTTTTCATGTGCCTGTTGGCCACCTGAATTTCTTCTTTGGACAAATTTCTTCTTTGGACAACTGTCTGTCCATAGCCCATTTTTTAATTGGGTTATTTGCTTTTTGGGTGTTGAGATGTGTGAGTTCTTCATACATTTTGGATATTAACCCCTTGTTGGATATGTCGTTTACAAATATATTCTCCCATACTGTAGGATGCCTTTTTGTCCTGTTCATGGTGTCCTTTGCTGTACAGAAGCTTTTTAGTTTGATGTAGTCCATGTGTTCATTTTTGCTTTTGTTTCCCTTGCTTGAGGAGATTGTTCAGAAAAAAGTTGCTCATGTTTATATTCAGGAGATTTTTGCCTATGTTGTCTTCTAAGAGTTTTATGGTTTCATAACTTACATTCAGGTCTTTGATCCATTTTGAGTTTACTTTTGTGTATGGGGATAGACAATAATCCAGTTTCATTCTCTTACATGTAGCTGTCTGGTTTTGCCAACAACAGCTGTTGAAGAGGCTGTCATTTCCCAACTGTATGTCCATGGCTCCTTTATTGTATATTAACTGACCATATATGCCTGGGTTTATATCTGGGCTCTCTAGTCTGTTCCATTGGTCTATGGGTTGGTTCTTGTGCCAGTACCAAATTGTCTTGATTACTGTAACTTTGTAGTTGAGCTTGAAGTTGGGAAGGGTAATTCCCTCAGATTTATTCTTCCTTCTCAGGATGGCTTTGGCTATTTGGGGTCTTTTGTGGTTCCATATGAATTTTACAACTATTTGCTCTAGTTCGTTGAGAGAGAATGCTGTTGGTATTTTGACTGGGATTGCATTGAGTCTGTAGATTGCTTTAGGCAGGATGGTCATTTTGACAATAATACTTCTTCCTATCCATGAGCATGGGATGTGTTTCCATTTATTGGTATCTTCTTTAATTTCTCTCATGAGTGTCTTGTAGTTTTCAGAGTATAGGTCTTTCACTTCCTTGGTTAAGTTTATTCCTAGGTATTTTATTCTTTTTGATGCAATTGTGAGTGGAATTGTTTTCCTGATTTCTCTTTCTGCTAGTTCATCATTAGTGTATAGGAATGCAACAGATTTCTGTGTATTAATTTTGTATCCTTTCACATATGTAGGTCCTCCTGTATTGGGTGCATAGATATTTACAATGGTTATATCCTCTTGTTGGATTGACCCCTTTATCATTATGAAATGTCCTTCTTTGTCTCTTGTGACTTTCTTTGTTTTAAAGTCTATTTTGTCTGATACAAGCACTGCAACTTCTACTTTTTTCTCCCTATTAGTTGCATGAAATATCTTTTTCCATCCCTTCACTTTTAGTCTGTGTATGTCTTTGGGTTTGAAGTGAGTCTCTTGTAGGCAGCATATAGTTGGGTCTTGTTTTTTTAATTCATTCAGTTACTCTATGTCTTTTGATTGGTGCATTCAGACCATTTACATTTAGGGTGATTATCGATAGGTATGTACTTATTGCCATTGCAGGCTTTAGATTCATGGTTACCAAAAGGTTCAAGGGTAACTTTCTTACTATCTAAAAGTCTAACTTAACTCACTTAATATGCTATTACAAACACAGTCTAAAGGTTCTTTTTTTTCTCCTCCTTTTCTTCCTCTTCCATTCTTTATATATTAGATATCATATTCTGTACTCTGTCTACTCCTTTTTATTAACTCTGGTGACAGCTATTTAACCTTAGAAACACTTCCATCTATAGCAGTCCCTTCAAAGTACACTGTAGAGATGGTCTGTGGGAGGTAAATTCTCTCAGCTTTTGCTTATCTGGAAATCGTTTAATCCCTCCTTAAAATTTAAATCATAACCTTGCTGGAAAAAGTATTCTTGGTTCAAGACCCTTCTGCTTCATTGCATTAAATATATCATGTCACTCCCTTCTGGTCTCTAAGTTTTCTGCTGAGAGGTCTGGTGATAGCCTGATGGGCTTTCCTTTGTGATCTTTTTTCTCTCTCTGGCTGCTTTTAATAGCCTGTCCTTGTCCTTGATCTTTGCCATTTTAATTATTATATGTCTTGGTGTTTTCCTCCTTGGGTCCCTTGTGTTGGGATATCTGTGCACCTCCATGGTCTAAGAGACTATTTCCTTCCCCAAACTGGTGAAGTTCTCAGCAATTACCTCCTCAAAGACACTTTCTATTCCTTTCTCTCTCTCTTATCCTTCTGGAACCTCTATAGTTCCAATATTGTTCCATTTGGATTGGTCACACAGTTCTCTCAGTATTCTTTCATTCTTAGAGATCCTTTTTTCTCTCTTTGCCTCAGCTTCTTTGTATTCCTCTTCTCTAATTTCTACTTCATTTATCGTCTCCTCCACTGTCTCTAATCTGCTTTTAAGAACCTCCATTGTGTTCCTCAATGACTGGATCTCCATCCTAAATTCATTCCTGAGTTCTTGAATATTTTTCTGTACCTCCAGGAGCATGTTTATGATTTTTATTTGAAATCTCTTTCAGGAAGATTAATTAGTTCAGTCTCACTTTTCTGGGGTTGTTGAGATTTTGCTTTGAACCAGGTTCCTTTGACATTTCATATTTGTATGTGGCACCCTCTAGTGCCCAGAAGCTCTACTCTCTGGAGCTGCTCAGCCCCTGGAGTGATGTCAGGGGTCGCAGGGGAGTGGTGCTGTTGCGTGGAGGGAGGAAAGTGCTGTTTCCTGCTTCCCAGCTGCTATGCCTATCTCCACTGCCAGAATCCATGGGCGAACACACAGTTGTAAGACTCTATGCTTTGCATTTGTAGCTACTGTAGGCGGGGCTTCCCTCTGGCTGGCCTGATGCCAGGGCAGGGTTTGCCAGTTTGCAAGCCAGGTGCTGGCTGGCCAGGAGGAAGGAACAGCAGGCTGTGTATCATGGTGTGGGGCCTTGTAGCTGCGGAGCCAGCCAGGGGGCTGGAGCACCTGAAGATTGTGAAAGTTCCCAACCTGCAGGGAAGAGTGTATCCAGACAATTTGTCTACCTGTCCTTTCTCCTGAGCAGTAAGCTCTCTGCAATCCTTGCCCCTTTAGCAGCCCTCTCGCTTTTAGTAAGTCTCTCAGACTGCCCACCTTTTTTTGTCCCAGAGCAGCCGGATGTGGATCCCTATTTTCCACAAGCAGTGGAATCTTAGTCTCTCCAGGAATTCTGCCTGTCTTAGCTTTCCAAACCCCTAATCATAGAGTACCATGCAAGCAGCATGAAATGCAGGTTTATGCTCCCAGAGCAGATCTCCTGGACTGGATGTTCAGCAGTCTCAGGCCTCCACTCCCTCCCTGCTCCATTTCTCTTCCTTCCACTGGTGAGCTGGGGTGGGGGAAGGGCTTGGGTCCCACCGGGTCATGGCTTTGGTATATTACCCTGTTCCCTGAGGTCTGTTCTTTTCTCCAGGTATATGCAGCCTGGCACAGCCTTCTTTCCTGTTGCTTTTTCAGGATTAGTTGTATTAATTATATTTTCATATTATATGTGGTTTTAGGAGGAGGTCTCTGTCTCACCTCTCATGCCGCCACCTTCAATCCCATCTCTGAGATGTGTTGTTTCCTGCCTCTCTTAATAGAAGGTTAACTCCAACAGGAATTTTTCTGTTTTGTTTAGTATCTGCTGTGGCTGGTATGCAACGGGCATGCAATGAATGTTTGTTGAATGACTGAATGAAAGTGTGTATCGCTGTGCTTCCTATGATGCATTCAAAGCACCCAGCTACATGAACTTCATTCCCACTGGACCATCAGTGTCTCTGAAACAGGGACTGCTCTATTTTGTTTCCCCAGTGCCTATGCACACTTGTCACCCAATAAATATTTAATGGTGGATTGAAGAATATCTTAGTCAAGGAGCAGTGCCTGATATCCTCAGGTCCCATGCTCTTCAAGTGATTACACTTTGGCTTTCCATTTAGAGCTATCTCTAGAAGGCAAAGGTGGAGAGCAGACCTAGGACAGTGCTCTAATCTCTGGGGGCTGGTATCATGCTGTGGAATGACAGTTCTGATGTCAGTTTCTTATGCAGTTTCCTCAGTTTCTACAGGACTTCTGGGGCTGGAAGGCTGAGGGTGAGGTTGGGAGCATAGTAAATGTACCCTGGTACCCTCTGTGAGGACTGGTCCCAGAATCCATGTAGGTCGAGCACTGCAGGCAATGACTTCAACGTGGCCAGAGTTGGGCACTGAAATGGAATTTGCACAAAAAAGAAAAAGCCTCTGCCTTTTGTTTTTTCAGCTTTTCAGTCCAGCATCTTCTCATGCAGATTCTCTTTCATAGCACCACGATCAGGGCTTTTTCATTACATCCCCTTAAGGCACAATGGATGGATTTTTATTCAATCTTGATCCTACTTAATATTAGCAAGAACTAGTTGAAGGTAGTAATTTTTTTGAAAGAGAATTAAGTTAAAATGAACGTTATAAAACCGGTGTTTTTTTTTCCTTTCCCTTTGAATAAATAAAAGTCAGAATGCATTTTTATCATCACTTTAAGGTTAAGAGTCTTTCTGGTCCCATGTGATTCCTTCATGACCAGTTCAAGATTGTTCACGACCTCCTTAAAGTGAAGCTAGTGATTATAGCAGCAAAGCTTAGGCAACTCTTAGTGTACATTAGCACTTCCTCATGAAGCTGCTGGGCCACAGTCCACATATGAACTCACTTAAGCCTTAGGCAATAACACAGGAATGAAGAAGTTATGTAGGGTATATGCTTGTCTTGTGGCTCTAAATAATAATGATACTACAGTTAAAGAGCCAGTGTCACAGAACTAGGAATGCCTATGTTTATTTAAACACAGAAGCCTCTGCCTTTTCTTTTTTCAGTTTTTCAGGTAACAGCAATGGTGAAAGCATACATATAGGTATTCCTCCTCCCCATTTTCCTCCTCCTTCTCTTTCTCCCTCTCCTCTTTGTGGCTAACAATTTGGACTCTGTTCCTGGGACTGTTCCTTTCTTTCAGTTTTTCTCAGCCCAGGTGACAACGACGTGACCACAGCAGGGGACTCATGGCCAGGTCAATGGAAAAGTAAACATCTCTTAATTAAAGTCCAAGCCTATAGGTCCCAGACTACGGGCAAATAACATTGAACTGGGACTCAGCAGGTTTTGGAATTAATCCATGATCTGGGTAATCTGTGTTTCCCTAGACAGAAAACAGGACATTTGGACATAAATAGAGGTGGTAACTATCTAGGAGCCTGCTGCCACATCCTCCCACATCGATGGGTGCTGTGTCAGACTGGACCCAGAACCCACGTAGGTAAAGCCCTGCAGGCAATGACTTAAATGGCCAGAGTTGGGCACTGAAATGGAATTTGTACATTTTACATATGAAACTTTGCTTTTACAGCAACACTGTACAGCACTTGATTTTATTAACTTGCTTAACCCTTAACCAAAATCATGTTTAAAGCAAGTCTTATGAGGCGCATATCTCTAAAGTTCATTCTATGTTCTTGTCATATTAAGGTATAATACCTAAGATTTTAGAGAGCATTGTATTATTTGTGCCTCCTTCCTGTCCATGGACTTTCTGTGAGGGGAGTCATGTTCCCCTTCAGATGGAGAAACAAAAAGCAACCTTAACCAAAGAAACAAAAAAGGACCCTCAATCAAAACCAGAAAGTATCCATTAACCTATAGGTGGACTTATCCACACAGTTCTTCGTCCATGAGGATCTCCCAGGTGGACTTCAAGAAGAAAGAGTTAAATAGAGGTGGTAACTATCTAGTAGCCTGCTGCCACATCCTCCCACATCGATGGGCACTGTGTCAGACTGGACCCAGAACCCACATAGGTCGAGCACTGCAGGCAGTGACTTCAACGTGGTCAGAGTTGGGCACTGAAATGGAATTTGCACACTTTACATATGAAACTTTGCTTTTACAACCAGGCAAACTCTATTTATTACCTTAGGCTACATGCCTGTCAAAGCTGAACTCCCTCACGTAAATGGCCCTTTCTGCAGTGGCAGACCCATGCCTGGAATGTGGCCTATCAAGTTAATTTGTGCTCTTCCTCCATTCCTAATGCCAATTTTAGAACCACTGATCAATGGTAAGGAGAGGCTGGCAGCAGAGAAGGGGAGGAGACCAGCTTTTGGAGGGCAAAGAAACAAAGTGGCACTTGGGAACAAGCCAACCATGGTGAGAATAGTAACGGAGAAGCGATCTATGGGAGCACAAAACCACATGAGTCTCTGGATACTACTTATGCTTCAGCTTAACTTTCATATTTCTGACTTTGTGGAAAAAAAATACTTCAAAAAGGTATGGAGGATTTAAAAAATACCTTTAGCTTGGATATATTCAGCAGATTTAATATATGTCATCCATTTCCTCCTAGATTTTTTTATGAGATTTTTAAGAGTCACAGAGAAATTTATGGTCTTCAAGTGCAAAATGTTTAAAAAACTGAGATGTTGGTGGTTTATGTTTGATGTTAAAAATGATCTATTGGAAGACTCCATGTATCAGCACAAATCTGGTTGAGGACGCTGAATGCACTAAGAGGAGGATGGGACTCTTTCTCTTGGGACTCATGCTTTAGATGTTTGATGCCCCCAACAGGCCTTGTTGACTCAGAGCAAAACTGTGGTCGTGGGTGGAGAGAGAAGAGCTAACACTTGTCACAACAGACCTTTTCATCCAAGAATCTCAAGTGTTTCGTCTAGGAATCTCACCCACAAAACACTCCTGGAAGGTGTTAGAGCATTCCAACTATAGATGGTGACAGGAAAAGCAGGAGGTGGGGAGTGGGAGGCCCAGGGTATGTGCTTATCACCCAGGGCTGCCCTTGTTAGGTGTCCAGTGCATCCAGCGGTTGTGGTAGTCATGTGGCTGACATGGTAACACCTGGGTAAAGCCACAAAGTGGATGCGTATACAAGAGTTACTTCAAATATTAACAAAGTGTGTTCTGTAACAACTGACTCAGAATGACCTGTGTTCTTGTGAAAAGTAGTCTGCCCTGAAGAATGATTAATCAAGAAGACTTCTGCTCAATGTATTTTCTCTAGAATGGTCAACCAAGCCCCTCTTAGTCAGTAATGCCGACTATACTGAATGGCTACAATAAGTTCCTTTTTCCCCTCATAAATATTTCAGGAAGCTATTTTTTAAAATAGTATTTGTAAACATCCATTAGTACTTCCACTTTGTACATATTCCATACTTTAACATATCTACAGACCAGTGCTGCCCCAAATCGGAGATCCACAAATGTAACTTAGAAAGTAAACAGAAACAGATGAAATCAACTTTAATAAGGTATTTCATTTACCCAGTGTATCTAAAATATGACCATTTCAACATGTAATCAATATAAACATGATGATCTATTTATCTTAAATGTGAAGATAAATGATTTAGTAAATATATAGCTTCAGTAATTTTGTTGGTAGTGTTTGAAATCCGTGAGTATTTTACTGCATTAGCACCTCCCAGTCAGACAAACTATATAATTCAACAGCTCAAGGGCCACATGGTGTGGGCAGTTACTGTACTGCATAATACAGGTAGACATATCTGTGTATAGTGGGATCAAGCCATCTTGTGCTTAGATGAAAGGCATTTTGAAAGCTGATGAACTGTTTCCTGGCACTTGGTTATGTTTAATGCTTTAGAGAAAGGAAGGATGGATATACACAAAATATTAAGTGTATAACACATAAAATGGAATATTATGTGTGTGTGTGTGTGTATGTGTGTGTGTGTATATATATGTATATATATATAATGAATATTATGTGTATATAGGATATATATTTTTTAAAGTAATCCCATTTACCAAGAGGCTCTTCCAATATTTTTAATTGTAATAGTTCTAAGTATGAGCCTGGAAAGGACTTCAAGCCAATACCCAAAACTCCTAAAGCCCATGAACATGACTTGGTTGCAGCAAAATAGAGTCCATCTCCCTCTTTCCGAAAACCAAGAAAAAGAAAGACCAACTTTAAAAGTCAAAGGTCCTCAGCTCGCAGCTGGCCAGAGTGCCCTATCCATCAGGCTTTGACTAGGAAGAGCTCAAAAGCAGCAGTTACGGGCTGTGTGTATCCATGAGTTTTGCCATTTCCAGGCAAGCTGGGCTTCCTCAACCAACTGTACTCCTTCTGAAGTGGCAGATACTAAATCTAGACCCTGTCACCTCACCTTGCTCAGTAGGCCAGTCCACCTCCAACCTCTGGGTGAGGGAGTCTGGGGCAGGGGGTGAGCGGCAATGAGGTCTACAGAAGCTCACTGCAGGTGCCCACACAATCAGGCTTTCACAAAGGACAGAACAAGGTGCTTAAAAGAGACGGGGGCAAATGTTCAACCTGCTGGCTACATCATGACTAACAGTATTTTTAAATTCTCCATTCATTGTCAAGACACATTCTTTCACAAAACTCAGAAATACAGAATTGAAAACTAAAGGTGGGATTGAAAGATTCATCTAGCTCTGAGTGCCCACAGGTGTCTTCATTATTCTTCTGACAGATGTTGACTGGTTCCCAAACATCACTTGGCTTCTCTCCCTGCAATGATACAGCTCCTCACTCGCTGCTAACCTCTTTGGGTTCCCTGGCTCCCCTTGTGTTTCCTATGTCACCGAGGGCTGTCACCTTCACCTCTGGCTAATAGTGACAGTGAGCCTCTCTCATGGGGAACACTTTACAGAGTTGACTCAGGAACTGCCCACAGTGAACAAGTGTGGGACGGCTCCTGGATACTGGCTGGACATAAGGTTCCAGGCACATGGAATAGCTGTGAGGCATGGGCTATTCGCCTCAGTTTTCCAATCTGCCAAACAGGAATTACAATCAACTCACATAGTTAAAAGGATAAAAAGAAGAAATCACATAAAAAGCTTATCACTGCTCATAGGGTCATTAGGAGGACAAAATAACATAAATATAAAGGGCTTAGCAGGTATCAAATGGGCTCAATACACAAAGGCTCTCTCACACACTGTGCTCTGAACTGGAGTTGTCCAATCTAAACTTGGTTGAAGCCAGAGTTGCAAAGTAACTTATGGTTTTGTACCCAAAATTTTACACAAAACAGTTTCTCTCTAAAAAGAGATTTTTTAAATGTCGTAACTAATATGGTTGAGGAAAATAGCAAATGGCAGCAAACATAAGGTGGGGTCCTTGGATATGAAACTAACAAGCTTAGTCACTTTCTGAGCCTGGTCTGCATTGATTGTAACATACAGCCATGCCAGTCAATGCCAAAGGTGGTCATGGAGTCTTCCGGAAGAAGGCTGGCTCTCTTTTGCTCTGCCCAGGGTTCCGACTGGGTGGATAACCCAGTACTAACAGAAAAAAGGAGTAAGGGCACTAAGTACATGTTCATCCTCCTCCTGCTTCAGTGCTCCCATTCACAGGCTAAGCTGTTCTCAGATGTATTCAGATGGGAACCACATTACGTAAGAGCCAATAATCTTTATGGTAAGTCTGCAGTGAGAGTGTCATTTGTTGTAATGAACAGTGATCATAAGTTAAGCCCCTAGCTACTCTCTCTGTTATTTTTCATTATACTGTTCCTTGCTCTGTTATATTTCAGGAGTACCAAGGGAATTCATCCAACTATGTTCACTAGTCAGCTCTTCGTTACTCAGATTAGATTCTGCTAAGATGTGGCGGAGCAATTTGAAAACACACGAATTCTTAAGGAAATGCATCAGTGCTGGTTATGCTCTCGCTGATGCCAGTAGGCACCCCTCCTTCCCCCTGGTCATTTGTCCCCTTAATTTGCTATTTTTCTCTCTATTTATCTTACACTCAGTTCACAGTATGGTTCTCTGGGTCCAAATCTGAGATACTATTAATGTGTTTCTGGATATTGTTTCCTTCAGTAATGACTCTGTTCAATTCAACACCCAGAGCAATGTTTCCAAAATCATCACCTTTTATACAGCTCTCACTTGCAAATACCACTCTTCTTATGTTAGTCATTCCCCCCTCTGGCTGATTAAAGGGTACTAACTCCAAGAGACACAACAATGAGGAAAAGCTGGAAGTTTTCCATTTTTAAAAAATCCAATATGAAAAATTCATTTTGCAAGGTGTGTAATAAGCTTGAGGGTGGACCTTTCATATGCCTCTGTGCTTCATGCTCTTGGAATTGCTTATAAGTAGGTTGTGAGTCCTCAGAGAGACCACATCATAGCCACGCCTGAGAGGCCACCAGCACAAAGGCTCAGAGACCACATGAGTTGGACCTTTGCCTACCAATACTTGCAGGCTTTACGGCTCTTAGTTGGCAGGAGGCTTCAGCCCAGCGTCATCTGATACTGGGCATAATTACTTTCATTAGGCCATTAGCTTCAATCCTCTTTGCCACAGTGCCAGAGAATAATTTAAGTATTAAGGATAAGTAAAGGGGACCTGCAGGCACCAAAGATCTGGGTTTGCTGCTCCGTGTTATCTTTTTAGGGCAGACAAGGCTGGGAATGCTTTCTTTTCAGGAAAATCTAGCTCAATGAACTGAAATGTATTCAGATGGGTGTGCTGCCATATTCTCTGTTACTGTAGTTTTCTTCCGATACACATCACAGGAAAGCTGAGAAGAAACATATTAAAATGTCTACAGCTCTTTAAAAATATCATTAAATCTTTTTTTTCCAGACATGACACAGTGCCTCTGGTGAGTAGTACAGAAGACTATTAAAAGGATGTGAAGATCATGTATACTGTAATCATGTATGCAAAAATCCCACACCAGGTCCTATTCCTTGGAAATTTTGTAGCTGAGGGGAAGGCACAGAAACAAGGCCAGAAAATAAGAGTTCAAAATATGGATAAGGTGGGGGAACCCTTTAAAGTTGAGAACAGCTATATGCATCCTGATGTTATGAACAGGAAGGGCAAAATTAGTGAAGTTTCCCTGTACTCAAGGGAAATAATTATGCCAAGTAGTTACAAAATCTCCATTTCAAATTAGAAGTTACACATGAAAACAGTAGCCATGCAAGAGCATAGGAAAATTCTCATAGATATTAAGTCAAGAAATAGCTTTTACTTTTTTTGTAGATACCATTCATATGTAGCTTTTAAACAGATTCAATCTGAAGATGATGATGGCATGAGGTTATAAAATGTTTCAAGTTACAAAATGAAAAGAAAGCGCAGGTTCACTATTCTCAAGGTTTCTTTTTCTCTGAAGGGAAGTGTGCTTTTACTAACATTAAGCAACTTCAGAACCTTGCATTTGGGCAACATTCCAAAGATGGCAACTCATCAGATTTCATCCAAGGCAGCAGGTAGGATTCCGGAAATGCTTAGTGAAAAAATTTGTCAGTCGCAAAAAAGACTGTTCTGTTGTCTGGACTTACTGAAAAAGGCTGTTTGTAAACTAGGGCTAGAGCAGGTTTGCACACTCTGAATGAAAATTAGCACTTAATTAAAACAAATGTGAAAAGAAAGTGTCCAATGATAGAGCGTAAGGAGAGAAAAGCAAGTCAATCTCAGCTCCTGAGGAGTCCCCATCTATGCAGAATAAGCCCTTGGGGCCAGCCTCACGTTAGGCTCAAAGGTAAGGATTCTGGACCTGGAGCACCACTTGATCACTTGCAGGCAGCGCCATGCTAGGAAGTCTCCGAGGAAGCCTGCAAGGTCAGCTTCCTGGATTCAGGACTCCTGCACAAGAGGACCCACAGCACTCCTTAAGGAAGTGTTACTTTATTGATGGAACTCAGCAATCTGAGTTTCTAGGTATGAAACTGAGAGAGAATTGCAGATTGAACCACATTTGAGCTTGAAAAAAGACCCACAAAAATTAACACTCTGTCAGGTAAAGTCAAAAGAAAGTCCATTACAACTAATCTCCATATAGTCCTTCAACTGCTAGTGATTCAAGGAACTGGAATCAATGGATATTAACACATTAATGTCCAAAAGGACTGAGAATGTAGAAACCTGGGCAAGGATACTGCTTCATACTGAGCCCTCATCCTAGGTATAATTTTATTAAGGAGTGGTCACGGCAGGAATACAGTGCATTGAGTCCTGCTTTAACGACTTTCGCCACTAGCTCAGAGAACTGGTTCCCTGCAGGGGCCTGTTCCTGCTCAGTTCACCACTGTAGGCTGCCCTTGGCTCCTCACCCATTGGAAATACTGTCTTTCCTCTTAGACCCCAGCTGTTTTATCCTGACTGTTTCTGCCTATGGTCATTGTTCCTTCCTCTGAACTCAAACTTTCCAGATGCTGATGGCCCTCAACTTTTTATCCCCTCCCTATAGCTAGGGTACAGTATCCCCCCAACACTTACACTGGCTGGAAACCGGGACCCTGGCAGAGGGAGGGCACCTGTGTAGTTTGAAGAACCCTGCCCTGCCACAGCCCTTTTCTGCCCTGATACTATCCAGAGCACCCTTGTGCTTCCCTTCTCTAAAGTACTGCCTCTCTGTGTTGTCACCCACTCTTCAATTCAGTGGACAGCCTGAAGCGAAGACAGTATCTTAACAAATCTCTGTCCACATAGCCTGGTCCCCAACCCACAAAGTATACCTAATAGATAATTGCTCAGGGGCTGATTGATTAAAAGAGACTTGGACTTACTCCTTTCACAGGTTCCAAAGAAATATACCAGGAAACTGAAGGATATAGCTGGCTCCCTAATTAATATAAGGCACTTGGCAGTTCTTAATTAAGAACTCTAAAATAAAGACCTACCTTTCTACCATGCCAAGTAGGTATCACCTTCATTAGTATTTAAAAGCTGTACCCACAACTTCATTTTGATGCTCTTTCCTCTGCCCTGCCAGATGGGAACATTAGCTGCATAGTATTTATTAATATAATAAAGACAAGTGCAGACACTTGGGGAGGGGGTGAATTCAGGCAGAATTAGTCACTTGTACATCTTTAGGAAAAGCTTTACTTATAAGCTGAAGGAAGCCTCCTCTTGTTCTGTGTCTGAGGGGGAAGTGGACAAGATGCAGACTCTCTCTCCTAGTCACCACCTACCAAGAGCTTCTGTCCCCTGGGAATTCAGTGTGTCGTCACCAGGCCTGCCCCCCATCTAGTCTTGTGATGCTTTGAGAGGCAATATTCAAGATGTGCCTGTCTAGGCCTCATGTGCTCTGGGAAGGCTGGAATGTGGACTTTTTGAAGTGAAAAAGATCTTGAAAGAGAAAAGATTCTGTCCTTTTCATGATGGTGACACACTCACTGGGGGTCAAAAAGCAGTGTTCCTGTGAAAGTAGGGTCCCCAGTTTTCTGACAAGGCAGCATTTCTTAGCTTTTCCTAGCTCTGTATGTGAGCCTCAGTGATGAATCAGTGAGTGGCCCTGAAATGGCCAGCCCTGAGTGACCCACACCCATGTCCCATGTAAGTGCTTTCACTCTCAAAAGTGACTTCTTTGGGCCAATAAATGATTTGGTCACCTTATCTATCAGGTAGTAAGAAAGGAGAAGGAAATCGAGAAGAAATGGGTGAATGGTATCTGCAGGTCACACACCCTACCCTGAGGGCCTGCTTAGAGGAGTGGGAGCAAGGGCTTTGAAGTCAAAATGAATGGAATCCCAGATTTTCTTAAGCCAGGTGACCTTGGGGAAGGGACTCAGGCTTCCTGACTTGTGAAAGGGAATACACACAACTACCTGTCAGGCTGTAGGATGTATTCGACGCATCAGGACGCAGCAGAGGGCAGGCAGTGGGTTTTCAATGAATTTCAAAAAATCCATTTCCTTTTTCATGTCACAATTCCACATGACTCATAAAGCCTACACATGCTTAATGTGGGTTAAATGCAGGGATTCTCGAGTCAGAAGGAAGCACCTGAATCCCAACTCCACTACTTCCTGGCTTGGTGCCTTTGGAAAAATGACTGAAGCTTTAGCTGCCACATGTGAAAGAGGGGGATGAGAGCCACAGCACCCTTGCTTCCTGGGGAGGCAGCAATGCCTGTGGCCGGTCTGGAAATTCCTGCAGGTGAGTGTGGTTGTCCTAATGACTGGCTTCTACTGGATGGTCTGGGATGCCATGCCCTCCAATAAGCAGGCCAGACCGGCAATAGTCAGTGGTCTCTCAGGCTATACAACTTCTCAGTGTCCATTGGACATCTGTGTAGGTGGAAACCCCAGAGCCGAAATCTATGCATGAACACCAAGTGCTTTCTGCTCATTATCAATGGAGACTGGATATTTCAGCAATGCAATTTCTGTGCAAATCAAGATGGGACTGTATTTTGCTTTGTTTCTGGAGCTTGACTAAGAATCTGAACATGTCATTGACATCAAGATCACTTACAGTATTTGAGTAGCTGTATGTCACATCTCTCTCAGTCTGCAGTTAGAGCTGTCCGATCCCCAGAGAGAATTCCCATGCACAGATGTAAACATGTGGCTGCTACTTCCCATCCTCTAGCCAGGAGCAAGCATCTATATATTAAATGCATTCAGTGATCAACTGTATTCCTTTTATTTCTCCCCTGTGCTATAGATGGGGAATCACAATGACTTTTTAAAAAAATTACAAATGCAGGAAGTCATGTTATCTATGAAACCTGTTCAGGATTGTAGTGGCATGACAAAAAGACTGGTTACTTAAAGGAGCTGAGAGGTTTGAGAAACAATGCCCTGTTCTCATTGGGTAGTTGTGGAACTAAAAGTGGTAATGGAAATCAGAGCACTGGGCACAGATCCTAGCATGCAGTAAACACTCCAGAAACACTGGTTACTCATTATCACTGATAATACCAGGAACCACCCTTTCCACCTTACAATGCTTGACTGTTAATACAAAATGAAATTCACTTTTTGGTTCTCCAAATACTCTGTCCAGAGGTGAGACCAGCAGTGATGAAGGGCATTGTTATCTGCATCAAAGGGAGACTAATAACATGTGGCAAGATGCCCAGAAGGGAGAGAGAGCTTTCTCAATAGCTTTGACACTCAGGGTACTTCATTAGCCTGTCTATTACAAACCATTTAAGACATATATTTATTGACAACAATCTGCCAATTGAAAACATCTCAATATACGAAGATGACTTTACATTAATTACCAGTTTGGAGAACATGATCCTAGAAGTTAGGATGGATAGTTTTGGAAATCCTTGCAACACTTTCATTTGCTTTAACCTTCTGTAAGGTTATTATTGTAAAATATCAACACATTATAAAATCAAAGAGCAATAATCTTCCTCCGTATCAGAACACATTATGTATGCACATGTTTAACACACTCCCTTGCATTCAACAGTGGATTTGATTTATATTATAATCCAATCATGTTTTGTACATAGTACATATTTGTTCAATATAAACCTGAAAAACATTACATAACTTCTTCAAAATGGGCTAAGCTTCAATTTTCACTTATTTGTTAAAATCCACTGATTGCAAGAAATTTGTACTTCTACTTTGTTATATAAAATTTTGTGCATTTAAGAGATAGCAATATAATAGGAAAGGGCCTGGTTGTTGTATATGGGGTATTTGTTCTAATGAATAATGAGTAATTGTTTAATATGACATGCATGATTTTTCACTTTGGAGCTATTTTATAAGAAATGTGAACGTTTGAGGGGAAAATAATGGGACAGAGAGTTCTACAGTTAGCTCAAAATGAGAACTCCAAGAAGTTTGGTATATAACTAAGTTTTCACTTTATTTCTTTTGATTAATTCTTACATTTTACTGATTGGACTTCATTGTTTGAACTTCCAAACATTCTAGAATGATTTTTTCCAAAGCAAAAAAAAAAAGAAATACACATTTCTTCCTCAACTATGTAGAAATTAAGATCCATGGAAAGAGATTTTTCACTTTTACAGTTTCTTCTATGTTCAGATTGTGTTCACTCCTCCTGAGTGTACTGTTCTTCAGTACCTTACACATATTCCTCAGGCATGTTACTCCTGGTCACAACACTCTGAGCTTTTCATGATGCAAGACTCAAACGTGCTCCTCTGCCCAGCAACAAAGGGCTTGTTTGGGGGTCTGCTAGACATGCAGAGCTTGCGAACTTCAGCATGCACTGAATTGCCCACAGATTCTGATTCAAGGGGTCTGGGGTGGGGCCCAGGATCCTATATTTCTGACCTGTTACCAGGTGATGCCAATGTTGCTGGTCAGGAGACTATACTTCCATTAGCAAGGTCACCAGATTATGTCATTATTTTAATTAGTGAAGGTTTATAATTAGACCCATTGGCAAGAAAATGATCTGTGAAGACTGCAGCTTCTGTGCATAGTGACATAAAATATTCAATTATGGGAAATAAAAAGGGCTATCTGAGTACATCCCAAAGTCATCACATTAGAAGTTTCAATCTTATTCCACCCGCCATGTACCCACCAATTACTGGACCCCTCTGTGTGGCAGGAAAGCTGATTAGAACATGAGTTGGGTGATTATTTGAGTCATATAGAAGCTCTGGACTTAAATCCCATCTTAACATTCACTGATGTGTAAACTTGGAGGAGTTACTGAATCTGAACCTTGACTTCCTCTTCTATACAATGGGGACAATATGTGCATCATAAGGGTACAAGGAAAATGACAGAACCTTCTTCCTAAGGTTGTGGTGAAGATTAAGTGAGATCATGTCTGTTAGGCTAGACATGTAATTATCCAGTGGAAGGCAGCTGTTACTACTAAAATACTGCCCCTGACCTCAGGCAGCTCAGATGATACTATTTTTGAAATTCATCTTGTCCTAAAAGGGGAAAAAAAATTGGGGGTTCTTCCCATTTTGGTAACAACATTACTAGATTAAAATTTAAAATCATTGGTTTTAACCATTCAAATAAGAAAGCATAGATTTTTAAAATTAGGATGACCTAAACTCACTTTGTTTAAATGTCCAGCTTTACTTGCTTTATGAGAAATTGGAGCTCAGTTGGGGCAAATAAGTTGGTTAGGGTGTCACAGGTGGTTGGTGGCAAAAATGTGCTCAGAACCTACTTGAAGCCTGGATCCAGACTCTCTTCAGATTGACTTTATCCAAAGTTACCCAGAAGGTCTCAAAGTTAACAGAATCCAGAGATACCCAACTTATTAAACTGCTGATGTTAGTATGTGGTCCTAGAATCAGAAAACTAGGGAGTGAAAAGGTTTAATTCTTCTGTCCATTTAATAAAAAGGGGAAGACGGGAAGATGAGTTGGCAACACAGCTCTTAGACTGTATCCACACAGTGTCTATGTGCTCTGCCTCCATGAAGTTGCTGGTATGAGGGGAAGTGACTGGAATGGACAGCTGGGAATTGAACCCTGCTGGGTAGGGTCCACGTTTTCTTCACCACGATGGGCATGATTTCAAGAACTCTGTAATGCCAGGAATTTTCTGTGAACCAGCAAGCAAGTGAACATGTGTGTGAATAAATGAACAAGAAAACTCATAAACAGATCCAGGTGTTCATGCTGTTGGTGTGGCCCCCATCCTCTTCACCCCTTCCAATAGAGCCACACCACCATTCTCTACCTTTGCCAGGTAGGCTCTGCTACAGTACAGCTTCCCCTGAGCAGAACTAGGACAGACTGAAAGCTCTGACTCTCTTTAAACACAGAGGGCTTTCCTCTCTGGTCCATGAGAGGGAGAATTGAGGTCACTGAACTGCTGCATGGTAAGAATTAAAATATCAAGAAAAAGTTGGAAAAGACAAAGAGAAATGAGATTTAATAAATATAATTCCCTTAA
Organism: Manis pentadactyla; assembly: GCF_030020395.1. Classification (NCBI taxonomy): domain Eukaryota; kingdom Metazoa; phylum Chordata; class Mammalia; order Pholidota; family Manidae; genus Manis; species Manis pentadactyla. The sequence continues at coordinate 103,544,349 of NC_080021.1, forward strand.
ACTTCCTGTTCATTTAAGTTGCATTCATACCTTGGAAGCAAGAAAAAGTATCAAGAAATTCAACTCAAAGTATAATTTGAGAAAAGTTGCAAGGACTTAAAAATAGCACCTTATAAAAGAACCCAGCCTCAACCACACCCAGTTCTGCCTTAGAACAATGCAGTTGGCTTTTATGCACCTGTTTTACCTCTGTGTAAACTTTCCCTAAGAAACGACTCTGTGCTAAGAGTGTCTGGTGAGTGGGAACTTACTGTGCTGCTGTGTCCCCAAGTAAAACCTAAAGGGAAGTTTATGTTTCTGCCTGACAGACTTATCGTGAGATTGACAGAGAAGCAACATTAGACAAAATTAATTTTTTATATTGCCATTTTTTATACTAGCTACCTAACTGAACAAGAAATGATTAACTTCCTGTGAGGGGGGGGAAAAGCCTATTTAAAAAAAGCATGGCATCTCAAAAAAAGTTATGGATGGGTACCCCTTGGTTTGCTTATTAAGATTATTCTAGAATGTATGGATCATTCCCTGAGTCACATCGTAAGCCCTGCTAAACCAAGACAGCCAAGTCACACACCAATGTGAAATGTCAAGGAGGTTTCTCTACTTTGCTGCTTTCTCCATTAATACTGGATCCCTTTCCTACTTTTTGGACAATCTCCCAATAGATTATCATCCCTTCCAACGATCAAGGGTCTGCTGGCTTCCTTCTTGCTTGTCCCAAAGCAGAACCAGTGAGAGCATCCGTTCTTCTTGCGTCACACAGCACCTTGAAAGACCCACCTGCCTTCATCTCTCCACCTCATTAACGTAACTGTTAGTGAGGAAGGAGGAAATGATACCTGAAGCCAGTATTAGCACAGGCTGACTGGCAAACTGTCCCTTTGTGAGCTGGTGGCTTTGTTCACAACATGGCCCCAGGCTACTGGTGTGTTTCATGATTCTTTCTCCAGTGGTTATGATCCATTTAATTGAAAATAATTCTTCCCAGGTAGAATCTGTTAGAAAGATTTCACAAACCTGGGACCCAGCATGAAGTCAAACTGGATAATCAAACTCAGACATCCTGAGAACACCTCCCCAAATGTTACCTCAAATTTAATCAATGCCAGTTTTTTGCTTTGCATTAAAATATCCAAACTCAAACCCCTCTTGATCATAAAGTAATAACTAATTACCATTTCTTCAATCCCTTTCCCCACAACCATAGGTTGAACAGCGTTAACTCAGGTCACAGTTAACTCCATCAATGTTTCCTGGACTAATCTGCATTGTTCTCAATTGTTCAAAAAAAAAAATTCTTTCATATTTTATGGTTTTTCATTTTTACCTCCAACAATAAACATCAACAGATTTGGGCTTAAGGCCCCAGAGGTTCCAATCATAATTAGCATCCAACTGTCTGCCAGCAAACTGTCATGTTCCATGGGGGAGGATCAGAAGCCAAGCTTCTGCAAGAGAGCTGCAATGCCATCACCGGTGGGGGCGGTTCAGAGCAGGTCTCCAGAGGGAAGAATTTAGAGTTCCGAGCTGATTTAAACCATGAGCAAGCCCAGGGGGTGATGGTGTGAGTCTGGCTACAAGGCAGAAGCAGTCCCTCTTCAGAGTGGAGGCCCTCAATCCGGACCTCACCTGTGTGTTTCTATGAGCATCACAATAAAAGGAAACATAGGAGAGGGGGATTTTCTACCATGGATAAATAGCACTAGCAAGGAAGGATTTCTAGAACACCTCCACACTTCAAATGGTCCACCACTACCTAAGTGACAGCTTATGAATGTTAGTTTCACCACTTTTATTTGAAAGTGAAAACAGTCATTCAATAATCATGCTTACAAGCCAGAAAAGAGAGAACTTTACTTGCTGGGGCAATTCAGAATCCCATCATCCATTGTTCATACTGCTGATACATTATCACCGTGTTATTTCACTGAACTACATTCACTGTGGGCCCAGGACCCCTGCCTGGATGCGACTTTTATGTCCCTAAAGAATATGTGCTTCCTGTATGCAATCTTATTACCCACCCGCCCCCAGCACAGATAGTCTGGCACGGTATGGGCTCCCAGAAAGGCTTATTCCATCAACTTTCAAGTTTGGATTGATTTGAGTCAAAGAAATGGTCGAAAAGGGAGCCTGAACGAGCACTCGTGGCAAATGTGACAGGGTGTGGGCATCTGGAAGCTGGCCAGAGAGGCACTGGAGCTAATCTAATTAGCTGTGGTCCTGACTGACAAGCTCTTCTGAGTCCGTCCGCTCAGCATGGGTTCTCCTGCAGCAAGGGGGTGGGGGTGGGGGTGGGGTTATTCAGTGCTCACGTCTGTTTCACTACTATTGCATACCAAAACTTGCATGGATATTTATCGCTTTTGTCTTCTCAAGACCATGTGAAAAAGAAAAAAAATTCACGATTTTCTTTCAAAGTTCTTTCCTTTTCTCTCCTTGCTACACAAAAACCAATGACATTAAATCCCCACCAAATATACCGTACTTAGAATTCTATATAAAATACAGAACACAAATTGCTTTCTAGAACATGTGAACTAGTGACAAAACAAAGCCTTTTAAAACTCTTTGAATCTGACTGTTCTTCTCTTCTAATTGAAAGTAACCTACACCTTTTTGGTTTACTAGTGATAAGTTGGATGTATCTTAAAAAAACCCAGAGCGCCTTTTAAAAGTAAGCCCCCATTTAGGATTCAAAGGTTTTCACCAGTCTGTGAGGAAAGTTATAGAATAAAGCAAGCGAATCGCAATGCTGCCAGCATTATATCACAACCATGCATGCCCCCAACAACTGATTCCCAGCGGATTCTTTCTATGGCAAACTGCTTGGTTCTGTTCTGCTTCTCCATAAGAACTGGGAAGAATAACGTAAATGCAGAAGCTCTCCTGCTTATGAAATTAAAACTCTTGAACCCTCCTGGATACAAGTAATCATTTCTCAATGTTTAAAATGAAGTTATATGCCAGAGCAAAAAATGGTCAAACTGTGCTGGCCACCATCAGAAGGTAATACCAGTTCCTTTACACCAGAGTGTCTCAAAATCCCAGGGCAGACATCTGGGGCCAGATCATTCTTGGGTGTGCAGGGCTGTCCATGCACTGCAGGATGCTTAGCTGCCCCCTGGTTTCTACCCATGGGAAACCTGTAGCACCCCTATGCCAGATGTGCCAACCAAAATGTCTCTAGTCCTTGTCAAATATCCCCTGGGAAGCAAAACTGTTCTGCTTGAGAGTCAGTGCTTTAGAATGACAACAAAAGCGCTTCTGAACAGCTAAGGAGAATGTAAACCAAATGGAAGAAAGGAGCCATCAGTATAGATCAGTGTAATGATATATCAGGGCTACTTAGGTCTCATGGTTCCTACCTGGGAACCCATTCTGTTTTAATTAGAACATATACGGGTGAGATGCAACTGGGCAAAAAATGGTTACTTGTGCTTTTTTCAGGTCAGCAAGAAAGAACAGAAATAAAATGCTCATCGTGCCCATGATTCATCCCCACCTGGGGAGAGAAACCAAACCAGCCAGAGCTGCCACCCCAGGCTAGCTGTGGGTATGCTTTTGTTTTCAGATTCTTTATGTCATAGAAGAAAGGCTGCACAGCACTGGCTTGTTGAGGCTGTACCCTTTGGGAATGTTCTGCTGCAAAGCACATGTGTCCCAAGGTGAATGTACTGATGTAGTGAGCTCCAGGTCACTGTAGGTATTCAAGCATTGGCTAGGTAACCACCTGGCCAGGGATGCTGCAGAAAGGATGCCACAAGCAGCAAGAGTTGGAGTAACTGATCCCTAACATTCAAATCCAAGATTCCCTATGAGTGCCTTTCAATATGCAGACTCTAAGGATTCCTTCTGAACATGCTGTGACATTTGTCTTGCCCCAGGTGCACCAGGATATCACAACCCCGGGACCCTGAGAGGTGACGGAACACCGACTGGAAGTGCACCTCCACCACCAATCAGATTAGTGAAGGTTTCCCACCTGGTGTGGAGCTAGCTCCAACTGGTTTTCCTCCCTGCTCTTAATTCTCATTAACTTGAAAGACAAATTACAGAAGTATGTGATTTCACACTGATGTCCAATCTGTCTTTTCTAGCCTCCTTCATTTATTAGACAGCTTCAACCAAGTGAACCATGACTCTTCAAGCCTTTGCCGAAGTTCACCACACAGTGCTCAAGTATGGGAGCAGACAGCCACGAAATCCCAGAGCTGTACAGCAATACACATTTAAACCCACTTACAATGAAGACCTAGCGCATGATGGCAATGGGGCAGTTGCTGCTGTCCCTGGAAGGAAAGTAAGAAATTTTCTCTGTTATGGGTTGGGGAGAGCCCAGGTGAACAGAACATCTGCCCAGTAGTTCTGAAAAGTAATAGGGGCCAATGTTTTGTTACTCTAGTTTCAAAGCAAGCCACAGCAATTCAGACGTGGATGTGTAAGCAACTTTTTCTTAAACCAGCCAAGTGCATCAGCCAGTATGTGTTCTAATTAAAGCAGAATGGTAGTTATTCAAGGTATACAACTTTTTATATAAAATATTGAGATGAATCCTCTATTACTTTACAATGTTTTCCTTTAAAATATATGTGATTTTCACATTCCACTGTGTAATTCACATAACCTGATGTTTATTTTGTCTCTGCACCTTATGTTCTAGATTTTCTTTCTGTGGCCAGTACATTAAATGCTGCTTAACTTCCACAGAATAAAAATGTGAAAATATCTGGCTTTCTGTCTGTTTATTACCATGTGGTTGAATTGCACCAAAACTTACAAAATGTGGGATCTGAAAGGGACCTTGTAGATTACCTAGCTTACTTCCCCCATGTAGCTTTTGGGGAACAGAGTCTGTAATAGTCCAGTGACTTTCCTTAGAGCCACTAATGACTAAGCTGAGACTCTGAGTTTATACTACATTGTGCTTTCCATTTATTAACCTTATTTTCTACTAAAAGGGGGAAGCATTTACCTGGTTACTTTTATAGAATAACCACTTCAGGAAACTGGCAGTTTCTTACAAAGTTATATATATGCCTATTCTACAACCCAGTGATTCTGCTTCTAGGAATCTACCCAGGGGAAATGAAAATGTAAGTCTGTGAAAGACTTGTAGAAGAATGTCCATAGCAGCTGTATTTATAACAGCCCCAAACTGGGAACATTAATATTTGATACTAGGCAAATGGATAAACAAATTGTGATATATTTATACAACAGAAAGTTGGTTACTTTTACAAATAGCCTGGGCATGTTCTCCTGATGCACCAAGAAAAAAAAAGGTCAGTTCTCTTAGATTGTCACCAGGAGCCCTTTATGTTCCTGTCATCTTGCCTCATTCCTTCAGTCCACTCTCTGTCTCCTAGCCAACTATCTTATATCCTTTTCTCTTTCATAAGCTTTTACTACTATAATTCTTCCTCCTCCATTCTTCCTCTCAGTTGATAACTCTGCTCCCTATTTCACTGGGAAAATTGAAGTACTCGAGAGAGACATTCCATTCTGCCCTCACCAGCTTCCCCACTCCTAGTATTTTTACCATCACTGTGCTTTCTCCTTGTTAACTGCCTGGGCCCCCAGCCATGGGTACCCTCACTTGCATTCTAGTACCCCAGCCCTTTCCCCTACACAATGGTGTCACTACAGCACTGTTCCCTTTCCTACACCTACACCATCTATTGCCTCACTGTACTAGCCATTCCCATGAACATGAAACAGGCTGCATTACTGCCAGTCCTGAAAATACCATCAAACATCATCTTTCAGCTATTGCCAATGTGCTTCACCTGCAGAAAACTCTTGAAAGATTTACTGGTGTTGAACCCATCCCAAGCCAAGCTTCCAAATCCAACCTCCTCTGTTACCAAAACAAGCTCTTAGTTTTGATAAAACCTCTACATTGTTAACTCCAAAAGCCAACCACAGCCTTACATTACTCTAGTTGTCAATGGCAATTGGCAAAGCTGATTATTTCCAACTTCTTGAAACCGTTAATTCACAAGGTTTCTGGGACACTTGCTGAGATTTGCTTCAAGACTGGTACCTCCTTCTTAGTTCCCTGTGCTGGTTTTTCTTTCTCTTGCTGACTCTTAAATATGGGGCTCTGGACCTCTTCTCTTTATAATCACTCACTAGATGATCAACCCCAGATTCATGACTACCAGTCAATCTGTACACATGGACACTCATGTATGTATCTCCAGCCAAGACCCCAGTGTTGTCTCCAAGCTAGGACAGTCATTGGCCAAGTGAATACCTCCCCCTGGCTGTTGGAGAGGCAGCTTCCCGTTAGCTGTTCCCAAACTGCTCCCACAAGTCTGCTCTGCTCTCAGGATTCCCTTTTACAGATGCCAACCTAATTCTTCCAGTTGTTAACTGTAAGGTGCAATCATCTCTGACTCTTCCTTTTGCCATGCTACATCCAGTGTCAACTGTCAGTCTCTCCCCTTCAGGTAAATATTTACGCTGTGCTTATTATCACTCCATCTTGGCTGAGCTGTCATCATCTCCTGTTTAGTGACTGCAACTGCCTCTGGACTGTTTTCTCCATGCTCGCCTTTTCACCTTCTCATAGCAGTTATCCTTCTAAAAGATTAACTAGATCTTGTCACTCTTCTCCTAAAACACACCAACGGCATCCTGTGTAGTTGAGAACACTCTTGTCCCTGTCACCTACTGGACTTCGCCATGGCTTCCCTGCTCCTCCTGAGCAGGTGTACTGGTGCGTCCCTCCATCTGGAGCTGTCTCCCCTCAATCTATGCACATCCTTCAGGTCTCTGAGGCTTCCATGACACTTTAGCCTTCTCCCTCTCATCACCAGCTACCACACTACATACCCATTTGTTCACTGATGGCTTCTGACCACTAGAACAAACTTCAGGAGGACAGTGACTGTATTTTACTTCCTGTTGGACTCAGGGCCAGTAAGAGGCACTATAAATACTAGTTGAAGGAATAAACTAATAACAAAAGAGTACTTACACTTTGTATTGAGTGGAACATGTTCCTACTATTTCCCACAATGAAAGCATTATACATAAATTTTAGTATCAACAAATTAGCTCAGTGAGACCACTACTAAAGAGTTTTGATGTTTTCCGAATCACTGAAAGATGATCAACGGCACCAAATCAAACCATGAAGAAATTCAATCTTGCCTCCACATGAAATCAAAAAGCATTTATGGTACACAGTTACTTTATTAATTCAATAAACACTTACGAATATGCTCCTGTGAGTGTGAGCTAGTTAAAGAGGAAAGATCAGGCAGCTGGACCAGAAGGAGGTTTCCTGCAGGGCAGGCCATCCACATACCTACCCTAGTAGGAAATTTGTGGTGGATTTCACTGCCTCTCCCTTCCTTCTCTAAAGTTTAGACCAACCTGGAAAAGCTGAGTGTGGAAACAGAGGGAACATATAGATAACAGATCTGTATTCAAGTAAAGTCATACTAGGCATTATTAATAACTGACAGTGAATTTCTAGAAGACATCATAAACACAACCAGATCAACCACAGACTAATGATTATTGTCTGCAATTAGTAATATGGACCCTCAAACAAGGAAGAGCTTTCCCAGCATAGAGGAGATTGGGGGAGGAGAATAAGGATACAAAGGACAGTATCCAGATCTCCTTAGAATCTGAACAATAAAATAATTTGACACATTGTTTCTTTGATACTCAATTACCAAAAAAAGTAAAGGAGAAAAATCACCACAATCAGTTATACTTTTATGGCACTTCACAGCTTGAAAAAAAAAATCACATAAACACACAGTTTCTTCTATCCTGACAGAATTTGTGTTTTGGAAAGAATAGGGCATCTAGACTTTTATATGTTTTTTTGTATTTATATTTTTACTTCTCTATTTTATAGAGAAGGAAACTGAAAGACACTTCCAAAAAGTGTTCTGTGGTCAATTATTTGGAAATACTGCACCCTGTATGCTCCCCCAGACACTAAAGATGAACACTCACATATCAGGAGACATTCTCCCCAAGGTCCCTCAAGCTTATTTGAATACAGCACTCTTTTCCTAGACTTAGAAACTATTAATATCCTTACATCTTACATAGATCACCCTAGCCTAAAGATTCCCCAATATCACTTCATGGCCTCAGAAGACTTCAGAACTGAGGGCTCAGTGGGTTTATGATTTAAAATAAAATCTTTGTGAAAATGACAAGTATAAACTAGCCCTGCGCTGCTGTAAAGCAGTCAGTCACTGAATGTTAGCTTCTTTGCTTCCATGCAAGGACAGGGGCCCGAGGTGTTCTCACAGGGGATCCTTGAGAGGTTAGTTCAGGATGCGACGAGACCATGCTTTCCCTGGAAGGGTAATACACACCGACAGGCAGGGATGCATGGAGGCTTGCAAAGCCTAAGCTAAGCCTGACACATATGCCATTAAGATACACACAGCTCAGTCTCACCCAAAGAGCAGCTTCTGATATGCACTGAAGCCTGGAGGGACGGTGGGAGGCAGGGGTAGGGTTAGATAAGAAAATTCTACAATATAGCATGAATTGCAAACCTCTTAGTTTTCACAACTGAAAGAATAGATGTAGACCTCACTGGATAATTCATGCTCATTAAATATGTGTGAAATTATTATGATTCATCTTCCCTTCTGTTTTTTAAAAGACCTGTGAAACCCAGACTTGGCATCCACAGAAATAACATAATGCAGTGTAAAATGATCTCATTATTAAAAGTATCCTTCAATGCAAAATGATCCCAGACAGTTATTTGTTTGTGATCCTGAAGGACACTGTTCCTGCTTGTAAGTGGTAATGTATGGGGTAAATTATTTCTTCGATATCACACAAATGAAACTTCTGAACTCATTATGTATAAATTAGTAAGTTATAAAACACCACTGCTAATAAATCTGTGGCTACAAATCGAAGTGTGATTAAAATCACATGTGACCTATTAAACAATAATGTATTAATTCATAAAGCTCTATGCAGCTTATCTAGTTATGATAATTAAAATATGCTTCATCACTAATTGCCTTACCAACCCTTAAATTTCCCTGAAACTATTTACAAATGATGACAAAACAGCAGCTCTTGCTATTACACGTCTCTGAGTATTGGTAACTAAGAAAACCCTTGCAATAAAAAACTTTTAATCTCTGTCCTAATGCAACCCTATTGATTACTAATAGATTTACAGCTGGCAGATATTTTGGTAAAATTAATGTGTGTTTAAAGGTAGAAAAACATCCTGGCACAGAAATTGAGGGGAATAACAATGTTTCACATATTTCTGCCAACATATTAACTAATACAGCAAAAAAGATCCTTGATCTGTCATTTGCTGACTGATGGGTGTACAAGGCTGAGACTTGAGCATGGAATTTTATTGCTGAAGACATTTTCATCTGCAGCCAAATCACCAGGGAGACACTTTGTCAAACAACTTCATTCTGCACAGAGACTTTGTGACAATATTGGCATCCTAAGAATTTGTTCTGGTTTTTCCTATTGCATCTACCTGTCTGTGCCTGGAAATATTTACAGCAGCACTGCAATTTATGCAGACATTCAGTTTTGCATGTAGAAACAACTTAGCCAGCTCATGTTTTATCTTGCCAGCAAGTTTAATATTAGCACTCAGAAGCTGTATGCTTTTTATGTAAATGACCGAAGTTAGTATCAAATGGACTGAAGTTTCTTTGTAAGTGCCCAGTCTTTCTACTAGAGTTGAACCAGAGAGTTAGGAAAATTTTGAAAGAGAGAGAAGGGGAGAACAAGAAGAGGAAAGCAACAGGAAGGAGGGCGGAGGCTAAAACACATGGCTTATTGGATTCTGCTTATCTTGAATTACAGTTCTAACTTTAGACTTGGATTTATTTTGCCTGCAATGGCAACACAATCCTTCTCAACATCCTTGACACTTCACCTTCTCTCACCTGCCATTTCCCTTTGCTTGGGGATAAAAATCCCCACCATCGGCGACCAGCCAGCATGAGTGGTCCCCGCCCCACATCCCGACTTCACCTGGGATGGCTCTCCTTCCTCCAGGCATAGTCAGTTCCTCTGCTGCCACAGGGCTTTTGCAGGTGCATCTTTCTCTGCCAGGAACGACCCTTCCAGGCTTGTTGCTGGACTCTACTTCCCCTTCAAATGCCTTCATTTGGTTAGTTCCTAACGTTTTCAGAGCTTCATCGGGCTGTCAGGTCCCCTGGTACAAGCTCTTATAGCACAGTGCACTTTTCCTTTTCCATATTCACTACAGTTTAAAATACACATGTTTATGAGACTATTTGATGAGAGTGTGTCTCTCCCCTACTGCATTATACACATCAGATGGGCAGGAGACACATCTCTCTTCACCTATGAACTCCTGGCCTGTTGTGAATGTAAAATAGGTGTTCAATCAATGCACTCAACCATGGGTCCCCTCACTGCATTAATATTAAGCAACAAGATGTTTAATATCCTTGCCACCATTGACACAGTTAACATCAGGGCTCTGTAGAGCCACACAAGGAACCACCTGACAGGATGACTTTCCACCCACTAATCTGTAATGTTATCAGTTGTTTTTCCTCAAAGCAGAGGGAATTTTAAAAGGTTACTTAGACTCACACACACAGTCCTAGATCTCAGATTGGTTGTTGTTAGGACAATTACAGGGCAAGGACGTGGGTCTCCTGTTAATACACCTGGCTCTTCAGGCAGAGATCAGAAGCCTGCCACACAGGGCAAAGGGGCAGAGGTGTAGGGGGCCCATGCCCAGCACAGAGGCTTCCTGAAAGCTGGCTGCTGTAAGTTTAAAAAAGTCCTCAATGATTCCTTTTACCTCTAGAAGTCTAAGATACAGCTCACTTTTGCAAACTAGGTATTTATATGTCTACAAAAACACCCTGCTCTTAATTTTTTGTAGATATGGGACACAGGGATGGAACTGATGATGGATGTCAGTCTGATTTTAATTTCCTTGGTCACTTAACATATTACCTAGAAATAGAGAACAATATTGAGATTCACTTCTCTTTTATTAAGTTACTAAAAAGAAATCAGATGTACAAAGGCAAGCAGGTAAAGGAGAACAAAATGAAGCAAAGGACATGGTAACAGAAGGTCTAGAAAACCAAATTCTGAGTAATGCAGAAGAGCTGTAGAGAAATTAACTGCTGCTCTGTGGAGATCCACAGAGGGCATCTTAAAGGTAAAAACTGCAGCAATGGCAGCCTTACCTTTGGACTTCATTTAGCAAGAGGAATCTACTATGGGCCATAGAATCTGCATCTCTAACTTTTTCCATCAGTGATTTTTCAGACTGTCTGTTCTCTGCTGAGGAAGAGCCCTTTTCCTTTGTCTTAACTTTTCTGGTTGGTAGTTATACCCAGGATGGCATGTTTTCAGATGGTAAGTAAAGAAACATCATTCTTGGCTTTGGAGGATTATCTGTGTTATATAAAATTAGATCAATATTCCTGAAACCCAATCTGTAACATTCTTTTTCTATCCATAGAGATATTCTCTAAAAGGACCCTGATATAATGTTATGTAAAAGTGCTTATCTTAAACCTATTTCCAAAAGACTACCATATAGAACAAAAAAATTCTCTATTTCGAATTTACGTATGATTCTTTGCTAGGCTCAAGATTTCCAATATTTATGTTCTTGACTTTTTAAAAGTCAGGTTTATTGGGATATAATTTATGCACAGAAAATCTCATGCTTATTCTTTAACAAGCCAAAACAAAAATTTATCAACGCTTTAAAATGAAAATGCTGATTCTTAAGAGGTAAAAAGATAGAAAGGCCTGTGTGATTAGTACATGTGTTTACTGCTTAATTTCCTCAGAAAACAAAAAAAGGTGGGCAATATTTTCACATTGAAGGGATTTATAGAACAAGATAGTTATTCACAGACACTCCCATGAAGGATAGTTAAGTATTGGTACAGACCATCTTATTTAAGAATCAGAACACAGTATGAGAAGTAAGACAATAACACCTGGCCATGTGGATCACACAGATTTGTCTGGACAACATTAAGCACATAACAGTGATTTATAGAAAAAGGTCACAGAGTAGATCTCCTACTGAGAAGAGAAATATCATGATTGCTTTAAAAATGATGGCTACCCTTCACTTCAGCGTAGATATCTAGTGGATATTTGAAGATGAAAAAATTATTTTCAGTACTTGAACAATGCTCATATATTACAGAATTCATTAAATTAGTTTGGCACTTGATGAACAAAAGTTTCACTTATAATGATCTATTTAAATATATTACTGAGTTATACATTATATTAAAAATTATGGTAAGAACAAGTATATGGTGAATTCTTGTTACCTCACTCTGCCTTTGTCCAACGATTAGAATGACAACTTCTATATCATAATTCACTCCTACCTAAATAACATAAGAGTGACTACTATATAAAAGTATCCATATAGCTATTGATCCTGGTGCCACCTATATTAATGATGTGATCTTGGGAAAGTCACCTAACTTCTCTGTGTCTCAGTTTCCAAATCTATATAATGGGGATAATTATGTCTGCTTGATTAAGCTGTTATTAAGCTAAATTAGGAAATATGATTTCAATCCACCCCTTCCCCAGCCATGAATAAATATAAACTGTGGTGATTATTATCAACAACTTGTCCACTACACACTCGGATGGAGACAACTTACAAATTATAGAACTTTCATGTTTTCAGAGTGAGTTATCACAACAAAAATGTTTCTTAGGAGTCTAAGAAATCAGAATTTAAACACTGTCTCTTTCCACTAAGTAGAGTTAACCACAAAGTCAATAACTGTAGGTTATACAACTGGTATGTCCCATGTGCTAGTCACTCTGCCCTGGGCCTGCATGTGCTATATTATTCCTCATAGCAGCTCTCGGAGGTATGTACCATTATTGATTTTCCATGTGACAAAAGAGGGAAGTGTCAAGTACTAGTGAAGGGACTTGCCCAAGGTCATACAGCTAAAAGGTGGTGACTCTAGGATCTGAACCAGACTGTGGGTCTCAAGGCCTGTGTAACTAATTGTCAGGAGAACTGTGAAGTTCCACTTTGTACACACTAAATGGGTCTGCAGAAAGAAGAAAAAGGAATATTTATGGAAAACTGTAGAGTTACAGTCATAGCAGAAGGGACTAGGAATGAACATTTCTCTTTGCTAATAATAGTAATTTTTAAGCAAAAATAGGTATTATGATATGTTAAATTATACTTAAGAAAACACTAGTACAAATAATTGAATTTTTATTATTTCATGACATTTCTGCAATAGCCTATTTATTCATAAAAGCACTCCAGAAAAACCTTTGTTCCTGCTTTGATTTTATTTACAGGAAAGTAAAACCAAAGAAATTGTGTGAAATATATATAGCTCTTATTTCTCAGCATCTTCTTTTACAGGGGGTAAAAAAAGGCAATGTCAAAAAGTTTCCAAAAGTTTCAAGATACAAATCTATTTTTCTTTAGGGCATCAAATGTCATAACCAATGGGCAAAACCATTTTATATGGCTTTCCAAAATATCATGTCAGAGTTGCAAATTTGGTAAACATAAAGAAGGATTTGAGCTAGTCAAGGATGCTGCAAGTCCCTTCTCCTGTACATATTTTTAAGACTATCCTGGAGGGTTGTGAAGAGACAGAAGTGCTATCGGTGAGATTTAATACAGAACACGGTTTTATGTGCATACTTCATAGAAGCTGATTTTTTTCTCCAAAACCATTATAAAAGTATCTGAAAGAGAAGGAGTAATTCTTAAAACCCTGGTAATCAAATCATGGGCAAATAGTAATATATTTTCCAAAAGAAAAAATTTATTTCACATATGAAAGACACAAAGACCTAGGTAGGGAGGTCACTTCATATTGACAAGTTGAAGATTACAAATCACATCTTTTTTGTGAAAGGAATTTGTTTAAGCTATCAACCAGGCACTAAAAGGATTTTCATGTGCATTAAAAAACAGCCACAGCAAATCAGTTTCTGGACCAAATGGTCACAGCTCTTGTTCAGCTGCTTTGTGCTCTCTTGCTCCTCTTACCTGATATGAAGAAGCACTTTCTCCACTCAGGAGGGTGGGACACCAGTTCAGAGGAGAAAGACACCACGTCAGAAGTGCTACGTTAAACTGTGGCCTAACACACCTTGATGGTCAAGAATCAATACCCACCACAGCCACTGATGGCTCTTAACATAGCCAGAAGCCTGCCTTTCATCCTTGTATGCCCCTTCACTGTTCAAGGCTGGAAACAAAACTGTTCACAGCACAACCAATACCACCTCTGTGACTTCTTTTCCACTCCTGAGTGACCCCCTTCCATCCAGTAGAACTGAAGCCTTTCACCCTTTCACTGTTCCTGCCAGCACTTCTTTCCATCAGTGCTCCTCAAAGACTTCATGTCATATTTGTTAGGCAACCGTTTAAAGAAAGAAAGGAGATCAGTGGTTGCCAGGGGCTGGGAAAAGAGCTGAGGATGATGCTAAGGGGTATGAGTTTTCTTTTTGGGGTGGTGAAAATGGTCTGTAATTGACTGTGTTGATGGATATAAACTATATGAATGCACTAAAACACACTAAATTGTAGACTCTGAATGGGAAAATTGTACAGCTTGTGAATCACATCTCAAAATAGCCATTTAAAAACCAACCATACATAAGTTCTGTGGCATATGACTTTTCTTTGACTGGAACATAAGCAGGAATTGGGATGGCCACTAAACTAAGTGCTTACTCCAGAATGAAGTCTCTTTGACCTACTTTTTTCTTTAGTCTCTCAAAAATGGATCATTTTGGGGAAACCAAGACAGTTCAAAGACTGTTAAAACTGTCAAGGTCAGCTAATCTGATTTCTCAGATGCTCAACTAATTTGCTGACTGTCTGGATATACTGCTATTGCTTTCCTCCCTCTGAGCGCCTGTGAGGTATGTCAAAGCTTGTTATGAGCCTCCAAATGGGAGATGCTTACTGGAGGAAAAGCTGCAATCTCCAATTAGTCAAGTTTATAACTGGAGGAAGCAGGAAGAAGACAATAGAGAGGGAGAGGGAGAGAGGTATGGAGATGGCTATAACAAACAACACACTCATTTTTTCTGAAATGAAACAGGAAATCCAGTGATTCACTCTTATACTGAAAAGCAATGGCTTAAAGAATTATATGTACCTGGAGTACATACACTGGAAGATTTACAACAAGAGTTTCCATAATTACTGTTGAAAAGCAAGGTCCTATTTTTTAATTACTACCTTTGCTTAACCTCACTATTAAAAACAAGAAAGAGTAGGGTGAAAAATGCTGAATTTGCCCCAGACACAAAGTACAATAGCTGTAGTTATGGCAGATGACTTTTTAGATTGCATTTATTTACAAAGACGTTTCTGTAGTTTATTCATCTTCCCTGATCTATGAGGTGACCTATAAAATAAGATTGTTCTGAGACTCTTAAATGGTTAAAAGGGAAATCCGTTCAAATGCCTTTAAAAAATACCATGAGAACTCTGAACTTGCATAATCAAAGATTTAAACAATCTCATTTTCAGTTTTAAATTATTTTTTGAACCATCAATGAAGCTTTAACTTAAAAAGGCTTTCACTCGAATTTATTCATAAGCAAGACAAACACCCTAACAAAACACAGATTAGAAGTGGCCCTTGTGAATCACGAAGACACAGCATTCAGCATGTGTGAAAACTGAGAATTAAATTATTCTCCTTCTCTGAGATATGCATCTCATTTCCTCAATATCCCAACAACCGGGATAGCTTATTTATTCAAATCAATTAACAAAATTAAAAAGAAAAAGCACATTCAAAGGGGAGAATCTTATCATTATTTAAAAAGAAATAGTGAACCTGGAAGAACCTAAGACACAGCTTTGTAAATCCTAAGAGGTACTTAAAATCAGAACTAATAAAAGAAGGCAAAAACAAAAAGAAATTTTAACTTTACAATACAGGAGAAGCACAAAAAGAATTTTTAAAAAAACTACACAAAAGCCTTTGTTACCAGTTATCTTGCAAATCAGGGTAAGGAAAATGCCAGAGTAGAATTACCATCTCTTATATTCACTATTAAGTTACTTATAAAAATCAGACCAGTGATTTTTGTAGGGAGTAGAAAGAACATAGTGGAATTCTTCACTGAATTCAGTATGAAAATTTTCTGCAGAAAAAAAATAACAACTATCTTCAGAAATCACTCATGTTTGACTAACAGTCCTAATTTTACTGGAAATAATGCCATAATCTTAATCTCCTTAATCTTGTAAGAGACATAAGGACATGTATTAGAAAAAACAAATCCATTCAAACACAGTGATAAAATCCCAACTTAACACAACCCAAAATGTTTATAGTATTTAACACTCTTTCAGGACCTCTGTTTAAAAAAATGAAACACATTCTGCCATTTAAAACGCTTTTCAAATTCCACTCCCTCCAAAGGATGAATTAGAACTAGGCATTTTTCATCAGGAAGAAACACACTTGTAGAACACTTTATAAAATTACATGTATGCAATTATCTCATTACTTTTGACAATAATTAATTTGCTTTTTTCCCTTAGGCTCAATCTGTAATAATGCTAATACAAAGCTAAATTAAAACATGCAGGCATGTCCATTCTGTTAAAGCAGAGACCATTTCTTTAGTTCATTGTGATTATTTTTAAAAATCCCCTATATTTGCAGACACATCATGAGCTTGATAGGGTAATAAGAAGTCTCATATAATCTCATTAATCTCCTTTTTCTGATACAATAGAAGTTTAAGTAAAAGACTGTACATAACCCAGCTAAGTACTATTCTTCCTACTCAAAGTATTATTGACCTACTGTCAATGTTTACCAAACATGCACTTAGTAGGCAATTCATAAATGTTCAATGTTATTGATAAAGATAATGATAAAGGTTATCTTTTAAGAAGAGACTCTTTCAGGTTCAGAAAAGAAAGAGGAACAATGACAAGAGCTGACTTTAAATTATTAAAATGAAAATCAGCAACAATAAGGAATCCTAAAAAAGTTCTATGTTTTTATCTAAAAAGAGAAAGCAGTGAATTTTTCATAATATATATTTCATTCATGCTTTTAATATTCATAACTGAAACATACAATTTACGAACAAAAATGTGGATGATGGAATTTATTTAGGTTTGATTTACTCGAATCATCTTTATTAGATAAATTAATTTTTTATTGTCACATATCCAAGATGATCTGCACATGAATTTTTACTACAGAGTAGTTTAAAAATTTAAATGCTATATGCAAAAAAGTTTTTACTATGGAGCTATGTTTCTTTTTATGTATTTATAAAACTTATTTTTCAAGCTTATGTCAAACAATGTATATATGATTAAATCAATGATCTGAAATAACCTCTGTATTCTTTTCTTTCTAGTTAAAAGACATTCTGTTCTTTCTAGGTTAAAAGGTATATGGTGTTTTAATGATGAAATTTATTCATTCATTTATTTTGCCAAATTTTCATCTAAAATTAATTTGAGGAAGAGTAAGTGGAAAATTGCCAACTGCTCATCCTTCAAGATTATATTTTTTACCTTCCTTTAGCATAAGCAGATAAATTCTCAGTGTCATTGCTGCTGAGTTCCCCCTGCTATTTTTATTTTCTACTGACATAATATTCAAAGCTGACAAATGTTGCAGAACAGACATAGTTATTAAAAGCTTCAATTTACAGCAAATAGTGACAGTTTGCTTTTGCTGCTCATAAAGCAAAATTGAAGAGGTGTAAATACACAGGGAAGGTGGAACAAACACACTTCAGAGATTTTTAAAACAGTTCCAATAAGCAGTACTCATTTGTAATATTACTGCAAAGGTATTAGTTTAGGTATTGATTCAAAAAGTAAAAAAATGATGGCTGGCAACTTTTCAATAATACTTTAAAAACTTTACTTAAGGATATCATTTATATCTAAGTAAGGCTTTTTTTAAAATCACAGATAACTGACTTAAAATAGAAGATGGAGAATTTTGAGCTAATCAAGAATTACCAATTTGCAAGAGAAAAAGAAATTAAGCAAATAAAATATTTATTCCCACTGCACAGGAATGGTTGGCCTGCTGTAGAGCTCAATGTCCTACTGTTGACAATAATCCAGACTTTTACTACATTTTACTAAATTTTTAGAAGAGGAGAAAACACCTATATATACAAAAACTATATAAATTCTGAGCACTGGCAGGATCAGATAATATAAAATAAATTTCAGAGACAACACTAAAATGTTTCTGATAGGGAACCCTTCATAATCCTTAGATGACCTCTTCGGAGGCTTACTCACAGTAGTGCTAGACCTTAAAGTATATTTCATCAGAAGTCAGATACGGAAAGAAGTCATTATGGAAAAAAATAGGGAAATCAATATAGAAAAAGCAAGCAAACTTTCTCTCCCTCTTTACCTTCCTTTAGCATAAGCAGCAGGTCATCAGCAAAAGGGGCTAATTCAGAAAACCAGCTTTAAAGCTTATAGAAGGGATGCTGCCAACATGAAGAGGTGACTCACCTGCCCCAAGCCAAGGAAACCCAGGAAGAATCTGGAGAAATAAACCACACCCAAGCAGACAAACTTTTGCCAAGCTTTCCAAGGTGAAAGGAATGTTCAATATCTTGCCTGGTGTGCTGGTTACATGAATGTATTCATTTGCCAAAACTCAGGCAACTACATACTTACTGGGTGTGCACTGGATGTCTGTAAATTACACTTCGACTACAAAAAGAAAACTCTTTAATGCATGTCAAACATATGCTTATTACAGTGCAGTAGGTGTAAAAGTAAGAGTCTTCTGTTAGTAATTTCCTTAAAATCCTTCTTAAAGAACATAAAAATATAAAAGGAAGGGTAAGAAAATCTAGGAGAAAAAATAGAAGTGGAGCAAAGAGAAAACCATTAAACTTGGAGTCACCGTTGAAAAAAATATCTTTCCAGGGGCTCAAATAGGGCTCATGGGGGCAAGTGAAAAAAGGTATTATTATGAGGAAAATAATGTCTCATATTGTACAACTCTGACATGTACTATCGACATTCAATAAACAAGCCTTTGCATTATAGCAGTCTATTAACAGTATCTCCATTTTAAAGCTGATGAAATATACGGAATAGTTCAGTGATGTGTCGTAGGATACACAATTAGGAAAGTGCCATGATGCAAACAGCTCTGTAAGACTCCTACACATAATTTATCTCACAAAACAATACTTGGTGCACAAATTGGGTGTGATGTGCAAAACATAAAAATAAAAACCACTGATGGCTTCACATAGTAGTGATGAGGCTTCCTGCCCTGCCTCCACACAGCACAGGTGAGTATAAATATGCTGGAAACGAAGCACATGAACTAAAGCAATCAAGTATTCCTTTCCTTAAATATTCATTCTTTCATTGGTTTAAAAATCTGAAACAAGTTATACTTGGCTATAGAAGTATGTATCATCTAAATACTTTCAACCCAAGGAGCTCTTTGACTAGATATATTGAGTATAATTTTATTATTTTAGCACAGTTTTTATTATTTGATTGACATTGGTTATACTTGGTTTCAGAAGAGCAGGAAGAAGATAATGCCAGACAAGACTGCATTTCCTATGACTTAATTATTGGGATGTGCTTTTTGAAAATCTTATAACAAGTGGGGGGAAACAGTACTCTCAAAAGGATTTCATAGATGTTCACAATGGCCCAGACATAAACTTGAGCTAATGGATGCCTTGCCTGGTCCTGAAAGCTGTGCTGTTACTTAGACCCCTCAGATTGCTAAACACACAAGATTCTGCATTAATAAAGCCCTTCCTTCCATACACCCTCCAATAACTCAACTGCATAGCCTCAGAGGGTCATTGTGACCTTGAAGCACAAAGGGCTTGTCATATTTGGTTTACTGTGCTTATTCCCAACTTAAAACATATACACACAATCTTGTACACACAGCAAGATGAAGGAAACCAATGTGGACTTCAAAGTCACAATCACTGATACAACCCATGTGCACTCTTTCCTTCCTAAATATCAAAACACATTTTGCATTATTAAATAAAATGTGCAAAATGCAATCTAATGTTAGTTGATGGGTATTTGAGGATAATACAGGCATGAACCATCTGTTTCAATTCAGTTTTGACAATCCATACAATTTCTCTCAATGAGAAATGGAAGACCAGAAATAGAGTGACAAAGGCAAAATCATTGCTGATATATAATAAAAACCAAAAAAGTACAAGACAGAAAAGTATTGTGCTTAAGAGCATAGGTTTGTGTCTCAGACAGACTCTGGTTCAAAACTGGGCTCAGTCACTCTGTAGCTGCTTTACCAAGGGCAAAGCACTTAATCAAAGCCTCTGTTTGATGATCTATACAGTGGGCATAATTATATTTTGTGTTGACCTCATAGACTATTCTGAGAAATCAATAAGAAACTCACATGAAGGGCTTAGCAGAGTTTGTGGCATACATGTTCATTCAAAACTATATGTTATGCATAATTTTGTAAATTTGTATAATAGTGCGATATATAATTAACCCAATACTTTTTCATTATGAAATTTTATTAGAACATTTACATGCTATTAGGGAAAGTGATAAATTAAAAATTTCATGTTGTTACTGTAAATGATCAATTATGTTGCATGTAATTATAGAAAAATTAGAAAATATTAGCATAAAGAAATAACAAAAACCACACACAATCCTACCGTTTGAGAAAACCACTATTAATACTTAAGGTGCATCCTTTAAAGCTTTTCAAAATGTAATTTACATGTAGGCATAGGTATAAAGTCTGCTTTTTAAATTTATAACATGAAATGAAGATTTTCCAAAGTCACCAGTCTTACATAACACCACATGAAATGACTACAATCACATTGATGCATCATTATTTATTTACTTAATCATATATTGTGGGGGCATTCTGTTATTTCCAATTGTATTTATTATAAATGAGGTTAAGTTTTTATTTATTTGTTAAGAGGATCATTACTTATGTACAAAATAAAGGGAATACTAGCTAAGGAATTCCATTAGTCAGTGGCTGTAGGATTGGGTTGTTATGAAATCAGTATGTTTAAACAAGTGATTTCTTAACTTCAGAATTCCTTTTCATCATGCACCTTTGACCAACCAAGTATGTAAAGCATGTACTCCATCATGTACTTGAGTTAACAGACATAAAACTAGAAAGACCTTCCTGACCTAAAAATGGGCTTACAGGTACTTCCATAAACATACTATGTAATACAAAGAGAAACGTGGTTTTAACAAAAGTCAGAAATTTTACTCAGAGTTTTTAAGAAAATTTTTTGGAACTACGTGACTTGACTAAAATTGTTCCTTACTTCTTATACTATTTAGTCAACAAAATTAGCAAACAGCAGAAACAAAATGAGAGACAGACATTTTAGTAGCTGGTCAAAATGTTTGTCAGTACCATAAAGATAGAAGAACCAAACAGCCAAGTAATGTAATGTTTTAAGGAAAAATACCCTTCACTTGAAATCCTGGAAATACGCAAATACAGTATAGCTTCATAAGCTCAGAAAACTGGATCTTTATTCCACAGAGACTCTTCTGTCAGTATAACAAGCTAAAAACAAAATATGAATGACAAGTGCACATACTTAGCTGATGGAGAACAGAGTCCAACACTAATCTCTCTCAGAGGTTATGTGACTTACAGGCAGAAATACTAATTTAGACCTAGCCTGACTGCCACAAAGTTTGACAGATACTCAAATATGAGCACAGGAATTTCTCTCCAAAATAGTAACATCCAGTATTTCCTTCAGCTGATCTAGTTAATCAGGTTAACTAACTTGATTATCTAGCTTAATTCAAGTATTATGGATTTTTAATAAGCAGACTATTGAATAATGAGAGTATGGATACATATATCTTGCTAGATACTGAAAGATACACTGGGTAATTGGGTATTATGGCATGATTTCATCTCAAACACAAGGAATTCTACTGCTTTATGCCTATTCCTTTCCTCTAATCACCATCTTGTGTTTTAATTTTTCATTTTGTATGCCAACTTGTCAGCTCCAAGTACAACATAAGTAAAAGCATAATATATCTTAGAAGACTATCTCTTAAAGTTCTCTTGAATTATCTAACCTTGGGGGTTGGAATGAAAAAAAAACACAAAACAAAAAAACTGGTGCCACTGGTATGTGTGTCTCTTTCTCTGCAGACTTTACCTTCGAAAATAAAACCAAGTGTGTCCTAATGTTCAAGGTCTGACCAGAGAATATTTTGGTTTCAAAGAAAACATGGTACTTATTAAGAAAAACAGAGTAACATTTTTGTTAAATTACTTTTCTCCTTATGTTTGATAAAATGCAAGTAAAGTCAAACTCTCTCTGCCTGGATCTTTGATGGAGAGAATGTGATTACAAGAACAAGGAAGGGACTTTCTAGGACTGCACCCTTGCTCATGAATAGGGCTGATCCACATTTTAATCGTGCCAAGCTGGTAGATACAAAATGGTATCTAGAGAGGTAGGGGGATAGGTGAAATAGGTGAAGAGGACAATAAAATAAAATAAAATGGCATCATTATGATTTTAATTTGCAGTTCTTTGATTATTAATGAGGTTGTTTTCATTTTTATTAGCCATTCATGTTTCCTTTTCTTTGAAATGTTTATTATACCTTTGACCTATTTTTATTTTGTTCATATAATTTATCGGTTGTAGATACTAATCCACTGTCAGTGATATATCTTACATATTCCTTTTCCCAGTACTTTTCAATTTGTTAATGGTATCCTTCTGATAAAACAAAACTTTATTTCAATGAAGCTGAATTTATTATTTTTTTCCTTTATAATTTGTGTTTACAGTAAGAAATTCCCTTTTTATTTGAGTTGCTTTTATTTTATGAAAAAGCTAGTTTCAAATCTACATTAAGTTAAACTGAAATCAAAGTCTTTGTGAAGGAGGCCTGGTGTCTTATTTACAAAAACCTATGACCACCATCCTTCACGCTTACAATTTTGGGAAGGATACTTCCAACGGCTTTGTGCTTCCATATTTCAGCATCACAACACAAGAATAGAGTCCTGTCTTTGCTGTGCAGTGTCCTCAGCTACCAGAGCATCAGGTCTCTTCTACAGGTCATTCTTTGCTAAAGAAATTACTTCCATTAAGTTCTCAAGCCGCTAGCTTCAGCTTAGGTCTTACATTTCCATCCTAATCTCCACTAATAGCTTCTATCACGCTGTGTGTGATACAGTTTGACAAAGCTCGGTCCATACACACAGTGGAGAACGTTCAGCAACATGAGTTTTACAGCCAGGTTCTTCCTCCAGCTCCCAGAAAGGTTGGGTCATACAAATATTATGCCTTTATTTGGTTCATGGAAAATTCTGTAGTTTTACTTGTTCTTTTAAAACTTTGTGTTTCATCACTTAAAGATTCAAATACTGAATCTACCTGAAACTGATTTTCTGTGTATGTCATAATCTGTTTTCAAAGTTTTTCTTCTCCACATGTGTGATCTTGTAACTGCAACACGGACTGAACAGTTCATCCTCTCCCCATTGATCTGCAACACTCTTGGGGTCATAAACCAGGTTTACACATATGCACAGGATTATGTATGGGCTTTCTATCCTGTTCCATTGGTGTCTTTACCCACACTCACATGCTAACACCACACTGTCTTAATTACCATAGCTTCATAATACACTTTGGTCTCTATAAAGCAAGATATTCTCATCTTCTCTGCTCTGGTTCTTCCTCAGAAAATTCTTGATTATTTTGACCTTTTGCTCTTCCCAACAACTGTAGAACCAGCTTGTCAATCTGAACTATCTTATCCCTTCAGGTGTGTTTAACATCTCCTGTTTTTGTCTTTGGTATACTACAGTCCACCGTGATATGTCTAAATACATATTTATGTTGCTTGGTACATTATGTTCCCTCTATCAGAGGATTTCAATCTTTCAACATTTCTGGAATATTCTGTCTTTATACCTTAGACAAATTGCCTTTTGGCTACTGGGAAATGCTTCAGCATGTTTTGTGAGAAATGCTTTTGCATGTTTTGTGAGAAAAGGCACTGACAACTTTGGTTCAGGGAAAACTTTTTAAGGATATTTGTATAGCAAGCAACTCTAGAAGAGAGAGGATCCCTCTGGAGCAGTAGACAGATTTGTTTCCTGTCCCATGGAATAAAGATGATGTGTCCCTCCTAGGCAAAGAGTAGATGTGCTTACAGTAAATTTTTAAAAACTGCGGTTCCCTGACAAAAACGACATGATCATCTCCAGAGATGCCGAAAATGCATTAGACAAAATACAATATCCATTCATGATAAAAACTCTCAACAAAATGGGTATAGAGGGCAAGAACCTCAACATAATAAAAGCTACACATGACAAACCCACAGCCAACATTATACTTAACAGCGAAAAGCTGAAAGTTTTCCTTTAAGATTGGGAACAAGACAAGGATGCCCACTCTCCCCACTTCTATTCACCATAGTTCTGGAGACCCCAGACACAGCAATAAGACAACAAAAAGAAATAAAAGGCATCCACATTGCCAAAGAAGAAGTTAAACTGTCCATGCTTGAAGATGATATTATATTGTACATAAAAAACCCTAAAGAATCCACTCCAAAACTACTAGATCTAATATCTGAATTCAGCAAAGTTGCAGGATACAAAATTAATACACAGAAATCTGTTGTATTCTTATACACTAACAATGAACTATCACAAAGAGAAATCAGGAAAACAATTTCATTCACAATTGCATCAAAAAGAACAAAATACCTAGGAATAAACCTAACCAAGGAAGTGGAAGACCTATACTCTGAAAACTATAAGACACCCATGTTAAGAAGATACCAATAAATGGAAACACATCCTGTGCTCATGGGTAGGAAGAATTAATACTGTCAAAATGGCCATTCTGCCTACAACAGTTTACAGGTTCAATGCAATCGCTATCAAAATACCAACAGCATTCTTCAATGAACTAGAGCAAATAGTTCTAAAATTCATATGGAACTACAAAAGATCCCGAAAAGCCAAAGCAATTCTGAGAAGGAGGAATAAAGCTGGGGGGATTATGCTCCCCAAATTCAAGTTCTACTACAAAGCCATAGTAATCAAGACAACTGGCACAAGAATAGACCCACAGACCAATGGAATAGACTAGAGAGCCCAGATATAAACCCAAGCATATGTGGTCAATTAATATATGATAAAGAAGCCATGGATATACAATAGGGAAATGACAGCCTCTACAACAACTGGTATTGGCAAAACTGGACAGCTACATGCAAGAGAATGAAACTGGATTATTGTCTAACCCCATACACAAAAGTAAACTCAGAAGGGATCAAAGACCTGAATGTAAGACATGAAACCATAAAACTCTTAGAAGAAAACATTGGCAAAAATCTCTTGAATATAAACATGAGTAACTTTTTCCTGAATGCATCTCCTTGGGCAAGGGAAACAAAATAAAAAATGAACAAATGGGACCACATCATGCTAAAAAGCTTCTGTACAGCAAAGGACACCATCAGTAGAACAAAAAGGCATCCTACAGTATGGGAGAATATATTTGTAAATGACATATCTGACAAGGGGTTAACACCCAAAATATACAAAGAACTCACATGGCTCAACACCCAAAAAGTAAATAACCCTATTAAATAAAAAATGGGCACATGATATGAACAGACACTTCTCCAAAGAAGAAATTCCGATTGTCAACAGACACATGAAAAGATGCTCCACACTGCTAATCATCAGAGAAATGAAATTAAAACCACAATGAGATGTCACCTCACACCAGTTAGGATAGCCACCATCTAAAAGACAAACAACAACAAATGTTGGTGAGGATGTGGAGAAAGGGGAATCCTCCTACACTGCTGGTGGGAATGTAAATTACCTCAACCATTTTGGAAAACAGTATGGAGGTTCCTCAAAAAACTCAAAATAGAAATACCATTTGACCCAGGAATTCCACTCCTAGGAATTTACCCTAAGAATGCAGGAGACCAGTTTGAAAAAGACATACGCACCCCTGTGTTTATCACAGTACTATTTACAATGGCCAAGAAATGGAAGCAACCTAAGTGTCCATCAGTAGATGAGTGGATAAAGAAGATGT
Source organism: Manis pentadactyla (assembly GCF_030020395.1). Classification (NCBI taxonomy): domain Eukaryota; kingdom Metazoa; phylum Chordata; class Mammalia; order Pholidota; family Manidae; genus Manis; species Manis pentadactyla. The sequence goes on from NC_080021.1 coordinate 103,570,509, forward strand.
GGTACATATAGACAATGGAATATTATTCAGCCATAAGAAGAAAACAAATCCTACCATTTGCAACAACATGAATGGAGTAGAGGGTATTATGCTCAGTGAAATAAGCCAGGCTGAGAAAGACAAGTACCAAATGATTTCACTCATATGTGGAGTATTAGAACAAAGCAAAAACTGAAGGAACAAAACAGCAGCAGACTCACAGAACCCAAGAATGGACTAACAGCTGACAAAGGGAAAGGGACTGGAGGAGGGTGGGGAGAAGGGAGGGAGAAGGGGAATAAGGGGCATTATGATTAGCACACATAACATAGGGGGCTGCGCAGGGAAGGTAGTATAGCACAGAGAAGACAAGTATGACTATAGCATCTTACTACACTGATGGACAGTGACTGTGATGGGGTATGTGGTGGGGACTTGATAATGGGGGGAATTTAGTAACCACAATGTTGCTCATGTAATTGTATATTAATGATACCAAAATAAAAATTTTTTTAAATTAAAAAAAAAAGCCTGGGGTTCCCTAAGCTCAGTTATCTTTGGATGTGACTCAGATTTACTACTGTGCACCCAGGCCCACTGGGGCTACCCTGCATTGCTCCCAAGGGACTTGAGCGCAAAGGGAACTGGCCTGAACGTAAAGCTCTGGGTGCTTATCGTGCTGCAGGTAATAAAGTCCTTTGTGTCTGACCCAGGAGTCTTATATATTTCACCAGCATCCATGATACTGAAGCAAACTATTAAAATAAAAATAATTATTTATTTTTTCATATAATTTACTTATTAATTTAGGCATAGGTAAAATTTCAGATCTTTCACAGATCTTCTCATCACCCATTTTCAATATTTTAACATTCTGGAATTCTAATATTTTCATTTCTATCATATCCTAAATATTTACTCTCTTTTTCTCACCTACTTTGTCCCTGTTTCATGTTGGGTAATTTCTTCATAATCTTCCAGTCCATTGATTTTCCCTTCAGCTGTGTGTAATTCTCTATTTAACCAAACTACTGAGTTAACTGCAGCATTATATTTTTTTCTTGTAATTCTATTTGGTTCCTTTCAAATCTTTCTGATTCTTTTTGATGGTCTCTTATTCTTTACACAATTTTTTTCTTTCTGTATTTCACATTTATTTATTTATATTCAGTATTTTGGTGTCATTAGGCATAGGGAAACTAAATGTTTATTGTCTCTACTGACTTAAGAATTTTGGCTTATGTTATTCCCTGTTTAATACATTTCACACTGCTCTGTTAAATGCTTGCTATTTTTTTATTGTAACCTCATATAGACTGAATCTATAATAATTCTGAGGGAGCTGGACTATTCATGCTTTCTTCTAGAGAGGATATATGGAGACAAATGACAACAACAGCACAACACCCTAACTTCTGTGGGACACAGCAAAGGCAGTTATAAGAGGAAAGTAAATAGCAATCCAGGACTATTTAAAGAAGGAAGAACAATCCCAAATGAATAGTCTAAAGTTACAATTATTGAAAATGGAAAAAGAAGAACAAATGAGCCTCAAAGTCAGAAGAAAGAGGGACATAATAAAGATGAGAGAAGAAATAAATAAAATTGAGAAGAATAAAACAATAGAAAAAAAACAATGAAAGCAAGAGCTGCTTCTTTGAGAAAATAAAGAAAATGATGATAAGCACCTGGCCAGACTTATTAAGAGAAAAAGAGAATCTACACACATAAACAGAATCAGAAATGAGAATAGAAAAATCACGAGGGACCCGACAGAAATACAAAGAATAATTAGAGAATACTATGAAAATTTATCTGCTAACAAGCTGGAAAACCTAGGAGAAATGGACAACTTCCTAGAAAAATACAACCTTCCAAGACTGACCAAGGAAGAAACAGAAATTCTAAACAGACCAATTACCAGCATCGAAATTGAATCAGTAATCAAAAAACTACCCAAGAACAAAACTTCTGGGCCACATGGATTCACTGCTGAATTTCATCAGACATATAGAGAAGACATAATACCCATTCTCCTTAACGTTTTCAAAAACATAGAAGAGGAGGGAACACTTCCAAACTCATTCTATGAAGCCAGCATCACTCTAGTACCAAAACCAGGAAAAGACCCCACCAAAAAAGAAAATTATAGACCAATATCACTGAAGAACATACATGCAAAAATACTCAACAAAATATTAGCAAACCGAATCCAAAATTACATCAAGAAGATCATACACCATGATCAAGTGGGATTCATCTCAGGCAGGCAAGGATGGTACAACATTCGAAAATCCATCAACATCATCTACCACATCAACAAAAAGAAGGACAAAAACCACATGATGATCTCCAGAGATGCTGAAAAAGCATTCAACAAAATTCAACATCCATTCATGATAAAAACTCTCAACAAAATGGGTATAGAGGGCAAGTACCTCAACATAATTAAGGCCATATATGACAAACCCAGAGCCAACATCATACTTAATAGTGAAAGGCTGAAAGCTTTTCACCTAAGTTCAGGAACAAGACAGAGATGTCCACTCTCCCCACTGTTATTCAACGTAGTACTGGAGGTCGTAGCCATGTCAATCAGACAAAACAAAGAAATACAAGGAATCCAGATTGGTAAACAAGAAGTCAGACTGTCACTATTTGCAGATGACATGATATTGTACATAAAAAACCCTAAAGAATCCACTCCAAAACTACTAGAACTAATATCTGAATTCAGCAAAGTTGCGGGATACAAAATTAATACACAGAAATCTGTTGTTTTCCTACACACTAATGATGACCTAGAAGAAAGAGAAATCAGGAAAACAATTCCATTCACAATTGCATCAAAAAGAATAAAATACCTAGGAATAAACCTAACCAGGGAAGTGAAAGACCTATACCCTGAAAACTACAAGACACTCTTAAGAGAAATTAAAGAGGATACTAACAAATGGAAACTCTTCCCATGCACTTGGCTAGGGAGAATTAATATTGTGAAAATGGCGATCTACAGATTCAGTGCAATCCCAGTAAAGACCAACAGCATTCTTCAATGAACTGGAACAAGTAGTTCTAAAATTCATATGGAACCACAAAAGACCCCGAATAGCCAAAGCAATCCTGAGAAGGAAGAATAAAGTGGGGGGGATTTCACTTCCCAACTTCAACCTCTACTACAAAGCCACAGTAATCAAGACAATTTGGTACTGGCACCAGAACAAACCCACAGACCATTGGAACAGAACAGAGACTCCAAACATTAACCCAAACATAGACAGTCAATTAATATATGATAAAGGAGCGATTGACATACAATGGGGAAATGACAGCCTCTTCAACAGCTGGTGTTGGTAAAACTGGACAGCTACATGTAAGAGAATGAAACTGGATCATTGTCTAACCCCATACACAAAAGTAAATTTGAAATGGATCAAAGACCTGAATGTAAGTTATGAAACCATAAAACTCTTAGAAAAAAATATAGGCAGAAATATCAAACATGAGCAACTTCTTCATGAACATATCTCCCTGTGCAAGGTAAACAAAAGCAAAAATGAACAAGTGGGACTATATCAAGCTGAAAAGCTTCTGCACAGCAAAGGACACCACCAATAGGACAAAACGGCATCCTACAGTATGGGAGAATATATTCATAAATGACAGATCTGATAAAGGGTTGACATCCGAAATATATAAAGAGCTCATGCACCTCAACAAACAAAAAGCAAATAATCCAATTAAAAAATGGGCAGAGGAGCTGAACAGACACTTCTCCAAAGAAGAAATTCACATGGCCAACAGACACATGAAAAGATGCTCCAGATCGCTAATCATCAGAGAAATGCAAATTAAAACCACAAAGAGATATCACCTCACACCAGTAAAGATGGCCACCACCCAAATACAACCAATGTTGGCGAGGATGTGGAGAAAGGGGAACCCTCCTACAGTGCTAGTGGGAATGTAAATTAGTTCAACCATTGTGGAAAGCAGTATGGAGGTTCCTCAAAAAACTCAAAATAGACATACCATTTGACCCAGGATTTCCACTCCTAGGAATTTACCTTAAGAATGCAGCAGCCCAGTTTGAAAAAGATATATGCACCCCTATGTTTATTGCAGCAGTATTTACAATAGCCAAGAAATGGAAGCAATCTAAGTGTCCATCAGTAGATGAATGGATAAAGAAGACGTGGTACATATACATGATGGAATATTATTCAGCCATAAGAGGAAAACAACAGCTACCATTTGCAACAACATGTATGGAGCTAGAGGGTATTTATGCTCAGTGAAATAAGCCAGGCAGAAAAAGACAAGTATCAAATGATTTCACTCATCTGTTGAGTATAAGAACAAAGAAAAAACTGAAGGAACAAAACAGCAGCAGAATCACAGGACCCAAGAAGGGACTAACAGTTGCCAAAGGGAAAGGGACTGGTGGGGGTGGGGGAAAGGAAGGGATAAGGGGAAATAAAAAGGGGGCATTACTATTAGCAGACGTAATGGGGGGGGGCATGGGGAAGGCTGTACAATGCAGAGAAGACAAGTAGTGATTCTATAGCATCTTACTATGCTGATAGCGACTGTAATGGGGTATGTGGGGGGGACTTGGTGATGGGGGGAGTCTAGTAACCATAATGTTGCTCATGTAATTGTAGATTAATGATATCAAAATTTTAAAAAATTGGACTATAATCCACAACGGAGTGAGATGTCAGCTGTGATAATGGTAATTAAGAGGTACCTCTCTGCAATCCTTCAAAAACCTAAGTTTGCAAGGATGAAAACATATTTTCTCAGTTTAACAACAGAAAGGAGCCAGAAATACGGATGTAACGAAAAACCTTTCATGTTCTTCACACTGTTCCTTTCACTTTATGTGGCTTGCACATCCTTGACCATCTGCCAGCTCACGTGTATATGCCATGGCTGCACTGCACACACAGTCAAAATCATCCTGTTCTGAATAAGGGGCACCTCACATGCACAAAGGTGAGGAGGAAGGACCATTTGTGACACTCTTGCTTCCTCTGTCCCCTTTTCATGCTCTCTGAGAGAAGAGTCTTTATCCTGTAAAGATGAAGGGACTGAATTCAAGATGGGTTACTCTTTGTTATAATTTGCTTACTTGGGTATCTATTTTCTTAAATGGAAAGCGCTGCATCAAGACTCTTTGAACATTTCCCCCTAATGTTCTTGGTAATGGGTTAAAAATACTCTCAATTAAGCCTGCACACTGCTCTGCGGAACACGCTGGGACCATGAGCTCCCCAACTGTGCCACAGGAGGCCAGATGCTGACAACCAGAAAGGGCACAAAAACTGCCACTCGCTGAGCAGAACAACTACCTGTGTCGTCAGTATGAAAGGTCAGCCATTGGTCTTTCTTATTTCACACATGATCTCCATGAAAATACAGAAGGACTCCACACACCGCACAAATTGCTGCGACGACAGTCTTTTCACTGTAACCACCAACACAAAACTGCAGCTGAGCCCGGAGGGACGCTCCTAAGTCTCAGCTGTTAAGGTAAAATCACCTCTTTCCATTTTCCCCTTTGGGGAAAGGCTGGCTGAAGAGCTGGGGTGGTGAGCACCTCTGACAAAGAGGGCACCCAGGTGGCAGTGAGGTAGTTTGTGAGGTGATGGGGAACAGGGTACTTTCACAGACAAGCCAGTTCAGTGAGTATACATTCTGGGAATCACACGAAGGGGACTGGGGTTAAACATGCCTCTGTGAATACTGTTTATGGTACAAACACTGACCTTTCCTTTATTGAGAATTTTATAGGACCCACTAAAATATATAGCTCAGAAGCATCTAATATATCTCCCTTTAACACATGACATTGTTTTAAAAGGAAGAAAGGCTTCATTTTAATTGTAGAAGTTTATGGGATCTCAGGGGAAATTCTAGACAACTTTTCAGACATTCCCTTTTTGTACCTGCCTCTGGGGCTGCAGCTATTATCCCGCTGAGCATTGAGCTAGAGCTGCTCATGCTCACTGGGGTTGGTGCTAGCTAAGGGATAATCATTTTCTGCATGACTCTTGGGTGTATGCAAAGATATTTCTAGAGGACTTATCATCACTAGCACACTAAAGCAGAGGAGCCAGGAAGTGTTATATACTGGATAAAATGTCACATACTTAAAAGAATTTGAACATCTAGGAGGAGATCAGTGAATGTGTCCTGCTGATGAGCCAGTGCTTTAAAACCAGGGGAGCACTGAACATTGAGCCAGAATACTCAAGTTAGAGTCTGCCATCCTAGCTGGGTAATCCTGGGGAGGGTATTTAACCTCTTGGAACTGCACTTTCCACCCATGCAAAGAAAGAGGGCATGGCATTAGATTATCTCTGAGGCTTCCAGAAACTTGTATATTATAATTAATACTCTGTTTTGAAAGTTGTTATTTATTTTTCTGTCCTAACACTGTCTTCTAAGTTTCTGCCAGTATAGAGACATGTTAGTGGAGATAAACATCTCTTTACCATACATTTTTGCTAAAATTGCAGCCCACAGTTTCTGTAGCATTCCATGATAGATGATGATGATTATTAATATTATTATTAACACCATTGCATTTGGTATTTACTGAGTGTTTACTATATGACTGACCCAGTCCTAAGCACTCTTTATGCATTATCTCCAAGAGTCTTTCCTGACCAAAGACCAAAGATATGGAATGTATGTAGAAACAAATGCATCTAAAAGACCAAAGACCTATAAGGTGGACACTGTTATCATTCAGTTTTACAGCTGACAGGATCAATGCTTAAAAAGTAAAATAAAATAAGTACATAGTGGAGTTAGGTTATGAAGTGAAGGTAGGCTAATTCTAGAACTTGCCACCCCAATCATACTGTTACACTGACCACAGCAACATGTTAAATATTCAACAAATAGTACCTAAAGCAAACATAGTTTGCCATAAAATCCAATGAAGATTATGAACTTCCACTGTTCTTCTGCTACTCCAAAAAATTCACATCCTGTTCAAATTTTTAGGCAACAGGAATATTCTGATACCTAAAGATTAATGATATTATAATAACTTTACATAGTGGATAAAGATTTTTGTTGAAAATGTATTCCCTAAAGGAAAAAAACCTGTAATTTTTCTACAGAGATAGATGATTTCTTGCAAACCTATATAAAAGATCATACTGGGCAAAATGGAAATGATAAAATATGTATTTAGGAGATGCTGATACTGGAAATATTCCATGGATCACTCTAAAATTTAGACAAACTTCTATTACAGTGCCATGATGAAATGGACAAGGTAATATATTGGAGGAAGGAACAAGAATGCAACAGTTCATCTAGGCAGATATGCACTTATGAATAATTTTAATAAATATGCAAAGCTGGTATTCTGCCACATAAAATAGCTACTCAATTGTGAACCTGAAATATATTATTAGACTATAATGTGTCTGTCCTTGAAATTAAACAATCGTCACTTTCATGAATACTACTATTTTTATTCTAGGATATCTGCATTCCATCTTGTGTTTTTTAAAATTAATTTTGATCTCTTCACCATTTTATCTGTGACTATTTCATAGATTAATTTTATTAAGTCCAATTTTTATTCTACAGCTAGGTTCTACATACATTGCTGATCATCCACCAAATACATCTCTATACCCTAGAGAAAACTGCTGAACTAACTTCAAGGATATGATTTGAAATACTAAGTCCTATCTGCACCACACAAAATAAGTACAGGAAGATATGGAATGTCTGTAGAAACAAATGCATCTAAAAGACCAAAGAAAGGCAAAAGAATCAAGTACTAATCTCCTGCTGTAATTGAAAAAAAAACAACTACACCTTCACATAACACGTTGACTTGGAAATAGTTACGTGTGACATGCTCAGTAGACTGGTTCAGAAAGTTATGCTAAGTACCACCAGATCAAAAGACTCGATCTGTCTTGGTCTCAAGGATGAAACCAGCACTTAACCAAGAATTAAACTTATACTTCAGCTGCCCAGTAGTTAAGAAATCAGCTCTGAACAGTTACCAAAGGAAAAGGAACTGGGGAGGACGGGTGGGAAGGGAGGGACAAGGGGGAAAAGGGGCATTACGATTAGCAGACATAATGTAGGGGGTGGAGGGCACTGGGAGGGCTGTACAACACAGAGAAGACAAGTAGTGATTCTATAGCATCTTACTACGCTGATAGACAGTGACTCTAATGGGGTATGTGGTGGGGACTTGATGATGGGGGGAGTCTAGTAACCATAATGTCGCTCATGTAATTGTAGATTAATGACACCAAAATAATAAAAATAAAAATAATTTAAAAAAAAAGAAATCAGCTCTGGAAAGCAATGCATTTTCCTAGATTAAGTTTTGTTTTCATTATAGGTATAAAAAGGAGTATGGAAGAAAACACTTGGGTTCAGATTCTGTCTTGAAGAAGTTACCCTAAGTGACCTCTAAGCCTCTTTATTATTATTATTATAGCCCCTCAGTTAATGAGTGACATGAAGTAGTGAGCACTGTGTGTGCATTTTCTCACTTAATTCTTCTAACAAGGCAACATTATATGCAACTGTACTACAGTTAGATGAAATTAGAATAAATAATACTATGAAAATGGAGTATTCAAAACTCTATTTTACATATGAAAAAATATGTCATAAGCCTACTAGATGTTAGGCACTTAGAGGCAAAGCAAAAATGATCAATCAAAAGATACCTGATCTCCTGAAAGTTGGGGTCTAATAGGAAAAAATGTATCACATAATCACTCAAAGAACACACAAGAGCAGTAAGTGCTAAGAGAAAGAAGTACAAGGTATCTTGACAATAGTAAGTGGTACAAAAATATGAAGCTCAGACTTTGCAGTGACATTGCATATGCTTCAAGCTTTACCACATATTAACTGTATCCCTGGCAAGTTATTTTAACCCCCATGTATTTCAGTTTTTCCATCTTCTTCCATAGATAAACAATACCTAAGCCTCAGAGTTGCTATGATGATTAAAAAACAAGTGTTCAGTAAACAGTTGTGGTTGTTTTCTGCTACTGTAATTATCTGACCTTTGACAAGAGGTGGGGGCAGTGGTCAAGTAGACTCCTTAGAGAAAGGGATAAATGACCTACAATCTACAGAACAGTGGAATTAACCAGGCACCGGGGGAGGATGGGGATGGCTGCTGGGTAAGAGAAATGTTTCAGGCAAAGATAACAGCATATGAAAAAGTTCAACGAGCAAAGTATATTAACTAGCTAAGTTATCTTATATAATTTGATCATTCTGGGATTCAGTTTCATCACCTGAAAAATAAGGAGGGAAATTAGATCACATTTATGCTTTCTTGATCTTTCTAATTCTATAAAATTTGAACACATTAAGATAAAACATTTGAAATAGGACTTTAATTGAATATGCTTCACACCTTTTCCTGGTTCTAAATGCAGCCAAAAGGTCCTTAGATGTAAATTTTAAGAACATTCTCATTTTGTCTCCTTTCTACTCCTTTTGCTCTGATCTTCCTCATTATGAACTTGCCTATATCTGTAAATAAAAGAATTGCACCGCAGTGTCCTCTTTTTCTACTTTTGAAAGTGGTTTATATTTCTCCAACTATAATGTCAATTTTCTGTTTCAGGACTATCATCCATCGACATGGTGCCAGGCAGCTAGGTTCTAGCATTAGACATATGATATATAACTTTGGCTGTCTACATGTTTTACTAACCAAACTTCTGATGTGACTTATTTTTACTTACTTATGTATTGCTATAAGTTATGTCAATTATCTGAGAAGTAGTAGATTTTTCCTTCAACGCTGTTGTGTATTGCTCTCTGTAGGAGTTCAAGCCTCACTACTTCAACCTATAGTCTATTTACAAGTATTTGGAAATTTCTATTGTTCAAGGTGAACATTTATTCAAACTTCAGAACTGTGCAGTTCTGGTGCTATCCCAGTTTATTTTCAGTAATCAAATATTAGACCAGGGCTACTCAGTATGTGGCCCATAACCCTGTAGCTCTATGTTACTGATGGGCAAACAAATTTACAGCATTTCAATAGCACACTCATAAAAATGTGGCCACCCAGACTGTGAAACTGATCACACCCAAACCTGCTTCACACTAAAAAGTCCAAGCATGTTTTCTGATAGAGTATTACGGAAATTAAATTTTTCTTTCATTTTTTTTCAAAGTATTACACTGCTTTTTCACCACTTTTCATTAATTTCCATCTTGGAATTTCCACTAGCTATGATTATTGTTAAGTGTTTGGCGACTATACCCATCCTTGGAAAAGCCAATGCCCCTTCCCAGCACATCAGAGAGATGATTCCCTCTGCCTAGCAGGGACACTGCATCCACTAAAGGTGCCATTTCTTCATCTTCTCTTTTTCATACTTGTTTGCACACCAACAGTCAGAGCAAGGCAAAAGTGCTGATATTTAATAGCATACAGTAAATATTAGCTCGGAGACTGATTGAGGAAGGTCCCTGAGAAGTATTTCTTGATCAAAAATGGCTTCAAACGCTAGTGGAGCCAAGATGGCAGTGTGAGTAGAACAGTGGGAATCTCCTCCCAAAAACATACATATTTCTGAAAATACAACAAATGCAACTGATCCTAAAAGAGACACCAGAAGACACAGGACAACCGCCAGACTACATCCACACCCGCGAGTACCCAGCACCTGGTGAAGGGGGTACGAAGCAAGCCGCAGCCCGGCAGGACCCGAGGCCCCTCACCCCAGCTCCCGGCGGGAGGAGAGGAGTCGGAGCGGGGAGGGAGAGGGAGCCCAGGACTGCTAAACACCCAGCCCTAGCCATCCGCACCAGAGCGCAGACACAGTGCATGCGTGGTGTGCTGGATACTGGGGAAACAGGACAGTGGGACCTGTGAGTGGGTCCCGAAGCCAGCGCCCCTGTGACAAAGAAAAGCGAGTGCTTTTAGAGAGTCTTAAAAGGACAGGGACCCCACAGCTGGATGGAAGTATCCCGGGTCACAGTCCACCATCTGGAAATTCCAGGGAACTCTGGGTGCACTAACACCCTGGGCAACAGCTCTGAGACCCCTCACCGAGGTAAACAGTCAAACAGCCCCCGGTCCATTACCCCTCTGGGGCCCTGCCATAGCAGAGCTGCAGCCTGGGGCTGGCCACTCACACAGCAAAGGAGCATCCTCTATAACGGCCAGGCAAAATACAAAAGAACCAGTCTACACGCAATTGCCCAACACAAGCCACTGGGGGTAGCAGTTGTCCCAGAAAAGAAAGGCCAGGAGCGAAGTGTAAAGAGGCCTGACTCTCCCAGCTGACAGACGCGTCAATAGCACTCCACTGCACCTATCAACATGAAAAGGCAGAAAAATTTGATCCAGACAAGACTAACCCAGACAGCTTCGGCATCTGCTACATCTTCCCCTGAGAAGGAACCCGGGGAGACAGATTTAACCAGCCTTCCTGAAAAAGAATTCAAAACAAAAGTCATAACCATGCTGATGGACTTGCAGAGAAATATGCAAGAACTAAGGAGGGAGAATACAGAAATAAAACAAGCTCTGGAAGGACTTCAAAACAGAATGGACAAGATGCAAGAGACCATTAATGGACTATAAAACAGAGAACAGAAACGCAGAGAAAGTGATGCAGAGAGAGATAAAAAGATCTCCAGGAATGAAAGAATTTTAAGAGAACTGTGTGACCAATGGAAACGGAACAATATCCGCATTGTAGGGGTACCAGAAGAAGAAGAGAGAGAAAAAGGGATAGAAAGTGTATTTGAAGAAATAATTGCTGAAAACTTCTCCAAACTAGGGGAGGAAATGGCCTCTCAGACCACAGAGGTACACAGAACTCCCATGACAAGGGATCCAAGGAGGGCAACACCAAGATATATAATAATTAAAATGGCAAAAATCAAAGAAAAGGACAAAGTATTAAAGGCAGCCAGAGAGGAAAAAAGGTCACCTACAAAATAAACCCATCAGGCTATCATCAGACTTCTCAACAGAAACCCTACAGGCCAGAAGAGAATGGCATGATATACTTAATGCAATGAAACAGAAGGGCCTCGAACCAAGAATACTGTATCCAGCACGAATATCACTTAAATATGAAGGAGGGATTAAACACTTCCCAGACAAGCAAAAGTTGAGGGAATTTGCCTCCCACAAACCACCTCTACAGGGCATCTTACAGGGACTGCTCTAGATGGGAGCGCTCCTAAAAAGAGCACAGAACAAAACACCCAACATATGAAGAAGGGAGGAGGAGGAATAAGAAGGGAGAGAAATAAAGAATCATCAGACCATGTATATAATACCTCAATAAGCAAGTTAAGTTAGACAGCAAGATAGTAAAGAAGCTAACCTTGAACCTTTGGTAACCACAAACTTAAAGCCTGCAATGGCATAAGAACATACCTTTCAATATTCACCCTAAATGTAAATGGACTGAATGCACCAATCAAAAGACACAGAGTAATAGAATGGATAAAAAAGCAACACCCATCCATATGCTGCTTACAAGAGACTCACCTCAAACCCAAAGACATGCACAGACTTAAAGTCAAGGGATGGAAAAAGATATTTCATGCAAACAACAGAGAGAAAAAAGCAGGTGGTGCAATACTAGTATCAGACAAAACAGACTTCAAAATAAAGAAAGTAATAAAAGATAAAGAAGGACATTACATAATGATAAAGGGCTCAGTCCAACAAGAGGATGTAACCATTATAAATATATATGCACCCAATACAGGAGCACCAACATATGTGAAACAAATACTAACAGAATTAAAGGAGAAAATAGAATGCAAGGCATTCATTCTGGGAGACTGCAACACACCACTCACTCCAAAGGACAGATCCTCCAGACAGAAAATAAGTAAGGACACAGAGGCACTGAACAACACACTAGAACAGATGGACCTAATAGACATCTACAGAACTCTACATCCAAAAGCAACAGGATACACATTCCTCTCAAGTGCACATGGAACAATCTCCAGAATAGACCACATACTAGGCCACAAAAAGAGCCTCAGTAAATTCCAAAAGATTGAAATCCTACCAACCAACTTTTCAGACTACAAAGGCATAAAACTAGAAATAAATTGTACAAAGAAAGGAAAAAGGCTCACAAACACATGGAGGCTTAACAACACGCTCCTAAATAATCAATGGATCAATGACCAAATCAAAATGGAGATCCAGCAGTATATCGAAACAAATGACAAACAACAATACAAAGCCCCAACTACTGTGGGATACAGCAAAAGAAGTCTTAAAAGGAAAGTATATAGCAATCCAGGCATATTTAAAGAAGGAAGAACAATCCCAAATGAATGGTCTAATGTCACAGTTATCGAAATTGGAAAAAGAAGAACAAATGAGGCCTAAGGTCAGCAGAAGGAGGGACATAATAAAGATCAGAGAAGAAATAAATAAAATTGAGAAGAATAAAACAATAGCAAAAATGAATGAAACCAAGAGCTGGTTCTTCGAGAAGATAAACAAAATAGATAAGCCTCTAGCCAGACTTATTAAGAGGAAAAGAGAGTCAACACAAATCAACAGAATCAGAAACGAGAAAAGAAAAATCACGAAGGACCCCACAGAAATACAAAGAATTATTAGAGAGTACCATGAAAACCTATATGCTAACAAGCTGGGAAACCTAGGAGAAATGGACAACTTCCTGGAAAAATACAACCTTCCAAGACTGACCCAGAAAGAAACAGAAAATCTAAACAGACCAATTACCAGCAACAAAATTGAAGCAGTAATCAAAAAACTACCTAAGAAAAAAACACATGGGCCAGATGGATTTACCTCAGAATTTTATCAGACATACAGAGAAGACATAATACCCATTCTCCTTAATGTTTTCCAAAAAACAGAAGAGGAGGGAATACTCCCAAACTCATTCTATGAAGCCAACATCACCCTAATACCAAAACCAGGCAAAAACCCCACCAAAAAAGAAAATTACAGACCAATATCCCTGATGAACGTAGATGCAAAAATACTCAACAAAATATTAGCAAACCTAATTCAAATATACATCAAAAGGATCGTACACCGTGACCAAGTGGGATTCATCTGAGGGAAGCAACGATGGTAGAACATACGAAAATCCATCAACATCATCCACCACATCAACAAAAAGAAAGACAAAAACCACATGATCATCTCCATAGATGCTGAAAAAGCATTCGATAAAATTCAACATCCGTTCATGATAAAAACTCTCAACAAAATGGGTATAGAGGGCAAGTACCTCAACATAATAAAGGCCATATATGATAAACTCACAGCCAACATCATACTGAACAGCGAGAAGCTGAAAGCTTTTCCTCTGCAATCGGGAACAAGACAGGGATGCCCACTTTCCCCACTGTTATTCAACATAGTACTGGAGGTCCTAGCCACGGCAATTAGACAAAACAAAGAAATACAAGGAATCCAGATTGGTAAACAAGAAGTCAAACTGTCACTATTTGCAGATGACATGATATTGTACATAAAAAACCCTAAAGACTCCACTCCGAAACTACTAGAGCTAATATCAGAATTCAGCAAGTTGCAGGGTACAAAATTAACACACAGAAATCTGGGGCTTTCCTATACACTAACAATGAGCCAATAGAAAGAGAAATCAGGAAAACAATTCCATTCACAATTGCATCAAAAAGAATAAAATATCTAGTAATAAACCTAACCAAAGAAGTGAAAGACCTATACCCTGAAAACTAGAAGACACTCTTAAGAGAAATTAAAGAGGACACTAACAAATGGAAACTCATCCCATGCTCCTGGCTAGGAAGAATTAATATCGTCAAAATGGCCATCCTGCCCAAAGCAATATACAGATTTGATCCAATCCCTATCAAATTACCAACAACATTCTTCAACGAACTGGAAAAAATAGTTCAAAAATTCATATGGAAACACCAAAGACCCTGAATAGCTAAAGCAATCCTGAGAAGGAAGAATAAAGTGGGGGGTATCTCACTCCCCAACTTCAAGCTCTACTACAAAGACACAGTAATCAAGACAATTTGGTACTGGCACAAGAACAGAGCCAAAGACCAATGGAACAGAATAGAGACTCTAAACATTTACCCAAACATATATGGTCAATTAATATTCGATAAAGGGGCCATGGACATACAATGGGGAAATGACAGTCTCTTCAACAGATGGTGCTGGCAAAACTGGACAGCTACATGGAAGAGAATGAAAGTGGATCACTGTCTAACCCCATACACAAAAGTAAATTCAGAATGGATCAAAGACTTGAATGTAAGTCATGAAACCATAAAACTCTTAGGAAAAAACATAGGCAAAAATCTTAGACATAAACATGAGTGACCTCTTCTTGAACATATCTCCCCGGGCAAGGGAAACAAATGCAAAAATGAACAAATAGGACTATATCAAGCTGAAAAGCTTCTGTACAGCAAAGGACACCATCAAAAGAACAAAAAGGTATCCTACAGTATGGGAGAATATATTCGTAAATGACAGATCCGATAAAGGGTTGCCATCCAAAATATATAAAGAGCTCACACACCTCAACAAACAAAAAGCAAATAATCCAATTAAAAAATGGGCAGAGGAGCTGAACAGACAGTTCTCTAAAGAAGAAATTCAGATGGCCAACAGACACATGAAAAGATGCTCCACATCGCTTGTCATCAGAGAAATGCAAATTAAAACCACAATGAGATATCATCTCACACCAGTAAGGATGGCTACCATCCAAAAGACAAACAACAACAAATGTTGGCGAGGTTGTGGTGAAAGGGGAACCCTCCTACACTGCTGGTGGGAATGTAAATTAGTTCAACCATTGTGGAAAGCAGTATGGAGGTTCCTCAAAAAACTAAAAATAGAAATATCATTTGACCCAGGAATTCCACTCCTAGGAATTTACCCTAAGAACACAGCATCCTAGATTCAAAAAGACATATGCACCCCTATGTTTATCACAGTACTATTTACAATAGCCAAGAAATGGAAGCAACCTAAGTGTCCATCAGTAGATGAATGGATAAAGAAGATGTGGTACATATACACAATGGAATATTATTCAGCCATAAGAGGAAAATAAATCCTACCATTTGCAACAATATGGATAGAGCTAGAGGGTATTATGCTCAGTGAAATAAGCCAGGTGGAAAAGACAAGTACCAAATGATTTCACTCATCTGTGAAGCATAAGAACAAAGCAAAAACTGAAAGAACAAAACAGCAGCAGACTCACAGAACCCAAGAATGGACTAACAGCTGCCAAAGGGAAAGGGGATGTTGGGGGGTGGGGGAGAAGGGGAATAAGGGTATTATGATTAGTACACATAACGCAGGTGTGGGCCCAGGGAAGCCAGTATAGCATAGAGAAGACAAGTATAACTATAGCATCATACTATACTGATAGACAGTGGCTGTAATGGGGTATGTGGTGGGGACTTGATAATGGGGGGAATCTAGTAACCACATGTTGCTCATGTAACTGTATATTAATGATACCAAAATAAAAATAAATAAATAAAGTGACAGATTTTACCCTCAAAAAAAAAAAGTGTTATAGCTTATAATATATCTGACAAATCATCATTTTTTGCAGTTCTTTCTATCACTGGAGTTTAATCCAAGCAAAGGTGCAGCCATATCACTGTGTTTTCAAGTCATTTGAAACAGTTTTTAAAGTGAATATAAAACTACCACCAAAGAATGTATAAAATCCGTAAGTTAATTTAACTTGTAAGTTCACTTAAGAGGAATTTAGAAATGAATAATCATATAACCATCACCTCGGACAAGAATTAGAATAAGCTAGAGCCCCTCTCCTTGCCTGCCTTTTCTCTAGTTACTCAGTATCTTGACTTTTGGATGATATAAAAAGATCCAAAATAATCACAAGAGATGAAGAAATGATTAGTGAATTTTAATTCAAAGTAATAGAAACCATTTAAAATGATGCTCTGAGAAAAAACAGGATTAAACAAATGAACATAAATTAGCTGCGGAACAACTAAAAGAAATGCATAAACAGATACATAACACAAATTGTGCATAACACATGCATAAATGGAGTCCTGAGGACATAGACAAGGCTGAGGGGCAGGAGATGCTTAGAAAAAAATATCTGGAGAAATAATGGGTGAAAATTTTTAGATTTGGTGAAAACTATAAACCCACAGATCCAAGAAGCTCAACCCCAAAGGAAAATATATGAAGCAAAACTGACAAAATTGAAAAGATAAATAGGCAAATCCTTAATTAAATCTGAGATTACAATATCCCCATTTCAATAATTGACAGAAGTGGACAGAAAATCAGTAAGGTTGTAGAAAATTTCAACATAATCAACCAATCTATACCCAAATGGTACAGAAACAACTGGGTATCCATATGGAAAAATATGGATTTTTTTTCCATTTTTCACACTATACAAGGATTAACTAAAAATGCATCACAGACCTAAATGCAAAACCTAAAATTATAAATCTTCTGGACTAAAACAAAGAAGAATATCTTGGTTAAGTTGAATCACACACAAAATACTTAGATATGACCCAAAAGTACAATCCATGAAAGAAGAAATTGATAAACTAGACTTCAAAAAAAAAGAAAATGGTTTTTCTTCAAGAGACACTGCTAGGAGAATGAAAATACAAATCACAGAAAGGCAAAAAAGCTTTGCAGAGCAAACATCTTATAAAGGATTCATATCTAGAACACATAAAGAGTTTCAAAACAGTAATAAGAAAATAAACTATTTAATTAAAAAAACAGAGATTTTAACAAAGACTTCACTGAAGAAGGTATGAAGATAACTAAAGTTCAACACCATTACTCAACAGATAAATGCAAATTAAAATTATAATGGGAACCTACTAGAATGGGTAAAATTGAAATAAACTGACCATACCCAGTATTGGCAAGGATGTGGAAGAACTGAAATGCTCAGATATGCCTGGTTGATATATAAAATGATACCACCACTTTGAAAACAGTTTGGCAATTACTGCAGAAGGTAAATCTACACCAACCATATGAACCACCCATTCCGCTCCCCATGAGAAATGATAGCACATGTCCAATCAAAGACTTGCACAGAAAAGCTCACAGAAACTTTATTGGTTATAGCCCTAAACTGGAAAGAGCCCAAACATCTATCAATAGACAACTGGATAAATGGATTGCAGTATATTATTCAATGCATTACCTCTCAGCAACAAAAAGAATGAGCTACTACTGACATACAACAATTCTCAAAATAACTATGCAGAATGAAATAAATCAGATTAAAAAACAGTACTCATTATTTGTCCATATATATATATATATATATATATAAAACATTCTACAAACCACAAACTAACGTATAGTTAGGACATAGAAGAGTGGTTGCCTGGGGATGGGGGAAAGGAAGAAAGGGGTTCAAGTTGGGAGATGGTTTAGGGGCACAAGAAAAGCTTGGGGGATGATGAATAGGTTCACTATCTTGACTATGGTGATGATTTTACAAGTGTATACATATGTCAAAATGTATTAAATTATATACCTTAAATACCTAGTTTACTATTTACCAACTGCCCTTCAATAAAGACATTAAACTAAAAATAAATCCAATGGGTCTACTGTCACAAAGCTAGCAAAAGGTAAGAGTGGGATTTGAATCTAGGCAGACCGCCTCCAAATTTAATGAACACATCTACTGGTCTACCATGTGCAGGGGAATCCTGCATTCCTCCTGGAGCTACCTTGTTCTCTAAGGCTCCACCTGCTCAGTGTTAGGTGGCTGTGCCCTCCTCTTCCTTTGCTCCCTTCCTTTGCAGTATCCAGAGACACTGCACAATTTGTTTATTTTTCCTTTGAGGGTACTCTGAAGCCCTTTGGGTCCACGGAAATGCTTCTCCAGGGTCCCCAAGTACCAAAAGCAGAAGTACACACCTCCAGGACCTGGCAAGGTTCTGGGACCAGAAGCTGGAGGAGAGTGTCTGCAGTTCTGACAGATGCTGTGCAGCCCCAGGTTTTCTTCTGTAAAGGCGGCAGCTGTTTTTGAAAGCAGGAATTGTGGCATAATGTAAACAGAGCAACTGTAATTCCTTCCTTCATTCTTTCTCTTTTTGTGATGTACCGGATTAAAACTAATTCACATTATTTTCTGTATCTTAGGAAAAATACCTAAAATGCCATCCTTCTTTCCCTCAACACTTAGTTAATGAAAATCTGGCTAGGAGAATTTTATTTGACACATACAAACAATGCAACCTGTGAGAAAATTTAATACCAAATTTGAAAGCACCGTATTGAGAGGATTCTTCAGTGTGTAGACAGGCTGAGTATTACTTCAAGCATACCATCATGCACCACCATAGTGGGGCATTTCCTGAGTTCAGCAGGTCAGACTGCACTTCAAGGACAAAGATGAGGAAGGTAAGTAATGGCAGGCAACCTACTCCAGGTTATGGCTCCTTCTCAGTTGCTGCTGATCATAAGTCCTCTGGTTCCCCAAGACTGAGTGAAGGCTAGGAGATTCTTTACCCCTTTCACATCTAGGATTGTAGGTTCAGAGATCCGGCTCTCAGTAGTTTTTCTGACTTCTCAACAGAACATGTTTTAAGTGCCAGGAGGAAGAACTGCCTACCCTCTCCTTTCTCTCCTATGCTGTTTATTTCTAAGCAAGCATTACAGTTCAAAGTCTGCAATTCACCTTTTATAGACTCTTCCACGCCACCATGATGGAGAACAAAAGCCACACCTGCATCCTGAGGTGTTCAGCAGCCAATATGTAGGTCCCACATACAGAGGTGTGTCTGTTAGTGAATGGAGCCTGGCCAATTCAAAAACAAAAACAGACTAATGGGCTGAGTCCAGGTCAGGTACCCTTTTACAGGTCTGGTATTTTTTTTTTCCATATTCCCCTTCACGATTCCATGTGCAGTTTCTTTCAAAGCCTAGCTAGAAAGAGCTAGTAGATTTGATGGGAAATAGCTGGCTAGGGAAGGCTGCAGTCTTGGAAACATCATAGAAACATTTTTGGTGATGGAAGCAGCACTAATATCATGAAATCTTAGCAACTCAGACATGAGAAAAAAAAGGGAAACACTAAAAATGTGTAATGGATGTGTGATGGGAGGTTTATAAAATTTCCTCTAGCAGAAATGTCTATCCTGCAGGCTACAATGTATAGTTGAAAGAACAGGTCTCATTCATCAGAACTGAGCAGGTGCCAGGCATTGTCTGAGGTTCCTAGGGACACAGCAGGACACAAAACAAAATCCCTGCTCTTGAGGGACCCCCCATTCTGGAAGGGGGTGGATAAAACAAAGTCAGGGCAGAGGTGGATGGTGGGGTCCGTTTTAGAGAGAGTGATATGGAAAATGTTTTGTTGAGATGACATCTGAGCAGAAACTTGAATGAGATGGAGGAGAAAGTCAAAGGTCATTTAGAAACTGAATCTAAGAGGAAAGCTATTTGTGTTAAAGGACAAATATTAGTGCCCAAGGAAAAGACAATAGGCAAAACCTCGAAAGGTTTTATTGGTACTTCTCTCTGCTTCACTGCTATTGTCTCTTAATTGAATGGAATTCTACTTAGATACCAGGTGATCTACGCCTCCATATTACTGAATGATCCACACTTTTGGGTTTTTTAGTGTAAAATGTTTTCAAGTGCTCCAGGAACAGCAAAAAGATTTCCCGAACTTAACATACTTAGCAGTTAATTCCAGAACACTTGAGTCCAGGGTCAGGAAGAGAAGGAAATGAAGATATGCAAATGTGGGATCACTAGTCATGTGAACACATGAATGATTTGGTATGTATCTCTTGGCAAAGGGGGAACTGGATTAATAAATTCCAACAACTGAGCAAAGCCAAAACTAACTTAATGGTACAGGTAAACAGGAACCATTAACATGAATGCATGCTCCTTTGAATATAGGTAATTTTTTTGTTGTCACTCAAGTGGCTGGCAGATCTCATGTCACTCTATCCTTGATCCTTATTTGGAAAACATGCACTCTGGACCTTAGCTTTTAGATTCTTATGCTATTTTCCACTTAAAAGAAGCAAGGTTCCTTGGTGAAGAGTCCATTCTTTGTTGAGCCATTTGAATTAAAACCTGGGACTGGAGCTAATAAGCAAAGATGCAAAGTAGAGACCTGGGAGAAAGCTTTGGGAAGACTGCCCTAGCCAATCTGTATAAGCCAATCCTGGGTACAAGATGAGCTAAGACAGGCTAGGAGTCCACAAGATGCCCAAAGAGATAAAGAAGATAAAGTATGGTAGAGAAAGGTCACACCCTTGAATATGTCTTAACTGAGTGAAATCCAACTATAAGACAGTATAAACAGGTAGCCCACAGTGTATGAATACACATCCACTGAACCAGACGGGGTAGCTAGCAGAAAAATGGATTTGTATTTGTTGGATCAGAACCACCTACCCACACATTCTATGTATATCAGAATCAGGGTAGATGCAGGAAGGTGGGTTTTTAGGGGCTATAAAGCTGTTTCAGGACCCTCAATGCTGCCTGGGCCTTCGATTGTAGGAGAGGGTATGGCTTTACAGGAGGTGAAGTCTGATTCAGGAACCAGAGAAGTCGAACAATCACGAATATACCTGTGAGCTCATATTGACTTCTCTTTGAGAATATTAGCATAAACTCAGTATTTCCTTGTTTTCTTCCTACTCAGTACCCAAAAGCAGAAAGGAAAATACAAGGTAGTTCCTTTTAATAAAACAGACTTTGATTTCTGACTCTACCACTCAGGTAAACCATTGATATTTGAGTTAATCTTGACTCTCCATTTTCTCATTGAAAGCCCAGTGAACTCCTAGTCTCACAGTTACCAGAATACAAGACATGAAGCTGTAAAGAACCCACAAGGGCCTGGGCCACAGCAGGAAGTCAATGGATGTCAATTGTCCTTAGTGTAACTGAGGTAACTGCTGTCACTCACTAATTCACCTGGGCATTAGGCCACAAACCAGGAAAAATGGGGGAAAGGGAAGGATATTGGGAGTAATTGACTTTATCATGCATGTTCTGAGTTTTTCTAGTAAAGGCTGCTCAAGATTCTTAGTATGTGAACCACAGTAAAACTTAAGTCATTTTGTAGTGGATTCACACAGTGGTCTTGAAGGAGCATTTTCTCCACACACCATTATTTCTTTTCTTAATGCTTCAATATAAAATTAACACAGAGTACTTTTACTCAATGAGCTTTTAGACCAGTATTTTTCTTGCTGCCCTCTCTTGTTAAATGTACAAAAATAGAGCAGAAGCCTGCTTCAGAAAACTTTTAAAAATACAGTTCCAAATTTCAAAACAAAAAATTTTATTGACAAAATTTACATTCCTTAGGAATTATCTAGAATTTTGTACCAAAATAAGCTTGGTGGTTGCAAGACATAGTCTATTAAAAGATCATCACTCACACAGTTTCTATCAAGAATGCACAAGAACAGATTAAAAATGCTCATAATCTCACATAAACAGTCTGAAATACACATGTCATCTTAGCTCACAGCCAAAAAAACTTATTTAAAGGGGAAAGAAGAATTAGAACAAAAAATCCATGTCTCATATATGGGAATTGAAGCTCAATCTCATCCCTTAATATATAATCAATTCTTTCATGATCGATTTTTCTGTTATTTCATGACCTTTCAAATACAGAAAAGCTTACTTACTTTTAGACACTCAAAATCTTAGGTGGGAAAATACCCCTATATGAAGAAATTCAACAAAGAAATACATTATCTTTTTTTGTTTTCTCCTTATTTTGTTACCTCTTTGTGAATGACCCCTTTTCCCATTTCACATTAGATTCTGAAGGAAAAATGGATACTATAGATTTTTTCCAAGGATATAAGAATCCTTATGTTATCTAAGAGGCATTATAAACAATGTTAAGATTTCCCAGTACTGAAGTCAAGAATAGGAGAGATGCGTTAGATAAGAAATCTTCTTTCAAGCTCTCATTCACATAGACCCTTGTTAAGACTCAGGACACATGTTAGGAGGTGACATCACTGTGAAGGTTTTAGGTGTACCTGGTTAGAGAGAGACTGATAAGGGGTCCCACTAATCCAGGCAAACGAATGGAAAGTGGACCTCTCAGGAGACAAAACCAATTATGCAGCTACATTTTGGGAGAGTTCTTCCTGAACTTCATGGGTCCTATGGGTTGTACTTTCCTTTTTTTCTATGAACTAGTGAACCCATGTATAAAACTGATCACTGAATAGGTCCAAAGGGTAAAAAGTGAGGACGGCATACCCTCGCCTCTCTGTCTAGAGATAACCACCCGACTAGCCTACAGTTTAGCATAGCCTCTGCACCCTTAGACACCCCACGACACACTCCACATGCCCCGGACACACACTCTTGATAGACAAAGGCACATAAAAGGTCCACAGAGCCTGTGGGTGCATGTAGTGGCAGGCATCCCTTCACACATAACACTTCTATTCGTGAAGTTAAGGAACTGTTTTGTTTCCAATATGAGAAAAGTGTGGTAAAAAGAAATCTATTCAAATAATAAAAGAATAATGGGAACACATAATCTTCACTTGATGCTATACATTGAGAATGCATTTTGATGCCTACAGTATTGTTTATCATGCAACAGCAAAAACAAAGAATGGTAACCTGGCTTATTCTGGGCGCCAGAATGGTTTTTGCTTTCAGAAATCAGGGCAACCTATCAGAGGTTCCTGCATATGACAGGTTACTTACATAAGACACTGAGGGCATGGCACATGCAAAGACCAGTCGGGAAGGAATCTTAAGTATCACTTTCAAAAAGATTACAGTCTCTTATGGGAGAAAAACACGTATTTAACCTCCTTCCCCTAACATAGGTGGTATTCACAGAACTAAATACTGAGTTATAAAACAATGAATAGCACATATAATGAGTTTAGCACAGTATTTGTCATGTGGTAAATATGCAGTCATTTATTATTATTACAATTGCTACTAAAGAAAAGTAAAGGCTCTGAAGAAAGAAGGATCTAGAGTAGGTGGACAGTAGGGAAACACTCAGAAACAAAGGTCTCTGAGGGAGTAAGATTTCATTTGATCCTTGAAGAACACCTGGACATTCAAAATGTAAATGTGGGAAGAGACTATGTAATTTGTAGGCAGAGAGAACAGCACTTCCAGAGATCAAAGGTGGAAAGCAGGTTGCATCCTGGATGGGCAATAACCCAGCTTTGTCTTTTGGGGCCCATTCCCAGTGGATCTGTATCAAAGCTCTGCAGGGCATAACTCCGACTCTGCCCATTGCTATGGGCCTTCTGCCCCAAGGACAGTGAGATGCTGATCACTCAGGACGGGGCTAGGACAATGGAAAAACTCCCCTCCATGTGGCTCATCTCACACAGTGAAGATCCAAGTCTTTTCTACACCTTCAGAATGGTGTCAGCAATAGTGCCAAGACTACAGGTCACATAACCCTGTATCTCATATTTATCCAAAGGTACACATGGAGCCTGTCCACAAAAAAAAGTCAATTTGCCTACTGTCATTTCCCCATACCATTTAAACAGTTCAAGGTTAGCAACCTTGTCCTAAAGGAAAGGACTAAACTTGACAGTTCTTAACTTTGGATAACAACTGTAATGAACTTCCCAAGAAAATGCAGCTATATGGTTTTAAAATAAATGCTGTAAGTTTACCATTAGAACACCATGTTTCCTACTTTCTGTATATTTAGCATCCCTGGTCTTACAGTTACATCAAACAAAATATTCTACTGGAGAAAAACAAAGAGAAGAGGGTTTCTTTTTAACCTAAAAAGATAACTATCACCCAGCTGACTCTTTGCATGAAATTATGAGTAAGTTCTCTGATACTGGTTGTAAATATAACACACAGCTGACAAAAAGCACAGTCTTAAATGCTCCTTTACATGCCACTTTCTCTACCCTATTAAGATGATCCTTGTTTCTTTGATTTATCTGATAATAAATTTTTGATGACTGGTGAGTCTCATAAAATTGCTCTGGTGCTGACTACACTGATTAATAAGTCTGAAGAATCGAAAGTGTCAAGAATTCATGTGTACGAATAAGTTACTGCCAAACATATATTAGGTATTCCATAAAATATAGAATAAAAAGGTTGATCTGGTAATTTTATCTTGTATCCATTTTCCTGTAACAATTTATATTCAGGTTCATCATTATCTTCAGTTGCCTTTAAAAAAAAATCAATCAAGTAAATCCAGATGTGGGGCAAATTCAAGAATTAAACTAAATTTAAAAAATAATGAATTGATATAGATGATACATATGTTTCCCAGAGAAATAAAGAACTGAGAATTAGAAATCACAGCTGGGACCACTGTCAGATACGGTCTAATCTGAACCACTACCTTTGAACATGGGGAAGCTGAGAAGGTGTGATGAGGCCATTTGCCACAGACAGCCTGGAACTAGCAGCCACGGCTAGGACCGGAACTCTAAGAACAGATCTTACTTGCCCATCTTTTTCCTCAGAGCTTCACGGCAGAGTACTTTGTGTCCTGGTACACTGTATGAAAAGGCTCACTTTGTCTCTGATGTCCCTCTCTGTGCTGGGGAAGCAAACCAGCTTTAATTACATGAGAAGAGAATTCTGTGCCATTATTAGTAGTCTTGATCTTGCCTGTTAAGACTCCAGAGATCACCTGAGACAAGGTAGGAAAAAATGAAAGAAAATTATAAGGGCTCCAGATGTGGTTGCTGGAACCCCCAAGATAGGACAGGAAATCCCTGACACTTTACAGAGCAAAACACCAGTAGCTACACTCAGGACCACAAAGTCCCAGAGAGAGGATACCTCAGGTTATAGCATGCATCCCACTACATGAAGCCGACAGGGGCACAAGGCCCTTCACATGGCAGCTTCCCTCCACAGGATCCTTGTGAAAGAAAGCAAGCAGGGGTTCAATGGTTGGTACTCTAAGTAGCCCTCCCTTCTTGAATTTTCTAGCCAAATCTAACAAAGCAGGAGAGTTTGTTTTGTGCTGTTCATTCCCAAGGGATCTGCAAATTCTAACCAGGTTCTGTTTTTACATGGTCCATTCTTAGAAAAGATTAGACATAAAAACAGTGACCCCTCTGCCAAGAACAAGAGCTGATCCAATGCGTCCCTCAAGTGAAACAGGGTGAATCTGAATGTTTTGGATGAATGTGTAATAACTCCAAAAACTCAGCATGTTGAGAGGCATGGTGGGAGGGTGAGTAGGTCAAGCCTTATGGAGTCATTTAAACATGCTCACTGATGAACAGAATATCCCTACCCATCAAGCTGTGGAGAGTGTGGAAAAAGACAGGGAAGAGGAGGTGGTAGAAAAAATTGAAAGACAAATGAATGCTATTTCTGGGTATTTGAGTAACAACAGCATTATGGGATGAATTGTATTCCCACACAACAAAATTCATTTAAGTCCTAACCCCCAAGTACCTCAGAATGTGACCATATTTGGAGATAGGGTCTTTACCAGGGTAATTAAGTTAAAATGAAGTCAGTAGGGAGTGTCCTAATCCAGAATGACTGGTGTCCTTCTAAAAAGGGGAAAATTAGACACCAAAACAGACATTCATAGAGGGAAAGCCATGTGATGAGACAGTGAGAGGAGAGACATCTGTAAGCCACAGACAAGAGGCCTGGAACAGACCCTTCCTTCCCTCAGGGCCCTCAGAAAAAACCAACCCTGCAGCACCTTAATCTAAGACTTGCAGACTCTAGAACAATGAGACAACACATGTCTGCTGGGTGGCGTAAATAGCCCAAACCTCACAAAATTAGATATCTGCAGGAAAAGAGAAAACCAAAATACAAAAACACCAGGGTGCTTATTTGGTAAACATGCTATATAAAATAACCAAAACCCCAATAATAATTTACTCTCTAAACAAACACCATTTAACTGGATGGAGAATAAAAGGTATGTACGTTTTGAAGGTAATTTAACTGTGTATGTTCCAAGTGAAACTATTAAGAATTAACTATTATGGTGGAAAACAATATTTTCTTGATCACAAGCCTTTTATAACAAGAGTCTTACAAACACACATAACATAATACACAAACACCATAGAATACGGAAAGGTATTTCATCTATGCTTGACAAAGTGGAGTGTCACAAAGCCTGTGAACATAACTCACATTTAAACTTTTTATCTAATGAAATTAATTGAAACGCCTTTCATAATATTATGCGTTCTAAACCAAAATACCAGAGAATACAGAAGAACCCTAACTGCCAAAAATTACACACACACACACACACACACACACACAAATCGTTCCAACAATACCCAACCAGGAAGATAGTAGAGTTCAATGAAAAGCCGGCATGTAATAAAACTAGATATTACTGTGTAAAGAATAGAAATTACAGACAGTTTTGTTTGATTATAAAAGTGCCACTTATTAATTTATCTCTCAAATAAAAGCAGCAAATGCAGGCAATAATTCATCTTTGCTGGATAGAAAGCACAAGCATTGAACTTTAAGACTACTGGGAGTTAATAAAAGTTATCAATATGTAGAGCTGACCAATTTCACTTCAGTAAGTAGGTCAATATTCAATAGTTCAACATGGTTAGATCAAGTGAATATCGTCTAAAAATGGAACTCAAAATAGCTCCTCTTGAAGAGGAAGTAACCTGACACATTTCCTTTATGAAGAGTAGACTAAGTCTAGCCAATGTTTATTTTCCTCTGCCAAGTGGTACAAATTTTCTATATTCTGTTTACCTTAAATGGATACTGTGATGTATCATGTTGTACAGTAGGGCTACAGGCTGAATGCAAACTGGATGGTCCACATACAAATGAAGAGGAGACAAAGGGTTGAGGAGAGAGAAATGACTGTTCTGTTCTTTAAATTCACATATAAAAAGCCTTTTGTAGCATGAGATTCAGAATAAACATCATTCTCCCTCTGATGTAGCAGTTGTGTTTTTTCCCCATTTTCCCCTCCATATTTATTCCCAACTCTTTAGTGCCAAGTGAACCACTCATTGAGGAAATCTCAGAAAGCCTGACAGAGCCCCTATTCATTGGTCAAACCCAGCCTCCCCAGGTCCCCACAGAGCTTGCAGGGCAGCACAGTAGGCATGACCAGACAATAGAGAACCACAGAATGAATGTGGCCATGGAGGCACATTGTCCAAATCTGCCAATGCCCAAATTTGTATCTAAGGCAGGACAGGGTGAAGAACATTTCAGAATATGGATAAGATGAGGTTTCCCAAATGCAAATACCAGCTAGTCTACTGAAACTGGCAAAGTTCACCCTGACCTTCATAGGTCTAGGGGGCGCAGGATGCCTAGTCTAACTCCCAGAATCCAGGTACACTGCAAATGCCAAGGGGAAGGCATCCTCCACTTAAAAAGCTGAACCATTTTGCATGAGCTATATAACATTATAGAAAAGCTTTAAAAGACCTTGTAGAAACTATGTATTGAAGACATTGTGAACATGCACAATGTAAAAGGAAAAATACTAATGACCTCTGAGGTACAATTGAATCATAGTGCTAAACAAGTTAAAAAGCAGAAAAGCAAAATCTTTTCAAATGTACATTAAACAATCTATCAACAAAACTGAGCAAAAAGACAACCACTATGTACTCTTTCTCAAATGGTCTGTTTTCCTCCTATTAATAGGCATGGGATTAATTTGCCAGGGCAATTAATAGCTGGTGGCCACAGAAACGGGTGAATGGCTAAGTAGAAGATTAGCAGTTACTATCAGGTCCTAACTTACATCTATTCAGTGGAATAAACATTCTTCCACCATTTGCACTGGTAACATACTGGAAAAATGAATGTTATCTAAGTTTATCATTTAAAGTGAACATTAGATAAGGGATATGATACAATACTACACAAATATAACATATTTTATGGGCATCCCTTTCTCTTTGATATATTTCTTAGCAATGTTAGTTAAATGCAATGTACCTGCATACAAATAGGTCCAGTGGTGTCAAGACTTTGAATCATATTTGTATTATGGAGGAAAAGTGATGATACATTTATTAACTTAAAAAAAGAACCAGTACACATAGGTAGCATCTATAAAGGAAATATAACCTACCAGAAACACAATACATAGCCAATTTTCAAAAAATAAAAATTATCTATGTCAAAAGCTGTAGGGGAAAGATGGCTCTTCATTTTCATGTCTACTATGAAGAAATGTTGTTTTTCTCTGGCTTAATTTGAGCTATTTTCTGACACAGTAATGAAAAAGAAAAGTCTACATTGTTCTACATACCTATTGTCACTATGAAAAACTCAATAATGCTAGAAAGGTCCAGGCAGTTTAACCCCCTCTATCCTTTAAAGATATTTATAAAACCATCTTCTAGTTCTGTGCATCTGTTTATATTTTACCAGAAAATAGTAAGGTTTGGAGAGTTCTGTTAGACATGATTTCCTTGTGCAAAGGGCTATCTTAAAATGACAGGATGGCCTATTAGACTTGAAATGCTTCAGCCTTTTGGTAGGCCAGATGTATCTCTGTTATTTAAGGTTCTTCTAGGCTCTAACTCAGCAGATACTAGAGGATATGGTAATTGTTTAGTAAAGCCCATTTATGTCCATTAGAGCCAAAATAGGTTTGCACACAATGCAGAAAAAAAGAAAACTACTTAGTTTTAATTCTACAAGTCAAACTTGAGAAAATAATAATGAGCAGATAAAAAGTATTCTTCCTTACAAATCAAACAGGATGATTGATTTTGCTTGATTTCTAGTGAAGAGAAAATGCCAGCATTTCCTCATCATTGCCCACTATTCACCAAGCACTGCTTTGTTAAAATGTTTCTGTTAACAAACATGAATAATAGTATGGCCAGTCTTCTTGTAAGATTGAAAAACACAATAAAAAGCCAGTGAGTATGGTACCTTTCTCTAGAGAGAAGAGAAAGTCACAAGACAGGGAGAATGATGGGAAGCATCCTTTGAGTCATGCCACCCTGGAAATGAGGCTTTTAGGACTGCTGTGCCTCACAAATTGCAGCCTTCACAAGGATGCCTGTTTTCCAAATGTCTCTTTCAACCAACACATTTTCAGCCTAACATTTGTCAAACCTCTTCTTTTGTTAAGAGTTACCTTGTCAGCTTTTAAAATGGCTTGCGGTTCCTATCTACCTTCCTTGACGGAAATGTGAAAAGTGTGAGTTACTCCCTTTCACAAAGAATCTTGTCAAGGATCCTGACTCCAATCTGACTTTGTCTGGGGTAAAAAAAAAAAAAAACCTACCTTTTGGAAACTTAAGTGGTGACTCTTCTATTACAATTCTGCTTCACAGAAATAAAAGAGGCCAAACAAGGAGAAAACAAGCACCAAACAGAAAGTTAAGAGGTGACCGTTTAACCTAACAATAGTTCAGAAACACTAATGTGCTTGCAGCATTTTATCTTCAACAATCTGAGCAAATTTTATTTTACTTTAACAGAGGGAATAACTTACAATGAATGGGCAAGGCAAAGCACCACCCAGTGTGTCCCCTTTGCTGAAAGTATGATACAAGAACAAAGAGCAATCTCCCGGAGAAATGAGGGGGAGGACATGATCAATGCCCAGAATGTGCTCAAAAGAGCAGACTCTTGCAGAATGATACCTTCTCATCCTCCCAGCCACACCTATCCACGACTCCTCCTGCTTCACTGCACCAGTTCCTACCTTCATCAAAGTGAATCATCTCAAAGTATTTTAATTCTTCCTGAACACTGACTTCACTGTTTTGTTTCACATGCCCATATCTCCTCTTGGAGTTCATTAGAGATAATCCATCTTCCCCTGTCAGAGCCCTAGACTAAGGTGGCCTCCGAAGATGTACTTAGAACACCAAGGTCGCTGTGAAAGTTGACCACAGATCTGAATGAAAAGGAAACATGCTGCTACATCCTTTGCTGCTCTCTTTCAGCTAATGGGTCAATAGGTTAGAAAAATGAAAAAAAAAAAAAAAGGAAGGAGACTCATTGGCATTGTAAGTGCCAAAGCAAAACTGAGATTATGTTCTCCTGATAGTCTTAAGATCAACACATTTTTTTTAAAATGCATTTTTATGGAAAGAGGTGTGTATGACTTATATAAAAGAGACAAGGAAGTGAAGATTAGAAACTACAGGATTTAGAAAAGAGGATCTAAGAGGAAGGTACTGATGTGAAATTTGCCTTTTTACAAAAACAGGAGTATAATGAATAAGTTCCCTTCTTGAAAATAACTTGTAAATCAGCTTTAAAAAAGTAGCCATGTACTTGCTAATGAGAATAATTTTTTTTTTCAAATAGGAAGGATACTGAAAATCCTCTAATTATGAAGTTGCTGCTTAAAAAATTAGAGAATTAAGTTGGGTTCTAGTTACATAAGGATATACTAAGATACGCCTATTTCTGTAAATGAGGACCTTACATTCAAAAGTCAGTAAAACACAATGATGGCATTTCTGCATAAGAACATTTTAGAAAAGACAGAGTTTGACACTGTGTCTTACTTAGCTTATAGTCCATGAGTTTGGCTAATATATTTGATAAAGGAGTGGAAGATGGACAGAAAGCTGAAATATAGGAAGTGGTGAGCATTCTTCTCTTTCCCAAGGAGGACAGAGGGGGACAAGTCTGAAGGACGCCACGGAGAGTCCCTGCCCTGTGGAATTCCTGGTAAGTGTGATCTTCCAGCAAGGCTCCCATTGATTTCTCTAAAAACAGTGAGCAGGGTACCTACAAAGGGGACAACAGCTCTCCTATGCTTACTTAAGCTTTATAATGTTGATTTAACTATATTTAAGTAATGTAATTCTCCAGAGGAAATCCAGCACAGAAAAAGTAAGTTGGGAGACAAATTGCTTAGATTACTCTGATTTTCAAAGACAGGATGCTCATAAAAGAAATAAGAATATATGCATCAAATAGGTTACTGATTAAAATGTGCCACATATCCCATTTCAAAAAGTCTACCAATGAACTCAATAAAAACAACATCCCTCTCATTCATCCAAAATCCTAACCATGTTCAAGAACATAAAGTTTGTAACAGCATATAATGGTGATTAATTGCCTTATAGTGATTCTGAGTTAACACAAAAATCCATAACCCCACAATTTAATCTTTTAAAATGAAATTAAAATTAGAAGCACTTTCATATGCCACATATTCTAATTCTCTGTAAATTATAAATTAATGTATGATAAAATAAAAAATGGTTAACGAGAATAATAAAGAATATTTCCTCTAATTCTGGATTAGCAGGAGCTTGTTTGTGTATTTTTCTGTAGGTTAAAATATACACAATGATTTTCTAAAAAGATAACTTACAAGCCAAGCTCTATGTAGCCTCCCATTTACTAAAAAAAAATCAGACCTCTAACTAAAACCAATGATAGAAGTGATTAACAATTTTAAAGGAACAAAATGAATAATCTGCTAATTTGCAATTATATTCTACACATTTTCATAATCAATTAAACTAATTTCCAAGGCAGAGCTACATTCATATTTAAAGAAACTATATATCTATAATAATTACACATAACTATGTGACTCATGAAACAACACACATTCTAAACTTCTCTCATTTTACTCTTAAGGTAAGTCTTAAGATATAAGGTAAATGTCACAGTATTATCTTAAAAGAAATCTAAACCATGTTTCAAAGCTGTTTTCCTATGTGAAGATATCATTTTGGCAATTTTAGTCTAGTTTTTAATGCCATTGTTTTTAAGCTCATCTCCTATGCGATCATGTCAGATGGGAATAGGACCACACCAAGCCCTTGATGTGTGACCAGGCACATGGTATTTGGGAAAGAGGGCAATAGAGACCCACTGGCAGTTTATAGGCAGGAATTCTGCTATGTCAGGCAGTACAGGCCTGCTGCTCAGCACCTAGTTCATGGGGTCTGTGCTGAGCAGGGGAATTTTCCTGATGCCAAGAAAAGCAGACTCCTAACTAAACATGACCTTCAATGATCTTCCATCTAGTCTCTAAAAGCTGAGATATTAAATTCTCAAAAGTTGGCAGTAGGTACAAACACAGATTAAACTTCAGTATGGATTGTTTTTTATTTTTATATTTGCTGAAAACTAGAGGTTGGTAGTTATCAGCCCTAGCGATCATTTGAACTCTTGAGATAAAGGATGATTTCAATTTGGGGTGGGAGTTTGGGATGAAGAGAAAATAATGACAGAAGACAGAACAACCACAGAGCAGGTGGGGATAGAAGACTTCCCTCCCACTCGAGCATACTGAGGACAAAAAGTGTGGAAAGAGTTAGGTTTTATGGCTGGCTCCCACAGTCGCCCTTGACCTGAGACAAGGATTTGAAGGATTTTGATGCTGTGACTTAAGGTAGCTGATTCCTCCTCCTCTTTTTCTGCCTTTTCTCTTTCTCTTAGATTACCATCTCACTAGGGTAAAAGCTTCTAAAGAATAGAATGATGCTTTCCTAGTATGCTCTCCTGATTTCATAAAAAAACTGCTTAACAATTTTGTTCATAACATTTGCTATTCTTTGCATTCAAAGGAGAAAAAAGTTACATTCTGATCTTAATATGCCTGGTGAATTTCCTTGGGGCCATGAATATTCATATC
Organism: Manis pentadactyla; assembly: GCF_030020395.1. Taxonomy (NCBI): domain Eukaryota; kingdom Metazoa; phylum Chordata; class Mammalia; order Pholidota; family Manidae; genus Manis; species Manis pentadactyla. Next base: position 103,604,117 of record NC_080021.1, read on the forward strand.
ATTTAATACCTTGAAAATCTTCTTAACAAAATTGGTATAAATTCCTTTTGAAAATGCCAATTAAAAATAATCTATAAATAACAGAGACAATTACTAAATGTGGTTATTAACGAAATGTTTTAAAATGCTATGAACTAACTAGCACCACTATGACAATATCGCATGACATTTTAAAATTGCATAATTCAAATATTATAACACTACAGCATAGTATTTTAGAAAATCATAGTCTACTTACTATTTATATGTTTCAGAACGGATATATTCAAAAACGTGGGAAACACCAAGTTGAAACTGATCAGCAATAGGGGTAACCCAGGGGTTGTTCTCTGCTTTGAAAACCTGCTTCTGACCAGTTAAATCCAAGTTTCCTGAAAAGATGGAAGGACAAAAAAGGTGAAGGTCATTTCATCCAATACAGACCAGGACTAAGAAGTTCTACCCAGGGACTACAACCACCCTGAGTACCTTTTGGCTCATGTGATTTTTAAAAAATTTCTTACCCCAAGTCATCAGTGGTATACAATGTTAGTCATAGTACCCTGGCCCCAGAAATTAGGAACAAAGAAAGGGAGAAAGGAAGGAAGGAGGTAGAAGTAAGTAAACTTGAAAGGAATTCTTGCAAATATAGTATATGCTTTATTTTTCCAGGTGTTTGCTAGAGAGACTAAAATCACCCACTCAAGACTGACAGAAATGATCATATCAGAACCTCCTGAAAGTCTGTCTTGACAATGTGCATCACCATTGTCTAATCTGATCTAAACCCAATCCTATCAACACCACTTTGCATCAAGTAGAACATGTGAGAAGGAAGATGAGAACATTGCTCAAATAAAATTATTACTGCATTACTCAGGTACTATACGCACATCTCAGAATCAGCACTAAATGGATCTTATTAACATGGGGAGGATAGAAACTCACATTTGTAAAGCTTTTATCCTTTCATTAGGCACTTTTAAAAAGGATTTCCTCACTTGATTCTCCAGCAATCTCTAAAGTCAGTAATTAACATCACTTTATAGGTGAAGAAATGGAAACTTGGTGAAATTAAGTAATATGTCCGAGATTAGAAAATCTCCAAGTGGGAATTTGAACCTAAGGCTTCTGCAAAACTAATTCTTTCTGTGATGTCTGGTGAAGCTAGCAGATTACATTCAATCTAGATTAACCAAGAATGAGTTAAGGAAGGTAGCATTAAAAACACAAGCAAATGTTACAGGGCAGTGGGCTGTGGGATTCCTTGGTTCTCGTCTTCTTGAAGGGAAGGATTCAGTCGAGAGACTGGATAGAGAGTTAAAGCTGCAGACAGTTTTTTATTTAGCAAAGTTAAAGGAAAGTATGTTCCAAAGACAGGAGATAAGGCTGACCTCAAGGGTGGGTAGCTGCCAGCCAGGATTTACATTGTCTTTTTATGGGGATTTATTTGTTTCCTCCCTCCCATTCTGTCATTCTTACATCATCCTTTGGATCTGCCTTGGTTCCTCTCCCACAGCCTCTTGGCAAATTTATGTTTCTCATATTTTCCATGAGCACCTAAGTGAAACCCACAGTGGGGGCAAAACGGCAATGTAAATTACATAATGATGGTATTATGATGGCCTAAGGGTTATTAGCAGACAGGTTATTCCTTATGTGTGTATGCTCCAAAACTTGGGAAGTCCCAGTGACCCATATCTTTTGCTTATCAGTTTGTGCTGAACTGCAAAGAGGTTAGTCTATAGGAGACAGGGCGGTCTCTAGGCAGAGACTGGGTGGTCTGCCACCCTCCTTTCTCCTGTCCTGCCCATGTCTATCTAACTGCCTACCCTAACACAATGCCTAAATATCATGTACTGCTGATCAGCTGGCTTTTTTTCTTTTTCCCTGTTTGGTAAATGCAAAAATGGAAATGGTGGTGTGTGAAAGAGCTTCCTCTAACATGCTGGCCTCTGGAAGAGACGGCGACAGAGAAGTTAAGCAGTACAGTCCTGGGCAGCAGACTCACTGAAGCCCTTTCCCTAAAACTTCCATGGAGCAAGACCATCTTCAGACCCCTGGTCTATAGTTGAAGGCTACCTGAACAGACACCCAGCAATTAGTCTTCCCAAGACACATTCAAGGTAACCTCTTTGTCCTGTTCTGAGACTCTACTGCCAAGTTTGTCATAAATGATCACTCAGGATGAAGAAAACACATTCTGGGAGGCAAGTATACCATGAAGCTCATAATTTCCTAGCTGAGCCAAGCTCTAGAAATGAAAAAATAAATGAACATTTCTATTAGAAAGATGATGTACTATTTCTTTATGAAACAAAGTAATTGCTATTTTGAATCTGCCTTCTTTTTGTTATATGAACTTGTAACCAGTAAGTCAGAAAAATGGAGAAGAAAGAGACCAACATATAAGTGATTATAATTTCATAAAATGCTTTTGAAGAAAAGATATTACTAAATATTACGAGTAATTCACCATGATCTTTCCAAAGCTACTTAGAATCTGTTGGTGTTAAGTTAAAAAATAAGCAGATACATTTCTCTCCAATATTGTCAATTTCCACATCTTAATGGTTAGACATCATTAATCAGATATTAAATCATTTGGTAAATTAATGGGCTTTATTCTCTAAAACATGAGTCAGAAAACTGTCAAGGCATATGAAAATTCAGGAGTTGCCTGTATTCTGCCTAGTGGTATCTCACCAGAGTGTGACCTTGTCAGTGACAGGCTGCCAATTGTCCTTTTTTTGTTTTTATTTGGGGAGGGGAGTTAGCTCCCCAGGAATGAAACCAAGATCATTTAATTGTGTTATAATTCTTACCTTCTCACAGGATCACATCTGCGATACTGTATGTCTTCACTACCATGTTTTTCTGGTCTTATTAATTCTCTTATTCTTTTTTTTCTAATTTCTGCTTTTCTTAAACATGAATACAATAGAAATTTCTGGAAAGTCTTTCATTTAAACACAAGCCTGTACTTCTGAAGTGTCCTGTTTTAAATGCACAGTGTATAAATGGCCCACTGTTCTCAGGAAGTATGGCCATGCTGAGGGCAGGGCCTACATATCAGACAACAGTAACCAGGGTATAGCAACTGACTGATAAGTTGGGGGTGGAGGCACAAGAGGTGAACACATTTCCTTAAATATAATAATAAGCATATTATCACCTTCCTGCCACCAAGTCCTGCCCACTGACATCAGCATGGAATCAACAGTGAAAAAATATTAACTGTGATCTTTGGAGAAATGTATGTACTCCAAAACGAATAAGAGAAAAAGAAAAGCAGCTGTGAAAAGCATAAATTGCATAAGGAAGCAAACCAATTCCCAAGCAAAGGTAATCTCTCTGCCCTAGTTATCCTTCCTTCTTTTCCTCCAATATTGCTTATTCTAATGAGAGATACACTCTGAATTTCTAATGGGTAAAAATTTTTATTCTCTCTGTTGAACAAGCAAGCACTCAGGACTCTCCATCATTCATTCATGTATTACCACAAATTAACTCTACTGGATCACTTTCCTCTGTGATGGACTGATTCAGATGGGGGATCATGGGAAAACCACCTTTTTTGGGGGGGAGGTGGGGGGAAAGAAGTTACTTTAGTGGTAACTGTATTTGCAGCACAAAGCACCTCTCACCATGCTGAATTCTCAGGGCACTTGGTCAGTGTGAGAGTGTGCAGACCAGGAAAGGCTCTAGGAAGGACCCCACAGACAAGCCTCAGCTATTCCTAATTTGCCAGGGATGACTTCTACAGGACAGTGACAGAAAGATGACTCTTCTTCCCCAGGCTGCATCACAAACTGCCCTCCACCAGAGTCCAGGGTTGCCTTAATAATCCAAAAGTATCATGAGTGGAAAGTTTGAATGGATTGTCCCTGAACTTAAGGTACAGGTGTACATTGTTATAGGAAAGAAGGGCCTGCATTCTACCACTGACAACCCATATAGCCTCTTTGGGATGTATACAGTCTCCTGTTAACTTATTAACAGCCCCTTACTAAGCATGCAGCCTTTTAGTGGCAATCCTCAGACAATAATATGCAAGTTCTGTGCTCCCTGATTGCCACGCATGGAAGACAGACCTAGGGGAATAATGCCAAGAAAGGTCAGCCATATTCTCTGGGCCCTTTGTCTGAAGCCCCTAACCCCCCAGAGATCTGTCAAGCCCTGGCAATGTCTCTATTTACGTGCTGTCTGTGGAGACAGAAGAGGCACTAGGGATTGCTAATAAACATCTGCTAACTGGAGCATACAGGAAGCCCTGGATGAGCTAGATGGGGAAAAGATGTCTCATATGATGTCTCAAAGTTGCAGTACACAGAAAGGACTACAGGCTATTCCTGGGCATTTTCATTTACATCACTTCAAATATCTGTACACTCCAGCTGGAGGAGGAAGGGGCCTGGGTTTGCCTCCCCTCCCCTATTTGTGTCTTTTAGTATCAAATATGCTACTACATCAGATTCACAGATGCCTCATGGAGCTACCAGAACCACGGAGCAGAGGAGGAAAGAATGATTCAGGTTACTAGGTCGGGGAAGGACCCAAAACAATAGCTTTGTGGTTGATGCGTGCTTTCTTTTTAACAAAGAACTGTGTCCACAGCAAACCTTAAAGCAGGTGACCATCACTGATGACAGAGATGGAAACCGCACAAGCCAAAGTGTGTGCTGACTCTCCAGAGTCATAACCAGCCTCAGCGTAACGGGACAGGCTGATTTGTTCCCCGACTTAATGTTACTGGTGGATGACACGGGACCTGCCTGTGTGCAGCTGTAATCCTCCCAGCTGGCCGTCCGTCTCTGGCTTTCTTAGTCCTCTGAGCGCCAGCCGGGACACAGTCATTTCAGAAGAGGGTTTATATAATTAGAGTAAAGCTAGGCCATTTTACTGTGTGAAAAGATGACACCCATCTCATACTGGCTTAGCAACAAGTTACCCTTGCCTCAGCAAAGCTCATCCATCAGCTGTCTGAGGTAGGCTCCCTTTTAAGTAATAACACGCAGGAAGCATCTCAGCCCGCCCGCCAGGCTGTGGCTGCCCCACTGCTGCACGCTTCAGCGCGTCTAGTTAGCAGCCTTCAGCCATCTCTTTTCTTAGAAGCCCAAGTAGCACTCTGGTGGTGTTCTAACAAGGATCAGGCAGCAGGATTAAGCACTGTGACAAAGAGGATCTAATAAGCTAGAAAGTGGTGCATCTACAGACACACTGGCTGGCTCCCAGACATAGATTCACTCTGCTCACTCTTCAGTGGGAAGGACCGGCCACAGGGGAAGCCAGCCTGCACCGTGATTAGCAGTGACCCCGTGACCAATGCTGCTATGAAGATCATATATCACTCAGAGGCTTATTCTGCAATTGCAAATTGGATTTTCCATTTTATTACCTGCAAAAGGACCACATATGCTTCTTTCCAAAGCCTCTAGTACAGTAAGCATTGCCGTGCAACCGTAATTTTGTAAACAGTAAATCATGGAAAACAATTATTCTCCTTGCTGGTTATAAATGTGATTGAATGCAATAGGCAACTGCAACCCCATTAATAAACATGCTCATTTTCACTGATGGAAATTGGTTGTTTTCATAATCACAGTGTTAAGAATTTGTCCTGAGTACTCAAAATCCTGAAACATGTGGCCAGAAACATTATTTATCACATATTAAACAATCAAGGGGATGTGGGCCAATTTTTCATGTCATCGAAACAGGGTTTCTTCCCTTCCTAATCCCCAAATACCACAGAGCGCTTTTTAAATTAATGCACTCTAAAAGCCATCCTCTCACTCACAGCAATCTAAGGCTGTGGTCTTAACAAGGTAAAACTAGCAAACCATGGCTGATTGGGTTGTCTATCATTAGTATACTAGATTTGCCCAAACCCAGGTAATTGATTCCTTCTTGAAAGGGTCTAGATGGGACATTATGACAGCTGAAAAATCACCTCTGCTCTGCAGTGAACCCACACACACAGGCTGACCACAAACGGCTCCAAATAAAATGAAAGCTACACTTAGGGCTGCTCCATATATAAAGAGATGTTCTACATATAAATCTCTACAACTCTTATTTCTGTGTGCTGGGCTGCTAATTACAGAAATGCATGATTATAGAGAATAGCTGAAGATGGACATTTCCTACTATTTCCCTTCTTTAGCAACACACTTCACTGAGTGGAAGATGATCATAAGGCTTATAAAATGAAGCTTATATTGTAACAGTAACCGTTTGCAGTAATAAAACATTGGAAACAACCGGAATGTTCACCAACAGAAAAGAATCAGAATAATGCATGCTACAGCCATACAATGAAATATTCCATTATTAAAATGAATGAAATAGATTTATTTAGGTATTGATCTAGAAAGAGGTCTATACTATAATAAAAAACATTAAGGGTATACTAAGTTTGCTTTGGTTTAAGTTTTGAAAAAAAAAATACAGAAGAAAGAACTCCCATATATGTGTATGAGAAAATGTTTATGTGAAAAAGGGAAAAGCAAAAAAAGGATACATATCAAATTGTTAATGTTGGTCTTCTCAAAGAGGGGAAGGTAAGGTGGGACAGATTTGAACCAGCAGAACAAAGGGTAAACTATTAATTTTCTCTTTCAAGAATTCCATCTGATTACTAGATGGATTGTTTTCATAATTAAATAACAATAAAGTGCATTGAAAAGAAATGCCAAAAACAAATATAAACACATGAAGTGCACTAATGAGGACACGGAGTGCATCTTCTTTAAAACAGCATCATCGTACTATAGTTAACACTATGCTTTATAGATGATGGTCTAGAAAGCCCTAACAGGGTTGAGAATCCAAGTCTTAAGCAGTTTCTCTTTCTGTGCATCATCAATGCAATCAAGTAAACTGGTATGTCTCATGACAGCCCTCAAATTTATTCTGTGGGGAATTCGAGGCCACACTGTCATTCTGGCAATTGTCTGCTCAGCCTCTCTGGCAACACATTTTTAAAATAGACACTTTGTTCTTTTAACACATACAATGCTTTGCTGCTTTATGGTGGTACATAAATAGATGGTTGCTCTTCTGATCTAGTCAGGGGAAGAGTACAATTTGTATTTAAAAGATTAGAAAAAAAATTTTTTTAAATACCCTGCCAAATGGCTCCAAGCAAAGTAGCATCTGATTTGTGTGAATGGGTCCAGAAGCCCTTTTACCAATGAAGAAAAATAGCATTTTACATAGTTTCCCTCTGATGCTCTCCGGCCATTTGATACCTGTGTTCCAGGGTCACATGAAATAAAAGAGGCTCTCAGTTACTTATAAATATGAACACTCAGCAACAGAGCAGTGGCACCCATAATGCACAGGACCACAGTTGCTTTACCTTGCAAGTCCCCTTTTGTGGATGGTAAGTACATAATTTATGGTTTAAACCTGGTATTCATGTAGGATTTCCCTATTATTCTTCTGAATGTAGGAGGTAAGCTTACTTTAACTTGGCAGATTTCCTGTGCATTATTTCTGTGATGCTCTGAAGTGCAGACAAAAGCCCAGTGGACCTGGCCAGAAGACCTGGCTCCTGATCCCAAGTACCATCCACTGACTTTGTGACCAAGAGACTTTGGGTAAATCCTTGTGCTTTTCTGAGCTTCAGTTTTTTTCATCTGCCAAGTGAGGATAATAGTACGAATGGAAAAGATTGTGGAAGGGGTCAAAAGTGTATACAATGGCTCTATAAACTGGAAAGCATTATACAAACATAAAATATTCTTCATGATTCACTAGTATTTTAAGTGAAATCTGCACAGGAAGGAAAATATGTATTTGGAAATAATTTGCCAAAACAGAGGTTCGCTCAAGGAATTCATAACCTACTGAAGCTGAATGTACAATAAGTCTCTATTGGTATGGTGGCACTCTTATGGGGAAAGGGTCCTCGTTCACAAGCTTCTCAAAAGGTCTGTGATCTAAAGAGTTAAGATAAAATTTAGGAACACTGGTATCATTTCATAGAAGACCGAAAGACTTCTAAATAGCAGTTGTCTACAGTACCCTGGCATTGGCTCGCAGAGTACACTTGGGCATATCTTGTCTTCCTCTCCCTGATCCTCATTCCACCAAGTTCATAGAGGCCAAGTTCAGGACTTCCTTCTGACTGCTTGGGAAGTTGGAAATGTCAACACTATGGGAGCCTCAGTTACCCCAGAGACTGCAGAAGTCACTATTAATGCAACATCAACTAAAATAAATGTATGTTCAAAAAGTAAGTTTTAGAATCTAAACTTTTTATAAGATCAATAAAGGTATCACAAACCAGCCTTCCCACAGCTGTTTCAGATAAACATATCTGTGTGTATGTGTATGTGTGTATATATATGATGGCTGCCTTATCAGCTATTCTAGGATTTACTATTCAGACTCCTTCAACAATTTCCTCCCTAGCAGGATTTAATGTTAGTAATAATGTCACTTAATTGATTTGTGATACAACAGACAGAAACAATTTGCTTTTCTCTTCCTAGAAGGCCCTCTAGTCCTTAGTTAATCCCTAGAGCCCAAGCAAGGCAAATGGGCTCACCATCACAACCAGGGGATCCAGTTAGTTTTGTTCCTTAGCATGCCTTCAGGAGAGTTGTAATACCTTTTCAATACAATATGTGGAGTCTTTATGAGGTGAGAGGCATGCAGCAGTCAGGAGAGTAAACTTTAGAAATTAACAACCTTAAAACCTGACAGACAAGATCCAAGATTGCATCTACCCTTTATGTCTGTGAATACAAAAGTAAGGGATACAAAGACTAGAAATGTCAAGTTATGTCCTTTTCATTTACAGCCCATAAACATCCTCTGATCAAGCTGGCACATATTCAAAAGGACTGGAATTCCCAGGGTAGGCCAGGATTTAAGGACTGGATACTCTCCCTACTTGGCTGGGTAGAGAACAAATTGGCACATCTTTTCTGAAAGGTAACTTGGCAGTATATATTAAGAGCTATAAAAATGCCCATACTGTTTGACCCAGTAATTCCATCCTACGATAAATCTATCTTAAGGAAATAATCAGATATTCACAATGATTTATGAATACAAATTTCAATTCAGGATTGCTTATGTTCCTCCTGAATATCTGGAAAAAACTCTAATGTGGAAGGGGTTGGTTAGTAAATTATGAGGGACTCATAGGATGGCATAATGTGTAGCCACGTGATTAAAAATGTTTTCAAGTAAAACTTAATAACATGGGGTAATGGTCATGATATAATATTGTATTGAACAGTAGGCTATAAAACTCATAAAGTATGATTACATTTTTCAAAGAAACATAAGCATATACACATATGTGTAGGAAGAAGACTAGAAGAAAATACACATGAGTACATACACACATATACAGAGAAAAGACTGGAAGGAAATCTACTCAGAATCTTAACAGCAGTTATTTCTAAATCATGGGATCACAAAAGTTACCTTTTGCTGTGTTTCTCAGATTTTTGAAAGCAGTGGTTCTCAAACTTGAGTGCATCAAAATTTCTTGGAGGCTTTGTTGAAATCTCCCAAGTTTTTGATTCAGTAAGACTTGGGTGAGGACAGAGAGTCTGCATTTCTAACAAGCTCTTAGGAGATGATGGGGTTTCTGATCCAGGAACCACACTCAGAAAAAATTATTGCTTTTTTTGTAACAGTAATGTTGGTAATCATTCTACAATGTATATGTGTATCAAATCACACACTGTATCCTTTAATATATGCAATTATATTTTCAATTATTTCTCAATAAAGTTCAAAAATATCTGAAAAAATCAAAAGTTTTAAATTTTTAAATAAAGCAGAAAATAATTAAATCTATTTAGGGTACTGAAAAAGAACCTGGATATTTGGATACTACTCCCAGTTCTATTAAAGATGTCAAAAAAAAAAAAAAAAAACCGTACAAACCAATGAGTGTTACCAGGCTCACCATCACTATCATCATAACAGCTATCACTTGTTGAGGACGTACTATGTACCAGATGCTGCTTCGGGACTTTGCATATACTATTCTAAGTAGTCACAACAATCTTGCATGCAAAGTATTATGTCATTCAAAAAAAGAAGCAGTGCTCATGTGAAACTTTCGTAAGATTGTAGTTCAATGATACCTTAATCAAAAAAAAAAGCAACAACTAACAGGGAGGTTCAGACGCATGGGCTCATGAGTAGTAGGTGGCAGAGCTGGATTCAGAGGCCAATTTATTTGGCCTTTTAAAAGCCCTTGTCTTTCCAGGACAGGACACACACGTCCTTCCTACTGCAAAAATGTATTGAGATCTTGTTGGAATAGTCAATAATTTTTGACATGAATTAAAGAGCACTGAGAAGGCATATATAGCAATACATCCCTTACCTTCCTCACAGGGCCCAGAATTTTAACATCAGAACCAATATCTTAAGGTTGAAAGCCTTGTTGCCTCCAGGAATCTTCTCTTTAAATTAAAATACCCTGGGGGAGTAATGTGTTAGGCCCGTGATACACTTTCATTAACATGACATAGTGTTTTTAATAGGCTGTGTTAATGTAGACATGTACTTCCCTGTTCAAGAGTCAAGAGGAGTCAAGGGATTTTGTTGTTATCATTTAAATTGATCATTTACTTACATAGTTCTTAAAAAGAGTAAAACCTCATGTGATTATACATTGAAAAAGCATTATCTTTAAAAGACTAAAATTTCATCAAGTCAGAATGGTTTAGGGAAGTCACTATATGAAGAGGTGAAATGAAAGTATCCAGGGAAATTTTTGATTAAAGGAAAAGGCAGAGTATGTTTGAGTCCTGGTAGGGCACCACAGACAAGCCATCAGGGACAGGTTATGTGGTGGGTGCCAGGGTCTGGGTGTAGATGTTAGGATCATATATATTAATCCTATTTTAAAAAATGGAAACTTTTGTACTATGGCAGAGAAACAGCTATGACTCATGGTTCACAATGTTTATGGATGATTATAAGCACTTGAGAGGTCTCACATGAATTATTTGGGGTGTCTATTTGCCTCATATCACTTATACTGGGGATAAGTGGTAGGTAGAAGGCAATGGGATTATGCCCCCTTCACTCCCATCTCCTGTCACCCCCACAGCACCCTTCACAGGCTCTGTCCATTGTGTCCATAAGATCTGACACTGCTCCCTTTCACCCAACACCTGCAACTGCACTTTGAAATTCCATGTGTACAAACAGCTGGTGTAACATTACTTAGATGGAACCTGCTCAAGAGCCCATTAAGGGAAACTTCGGGGGTGCAACGTGTTTGTGGGAATGCACCTTAAAACTTATCCATACTTCTGTCAAATGTTAATTTCCAAATTCTGTAAAAAGAGGATACGACTTAGGTAACTTTAGAGGAGATAAAAGGTCGAACAAATATACACTGATTCAGTGTTAATATGATTGCATAATCTTAATAATAACAATCTTAATAACCTTCCCAAATGGCAACAACTTATCTTTGTAATGCCTAACCTTGAAAACAGTTGCTAAAAAAGTATGGCAATTTTTCAGCCAACAGGACTAAAACTGAAGTTTAAATGTCATTGTAATATTTTACAAGGTACTTGCTCACATCTAAGTATGAAACAAAATTAATTTTATTTTTTATTTAGATATAAATACCCTTGAAGCCAACTTTATTAAAGGTTAAGTAAGGGATCAACTTACCCCACAGAACCTAAACTGAAGTTATATGTAAAAATGGCTTGTTTCGGCTTTGGTTCTCACTCCAGAGCTTATATTTTTATTACTTTGGTGCCATGTGTTACACTCTCTGCAGAGGTTGTAGATGGTAAGATGGCAGATATTATGTCATATAAAATATGTACTAAGATAATTAAGAATTGTGAGTGACACAAATGCTAAGTCTGTATGAGAAGCTGTAACCACCATAACGTAATTTCCAGTGAATTCAAAATTATTCGCACTAAAAGAAATGCGTTATGTTTTTTGGGTTATGTACTAATAATCCTAATGTGTCTTGATTAACTTACTCTCTCTTACCTTCAAATTTAACGACATAGCTCAGAAGGAAGAAGCAACAGAAAGAAAACCACAACTCTCTGCATTTCCATGAGTGCAAGTGCATATGTGTATGCACACACCCACAGACTCCCTACCACAGGACATGAGAACTAAAGGGTGAGCAAAAAAATACATCCTATAGCAGGAAAAACAGATAGTTGGGTGGTGGGGGGAGTAGGAAAAAAATTGTTAAGTTTCTACTTTCCCAGAACACTATATAACTTTTTTTCCCAGTATAAGTGATATGAGGCAAATAGACACCCCAAACTAATTAAGCAATAGCACCTTATTGTCTAATGTCAATTCAGAGTCAAACACAGTTCAAAGACATAAACTAACATGTTCAAAAAATTTAACAATATTGCTCCTGAAAACTGAAAGCAAAATAACCATATAACTCAAGGTAAAGAAAGAAAGCCCCCTCCACAAATCAGGAGTCAGACAATTTAACAGCTCCAGCATATGAAAAAGTATTAACTATAAATAAAAGACAGAAAACAGAGATCTACCACAATTTAGGATTCGGGTGAGGATGATTACATTATGAATGTGTTTCCAGTATTTTTGGAAAGCCAACTGTCTCGGGTTAAAAATATGAAATACATCAGAGTTAACAAACAATAAAAAAGGAAAGTACTATGATACTCTACTCGAGGGAAAAAACAATCAACAAACACAAACTCGTTTTCAATGTGTGAAATTGTTTCAGAGGCTCAATTTGTTTACAAAAAAATAAAGCTCAAATTAGGCAAGCCCTGGCTTGGATCCAGGCATTGGCCCTTCTAAACAACTCTTGTGATTGCTACTGGTTTACACAGCATTGTGAATCCTGAAATTCCAACTGGCTACTGTCAAATTTCAGACTATCCTAATATTCCTTATCATTATCATCATAAAAAGTGCTAAGAGAGAAAAAGAGAAATCTAATCAGTGTATTTTCAAACAGCAAGAGAGGTTTTAAACACACACCAACAACCTTACGGAATTATTTATCTGTGACATTTCACGTATTATTCACACTTATCATTTTCTTTAGTCACCATGATCTGGAAACCTAGAGAGATGCTCACAAGGTAAAAATTTTTGTGTGGTGGTTAATTTGACCTCAACAAATAGGAACAAATGGTTTCCTCTGGCTTAATAAGAGCCTCATTCCCTAGTGGATGATGCAAATTTAAAATAGTAAATGTGAAGTCTAGGATAAACAAACTAGGCTCTGCACAGTGGTCAAAATCATGGCTTCAATTTTTAAATGACTGTACTTTAAAAATGTTTATCACCCAAAATCATTCACAGGACGTCCAAACTCACTTTCCATCAGATAAGGTGGGACTTACTCGCCATGACCCAAACATAGCCATGGCCTTTCTTGTTTCTGCATCCCCTAAATGGCCCTCTCCTCTGTGCCTCCTGACAGACTCTATCTAACTCACTGAATATCACCTCTGCAGAGAATACTGCCTGGACTTCTCCACTGGAACTTCATCCCTGCGATTTTTGTCTGTCACAGCACATACATCTCAGTTTTGCAACATTTGTTACATTATATAATTATTCGGTTTGCTTTTTTCTTTCGTCTGTTTCTCAAACTCCACTGTAACTTCCAGAGACATAGAGGCCACCATGGTATTGCTCTGCACGGTGCCCAGCACAAATTCAAACATGCTTTCTCCAAGTCTTGTTCCCAGCTCCTCTGAAGAGGAGCACTGACTGAAGAGTCTGTACTATTGCACAGCAAACTGGAGTTAGAACCAAATGGTTTCAGCTTCGCTCTTTATATAAGATAGGGGTTTTGTCTTACTCATTGCTCTCTCCGTGGTGTCCACCTGGTAGGGATGGGATTTGGTCCCTTTAATTGTATTTTTCACATGACCTAACGGGAAAGGGTTTTAAAAACAACCATACCTTGTTTACCTACACCTCATCCAGGCCTCACCACAGACTTTGATACACCCCCTCTGCTGCCCCATTTGACAGTAAGGACAGTTACTACAGATGAGAGTGAGCTGGGCATGGAACAGATTGCCCGGGAAGGGCAGAGCAAAAAGCCAAAGCACCACAGCCAGCACTCACAGGTGTGTGGGACTGGCAGACTATTAGTGCTTATTTTCAGTATGCACTATTCAACTTTACCTAAACATAAAAAGAAAATAAGAACATTTGGCTTAAGTGATAAACTGATCATTCAGAAATGGGGAAAATGCTTTTTTGCATGTATGTACTAGAGATGGGCCTAGATGCTTTATGTGTATGGTCTCAAAGGAACCTGTAAACTGAGAAGTGCCTCACAGTTAAGGAACATGAGGTTCAGAGAGGACTCCATTATTTCCCAAAGCCCACAGAGCCAGCAAATGGTAGCGCTCCTTCCTGCATGCCATGATGAACTGTCAGAAGGGACCAGTGTGTCTGTCTGCTCATTCTCTTTCCTCTGCCCAGTCCTCGCCCACTTCTCCTCCTTCCTCTCTCTTCCCTTTTAAAGAAAAAGTGACACGGACAATAGCAAGCACACTCTGACGTGCCTGGACTCAGTGTAACTGGCTGATTGTGCCTAAAACAGCACCGGAGGTGGAGAATACCAGCAGCAAAATGCAAAAATCACACTGACAACAGGAAGAATGGAGATGACCCCAGAGGGGCAGGCAGGGGCCAAACCACTGGGCCTTACCCCCCAAGCTTGGGAGCTTGGGCTTCACCTGCACCTGCTGTGAGGCAATAAAAGGTCCACAGCAGGAAAGCCACCAGGTCAGACCTCCCTTTCTGGATGCAGCACTTCTCGTCATTCTGTATAGAACAACAGTATATGCCACAAAGGTACACTGGCATGTGGCAGTGAGCCGTGAGCTGCTTCCCAATCAACTTGTTACTAATACACGTTGAAGGGTTTATAAAATGTTCTTTATAATTAGGCTAGATCCAAGACAAACCCTTCATTGCCAACATTCTCATACACTTGTGTGAGAAATGGGTAGGAGACAGCTACTGTACCGAAAACTGCAATGGGAAGACTATCATTTGGTAATCCTTACATTCAAATCCCAGAATCAACATTTATTAACACCAAGACCTTGGACCAGTGATGTGTCCATTCTCAGTTGGATTGTCTACAAAATGAGGACAATAAGTGTTTATCTCACAGGGCTACTAAGGGGTTAAAGCAGTTATAAATTCAAAGCTTTTAGAACAGTGCCTGGTATACAGCAAGTATACCAGAAACATACTCCATTACACAGTGATTACTACCACTACTCCATTATCATAACAAAAAAGATGGAAGACGAGAATGTTCTAATCTAAAAAATTGATTTGAGAAAGCATAGGAACTGAAATCCAGGCTTCTATTTGGCAAAGGCATGAACTGTAGTGTCAAAATTCAGGAAGAGGAGAAAAGACCGTGACTGCAGGCATGCTAAATGTGATGGACCTGTGGAACTTCAAGTACCAACAGCCACCAGGGAGTCAGGTGTACTGTCTGGATAATGAGGCAAGAGGACTAGCTAGGTTGAGAATACGGATTAGAACTCACGAGTAAAACAATTCACAATTCAAGTTAAGCATCTTTAAGAAAAGGACCCATATGACATTTACAGAATGGGCCCTACAGGCAGTATTCCAGATAATGAAGGTTAGAGGAAATTAAGCTTTCCAAAGAGCATACTACTTTTATTTATATTTACATATAATATGTAATTCATAATAAAAATTGACATAATTTGAGGTGAGGGAGTCAACTGCATGGCAGTCTGATCTCATTACTCTTACTGGCATTTTCAACTATGGGTACACTTTTTGGTGGATCAGAAAGAGAAGGAAGGATACAATCAGATGTAATGGTTAAATTGCCCTTTAATTATAAAATATGCAGTATTTTTTCATCCTTTAGATAAGAAAAACATCTCTTCAATAGTGCTGCTATCACTTTAAACTTTTAACTATGTATATTGTTTCAAGAAGCACTGTTCTTTTTTTTTCTTTTTTGGTATTATTAATATACATGAGCAACATTGTGGTTACTAGATCCCCCCCATTATCAAGTCCCCACCACATACCCCATAATAGTCATTGTCCATCAGCACAGTAAGATGCTGTAGAATCACTACTTGTCTTCTCTGTGCTATACTGCCTTCCCCGTGTCCACCCTCCCCCCGCACTACATAATGTGTGCTAACTGTAATGACCCATTTTCCTCTTTTCATTCCCTTCCCACCCATCTTCCCCAGTTCCTTTCCCTTAGTCCATTCTTGGGTTCTGTCAGTCTGCTGCTGTTTTGTTTCTTTAGCTTTTTCTTTGTTCTTGTACTCCACAGATGAGTGAAATCATTTGGTCCTTGTCTTTCTCCACCTGGCTTATTTCACTGAGCATAATACCCTCTAGCTCCATCCATGTTGTAGCAAATGGTAGGATTTGTTTTCTTCTTATGGCTGAATAATATTTCATTGTGTATATGTACCACATCTTCTTTATCCATTCATCTACTGATGGACACTTAGGTTGCTTCCATTTTTTTGGCTATTGTAAATAGTGCTGTGATAAACATAAGGGTGCATATGTCTTATTCAAACTGGGCTGCTGCATTCTTAGGGTAAATTCTTAGGAGTGGAATTCCTGGGTCAAATGGTATTTCTATTTTGAGTTTTTTGAGGAACCTCCACACTATTTTCCACAATGGTTGAAGTAGTTTACATTCCCACCAGCACTGTAGGAGGGTTCCCCTTTCTCCACATCCTCGTCATCATTTGTTATTGTTTGTATTTTGGATGGTGGCGATCCTAAGTGGTGTGAGGTGATATCTCACTGTAGTTTTATTACGCATTTCTCTGATCATTAGCGATGTGGAGCATCTTTTCATGTGTCTGTTGGCCAACTGAATTGCTTCTTTGGAGGTGTCTGTTCAGATCCTCTGCCCATATTTTAATTGGATTATTTGCTTTCTGATTGTTGAGGTGCATGAGTTCTTTGTATATCTTCGATGTCAACCACTTATCGGATATGTCATTTCTGAATATATTCTCCCATACTGTAGGATGTCTTTTTGTTCGACTGATGGTGTCCTTTGCTGTACAGAAGCTTTTTAGTTTAATATAGTCCCACTTGTTTATTTTTGCTTTTGTTTCCCTTGCCCATGGAGATATGTTCATGAAGAAGTTGCTCATACTTATGTCCAAGAGAGTTTTGCCGATGTTTTCTTCTAAGAGTTTTATGGTTTTATGACTTACATTCAGGTATTTGATCCACTTCGAATTTACTTTGGTGTATGGAGTTAGACAGTAATCCAGTTTCATTCTCTTACATGTAGCTGTCCAGTTAACATCAGCTGTTGAACAGGCTGTCAATTCCCCATTGTATATCCATGGCTCCTTTATCATATATTAATTGACCATCATATATGCTTGGATTAATATCTGGACTCTCTATTCTGTTCCACTGGTTTATGGGTCTGTTCTTGTGCCAGTACCAAATTGTCTTGATTACTGTGGCTTTGTAGTAGAGCCTGAAGTTGGGTAGCGAGATCCCCCCTGCTTTATTCTTCTTTCTCAGGATTGCTTTGGCTATTTGAGGTCTTTTGTGGTTCCATATGAATTTTAGAACTATTTGTTCCAGTTTGTTGAAGAATGCTGTCGGTATTTTGATAGGGAATGCATTGAATCTGTACATTGCTTATGCAGGTGGCCATTTTGACAATATTAATTCTTCCTACCCAAGAGCACGGGATCAATTTCCATTTATTAGTGTCCTCTTTAATTTCTCTTTAGAGTGTCTTGCAGATTTCAAGGTATAGGTCTTTCACTTCCCTGGCTGGGTTTATTCCTAGGTATTTTATTCTTTTTGATGCAATTGTGAATGGAATTGTTTTCCTGATTTCTCTTTCTGCTAGTTTATCATTATGGTATAGGAATGCAGCAGATTTCTGTGTATTAATTTCGTATCCTGCAACTCTACTGAATTCAGACATTAGTTCTAGTAGTTTTGGAGTGGATTCTTTAGGGTTTTTTATGTACACTATCATGTCATCTGCAAACAGGGACAGTTTGACTTCTTCCTTACCAATCTGGCAGCCTTTTATTCCTTTGTGTTGTCTGATTGCCGTGACTAGAACCTCCAGTACTATGTTGAATAAAAGCGGGGAAAGTGGGCATCCTTGTCTTGTTCCCAATCTTAGGGGAAAAGCTTTCAGCTTCTCACTGTTAAGTATAATGCTGGCTGTGGGTCTCTCATACATGGTGTTTATTATGTTAAGGTACTTGCCCTCTATATCCATTTTGTTGAGAGTTTTTATCACCAATGGGTGTTGAATTTTGTCTAATGCTTTTTCAGCATCTTTGGAGACGATCATGTGGTTTTTGTCCTTCTTTTTGTTGATGTGGTGGATGATTTTGATGGATTTTGAAATGCTTTATCATCCTTGCCTCTCTGGGATGAATCCCACTTGATTATGGTATATGATCCCCTTGATGTATTTTTGAATTCGGTTTGCTAATATTTTGTTGAGTATTTTTACATCTATCTTCATCAGGGATATTGGTCTGTAGTTTTCTTTTTTTGTGGTGTCTTTGCCTGGTTTTGGTATTAGAGTGATGCTGGCTTCATAGAATGAGTTTGGAAGTATTCCCTCCTCTTCCATTTTTTTGGAAAAGTTTATGGAGAATGGGTATTATGTCTTCTCTAAATATCTGATAAAATTTAGCAGTGAATCCATCTGGCCCAGCAGTTTTGTTCTTGGGTAGTTTTTTGATTACCAATTCAATTTCACTGATGTCAATTGGTCTGTTTAGATTTTCCATTTTTTCCTGGGTCAGTCTTGGAAGGTTGTTATTTTTCTAGAAAGTTGTCCATTTCTTCTAGGTTATCCAGTTTGTTAGCATATAGATTTTCATAGTATTCTCTAATAATGCTTTGTATTTCTGTGGGGTCTGTGGTGATTTTTCCCGTCTCATTTCTGATTCTGTTTATGTGTGTAGATTCTCTTTTTCTCTTAATAAATCTGGCTAGGGTTTTATCTGTTTTGTTTATTTTCTCAAAGAACCAGCTCTTGGTTTCATTAATTTTTCTATTATTTTATTCTTCTCAATTTTATTTATTTCTTCTCTCATCTTTATTATGTCCCTCTTTCTGCTGACTTTGGGGCTCATTTGTTCTTTTTCCATTTTAAATAATTGTGACTTTAGACTATTCATTTGGGATTCTTCTTACTTCTTTAAATAAACCTGGATTGCTACATACTTTCCTCTTAGAACTGCCTTCTCTTTGTCCCACAGAAGTTGCAGCATTGTGTCGTTGTTTTCATTTGTCTCCATATATTGCTTGATCTCTGTTTTAATTTGGTCATCGATCCACTGATTATTTAGGAGCATGTTGTTAAGCCTCCATATGTTTGTGAGCCTTTTTGTTTTCTTTGTACAATTTATTTCTAGTTTTATACCTTTGTGATCTGAAAAGTTGGTTGGTACAATTTCAATCTTTTTGAATTCACTGAGGCTCTTTTTGTTGCCTAGTATGTGGTCTATTCTAGAAAATGTTCCATGTGCACTTAAGAAGAATGTGTATCCTGCTGCTTTTGGATGTAGAGTTCTGTATATGTCTGTTAGGTCCATCTGTTTTAGTGCGTTGTTAAATACCTCTGTGTCCTTATTATTTTTCTGTCCGGTTGATCTGTCCTTTGGAGTGAGTGGTGTGTTGAAGTCTCCTAAAATGAATGCATTACATTCTATTTCCTCCTTTAATTCTATTAGTATTTGTTTCACATATGTCGGTGCTCCTGTCTTGTGTGCATAGATATTTATAATGGTTATATCCTCTTGTTGGACTGAGCCCTTTATCATTATGTAATGTCCTTCTTTGTCTCTGGTTACTTGCTTTGTTTTGAAGTCTATTTTGTGTGATACAAGTACGGCAACACCTGCTTTTTCCTCCCTATTGTTTGCATGGAATATCTTTTTCCATCCCTTTACTTTTAGTCTGTATATGTCTTTAGGTCTGAAGTGAGTCTCTTATAGGCAGCATATAGATGGGTCTTGCTTTTTTATCCATTCTATTACTCTGTGTCTTTTGATTGGTGCATTCAGTCCATTTACATTGAGGGTGATTATCAACAGATATGTACTTATTGCTATTGCAGGCTTTGGACTCATGGTTATAAAAGGTTCAAGAGCAGCAAGAAGCACTGCTCTTTTATGAAGCTCTGTCTTCAGTGGGCTGCCATGTTGGCACCAAATTACACATAGTATAGAAAACACCTCACTGCAGTTGAGTGAAGCATAAGAGTGGGAGCTCCAATGGCAGTTTTTAGATGCTTTTTAATGATGATAATATTAAGCTCCTACTCAAAGGCAGCATACAATAATTCTCCATTCCCTGATATTGAAAACCTCTAACATAACACAGAGCTAGGCTCACACTATAATTTACCTCCTAGGATTAAAGCACTCTTCTGAGATAGCCAGCCTCAAAGAAGAATGGGAAGCTTCAGGTATTGTGGCTGGTGCCAGGGCTTAAGCAGGGCAGAAGAGAGATGATTCTGCAAAAAGATGAACACAGAAGTTGGAGGCACAATGCCAGAAGAAGACTGTGAAGAAGGCAGGCAAGCTGACAAGGAATCAAAAGGAAACTCAGAGCCAATCCACCATTCCCCCATATTGGTACATCCACACTCTCAAGCCTTTTCTAAGGTAACTTATGAGCCACCCAGTTAAACAGGATAGAGTAAAAGAATTTTTATTTCTCTTCCTTAAAATCCATAGAGGGAAGGGAGAGAATGATTATGAAATATAACAAGTAAAATGTCGGCACCTCATGTTACAAACAGTGATGAACGGTAGCTGAATTCAGGGGAATTGAGACCAAGAAGAAGAGGAACATTGGTAGTTGGCATATAGCTCCTCAGAATTCAAACATGGTATAGATTTGTGTAACAATCCCAAAAGCCCCATTGAACAAGGCTTTGGTTGAAGCTCTCATCTTCAAGTGTAAGGGTTTGCTAGAAGAAGCAGGGAGCAGTGAATATCCCCAAAGAAACCCTATACCTTATTCCACAGTAAACAATGGAAAAGGGGCTGAAGCATGAACTATGAACAGCACCTTTACTATCAGAAAGGAGAAGTGACAGGAATATAGGAGAGGGTGTAGTGGTGCCACATCAGCACTCTGAGAGCTGCTCATTCTACCACTGGCCCAAAAGAGAAGGTGTGAAAAGAGGGATTTTACTTAAGCAAATATATATATAGCTCAAATCAGAAATGGGGCTGATGCATAGGTAATTCACATCATGGGAGCAATGAAAATGAATGAAATACAGTTATATGCAATAATATAAGTAAATCTCAAAACATAACATCAAGTGACAAGAGCCAGAATACAGTTTGTGGTTCCAGTTATTTAAAAAACAGCAAAACTAAATAAGAGTATTAAGCAATCTTGAGAAATAAGAACAAAGTTGGAGATATCATGAGTCCAGATTTCAAACCATAGTACAAAGCTACAATAATCAAAATAGTATGGCACATCACAAGAACAGACACATAGATCAATGGAACACAGAATAGAGAGCCCAGAAATAAACCCACACTTACATGGCCAGTTAATCTATGACAAAGGAGACAAGACCATTCAGTGGACAAAAGGCAGTCTCTTCAATAAACGGTTCTGGGAAAACTAGACAGCTACATGCAAAAGACTGAAACTGGATCACTTTTTTACAGAATACATAAAAATAAACTCAAAGTGTATTAAAGATATATTTATGTAAGACCTGAAACCACAAAACTCCTAGAAGAAAATATAGGCAGTAAACTCTTTGACACTGATCTTAGTGGTATTTCTGGGGATCTTTCTCTTCAGACAAGGACAACAAAAGCAAAAATAAACAAGTAGGACTACCTTAAACTAAAAACCTCATGCAGAGTAAAGAAAACAATCAACAAAGAATGGGAGAAGGTAATTGCAAATGATATATTCAATAGGGGTTAATATCCAAAATACATAAAGAACTCATGTAACTCCACAACAAAAAAACCAAATAATCCAATTTTTAAAATGGGCAGAGGACCTGAATAGTAGACATTTTTTTCAAAGAAGACATACAGATGGCTAACAGACACATGAAGACATTCTCAACATCACTAATCATCAGGGAAATGCAAATCAAAACCACAAAAGAAAACACTTCACATCAGTCAGAGTGGCCATTACCCAAAAGACAAGAAATAAGTGTTGGTGAGGATGTGGAGAAAGGGAAACCCTCATATGTTGTTGGTTGGAATGTAAATTGGTGCAGCCACTATGGAAAGCAGTATAGAGGTGTCTCAAAAAAATAAAAATAGAAATATCATATGACCCAGTAATTCTACTTCTGGGAATTTCCTCAAAGAAAACAAAATCACTAATTCAAAAAATATATATCCCTATGTTTATTGCATCATTATTTACAATAGCCAAGATACAGAAGAAACCTAAGCGCCTGTTGACACATGAATGGATAAAGATGTGGCACATATATACAATGGAATATTTCTCAGCCATAAAAAAGGAATGAAATCTTGCATTTGCAGAAACATGGATAGACCCAGATGGTACTATATAAAGTGAAATAAGTCAGAGAAAGACAAATACCATATTATTTCACTTATATGTGGAATCTGATAATCAAAATAAACACAACAAAGCAGAAACAGCCTCATAGATACAGAGAACAAACTGATGGTTGCCAAAGAGGAGTGGGGTGAGGGGATAGACAAAATAGGTGAAGGGGACTGAGGGGTAAAAACCTTCCATTATAAAATAAATAAGACACTGGGATTTAATGTACAGCATAGGGACCATAGTCAATAATATTGTAACAACTTATATAGTAAGAGATGGTAACTAGACTTACTGTGGTGGCCATCTCACCATGTATATAAATATTGAATTACTTTGTTAAACACCTGAAACTAATATGATATTGTATGCCAACTGTTCTTCAATTAAATAAATACATCACAGCAACAGAAGTTAACATAGTAGTTATCTTGGGGCAGAACGGAAACTTTAATGACTGACTGTAAGGACGCCTGAAGAGGACCTCTGAGGCTCTGATGGTATTCTATTTCTTGACCTGCATAGTTTGCTGCTTGAGTTTTTGCAGGGTGATAATTCACTGAGTTATAACTTATGGTATATGAATTTTTATCTATGCGTGTTATGCTTTAATAAATGAAGTGGAGAGACAGAGAAAGGAGAGAGAAAATAAGAAATCCTATTAGAAAAAGCAAGTCACACAATAAATAGGAAAACCAGGCTGGCCTCTGATATCTCTCTACCAACATTCAATGTCAAAAGACAGTGTCTGTAAAGTTCTAGGAAAAGGAAAGGTTATTCAGGATTTTATACCCAGACAAATTATCAAGCAAGAAAGGGCAGACATTCTCAAGTGTGTGTAACTCAGGACATAAAACAGCCTCTTTGAAAAACAACTACTTGAACAAATAAACCCAGTCAATTAAGCAACAAACAAAAAAGCCATCAACCTAGTTTGAAAAATATAGTTTAAATATATTGCTATATATATTTATGTATAAAACTTACATACATCAATGAAAAATGTATGTGTATATTATATAATGTATATGTATGTACAAAACATCTCAATGTTATCCATAATTTTCATTTTTACTTAGAGTGATCTTTAAGGAACTGCTACCTTAACATTCTTGGTGTCAAGTAGTAAAACATTGGTAATTTCTTCATCTGGTACTCCTTTCTTAAATTCAAATAAAATTTATTATTTTTAAAAGCATTTATGTTTTTTTACTTATCAGTATAGCTGCCTTTCTACCTCTTAACCCACTATGCTGCCCATGTTATGGTCTTATCTTCAGTGATGGTCACTGAAACATAATAATTGTTATTTCAACTTAGTGAGATTTTCAGTGATTTTTTTCACACAAATCAATCACATCCACTGTGTGATTTAAAACATGGACTTGTTCTCTAAGATCTTTATGCACTGGCTGAAATAAGCCACAAGGTTTAAGGAAGATCAAGTGCCTTAATGACAAAACAGAATGCCCCACAAGGAAAGGAACCATGTACGATTTAACTGTTTCATAAACAAGATGACATATTGGGAGGCGGAGCCAAGATGGCGGAATGAGTAGGACACAGGGAATCTCCTCCCAAAAATATACATATTTTTGAAAATACAACAAATACAACTAATCCTAAAAGAGAGACCAGAAGACATAGGACAACAGCCAGACCACATCCACACCTGCGAGAGCCCAGCGCCTGGTGAAAGGGGTAAGATACAAGCCCCGGCCCGGCAGGACCCAAGGGCCCCTCACCCCAGCTCCCAGCAGGAGGAGAGGAGTTGGAGCAGGGAGGGAGAGGGAGCCCAGGACTGCTAAACACCCAGCCCTAGCCATCCGCACCAGAGCGCAGACACAGTGTATGCGTGGGGTGCTGGAAACTAGGGAAATAGGACAGCAAGACCTCTGAGCGGGTCCCGAAGCCGATGCCCCTGTGACAAAGAGAAGTGAGTGCTTTTTGAAAGTCTTAAAGGGACAGGGGCGCTACAGCTGGCCGGAAACATCTCAGGTCACAGTCCAGCAGCTGGAAATTCCAGGGAACACCGGGCACACTAACCCCCTGGGCAACAGGTCTGAAACCCCTCACGGAGGTAAACAGCCAAACAGCCCCCCGTCCATTACCCCTCTGGGGACCTGCCATAGCAGATTAGCAGCCTGAGGCTGGCCACACCCTCAGCAAGGGAGCTTCCTCCATACCAGCCGGGCAAAACACAAAGAACCAGCCTACACGCAATTGCCCAACACAAGCCACTAGGGGTCGCAGTTGCCCCAGTAAAGAAAGGCCAGGAGCCAAGTGGAAAGCTGATAGATGCGTCAATAGCAAGCCACTGCACCTACCAACATGAAAAGGCAAAAAATTTTGATCCAGACAAGACTAACCCAGAAAGCTTCGGCATCTGCTACATCTTCCCCTGAGAAGGAACCCAGGGAGATAGATTTAACCAGTCTTCTGAAAAAGAATTCAAAACAAAAGTCATAACCATGCTGATGGACTTGCAGAGAAATATGCAAGAACTAAGGAAGGAGAATACAAAAATATAACCAGCTCTGGAAGGACGTCAAAACAGAATGCACGAGATGCAAGAGACCATTAATGGACTAGAAAACAGAGAACAGGAATGCAGAGAAGCTGATGCAGAGAGAGATAAAAGGATCTCCAGGAATGAAAAAATTCTGAGAGAGTTGAGTGACCAATCTAAATGGAACAATATCTGCATTATAGGGGTACCAGAAGAAGAATAAAGAGAAAAAGGGATAGAAACTGTATTTGAAGAAATAATTGCTGAAAACTTCCCCAAACTAGGGAAGGAAATGGCCTCTCAGACCACAGAGGTACACAGAACTCCCATGACAAGGGATCCAAGGAGGGCAACACCAAGACACATAATAATTAAAATGGCAAAGATCAAAGACAAGGACAAAATATTAAAGGCAGCCAGAGAGAAAAAAAAGGTCACCTACAAAGGAAAACCCATCAGGCTATCATTAAACTTCTCAACAGAAACCCTACAGGCCGGAAGAGAATGGCATGATATACTTAATGCAATGAAACAGAAGGGCCTCGAACCAAGACTACTGTATCCAGCACGAATATCATTTAAATATGAAGGAGGGATTAAACAGTTCCCAGACAAGCAAAAGTTGAGGGAATTTGCCTCCCACAAACCACCTCTACAGGGCATCTTACAGGGACTTCTCTAGATGGGAGCGCTCCTAAAAAGAGCACAGAACAAAACACCCAACATATGAAGAAGGGAGGAGGAGGAATAAGAAGGGAGAGAAATAAAGAATCATCAGACCGTGTTTATAATAGCTCCATAAGCGAGTTAAGTAATACAGTAAGACAGTAAAGAAGCTAACCCTGAACCTTTGGTAACCACAAACTTAAAGCCTGCAATGGAAATAAGTACATACCTGTCAATAATCACCCTAAATGTAAATGGACTGAATGCACCAATAAAAAGACACAGAGTAATAGAATGGACAAAAAAGCAAGACCCATCCATATGCTGCTTACAAGAGACTCACCTCAAACCCAAAGACATGCACAGACTTAAAGTCAAGGGATGGAAAAAGATATTTCACGCAAACAACAGAGAGAAAAAAGCAGGTGCTGCAATACTAGTATCAGACAAAACAGACTTCAAAATAAAGAAAGTAACAAAAGATGAAGAAGGACATTACATAATGATAAAGGGCTCAGTCCAACAAGAGGATATAACCATTATAAATATATATGCACCCAACACAGGAGCCCTAGCATATGTGAAACAAATATTAACAGAACTAAAGGAGGAAATAGAATGCAATGCATTCATTCTAGGAGACTTCAACACACTACTCACTCTAAAGGACAGATCCACCAGACAGAAAATAAGTAAGGACACAGAGGCACTGAACAACACACTAGGACAGATGGACCTAATAGACATCTACAGAACTCTACATCCAAAAGCAACAGGATACACATTCTTCTCAAGTGCACATGGAACAATCTCCAGAATAGACCACATACTAGGTCACAAAAAGAGCCTCAGTAAATTCCAAAAGATTGAAATCCTACCAACCAACTTTTCAGACCATAAAGGTATAAAACTAGAAATAAACTGTACAAAGAAAGCAAAAAGGCTCACAAACACATGGAGGCTTAACAACATGCTCCTAAATAATCAATGGATCAATGACCAAATCAAAATGGATATCCAGCAGTATATGGAAACAAACGACAACAACAACACAGAGGCCCAACTACTGTGGGATACAGCAAAAGCAGTCTTAAGAGAAAGTAAATAGCAATCCAGGCATATTTAAAGAAGGAAGAACAATCCAAATGAATGGTCTAATGTCACAATTATCGAAATTGGATAAAGAAGAACAAATGAAGCCTAAGGTCAGCAGAAGGAGGGACATAATAAAGATCAGAGAAGAAATAAATAAAACTGAGAAGAATAAAACAATAGCAAAAATCAATGAAACCAAGAGCAGGTTCTTCGAGAAAATAAACAAAATAGATAAGCCTATAGCCAGACTTATTAAGAGGAAACGAGAGTCAACACAAATCAACAGAATCAGAAATGAGAAAAGGAAAATCACGACGGACCCCACAGAAATACAAAGAATTATTAGAGAGTACTATGAAAACCTATATGCTAACGAGCTGGGAAACCTAGGAGAAATGGACAACTTCCTAGAAAAATACAACCTTCCAAGATTGACCCAGAAAGAAACAGAAAATCTAAACAGACCAACTACCAGCAATGAAATTGAAGCGGTAATCAAAAAACTAACAAAAAAAAAAAACCCCGGGCCAGATGGATTTACCTCGGAATTTTATCAGACATACAGAGAAGACATAATACCCATTCTCCTTAAAGTTTTCCAAAAAATAGAAGAGGAGGGAATACGCCCAAACTCATTCAATGAAGCCAACATCACCCTAATACCAAAACCAGGCAAAAACCCCACCAAAAAAGAAAACTACAGACCAATATCCCTGATGAACGTAGATGCAAAAATACTCAACAAAATATTAGCAAACCAAATTCAAAAATACATCAAAAGGATCGTACACCATGACCAAGTGGGATTCATCTGAGGGATGCAAGGATGGTACAACATTTGAAAATCCATCAACATCATCCACCACATCAACAAAAAGAAAGACAAAAACCACATGATCATCTCCGTAGATGCTGAAAAAGCATTCGATAAAATTCAACATCCATTCATGATAAAAACTCTCAACAAAATGGGTATAGAGGGCAAGTACCTCAACATAATAAAGGCCATATATGATAAACCCACAGCCAACATTATACTGAACAGCGAGAAGCTGAAAGCTTTTCCTCTGTGATCGGGAACAAGACAGGGATGCCCACTCTCCCCACTGTGATTCAACATAGTACTGGAGGCCCTAGCCACAGAAATCAGACAAAACAAAGAAATACAAGGAATCCAGATTGGTAAAGAAGAAGTTAAACTGGCACTATTTACAGATGACATGATATTGTACATAAAAAACCCTAAAGAGTTCACTCCAAAACTACTAGAGCTAATATCGGAATTCAGCAAAGTTGCAGGATACAAAATTAACACACAGAAATCTGTGGCTTTCCTATACACTAACAATGAACTAGCAGAAAGGGAAATCAGGAAGACAATTCCATTCACAATAGCATCAAAAAGAATACAATACCTAGGAATAAACCTAACCAAGGAAGTGAAAGACCTATACCCTGAAAACTATAAGACACTCTTAAGAGAAATTAAAGAGGTCACTAACAAATGGAAACTCATCCCATGCTCTTGGCTAGGAAGAATTAATATCGTCAAAATGGCCATCCTGCCCAAAGCAATATGCAGATTGATGCAATCCCTATCAAATTACCAACAACTTTCTTTAATGAACTGGAACAAATACTTCAAAAATTCATATGGAAACACCAAAGACCCCAAATAGCTAAAGCAATCCTGAGAAGGAAGAATAATGTGGGGGGGGATCTCACTCCCCAACTTCAAGTTCTACTACAAAGCCACAGTAATCAAGACAATTTGGTACTGGCACAAGAACAGAGCCACAGACCAATGGAACAGAATAGAGACTCCAAATATTTACCCAAACATATATGGTCAACTAATATTCGATAAAGGGGCCATGGACTTACAATGGGGAATTGACAGTCTCTTCAACAGATGGTGCTGGCAAAACCGGACAGCTACATGTAAGAGAATGAAACTGGATCACTGTCTAACCCCATACACAAAAGTAAATTCAAAATGGATCAAAGACTTGAATGTAAGTCATGAAACCATAAAACTCTTAGAAAAAAACATAGGCAAAAATCTCTTAGACATAAACATGAGTGACCTCTTCTTGAACATATCTCCCCAGGCAAGGGAAACAAATGCAAAAATGAACAAATGGGACTATATCAAGCTGAAAAGCTTCTGTACAGCAAAGGACACTACCAATAGGACAAAACGGCATCCTACAGTATGGGAGAATATATTCATAAATGACAGATCTGATAAAGGGTTGACAACCAAAATATAAAAAGAGCTCATGCACCTCAACAAACCAAAAGCAAATAATCCAATTAAAAAATGGGCAGAGGAGCTGAACAGACACTTCTCCAAAGAAGAAATTCAGATGGCCAACAGACACATGAAAAGATGCTCCACATCGCTTGTCATCAGATAAGTGCAAATTAAAACCACAATGAGGTATCACCTCACACCAGTAAGGATGGCTACCATCCAAAAGACAAACAACAACAAATGTTGGCGAGGTTGTGGAGAAAGGGGAACCCTCCTACAGTGCTGGTGGGAATGTAAATTAGTTCAACCATTGTGGAAAGCAGTATGGAGGTTCCTCAAAATGCTCAAAATAGAAATACCATTTGACCCAGGAATTCCACTTCTAGGAATTTACCCCAAGAATGCAGCACTCTCATTTGAAAAAGACAGATGCACCCCTATGTTTATCGCTGCACTATTTACAATAGCCAAGATATGGAAGCAACCTAAATGTCCATCAGTAGATGATTGGATAAAGAAGATGCAGTACATATACACAATGGAATATTACGCAGCCCTAAGAAAAAAACAAATCCTACCATTCGCAACAACATGGATGGAGCTAGAGGGTATTATGCTCAGTGAAATAAGCCAGGTGGAGAAAGACAAGTACCAAATGATCTCACTCATATGTGGAGTATAAGAACAAAAGAAAACTGAAGGAACAAAACAGCAGCAGAATCACAGAACCCAAGAATGTACTATTAGTTACCAAAGGGAAAGGGACTGGGGAGGACGGGTGGGAAGGGAAGGATAAGGGCGGGAAGGAAAGAAAGGGGGCATTACGATTAGCATGTATAGTGTTGGAGGGGCACGGGGAGGGCTGTGCAACAGAGAAGACAAGTAGTGATTCTACAGCATCTTACTGTGTTGAAGGACAGTGACTGTGAACTTGGTGACAAGTAGTGATTTTACAGCATCTTACTATGTTGCTGGACAGTGACTGTAAATGGGGATGTTGGGGGGGACTTGGTGAAGGGGGGAGCCTAGTAAACATAATGTCCTTCATGTAATCGTAGATTAATGATACCAAAATAAAAAATAAATAAATAAATAAATAAAAAAGAAGATGACATATTGCAATGAGTAAACTTGTTTTCTTGTTATCAAAACCAAAACTCTGAACTTCAGAACATCTTCTCTAACAACTTACCCAGAGTTAATGAGGGAAGAGTTTGAAGCAACTAATTAACACACATCCCTCCTGACAAAGGCTGCCAGGTGGTGGTTTCCTCAGAGATGTCCACCAGTGAAGGAGCAGGTTGCCACCTGCTCACCTGCAGTGACAACAGCAGTCAACATTAGAGTTGAATCACCTGGGTGGCAAGAGTGAAGATGTTCTGCCTGGCTGCATCCTTGTAATAATTACATGGAGTAGATAACTGAAGACAATAGGACAGAAATCATCCCAAAGCACCCAATTCAATTTTTATATTAAACAAAAACAAACTCCACCCTTTCTGAGATAAATATGTGTTTCTGGCACATTCACTGTCACAAGGAAGGCCAATTAAAGTTCAGACAGAAGCGAGCAATAATTTTAGAATTCATTTTCCTTAGAATCAGCAGCAGGGTATTCAATTGTAGACTGCAGCTACAAACATCTAAGTATCACTGATCATACAGGGTAATAATGGAGCTGAATTTTCAAGTTCACATCTCTCAAAATACACAAAATACCTAACTCAGGCCACTGTTTTTGGCACAAGTTTCAGGAGACTCTTAAGGAGAATTTTTTGCATTTTTCACTCCAGATCCATACTGTGACAGGTTCTGAAATTTCTAGTGGTGAAACGAGTAAACATTAGCAGTGAAGTGGTAAAATAAGAAGAATTTCAAGACAGTATTCAAGACACCACTAGCCAAACGGCATCGTGCTAATGACTTCTACTTTTAGATGACAAGTCGTGCTATTTGAACAACCAAATTTCACTGCAGACCTCCTTCAGGAACAGGTACCAAGGCAACCATGCTGATGCCAGGCTGTGGGGAGTAGCGGGGAAAGGGGGGATGACTGGCAGAGGCAGGGCACACTGATATGTTGATAACAAGCCAGACCTCCACCACCAACTTAAAAAACGATCTGAAGACAAACTGAAAACTGCATTCAATTCAACATCCATCTGGCATCTCTGAAAAAGAAGTAACTTAGAACTCCCAGTCTTTAAAAAATTTGATATTTCAAAACTGCAAAAAGAAAGATTCAAGTCCTCTGAATGAGATTATTTTAAAGAGATTCTGTGGTTGACATTTCCGTGGTATTTTTGGACATGCCATCTTTGGCTGATTACTCAGGTACGTAGTATTGAGCCAGGATTCCCCATTACGTACTCCTGTTAGAGAGGCTAAATTTTGCATGACGGTGCTGCTGTCAAAGTATGTCATAAAAGACTTCTATCTCAAAATAGTTCATGTTAAAAACTATTAATAATATCAATATGTAGAATGAAGGAGGCAAGCAATATAAACCTTATTTCTCCCCACCATGAATAATGAAAATCAAGCTGACACACACCTACATCCTTCATCAAACCCAGACCCAAACTCAGTGGAATTAGGATCCTGATGTTGAACAACAGCAAGCAGACCAGCCAGCTTGCATGATTCTGAAGGATGAGAAGTGGGCCCACCAAGCAGCAGGGGAAAGAAATGATCTCACAAATGTTTCTGCATGATGAAGTTTGTACATACATTACTACATGTAACAGGCTGGATGACAGCCCCCCAAATATACTCATGGCCCAATCCCCAGAACCTGTGAATGTCAGTTTATCTGGTAAAAAGGATTTTGCAGACATGATTAAGCTAAGGATTCTGAGAGGGAGATTATCTGGGTGGGTGGGATGGCCACCCAGTGGTCCTTCTGTGAGGGATGGGGGAGAAGTCAGTGTGACAGAAGGCAATGTGATGATGGAACCAGACTGACATGATGCATTTTGAAGATGGAGGACCACAGCCTGTGAGATGCAGACAATCAGATGCTGAACGGAAAGGAACTGGATTCTCACTAGAGCCTCTGGAAGGATTTAACTCTGCTGCATCTCTATTTTAACTCATTGAAATTAATTTCAAAGGTCTGACCTCCAGAAGAGTAAGAGAAGAAAATGGCATGTAAGCTACTAGGCTTAGGCAATCTGCTACAGCACCAATAGGAAACTAACTATGCAAAAATATTCTAGGTGCTTAACCTCATTAGCTCTTCCAGCTATTCAGAATGTTACCTTCTGCAACTTACTGAACTTTTCAAGGCCTCAATATACTATTCAAAACGTGTCTGTGAAAGTTAATTACCTCCTGTTGCACAAAATGACAGTGATATATTTTTGTCTTGGCACAGAAAATTTGCAAATTAAATGAAAAATACTTTGAATCTTATAAAAGCTATAAAACATCATTAGCAATAGTACAAAAACAAATATGTACTTCCACACCAGACCTACAGAGTGAACATTCTTTTCATAAACATCTATTAAGCTCCACGTCATTTTCATTCTATTATCTTCTGTGCATGACACAGGGTTTTGGTTAAAGACAAAGAAAAATGAATGGGTAAGACCAAGTTCCTGGCTGTTCAGGACTGGGGAAGGGAGTCGTGGTGGGAGATGAAAGCTAAAAAACCAGAGGAAAACTCAGTGTAGGTCACCTATTTGCTCACTACTCTCTTCCATACTCATCAGAGCCACAAAAGGATGAGGAAATAGTTGGCATCATCAAAACATAAAGATACGATGATTCTCAGACACTGTGAAGTTAGGACTTTGGGATAGTTAGGGGGTTCTTTTTATTTTAATGGTGTTTATTTCACTCTTTATGTCAAAGATAGCTTGCAAAAATGGCTACAATAATCCCCTCCCTATACCTTAGGTTCCTTTGCACATGGATGCTGTGCTTAGTCATGCGACTTGTTCTGGACAACAGGACATTGGTAAATGTGAACCAAGCAGAGACATGGGCACTGCAGAGCCATGGCCAACCATCCTAGGTCACCAGCCATCATCTGACCCCCAGCTGATCCCAGAAACATGGGAGCCAAGTGAGTATTAGTCGA
Source organism: Manis pentadactyla (assembly GCF_030020395.1). Classification (NCBI taxonomy): domain Eukaryota; kingdom Metazoa; phylum Chordata; class Mammalia; order Pholidota; family Manidae; genus Manis; species Manis pentadactyla. Next base: position 103,637,309 of record NC_080021.1, read on the forward strand.
GACAGTTCTGACCAACACAAGTGTGAGCAAATAAAATGGCTTTGTTTTAATCCACTAGGTTTTGAGGTAGTTTGTTGTGTTGTAAAAGCTAATTTGATAGTTTATAAAGCTAACACATACACACTGTAGAAATTCTGAAAAATTTTTAAAAAGCAGAAAAATAAAAATCACCTGCAGTCCCAATATTCAAAGGTAGTAATAACTTACTGATGAACTCACTTTAATAGTTATATAAATATTCTTTACATTCAGAATCACACTACAAATTCAAACTTCTACTGTGCTATTATAAGCACTTCTTGTGTTGTTTTAGATTCCATAATCTACAAGAGTTTATTTAACTATTATTGTATCATTGGACTCCAAGGTGGCATCAAATTTTTCACTATTATAAATACTGGTACAAAAAAAATCTTTGTATAAACTGTTATGTGAGTTCTGGATTATTTCTTGAGGATAGATTTCCAGAAAGGAGCATACTGTGACAAAAGGTGGAAAGTGCCTGATACATTCAGTTATAATACAGTCTAGGAATGACCACAGTAAGTTACACTCCAACAGTGATGCACAAGACTGTTCACATTACCAAACCTTCAGCATCACTTTATTTTCTGAAGTCTTTGTTAACTGACAACCTTAAATATGACAACTTGCTTTAACCTGCATTTTTCTGATTGCTAACAAGGTTGACCAGCTTTTCATATGGTTAGTCATCCATCTTCTCTTGTGAAACATGTGGACTTATCAATTTTTCCTACTGAGATATGAATGGAACTCTGCCACTTACCTCCAAGATCTTTAGGAATGGTTAAGATAAGCTGCTCTTGTGGGGCCCAAGCAGAGTTTTCTAACCCTATGTCTAATGGTCATGTATATAAATCTTTTTTTCTAGAGAGAATCGATAGCTTTCATCAGCTTCCATAAGTAGTGATGATCTCATAAACTCTGAGAATCGACTGGGCTAAATGGAGAAGCACAGTGTTAGCAGATTTCGCCATTGTAATACTCAAAGTTGTCCAACCAGTGACAGAGTTCCTGAATGAATGAAAGGCAGAGGTTGTGAGGAGTACGCAGGAAAGGTATACAAGTGTGTTTTTAAGTCAAGAAATTTAACATATACCATTGCTTTTCTTTTTCAGGCCAGCTGAAGTCTCATCTCTGTTTGCTATGGACAGACTATCCTATTACTACTAAAGCCCTCAACACTACTGTGATGGTGGTTTTAGATGGGGCCTTTGGGAGGTAATTAGGTCATTAGGGTGGAGCCTCATGAATGGGATTAGTGACCTTTTATAAGAGCACAGGAGAGAGATGGCCTCTCCGGACATAGTAAGTAGGCATCTTTCTCACAAACCTCACCAGAAGACAGCCCTCACCTGGAACCAAACTGGCCAGCACCTTGATCTTAGACTTCTAGCTTCCACAACTGTGAGAAATTTCTGTTGTTTAAGTCATCCAGTTTATAACATTTTTGCTATAGCAGCCTAAGCTAGTCTTTTTAGACTATCTGAAGCCATGATGATCTCTTTCCAGGCTATAGTCCTACTGCAATTCCACCTGGTGCCCCAAGTAACAGGTCCTTAACTGTTCTTTAGGTTTCATTAGGTTATTAGCTCTGTTAAGAGAGAACTTTGCATCTTTCACACAAAGCCCAGAAAGATACTACATAATATGCATTTGATAAACATTTAAAAGACTCCTAAACAGTGCCACAGAACATAAGCAATGCTTAAAAGCATAGACTCAGACAGATACAGACTCTACTTGTGTGACTTTGTTAAGTTACTTTCTCCAAGCTTGTTTCCTCATCTGTAATGTGGGTAAAGAGTAACTCTACTTCATAGGAATACCTTATTTAGGAATAAATATCTTACTTAGAAGAGATAAGCACTCACAAATGGTGGTTTTATTACCATTACCATCAACACATTTTCAAATTTATTCATTTAAAAAAACTGATCAATTTAAGACAATGAAATACAAAGTTATTAAAACCTATTAATACAAAAAATTCAATGTTATTCAAACTGGTGTTTTTAACAGTTCATGTAGTCATCCTGATGATGTGACAGAGCAAAATCTGCTAGACTCAAGAAAGAGACAGTTGTGATAAACTAAAGTTCAAAGAACTATTGCAAAATACTCAAACACAGACCAAAAGATTTTTGTTAAAGGAGGTGAACAGCTAAAGTTTAAAAAGAGAAAAAAATAAAGAAAAAAGCATACTGAGTGAGCAAAAGTTCTCAGTTCTCAAAAGAATATCAATTAAAAGCATGAATGAAAAGAACAAGCTAGATCTTTCAGTCACTGTCCTTGGAACACAGTAAGCTAAGAAACAACATTCTCCAAGATGCTGTAAAGTTGGACAACTCACTCTTCGGCATGCTTTTACAGCACATTACATCTGGCGAAGTCGTTTCGATAGCAATTGCTCTCACTTGGGTCAACCATAATGACCAACCAATGAACCTTTAACACAACCATTGATCTTGCTAATTGCATCTGCCACTGTATTTGCTTCTTTTGTTTCCAGTCAGCCCTCTTTTCCAACACCATTCCAACTGTTAAATGGTCAGAACACATGAAGTGACAGATTTAGTGTTTCACTGGCAATTTATGTAACAGACTGCAATGCTGCTGTTGTAGTGAATCATGATTTATTTGTCTCACAGTGCAGCATATAACCTTTATAAATGCAAGGAGGAAAAAAGCCAACATGTCTTTAAAGTTTATATATATGATCATCTACCACTATATCTATCGTATGAAGTAGATCCAAAAGAGAACTCGTCTAATGAGTGATGGACGTCTTTTCTCTTTCTGTAGCTATAGTTTCATGCACAGTCCATTCAAGTATTCCACACTCAGTCTTATTATTCTTTATTTGCATGTGATTCAAAGGAAAATCTAGGAGATAGACATATATGATATCCATAACAGTCAGCTAACAGATTCTAAATTAAGAATTAAAACAAGGAATGTTTGGGATGGAAATTCAAAATTGAGAGATGGAATTAGGGGCATCTTAATTCCTCAAATTATACATAAAATTTCTAACACAAAAATGCATATTTTGGGGAGAGTAGATGTAGAGGTTTCATTGCTTTCTCAAAGGTGTCAGTGATTCTTGAAAATATAAAAATAATGGCTAAAGAGTATCTGACCACTTTTTGCAAAATAAAAGGGATTGAAAGGCATAAATATGCAGGTAAACAATGAAACAATATCAAAGGACATCAACTTTAACACCAATGTTTATAAAGAGATTAAAGAAATCTGTGGAGTGAATTTTTGTCTTCCCCCCAAAAAATTATGTTGAAGTAGAAAACCCTAGTACCTCAGAATGAGACTGTATTTGGAGGCAGGGTTTTTAGAGAGGTGATTTAGTTAAAATGAAGTCATCAGCATGGGCCCTGATCCAATATGATCAGTGTTCTTACAAGAAGAGGAAATCTGGACTCACAAACAGAGATCCAGACATCAGTGCACAAAAAGGGATAACCACAGAGACACACACACAAGGTGTCCATCCAGAAGCCAGAGAGAGAGGTCTGAAACAGATCCTTCCCTTACAGCCCTCAGAAGGTACCAATTCCAATGGAAACATGATCTGGAACATCTATCCTCCAGAGCTTCAAGAAAATTAATTTCTGTTGTTTGAAGGACTGACTCTGTGTTACTTTGTTGCAGCAGCCCTCACAAACATGCAGCAGCCCTCACAAACATGATTTCAGCTGTAACAGTGGATTAAGAGATGATTTAATAAGCAATAAAGACAAAGAGATTATTCGGGGGTAAAAATGTTCTAACACCAAGACAGAAAGTGGAAATGGTCTTACTGAATATTTGCCAGTAATATGGAAGACGGTATGCATATCACTTCATGCCTGCAACAGCACCTACCCACTGAGTACAAGGTTGAGGGGATAAATGAATAAAATTAACTTCTTAAGGCTGTGTAAACGGGCAAGAAAGAGGCATAGAAGTAATTATGTTACACTGGCCTGCACTGAAAGTTGCCAAAATTTAATCCAGACAGCTTTTAGTCATGATAAAGCACTAGACAAAATATATAATTTCTTCTAGATATTGGGCAACAGGCAGCACCAGACTATGTTGCTCAGAGAAGGGAAAGCAGAGAGGGGAACCCCATGATCGCCCCTAATTTTTTCCCAGAAGCATTTGCACACAGTCATACAGTAAGTGAGAGATAAACAATACAGAGGTGTTGCCCAGCTGAAAGGAGAAAGCAGAGTTTGAGGTACTCAAAGCTAGTATCCATTTAATGATGAACAATACTTTCCCCCTAAGATCAAGATAGGGCAAGAATATTCCTCCTCACTCCTTCTATTCCATATTGTAGTGGAGGGGCTAGCCCGTGTAATAAGAAAAATAAAAAAGACTACTACTTGGAAAAAAAGAAATATATATGTACATACATATATATATTAAAAGAAGTTTCCAAATAATTTTCTTTATTTGGAAACAACATGATTATATACATAGAATATCTTAGGGAATATGTTCCCCCTTGCAAAAATGCCAAATTAATAAACAAAAAAACCCTAATAGACCTTATAGGTAAATTAAGGAAAGCCATTGGAACCAAGGTAAATTTACAAAAACACTTTTGTATTTCTATATACAAGCAATAATTAAAAATGAAATTTTAAAAACCCCACTTACAATAGCATCAATACCTAAAATACTTGAGGATAAACTGAACAACATATGTGCAAGTAAAAATTGCAATATTGCCAAGAGAAATCTTAAAAACCTAAGTAAACAGAGCAATACATCATGTTCATAGATGGGAAGACTCTACACATAAAGATACAGATTCTCTCCAAATTGATCGGTCAATTCAAATTCCATCAAAATCCCTAGCAGACTAATTCTAAAATGCATCTGCATGTATGAAGGATACAGACTAGCCAAAACAATTTTTCAAAAAGTATTTACACGGAACAATACACTAGAACAGATGAACCTAATAGACATCTACAGACCCAAAAGCAGCAGGATACACATTCTTCTCAAGTGCACATGGAACATTCTCCAGAATAGACCACATACTAGGCAACAAAAAGAGCCTCAGTAAATTCAGAAAGACTGAAATTCTACCAACCAACTTCTCAGACCACAAAGGTATAAAACTAGAAATAAATTGTACAAAGAAAACAAAAAAGCTCACAAACATATGGAGGCATAACAACATGTTTCTGAATAATCAATGGATCAATGACCAAATTAAAATAGAGATCAAGCAATGTATGGAGACAAATGACAACAACAGCACAAAGCCCAAATTTCTGTGGGACACAGCAAAGGCAGTTATAAGAGGAAAGTATACAGCAATCCAGGCCTATTTAAAGAAGGAAGAACAATCCCAAATGAATAGTCTAAAGTCACAATTATCGAAATTGGAAAAAGAAGAACAAATGAGGCCCAAAGACAGGAGGGACATAATAAAGATGAGAGAAGAAATAAATAAAATTGAGAAGAATAAAACAATAGAAAAAAATCAATGAAACCAAGAGCTGGTACTTCAAGAAAATAAACAAAATAGAAAAGCCCCTAGCCAGAATTATTAAGAGAAAAAGAGAATCTACACACATTAACAGAATCAGAAACGAGAAAGGAAAAATCATGACAGACCCCTCAGAAATACAAAGAATCATTAGAAAATACTATGAGAATCTATACGCTAACAAGCTGGAAAACCTAGAACAAATGGACAACTTCCTAGAAAAATACAACCTTCCAAGACTGACCAAGGAAGAAACAGAAAATCTAAACAGACCAACTACCAGCAATGAAATTGAAGCGATAATCAAAAAACTACCAAAAAACAAAAACCCCGGGCCAGATGGATTTACCTCGGAATTTTATCAGACATAGAGAGAAGACATAATACCCATTCTCCTTAAAGTTTTCCAAAAAATAGAAGAGGAGGGAATACTTCCAAACTCATTCTATGAAGCCAGCAACACTATGATACAAAACCAGGCAAAGACCCCACCAAAAAAGAAAATTACAGACCAATATCCCTGATGAAGATAGATACAGAAATACTCAACAAAATATTAGCAAACTCAATTCAAAAATACATCAAGAGGATTATATACCATGACCAAGTGGGATTCATTTCAGGGATGCAAGGATGGTACCACATTCGAAAATCCATCAACATCATCCACCACATCAACAAAGAGGACAAAAACCACATGATCATCTCACCATAGACACAGAGAAAGCATTCGACAAAATTTAACATCCATTAATGATAAAAACTCTCAACAAAATGGGTATAGAGGGCAAGTACCTCAACATAATAAAGGCCATATATGATAAACCCACAGCCAACATCATACTTATCAGCGAGAAGGTGAAAGCTTTCCTCTAAGATCAGAAACAAGACAGGGATGCGCACTCTCCCCACTGTTATTTAACATAGTACTGGAGGTCCTAGCCACAGCAATAAGACAAAACAAAGAAATACAAGGAATCCAAATTGGTAAAGAAGAAGTCAAACTGTCACTATTTGCAGATGACATGATATTGTACATAAAAAACCCTAAAGACTCCACTCCAAAACTACTAGAACTAGTACCTGAATTCAGCAAAGTTGCAAGATACAAAATTAATACACAGAAATCTGTGGCTTTTCTATCCACTAACAATGAACTAGCAGAAAGAGAAATCAGGAAAACAATTCCATTCACAATAGCATCAAAAAGAATACAATACCTAGGAATAAACCTAACCAAGGAAGTGAAAGACCCATACCCTGAAAACTACAAGACACTTATGAGAGAAATTAAAGAGGTCACTAACAAATGGAAACTCATCCCATGCTCTTGACTAGGAAGAATTAATATTGTCAAAATGGCCATCCTGCCCAAAGCAATATATAGATTTGATGCAATCCCTATCAAATTACCAACAGCATTCTTCAACAAACTGGAACAAATAGTTCAAAAATTCACATGGAACCACAAAAAATCCTAAATAGACAAAGCAATCCTGAGAAGGAAGAATAAAGCAGTGAGGATCTTGCTTCCCGACTCTAAGTTCTACTACAAAGCCACAATAATCAAGACAATTTGGTACTGGCACAAGCACAGACCCACAGACCAGTGGAACAGAATAGAGAGCACAGATATTAACCCAAGCATATACAGTCAATTAATATATGATAAAGGAGCCATGGATATACAATTGGGAAATGACAGCCTCTTCAACAGCTGGTGTTGGCAAAACTGGACAGCTACATGGAAGAGAATGAAACTGGTTTATTGTCTAACCCCAAACACAACAGTAAATTCGAAATGGATCAAAGACCTGAATGTAAGTCATGAAACCATAAAACTCTTAGAAAATAACATAGGCAAAAATCTCTTGGACATAAATATGAGTGACTTCTTCATGAACAGATCTTCCTGGGCAAGGGAAACAAAAGCAAAAATGAACAAGTGGGACTATATCAAGCTGAAAAGCTTCTGTACAACAAAGAACACCATCAATAGAACAAAAAGGCATCCTACAGTATGGGAGAATATATTCATAAATGACAGATCTGATAAAGGGTTGACATCCAAAATATATAGAGCTCATACACCTCAACAAACAAAAAGCAAATAATCCAATTAAAAAATGGGCAGAGGAGCTGAACAGACAGTTCTTCAAAGAAGAAATTCAGATGGCCAACAGACACATGAAAAGATGCTCCACATCACTAGTCATCAGAGAAATGCAAATTAAAACCACAATGAGATATCACCTTACACCAGTAAGGACCTCCACCATCCAAAAGACAAACAACAACAAATGTTGGCGAGGTTGTGGAGAAAGGGGAACCCTCCAACAGTGCTGGTGGGAATGTAAACTAGTTCAACCATTGTGGAAAGCAGTATGGAGGTTCCTCAAAAAGCTCAAAATAGAAATACCATTTGATCCAGGAATTCCACTTCTAGGAATTTACCCTAAGAATGCAGCAACCCAGTTTGAAAAAGACAGATGCACCCCTATGTTTATCGCTGCACTATTTACAATAGCCAAGATATGGAAGCAACCTAAATGTCCATCAGTAGATGATTGGATAAAGAAGATGTGGTACATATACACAATGGAATATTATTCAGCCATAAGAAGAAAACAAATCCTACCATTTGCAACAGCATGGATGAAGCTAGAGGGTATTATGCTCAGTGAAATAAGCCAGGTAGAGAAAGACAAGTACCAAATGATTTCACTCATATGTGGAGTATAAAAACAAAGAAAATACTGAAGGAACAAAACAGCAGCAGAATCACAGAACCCAAGAATGGACTAACAGTTACCAAAGGGAAAGGGACTGGGGAGGATGGGTGGGAAGGGAGGGATAAGGGGTGGGGAGGAAAGGGGGCATTATGATTAGCATGTGTAATGGGGGGGCCCGGGGAGGGCTGTGCAATACAAGAGAAGACAAGTAGTGATTCTACAGCATCTTACTATGCTGATTGGCAGTGACTATAATGGGGTTTGTGGGGAGGACTTGGTGATAGGGGGAGTCAAGTAAACATAATGTTCCTCATGTGATTGTAGATTAATTATACCAGAATAAAAAAATAAAAATAAATAAAAAAGTATTTACACTATGAAATTTCGAGACCTCTTATGAGGCTAAAACCATCAAGACAATATGGTATGGTACTGCTATAAAGCTGAACACCACAGCACGATACGCAGGCTAGAAATATACGCACACTAATATAGTAAATTGGTTTTTTGACTGAGCACCGAAGCAGTTCATTAGGAAAAGGAAAATCTTTTCTACTAATGGTGGTGGAGCAATTATTTATATGGAAAAAAATCTCATATAATACACAAAATTTAATTTGAGCTCATCATAGATCAAAACCTCCATGTGGGCAGGGACTTCCCCACCCCTGCACCCCCACGCCGCCTGATTGCTACCAAAGGACTCAGAGCAGTGCATGACACAGAGGTAGTGGTGAATAAATGTGGTGAAAAGAAGACTGCGTGAAAAAAACAACATGCTGTAGTAGAAAGTAACAGGAAAGGGCTGTTGGGATAGACGGTCAGGCAAGGGCTCAGTGAGAGAAACCACCTGGAGGTACCAGCTCTGCACAGCAGCAGGTGAGCATCCCAGGTGGCAGCAGAGGCCACGGGGCACCCAGATGGGGCCTCCCTCATGGGGGAGGATCATCTGGCGTCTGACGGCTCGACAGGGCTCATTAAAGAACAACAAACACAGAGGTGATACGATCTACTTGTGATTTTATAAAGCCACCTTGACTACTATGTGAAGAATGGGTTGGAAGGTGCGTGGCAGGAAGCAGGTAAGCCAGCCAGGCTCCTAGAGCCATGTGGGAGGAGGGTGGCGAAGTCTCTCCTCTCAAGGATGGAAGCTAAAGTCTGCACTGACATCCTGGCAGAATCGAGTATTAGCTGTAATTTGTCATTTTCAATGACGTGTTTGTTTCTTCCAAAGATTCCCTTTATGAGAGCAGGGATTACATCTATTGCATTTCCCAGGGCTCCCTGGACCCAGCAGGTCACAGGAGTAGACTGAACACAGACTGGAAGTCAGAATCTGACAGGACAAGGGAGGTATTGCTGTCCAAGAAGAGTCTCTCTTATTAAACAGCACATAAAAAAAGGCAACAGAGAGAGCACTGAGGCCTATTAAAATCAGTAACATATGCTGAGAATGGGCATGGACTTGTTTACTAACGTTAGAATGTGGGCTACTGACCGAAACTTTACAGAAGTACAAATGGTACCATTAGATGCTTTCGTACAGTAGTCAACTAATGGAGTTAGTACTTAGTTGACAATGTGAACAGCTCTGGAAAGATCTAAATCAACAAAAAAAAGAAAGGCTGATCCATGAGGAGTTGTACTAAGGAACAGTTTTGGATCTAAATTTCTGTTATTGACATGAAAGTCATCATCATCCACTTTACCCCTATTCCAGCCATAGCCCCCCAAAAAAACCCTTCACACTCACACATGCAGTGCCATTTGAGCATGACTCGGTATAATATTGCTTACATTTTTATATAAGGATTATATAATACATAGGAGATATTTCCAGAGAGATACTACATAAATGTAAGATATTATATACATATTCAGGTGATAGGGACTGTATTTACAGATATGCCTTTGGAATTAAAAAAAAATTAAATTTGGAATCTCAGTATTTCCAGCTTTCCTCCCAGGGCAAGAATACATTTAGTGTCCTATTAAATTAAAGGATGGTCCACTGCTAACAGTGGCATGCCTTACCAGCTGGTGTTAACGCAGATTGATGTACATGTTCAATCACACTGAACCTGACGTCGGGCTACCTGGAATTTATAATACAGAATGGAAACGTTTTATGTGTTGCAACTTCCCACCCCCTTTCATGCAGTAACTCACCAGGCAGAAATGTAATTCCCTTAGCATTTTAAAAATCCACACTTAAAGCATTTTCCAGGGTTAAAGACTCCCTGAAATAGAATATATAAAATGGAACTTGTTAAAAAATATGTAAGAGAGCTGATGGGAGTCATTTTTGATTATCAGCTAAGACCATGGGAATCAGAGAACATGATGTATTATTTTGTGAAGTATGTCTAAAGGAATATTAACCCAGAAATAAAATGTAAGAGCATGTAATGTAATTCAAATACAAATTCAAAGTTTGGTAAAGATTTTTTTCCTTACATTTACTTTATTTTTCAAAGAATAAAATGAAGGCACATGTTTGGAATCACAGCATTCTGTAATCTAATGATAAATGATGTCTTTTTATTGGTTCAGTATTGATACATTTATGGATATACTATTGGGAGGAGTATTTTTGAAGTAAAAAAATTTGAACGGAAAGTCTTATTTTTGTCAATAACAAGGAATATCAATAATGTAGCCTTGGGCATGTCATACAGCTTGGTTTCACCATCTTTAAAAAGTGAAAGAACTCTCCTTGCTTACATTATAGAACTGAGATAAAGTCTATAAATATTTTGCAAATTGTTATTTTGTCTAAAATCTCAGTTATTATGTAGTTCTATCTAACTTAAAAGTAACTTCAGGAATTTTCATGATTAACTGACAAATGCAGTTTTATGCATGTGGTACAGTTTATAATCCCCACAAAGTACTTGCTACTCATTTCATCTATTAGGCTAATAACATATATGGCATTTGGCAATCATTCCACAGACTAACATTATGTCTTTTGGGATATGTATCTGTGTTACTATCTAATGCAGAGACTTTTTCCTCATAAAATGCTATTTCTTTATATAGACTAATGTATATTTTCTTTTGTCCTAGAATGAGCATAATAAAAAGCAGCAGATGGTACCATCCTTAGTAAACCTGGTAGAGTTATCACAGATGGTGGTCCGAGTTCTATGCCCCAGCTCCCAATCTAACTGGCTGTGTGACATCATCAGTTTATCAAATCTCTCAAAGCCTCATCTTCCCCACCCATAAAATGGGGAGAAAGCCCCCAACCTCCCACAGCTGTCATGAGAATTAACTGAGAAGATACCTATGAAATGCCAATTAGTCTTCTCCCCTCACATTCTTCTGACTTCTTCAGATCAACACAGACAACTAAAATAACAAAAAATAAAATATTTAACCCATAAACCATGTAGGCATACAAGCAGGCACCCAGGCACCTCCTAGCCTCCACTGCAGGCTGCCTTTCTTCTCCCCCTCTTCCCCACCTCCTCTCAGAAGACCTGCACCCTCTTCCCTTGCTATTCATGTGCCAGACTCTTTAGTCACACCATGTTGTTACTTTCTCTGAAGGCTTCCAGCAACAGAGTCTCACCTGGAATCACTCACTTCTTACACAGGGTAGAGGTGAGCTGAACACTTTCACTGAAAACAGAATGAAGGCGAGGGACAGCAGCAGCTTTCACAGGCTTACAGGACCAGGCTTCCTGTGGGCCGCTCTCGGACTGCTGGACTCTGGTGCGCGGCCAGTACTGTCCACATTACAAGACAGACCCAGGATGCAAATCAGGCTTTACAAACTCAACTGTATTCAAGAGCCAGTGAAATGAATGTAGTAAGAGGAACAAATGGAACAATGACATGTGGAAGGGACTGGATTAACAGCATTTCCCCAAAATTCTCAAATGGACATTCTTGACCTTCTACAAGTGAGTCTGAGACAAGACTGTTTATCATGTAATCTTAAACCACACTACTGGCAGCATTACACACTAAGTTTTATAAATCCTACAACTGCCCAACAAGACCATGCAAAAACACACAATTCAAATTTTTAGCTCCTAGGACAACACCTGTCTCATGTGCGTGAGAGAAAATATGACAGCAGTACAAAAGTCATCCTGAAGAGCCACCAGCCCTAGAGTCCCCAGAAGGTGCTTTCTCTGGGGCTCAATATTCTGAGGACTGGCTGGGGTATCTGCCTTTCCTTACTCCTCTACTGATGTCTTCTCTCCACTCCACTCTTTAGTTTTTCCAGTAAATAAAAGTGGCTGAAATTTCATCTAGTCACATTGCTGCTTTTATAGGCCCTGCTAGTTCTGCCTTTGAAACAGACCTGGAGCCTGACTGCTGCCACCACCCGGATGAACACAGACAGGTGATACTCCTGGAGGCTTCTGCAGAAAATCTACTTCCTTGCCTTTCTCAGTTTCTAGAGGCCATCATGCTCCTTGGCACATGGCCTTTCTATATGTGACTCCAACCCCTTGATTCTGTCGTCATATCTTCGACTGGCTCTGATGCCCTTGTCTCTCTCTTCTGTGGATGTTTAGGATTACACAGTGCTTACTGGATAAAACAGGGTCATATCCCATCTCAAGATTCTAAACCACATCAGCAAAGTCCTTTCACTACACAAGGTAACATATCCCCAGGTTCCAGTGATTAGGATGAGGGCCTCTGTGGTGGCCATTCAGCTGCTGTCCCATCTCACTCAAGAGTAGAAGCTACGCTCCTTACAATGTGAGCTAGTTCCCACCTCCCATCTCAGGTCACCTCTTCCAACTCCCCTTCACTCACTGTGTTCCAGCTGCACTAGTCTAGCTGTTCTTCAACACAAAGCCACCTCAGGAACTTTTTGCACTTGGTATTCTCGGTATTCCCTCTGCCAGAGAAGCTCCCTCCCTCCTTTAGGTCTCGCTTAAATGACATCAACTTATGAGTGAGGCTTTCTCCATTGACTCTGTAAATCAGAGTAACACCCCTCCACTATTTGGACAGTTCCTTCCATGCTTCTTATATGGCATGCTATTCATCCATCCATCCATCCATCTGTCCAATCTGCCCCACTAGAATGTCATGGAGGTGCTCTGTTTCTTGCTGTATCTCCATGAAATAAACATGAAGGAGGGGCTCCAAAAACACTTACTGAATAAATGAACAAACTTTCTTGGAAAAGTAAATTCTTTGGAGTCAAGACTTGGCCTAACGTACCAACTTAATAAATGTCTGAATGAATGAAAAAATGACTGAGTGAATGACAAACCCAAATTATCTAATTTTCTATAGGCACATGGGCTGACATCAAATCACATACTTTACTCTTTAGCAAAAGACATTATGGTTAAAGTAACTTATTCAAGGAGTCGCAACAAAAAGAAAGTAATACAATTACACAGTAAAAATCCCACTCAAACCCGACTTTATTTTGCTGCATCCCTGCACATTCTTAGATCTGACAGGTCATCTGGGTACCCCTACTTAGTTCAGATACTCTTACCAACAAGGTTTCAAGTTGTTAAACCCCGAAATTGGTTTCTCAAGGAAAATTTACAGAGTCTCAAATGAATTTATGTTGTTATTCAGATTATGTAACAAGTGAATATAAGGGGATAGACCATTACACATACCTTAAATGCACCCAGAAGCAAATGCACAGCCCAGGGACACTGCAGGGACCAATACAACATGCTGCAGGGTCAGCAGCCCTAGCAACTTCCATCAGCCAGCGGGCAGCCCCACACCCTCCCCTCAGAGGATGAGAACACAGATGCAGAGAAGACCCTCCGCCTGGGGCTGGATGCTTATTGGGGGAAGGAACCGTGGGGACACCACCATTGTCTTGGAATGGAATAGCGGAATCCTAAGGCACTTTAGAGGCCACAGCAACTGCAAGAGTTACAGCCCTGCTGCTCTCACACCAGCACGGTTGGCCAGGCAACCAGGCACACTGTGGCATCTCTCCTTCTGCCCCCTTTAGGGAAAGGGAGCCAAGGCTGCATTTTGTTCACACTCAGAAACCACTTCCTGTCAATCCACTTCCTGCCACACACGGGAAGGAGGACACCCCCAGTGGGTAGGAATACAGATGGAGGGCAGGTTCTCAGGGGTCAAATCTCACCTCTCTGGTGTCTCTATGGACATTTTACCAACCCTCCTTACACCTCAATTTCTCACCTCTGAAAAGCCGGCTTACTATTCTTATGACAGTCACAGGAGATAGAGCACGAAAAGCCTAACCTAAGTAAGCACAGGAGGTCAGAACATATACTGGCCACTATTACAATAGTTATTATTGTACTACCATGTATTGTATTATTCTTGACTCTTTAAAAAAAAAAGTCACTGTTCAAAAATATATGTCTTCACCTAAAGTTTAAATTTCTAACAGAAACTCCCAGGGGTTTATCATTTATTTCCAGCTAAGTGTTTGCCTACAATTATGAAAGGCTGCCCTGAGGCCGATGTTGATATTAGGCTTTTCTGGCTTACAAAAATAAAGTCACTTACTGACTTTCTCCTTAATCTACTCTTGAATAAAAAATATATATTTTGTTACTGGAGAGTTTAGTAGAAATATTAAATAATATGATTATACACAGTACTTAAATAAGATAAGCAATATGAGTAAGATTTATATATATATATATATATATATATATACACACACACACACACACACACACACACACACACACACACACATATGTGTATGCATGAGTTCAACTAGGTATTTTTCTAACAAATTATAGCCAGATAGAAATTGTGGATTAATTCAATACCATACATTGCCTCAGTATGTGAGAAATGACATAAAACAACGAAATACATGCCTTTTTCTTTTTCATTTCTCCTAATCATACTCACTGAGGATACAAGCCAGAGGCACTGGGTGAGCTTTACCAAATTACACAAAAAAGTCTCATGCATGGATACTTTTATTCAGCAGGATGGGGTGGGAGCAGGTATTCCTCATCTACAAAACTCCCCAAGTATTACTAATGCTAACCCTATGGGTTAACCACTGTATAGCCTCTTTCTTTTAACAAGAAGTTTTTTGCCTTAAAAACTTTTGCAAAATCTTTTCTTGATCCCGTAGCCTGCTCTTAACTTGAGGCTTGACTACTTGGACCTGAGTGAAGAGAAGGTGCTGACTTATTCCCTCAGCCCCTAAAATCAGTACAAATCCCTTTAGACCTTTTACACCAAACAAAGGAGCTAAAGATGGGGAAAGTGGGAGTGAAATTTTACATCTGTTCCATGAAATCATGTGAATGCTTTTCCTTTAGACCAGTGCTGTCCAACAGAACTTCCTGGCTGATGGAATGTTCTTTGTCTGTGTTTTCCCCTAGGGTAGTCACTAGCCATGTACTGAGTACTTGAAATGTAGCTCGTGGCTTCCATACCAGACAACACAGCTCTGGACAGAAGTCAAACTCTGCCTGCTCACAGCCTTTCTGACACCTGCTATATGATCTTCATTTCATGAACTCAGTCAGTACATATTCCTTGAGTACCTCCCTCATGCCTAGCACATTGTAGGCACTGGGGATATAGCAGAGAACAAATATAAACCCTCCCTGTTCTTATGGAGCTTACATCCTAATTTATAATAACTGGTCTCTTTAAAATCATCAGACTCATATGAGGTATTCCACAGGTAACTCTGGGTTAATTTTTTTTTTTTAACTGTGGTATTTTGGAGCAGAAAAGCAAATACTCATAGTTTGAGAAGCAATGCAGTTCAATGTATTGAAGAAACTAGAGGATGCTGAGAGTCTACACAAGAAAAGAGAAGTAAACTCATGAAAGTTTTCTGGAAGGGCACAAACCTTAGTAACAGATAACCAGTTTGGGTGTTATTTCCAAAACATAATAAGCCCACCCTGGACCATCTGAATGACCAGGCAGATTCAGATTCAGCTGCCATGGGATAAGGACAGAGGAATTCCAGGCTAGGTTGTTTTTCTTAATTCCCACATGAGATGGAATCAGGAGTGAACCAAATTCGTGACTGGAAAAAGTATTTCCAAGCAGCTGTATAAATTAAGCATTTGGTGAAAGCATTCAAGAGATTAAAGTAAAAAGTTAAGGGATTAAAAAAAATAAGAATGGTTTGATAAACAAATAAACATAAGTAGCTGGTAAAGGAGTAGCCAAAGATAAGACCATTACTATTTATCTCAGGCTCTTTCCAGGATGCCATGCAGGCAGCTGAGCTGGGTCAAGTTTCTGAGATGCTGGGTGCTGCAGCTGGTGAGCTCAGCATCAGGATAGGTCAAACTCCTAACAGCTGGACTCTGGCCAATGACAAATGTCAATGACAGATGCCCCTAGAAATGATCAGAATTGGGTGCCTTGATGGTGGGTATTTGCCAAGAAGAGGAGAGAGGGCTGTTCAGAATTGCTACAGTGGGATCATCATTACTAATTAAACCCAGAACTAAGATCATTTATCAGCAACCTTACCTAATTCTGGGGGCAGAACGGTCAGGCGGTTCCCCTGAATGTGAAGTTCCTTAAGCTGAGTAAGCTCCCCGATTTCCTTAGGCAGCGAGATCAGGTCGTTATCCCGAAGGCTTAGCTAAACATAAGAAAACAAGGAGTTGTCAAAACAATTTTCACATAAAGAGGAGCTCAACAGAAACTCTTGTCCTCTTCCATGCCCTCTCTTCTCTGAAGGCTCAATCCTTTCCATTAATTTACAAGTGTCTGCAGATAAAAGAGAAACCACACCAGGAATAGCAGTTTACTCCTGCACAACAAACCAGACTCCTGGTCAAACTGACTTGATTCTACTCCTACAAGGGCTGCAGAAGTGAATTGATTTTCTAAGAATTTAGATAAATTACTTACTATCTGCAACTTTGTGAGCTTCCCAATATCTGGCGGCAGGATTTCAAAATCGTTGTCACTTAGATAGAGTGCACGCAGGGTGGCTGCAAATTAAACAGCAATATATAAACAGGGTGGCATGGAACCCAACCATTTGAGGTCTAATCAATATAAGGGAGTCAGCTTTGATTAATAACCCTGGCTTGGTGAAAAGCCTGTGACATACCTAGAGCTCACAATAATAACAAGCAGGTCAAACTTAGATTTACTGGCTTATTGTAGGGCTGGTGTGTTCAGGAAAACATCTATACCCAAGAGGACTGACACAATTAACAGCTGTGGGCACCAGCAGTTTTGGGCATGGAGTTTCAATATGCTTTCAGAGAAGATTGCTATTTTTCCTCTATTACATCTGATTCACATTTATTGCTTTATTTGCATCCAAAGCAAAAAAACAAAGAAAACCAATGGGTCACTTATATCAGTACTTACTGATAAAGGGCTCTTTCATGTAAATACAACTATGTTAAACATAATTAACTAAGAGGCTTTCCTGTGATGGAGGCCATATTGCAGTTTACTATTTCCATAATCACACTAATTATTACTAGTTTCTATCACCTTACTGACAAAAATAAGTGAAGACAAAGGAGCTACAACAATGACATGGGGTTTTAAATAGAGAAAACCTGAACTTAGGCAGAGCATCAGTAATCAGAAATTTATTCACAATATTACATAATGATAACATGAAGTGTATACTGTAAGGCATCCTTTTAACCTCAACCAAAAAGGAGAAATATAATCAGATGTATTTTCTGTTTGTTTGCAGGTTTTCAATAACACTGCAATGTTTTAAAATTTGACAAATCTGTATGTAATTATACATAACATAAACAATTTCCTCTGTGGCCCAAGAAAATATTTTAGAATTGGCTTCATGTGCTTGAGAAAGTCTGGGAGAGAAATCATGCATATAAAAAGTTTCTAGCTCAGAAAAACCATATTCTCTGGATGCCATATATGTCGCTATTTGGAGAAAGAGAACATCCAAGCAAGGAAAGCAACTCTTCCCTAAACATTTCATGAGTTCTCAGAAAAATCAGCTTTTTCTAACTTTCACAGGAACCTGCAGCAAAAATTCCATTTGCATACAGAGGATAAAGTGTGTTTATCTGTGACAATTTCTTAATGTCTGATTGTGTATTATAGATAGACTAGGCTTCATCAATAAGAGCATTCTTTAAAAGGCTTAAAATAGGAATCCTGGCTGGAAATTTTTAAAATTCTGTTAGAGGCTTATGGTAGTGTGATAAATAAGTGGCTAGAATATCTTTGGGAAAATAGATTACAAAGAGTTAACAGCCACATGAGAGGACACATACATTATTTTATTTTTATTTTTTTGCATGCTCTTTAGAAAGAAAGTCAAGTTCCCTAGCTTAATGTGAGACTTGATCTCATTTAGGTACATAATCTCTATCAGAAAGTTAATATGACATTACTAAGTCCACATCAGGGCAATGGTATCAGGTAACCGTATATCATATATACGTACTGCTGAGCTAGGAAGGAATACGCAAAAGGAATTGGTGAAGAAAAAATATCCATGTCCAATAGTAACTCTTGGAGTTTGAGCCCTGGCAAATAAATTTCACTTCCAGAATGCAAAGCACCATTTTAAGCAGATTTATAGAATTAAAAGTTTCTTACTAAGGTAGAAGAAGTTTCCAGGAAGAGAATTCTCATTCAGGTTGTTGTAAGTCAAATCAAGGACCTCAAGAGCTGGGAGAGAGCCAAATCCTCGAGGCAAAGTGTTCAGTCTATTCATGCTGTTACATGGGGAAAAATATCCGAGATGTCACACACGAAACTCATTTAGACAGAATGCTCAGCTCACCCATGTCACAGGCCTAAAACCCATGTGTGACAGGCAGAATGCTTAGAAGAGGCCTTAATTCTATAATCACTTTATGTCATTTTAACCAACCTAGTCATTTTATTTAGCCAGAGAATCTCTACATTCATGAAGGTTTGAAAATGCCTTCATTGTCATTTCTCCAACAGTTAACACTCCATCACTGTTTTACATAGAAACATAAACCATCACAAAATATCTGTCCTTCTAGAGAAAAACTTCCTTAAGAATGTAGAAATAATAATTCCTCAAAAGTACACAGTAAGCTGTGTAATTTTCAGATTTTTGCTTTATTTTATGTCACTTATTCTTCCCAAGGAGAGGGAAAGAAATCATTTTTTTGTTCTGCAAATACTAATATTCAAAATGATCTCCAAATAGAATGGTGAATGCCAGGGGTTGAGGGAAGGGAACATGGGGAATTGTTGTGCAGTGGGTAGAGAGTTTCAGTTTTGCATGAGAAACTTCTGGGGAGACCAGCTGCACCACAAATGTGAACATACAATGTGAAAATCATACACTTGAAGTGGTTAAGATTGTAATTTTTATGTTATATGTATTTTATAATTGAAAAGAAAAAATTTTTAAATATATACATATATCTCCAATACCAGGAAAAATTTTCTATTACTGTTTCATTGTTTTCTTCAAGTCCCTTATTTTTCTTAATGTGGTTCCCTATGAGCATAATTAAAAGCTGATTTTAAAATATTTTCTTAAAAACTTCATATAGGCTGACAGATATTGAAAGGTAGGAGGGACTGTAACACTAAAAATAACTCTAGACATCAATCTTCAGATTAGAGACACTCCTTTCCACGCCCACCAAGAGGCCTCCCCATAGCTGACAGCACAAAGGAAACCAAGGGAAGAGTGATTTCCACCTCTTACTGGATAGAGAGGTCATAGGTTAACTTCCATGACCATTTGCTGTAGTGGTAACTGTTGACATTTTCTACAAATTCTATAATTTTTTATGAATTTGTGACGCATTATTTATATCAAGTATTTCACTGGGACCACCCAAACTATCATGTAATACAGCCAGGAGGCACTTCTAAATACCTCTAGTGCTGAGATGAAGAGACAGACCAAGAGACTGGGTAACGAGGGCTTTGGATGAGAGACAGTACCTGTGAGCAGCTAGCACTTCAGGGAGGCACAGGCACTCCAGAACCCTGGATTCCAGATCAAGGATCTGAGTGCACTGCCAGAAAATCACACAGTGTGGGAAAGGCCAGAAGTATACATTAGGAGCTTCTTGTTTGAATATTGCTCTAAGTTACCAATATTTGAAAATCACCAATAAAAGTTTCTGTCTCCAAACACAACAGTACACTTTTGAAACACAAGGTACAGGAAATCCACAGTCAGAACTCCTTAAAGGCAGAGGCACGTCACTGAAGGGAGAGCTCCCATCCAACCTCCAGCTCTAGAGCAAACCTGTAATTTAATGAATATATTGCTTCATGCATGGATAAAGCATGAGGGGGCATTATCATCCAAAAGCTACAACAGTGAACCTGGAATGCAGAAGCCCGAGCTCTGGGTGGCATCAATGGTGTCTGATGGAGAGGGCATGCAGCCCAAGTAACAGGGTTCTCTGCCAAGCTTGGTCACTGACCTCGGGGACTATCAGGAGCAAGTCACTCAATCTCTGGCAAGGAACTGGCTTCCAGGACATGCAAACAGCAATGCCTGCCCTCCCTTCCTCATAATTGATGAGAGGGTCAAATACTGGCATGACTTTGAAAACGGCAAAGCAATCCATGGCATGACTGTTCTTTATGCTGCCTGGCTTGCCACCTCAGCTGAATCCATACTCCCCTCTTGAACTTCGTAAAGACATAGGATAATAACCTCTCCACCCCATAAAAAAAGTGCAAGAATCATGAAGCAGCATTAGGAAAGGTTCCTTCCTGCTATAAAGGGAAGGAGCTGTGTCAATGATTTCTACTAAGTACAGAGAGAAAAATTAACCACAGCACAACTGGTCTGAACAGTTCACCCTACACAAGTGAGTCCCTTCCTGGTCAACATAACAGAAATAAAATTTTATTGGAAACAAAATACAGTAAAAAACTCCCTGATTGCACCAACAATTAGCTTTGCAATTAGCTCTCAAATAGATATGCAGTAATGCAGGCCATTGAAAGGATGTATTAAAACAATAAAACTTTTTTAAAAACCTGCAACATAAAATGAAATTAGAAACCAGCAACTCCTATGCTGACTCACAGTTATCTCTGTTTGCCCGCAGCCCATCCCACTCACTCTCTTCCTCACCTTTACCTTCTCCTCCAGAACACTCACCCCAGGTTCAGGTGTTTGAGTTTTTGAAGGCTGCTGATCTGTGTAGGCAGCTCCTCGATCTGGTTATTAAAAAAGTTAAGCACTTCCAGATTCTTCAGTTCCGCTGTGTTGGGTGGCACAGCTACAGAAACAAACATGCTGAGTGTGAATACAGGAACCTCACTTCTCAAAAGGAAGGCTGGCAACACAGTTTGATTTTCTTTCACATCCGAGAGGGATAAATGCCAATATGACCGTCAAATTCAAGCACTCATCTTATTTTTTGAAGGTTTTTCTCAGTTGTAACTCACCACCCAGGAGAAATGGAAATGTTTCCTCAAAGGGCAAAAGAGAATTTCCATGCCATAAACAGCCTCTATGTATCAAAAAGCATATATTCTTTTACAACTGTTACACAATGTCTAAAATGTGCAACTATTTTCTTCCTCTTGGTTTCCTTCCATCTCCACCAGAAGGAAGATGGCAAACTCCAAGTCCCCTCCTGAATAAGGATATATTCATCAAGCTGTTTCAGTGATCTGATATCTAAAGAGCCACTCTCTTAACATTATACTAAATCACAACAATTTAAGTTCAACCTTAAATGATGAAATATTCAACCACCTACTTTATGATCTTGGCCTCTGGACTTCAGCACCTTAATCAACACACATACACACACGTTACCTCAGATTTGCAACACATCAATGCACTGTTATTATGTAGAAATATGAAAAACCCATTCAGTAACATGATATAAATACTAGTATGCAGATCAAAGGTTAAAATAAACCACTGGGGGCCTGAAAGATCCTTCCCTATAGTAAATGCCAATTGAAAAGCAAAAGGAATCTTTTTCTCAAAATTACTAACTCTTAATTGGTAGCAGAAAGACTCTTGAGCAGACTGTACTTCCTCCGGCCCGATTGCTGATTCAGTCTTTCCACAGGCATTTGTTACTGACCACAAGCTAGCCCATGGTCCTGCAAACTCTAAAACCAAGACTATCCAGGTAACTGAAATCACTGACATGGGCCTTGGGTACCACACAAGAAAGGGTTAGGTCCCATGTCAGTACTTTTAGCTCCCATCCCAACAGCTCCCTCCAGGGGTGTCCCAGAAGAATAGGATAACCTGCAAGCACCTTTGCTTGGCACCACTACAAAGGTATGTGTAAAATTCCAAACAGACACTGAACGCATTGGAGGAGACAGCCATTCCAAGAACTCAAGGGTATAGGTCGCCGGGGAACAAAAGCAGAAAGGAAAGCACACTGTTCAGAACAGTTTTGAGGGTCATGTTCAGCGTCATAAAGTATCTAAGTTATCCATGACTTCAGATCTTTTGGAAGGTAGAAGACTTCATAAAAGGTAAAAGACATGTATTCATTGGCAGAAGGGACTGTAAGGACTATGAATCAGTCTGGACTAAGACACCTAGGAAGTGGTCCAAATGGGAAATGAGCAAGGCCTGCATTAGTCACTGAAGTGGCTGGTTGTGGGGATGGAGATGATGGGATAATCAAGGCAGCAAGAGGCTCCACCAGAACCTGCACTGGATACCTACATGAATGCCTGTGAGCCCTACCAGTACAATCGGGCTGCGAAAGCACATGTGTAAGTGCATAGTCAATAACACACTTTTGTGCAAGTGAATGGCATTCACTTTGTCTAAAAGATCATGAAGAAATTCATCAGGCTGAGTCTCTGGGTGTCGGGAGCTTACTGGTTCTCTCCTTGGAACATGACATACGGAAACAGCCATACAGACAACTACAGCTGTGCCCTGGAGGTCACCCTCCCCTGCCCACCCTGCAGCTACCACTAAGCCTCTCTCACTGCGTTCATCTCATTAGTCCGAAGAGCAATAGAGAAAGTTAATGCAACCAGGAGAAAATGACCTCAATCTAGCCACAAACCAACAATAATGTAGCCAAAATTACTGCTGCCTTCCCAAAGTTACTTCACCAATGCAACTAAATGCTGGTCTGAAGGTATCGCCTTTTTGACAGGATGAGAAAGGATATTTCACTTTCCTTGCTCAATCAGTCCAATTTAAAACCACAAATTATGCTAAATGTGATTTAGGGTTTTGTTTTGTGGACACAAACAATAACCCCACATTCAATTCACTAATCATTTTCCAGCCTTTTGGTGTGCATGTGAGCTTTTTTGCTTAAAACTCCATTCAAGCTAGAGGGCAAAAAAAAATTACACAGCTCATTTCTCCCCCTGGCTATACTAAAGACCAAAAGAAGTGAACAGTCAGACCTATCTTGGGGGTAACAGTCACTCTTTCAACCAACACTTAGAGAACACTTATTATGTTCACAGTGCCACACTCAGCACCTAGCATTTTAACACCTTGGGAATCAAGTAAGTGAGGCATGCTATTTAAAAAGGAAGCAAGTTACAAAAGAAGGGGTATCGGAGTTGACAAATGTGAACAGGTCAAGTGCTTGGAACAAACTAATCCCAACAAAACTGTCCATAAAAAATAACCAGTTAATAATATGAGTTGTGCAAAAACTATACACATACATGGCATGAACAAGGTCAGCTATTAGGAAAAGGTAGCAATAATATGTCACCAGTCAGATTATTCTGGTGGCATTTCTCAAGGTAACTAAATGACACATCAGCAAGAACATTTTAAAATACAGCTTAACAATGAGCATCAATATATTTATTATGCCTTTGAAACATTCCTTTTCATCAACCTGTCCTGTTTCTGACTGGGACCCCAGCTGTGTGTACACACACACACACATACACACAGTCTACAGACATGGAGCTGAGCACACATAGGAAACAAAGGGACAGTGTGATGTACCAACACAGACAGGCATGCTGGCCTGTCATCTCTGGCTGGCTCTGATTCCCTTGACTCAGCCCTAAACTTGCTGTGTGTTCTTACTCAACCCACCAACCTCTCTGGGTCTCCATTTCCTGGAGCGTAAATGAAAAGGCTGGATTCTAAATTCTCTTCCTCCTGGCTTTAACATTCTGATTCTAAGAGCTGGATTGTGAAAATCAATGATATGGATTTAAATAATGCAACAAACGAGGCCCTCAATTAGGAGGCTCAGTCATGTAGAACTTTGCTTATGACAGAGAATTTAGTATCACTTTCTGTCAATGACAGCTGCTTGAACTGCAAGACTACGGTTGCTACACTGGGGAAAAAGGTCCTTAACTAACCAGTCTCAGGTGTTCCTTGGCTCCTAAATGCCACGTTCTGCTTTAGTCACAGGATTGAATGACCACTAGGGACGCTTTCGGCCCAGAGCTTCTGCTGAGTTTTGGAAAAGGTGAAAAAGATATGGTCATTCCACACCAGGCACTATACAGAGCACAGCATTTGTAACAATTCAGCCTAACAAGCCCAGCTGGGCCCTCTTTTACTTCAAGTCCTCCTAAGTCTAAGAATCTGACTGTTATTCTTGGAATTTCATCTGAGAGCTGTGTGCCAGCCCAGACTCAGGAATCAGCCTGCATAGTTTCTGGACAATTCCACAAGAAGCCCAAAGTCTCTGGGGGGCTCAGAGGTGGAGATCAGGAAGGGGACTCACCAAATCTCTTACATTAATGTCTCTTTAAAAAGCTCCCTCAGTCAGGAAACCCCAGAGAGCACTCAAAGACACAAGGAATAGACCAGGGCTCCAACTCCAAGAAACAGTTGACCCTACTCTATTCCTGAGTACCAGCTCGACTTCTCTGGAAAGGACACATATGTGTCTGCATCAGTGATGTTTATAAGAGGCCCAGTGATGTTACTGGGCATTGCACGGCTGAGGTGTATTCACAAAATCAATGTTATGCTCCAGAATATGCTTCCCCTGCTTGCTAGCTACATTTAACCGCCTGCCCCAATACAAGGGCCTAAATCAACTACTGTCACAGCAATTCGTGCTTCACTCTGGGAGCATTTTGTTCTGGGATATAAAATTAACAATTCTACAACCAATCACGCATTTTTTAAAGCTTTTCAGGAGTTTATCCACACAATAACAAACAGTAGGGGATAACAAATGTGTAGTCACTAGTTATATGTGGCTATTTAAATTTAAATCGAGCTGTGAATGTAAATTAGTGCAGCCACTTTGGAAAAACAGTATGGAGACTCCTCAAAAATTAAAAATAGAAAATGATACAGCAATTCCACTTGCAGGTATTTATCTTAAGGAAATTCAATCACTCTCTCCAAGAGATATCTGTACCCCCATGTTCATTACAGCATTATTTACAAAAGCCAAGGTATAGAAACAACCTAAATGTCCATCAAAAGATGAATGGATAAAGAATATATATATATATATATATATATATATATATACACACACACACATTGGAATACTATTCAGCTGTAAAAAAAGAATGAGACCCTGCCATTTGAGACAACATGGATGGACCTTGAGTGCATTATGCTAAGTGAAATGAGTCTGGCAGAGAAAGACATATACTGTATGATCTCACTTACATGTGAAACTAAAAAACAAAACAAAGCAAAATAAAACAAACCCAAACTGATAGAAAAAGAGATCAGATTTTTGGTTACCAGAGGTGGAGGACAGGATAATTAGATGAAGGTATTATAAAAAGAAAAAACAAAGAAAAATTTAAATCTAGAATAGTCGAAATTAAGTAAAATTCGTAATCCATTACTAGGTCACACATTTCAAGGCTCTGACAGCCCCGTGTATCCAGCAGCTGACATACTGGACAGCCCGGACATGGACACAGAATTCCCATCACCGCAGGACATTGTGGATATGCTGTCCTGGAGCAGGGCGTCTCACAACTTCAGGACACCAGAGTTCCCGGAGGGCTGATTAAACTCAGGTTGGCTGGATGGGGGAACCTCAGCGTTCATGACTCAGTCGGTGTGGGGTGGGGACCAAAAATCTGCATCTCCTACAAGTTCCCAGGGGATGTGCTGGTGCTGCTGGTCCTGGGTCATATTTTGGTTTAGAAAACTTTTAATTCATTGGTGATATCAAGAATCATGCCAAGTAAGATTATAATAATCTATCTGGTTCAAATTAAGATGGCCTGTCACCTGAAGGAACTACAGAGCCTGAGGGGGTTGATGTTCATAAAAAGTAGGGGGGTGGGAAACACACAGAAGACACTTAAGAGTGCTAATCCACCCAGCCCTGGGCTGTAATCAAACCATTTCCAGTCAACTCTGCTTTCCCCCACAGATCTTTATGGGGAAATCAGCATTGGGGTATTACCAACAGCATTCAAGGGGAGAAGTACTGAATTCCTGAGTTCACCAAGTTAAGTCACTTAGCAGCAACTTCATTATGGCCAAGTGTGGTCAGACGAAGAGATGTCACTTGTGATATTTCTGACCTTCAAAACACTGAGGCCTAGCTAGAGATGCTCACAGCAGTGACAGCACAGTCTCTGGGGTACAGCTGACTGGGGAGCTTTTTGCTTTTTAAGCAAAAGCATCTTGTGGCCCCAGTAGCAAAGAAACAAAACTGCAAAAACTGACAGGGTCTGGGAGCAGCAGGCACCTCCCCACCCCACCCTACCACAAGGACAGGAGCTCGCCTGTGTGCAGCCTCCAGAAGAGCCAGTGGGTGGCGTGCATTAGTCTTTATTATTATTTTTTTTTAGTTTTATTTTGGTATCATTAATCTACAATTACATAAAGGACATTATGTTTACTAGGCTCCCCCTTTCACCAAGTCCCCCCAACATACCCATTCACAGTCACTGTCCATCAACATAGTATGATGCTGTAAAATCACTACTTGTCTTCTCTGTGTTGCACAGCCCTGCCCGTGCCCCCCACCACCACACTATACATGTTAATCGTAAGCGTGCATTGGTCTTTAGAGCCATATGGTTCACACTGACAGCCAGGTCCTCTTCAGCTACAAAAGGGTAGTCACACCAGGCACCATGTTGCCCCCCACGGCTACTGGGAGGCCAGAAGCTGCTCAGCACACATGTAGGTTCTCGTCATAAGCACGGGCATGACATCAGAGGTAAACTCTACCCCTTCACCCTCTAGCAAACTTCTGAGTGGTTAGAGCTACACTCTGCCCAACTAATTTTTGCAAGTGCCCACATATTTTTAGCTCTGGAGATTCCTGCAAAGGAGAGGCACTTGGCTAGGACATGAAGGCCAAGGGATCCTGCCTGCATGCCCCTTTGAAAAACTGAATTCATGGTTCAGCCATTGCTCCTTCACAGGAAACCATGGATGGATTGCAAACCAACACCCATTAGGAAGAGGGAGACACAAACATGTACTTTCTGGGAACCAACCTCCCAGGATGAGGGCTAGGGCTATGCCTGGTACTTGGACCAGTGGTGGGCACACCCCTCTCCCTGCCATGGGTGAATCACTAATGTCTCGTGCCCACTTTCCAAGGACCCACAGACCAAAGGATGCACAGAGATCCCACCAAGCAGGATGAGGTAAAGCAAAATAAATCAAAGAGCACTGCTTCCCAAAATATGATGTATTCATATTAAAATAAGAGGTATTTGTCTATTACTATAACAAATGAAAATGCCTGGTCAGATTATTAAATGCTTCTGCTGCTTTATAAAATTTCTTTAAAAGAAAAGGAGGAAGAAATGGTGGAGGATATCTAAATGAAGCCAGTTTTTTACATTCCTCATACTACTATAACACAGTTACTAGAAAAATCACAAGAAGCCATGAGAATACATAAAAATAATAGTAAATCATTCATTATATATACAATGTGAAGAGAAAGACCACCTAAGAGCAAATGGTGAAGTGAACATTTCTTTGCCGCAATATTTGATGACTATGATACCGGCTAACAATCATTCCCCTCTGTCCTGAATGAGCCAAGGTGGGAAGAAGCCAGATAAATAAAAATGATAGAAATATGACTTGGGGCCTTCCTGGCCAGAGTAAAAGGATGGTCGGTCCCTTTAATCCTTAGCCATGATAGCTAGACGACATGAGTCTATTCATACCACAGAGCCGATGTCTAGACTAATTAAACAGGTGCCAATTCTTTCAGCAAATTAGGAATCATAGTCTCGAATGCCATGTTAATGATTACATGTAAAGAAGAATCTCTTCACTCTTGCATACAATTATGCTCTTCAGAATTTTATACACACCAAAAAAAGTTCATCTGTACTTATAATGATTAATGACTTTTGTTTGCTGGCCAAAAACACATGGTGGATAATGAATTAATTATACTTTAGCAGAGAATTTGAAGTTCAAAAGTATACTAATGATAACTAGTTTTACAGATTTTATGAGATTTCCCCAAAAGCAGCAATAAAAAAAGTGAATTCAAGTAGTTATGGGTTATTTAAAAACAAAGTTTATGAAACAGCAAAGCAAATTTTCATTTAAAAGAATTTACGTCTTCAAGGAAAAAATAAAATACTAAAATTTCTAAACTCACACTCAATGAAGGTCAACATCCCCCAAATATTAGCTTTATAAATGAAAACAGACACCCACAGCTAGAGGTACATGCTTACTGTATCCTGCCATGAACCACCCTTAAGATTCTACAGCTTAAGTAATTTTACCAACCAAAACAAAACAAAAAAAATCCCTGATTTAATTCATGGCAAAAAGAATGGTCCTACTCTTTCAGCAACAATGAGGATAATAATTATACAAAAATCAGGGGAAAAAGTTATAAGTGAGCAGTAAGGCAGATTTCATAGTATAAAGTCAAACACGCAAAAATATATGTCCCTGGGCTATAAAAAGTGTGCACGGACAGCCAAACAAATCAAAAAAGCTGACAAGCATGGATTCCTGCTCCTGTGAGGATGCAGAATTTAGGTAAAATCTGAAAGTTGTATTAGCCTCCCAGAGAGAACCAAGGAATGTCCACGCAATCTTCAGGACTTCCACACCCTGATTCTTCTGGGAACACATCTTGGACACACTGCCCTTGGGCTGAGGACCACACTGCTTGCAAGGCAGGGCAGGGATAAACAGCTTTAATTTGGGAGCTGGGCGCTAAGAGGAAAGGCAATGGCATTCAGTGGCCTGGGGGGAAGTGCCATCTACTGAAGGGCAAGCAAAAGACAGAGGCTCCTCTGGGGAAGATGCTGAAGACATTCTGAACCACCACCAAATGCGAGAAGGAAAAGGAAAATGTGAAAAAGCCTCAATCAATCAATGCAGAAAGCAAGCTCAGTGCCTCACCAAGAGCTCCCTGGCTCATACAAGTCATAATAATACACACACACACACACAAACACAGTCCTTGATCATTAACATTCAGAGGGAGACAGCAGACAAGCCATATTCTCTCTCTCTCTCTCTCTCTCTCTCTCTCTCTCACACACACACACACACACACACACTCTTCTCTCTCTCTCTCTCTCTCTCTCTCTCTCTCTCTCTCTCTCTCTGCCCACTGTTTCTGGCTTTGTTTACAATTATGAATTACTTCAGCAGGAGGCCACATTGGGTTGCTTCCCATCCTTCCTCCTCACCTTGTTTTGATGCTGAGGAAGAGTAATCCCAGGAGGAAGGAAGCAAGGGGGCGGAGGACGATGCCCAGGGCTAGAAAAATCCACAAAACCCATACAGCAGCTTTGCTGACTCTTCTGACAACAGCAACTCTGCCTTCCAACCTCAGGATCCCACCAAGCAGGATGCCCCTGCTTTTCCGTGTGAACAACTGAACTCCAGGGCCAAGGCTGGTCCATGGCATCAAACGGGTGCTGCGTCTACACTGTACGGACCTCACTGGGAGAGGCAGCAGGGGAACGGCCAGCACCGAGGTGCGGAGGCCAGGAGAGCCCCAGCTTCCAGCTCCACTTCCCTAACCGCTTCAGGCCTGTGGCGTCAGGGGAGCAGTTCACACAGGTTCCCCTCACCCCTGCTTCACCCTGAGGCCACATCCTCCCGAGGCTAAGGAGCTGCAGGGCCTACGCTTGATTTTCCACACAGCGCTGGCAAAGCTGGCAGGAAAGGAGGGCTTCCTGGGCAAAAACTTTTGAAGGATGAGAAGATTTGAAGAGAGGGGCAGGCACTGCAGTAAGAAGCAGGTGATTAGAACAGAGAATGCATAGGCAAGAGAACAAGGCTCAAAGAATGGCAAAAAGTTAGTTCATGTTGAAAACAGCCAAAGGGGAGGTGGATGAGTCTGTTAACTAGCAGTTGGTCGGATCAGAGTGGTGCTTTGTCCCAGTAAGCTGATGGGCAAAGACAACCCAAAATAGGAAAGGCGTTTTCAAGGGTCTGTTGGAATTGAAAACAAATTCGTGTGTGTGTGTGTGTGTGTGTGTGTGTGTGTGTGTGTGTGTTCCACTCAAGATTATATTATAAATTCTTATTTAACAAGTGTGTGTGTGTGTGTGTGTGTGTTCCACTCAAGATTATATTATAAATTCTTATTTAACAAGAGTGTGTGTGTGTGTGTGTGTTCCACTCAAGATTATATTATAAATTCTTATTTAACAAAACTTAAATTTAAGCAGATATAACCATAAGAACATTTTAAAAAGCCATCAAGAATGAGATTCACAATGCATTACAAATTATCTTTTTAAAGCTCTGTACAAATTTCCAGGAAACATCTCCTTTTAGAAAGAGCATCAGTGTATCTACAGTGTGAATATACGAATACTATCTTCCCCTACTCTGGGGTTTCTACATCTGAGTTCCAAGCACTCCTCAAGAAGTCAGGGGTGGTTTTACCAGATTCCACAAATCTGTTGAAATTATAACCATTTTGTACTTTTTTTCTTATGGATCATGGACACAGCTTTCACCTTACTCTCAAAAAAAACAAAAACAAAACCAAAACAGTAAGATATGAAATGCTAAGAACTGCTCTAATGGAACATATATACCGAAGCATTGCACCTTTTAGAATATCCTTGTCCACCGTTCACCACACCACATATGTGTACACACACACATCATCTAAGAAAGTTAACGGATGATTTGTATATACATCTTTCTCCTAAGTCCATTCTGTTTGAGAGTTCTATTGTAAATAGTAAAACCCTTCTCAAGATCAGCTCCCTCCCAGCTGCCCCAAGGAGCTAGTTAGGAACTGGAGAGTGACAGGCTCAACCTCCCCCACTTTTTTTTCTCCACAGCCTGACACCATTCTGAAATTCTCACAATTGAAGTTGTTCCATTTAAAAGTGTACTGTGGAAGATCTAATACCCTGCACGTTAGTTAGCTTCCTCCCAGCACAGAGCAGGAGTCCATGAAAAGGGCTTCTAGAATAGGTACATTTCAACTTGTGGTGCTAGCAAGAAAGGAATCAATGGATAGTGGTTGTCTCAGAGCTGAGGACACAATACCATCATGAGCCAGCCTCTCCCACTCCCCCAACTGGCCTTGGATGGTGCTGCTTCTGATCAGAGTCAAGAGATGCTTTCATGTGATGACCTTGCATGCAAACTTACCTAAACTAAAAATAAGAACAAACTCCCAACTGCAGGCAACTTCTTTTTTAATGGGATCCTAACTGATGGTCCCATCCCTTAGATAATATTTAATTAATAGCTGTCAGATTCAAAAATACTATGTATATACATTTTCAAATCAAATCTTTCAAATGATGGCATGGTAACAAGCTGATAAATGGTCACTAATTTAAAAAATAAACTATTGATCAAAGCCTCGCTATTACAAATTAATTTATACTATGTTAAAATGCAAACAGCAACTTGTTTTGACAGTGTCACAAGATAAATTTATGACACAGAGATGATTTATTTTGCATATTCCCCCCATGGTTTAATTTCATACAAGCCATGCACAGCAACTTTTGCATAAGGCATGACAAATAATCTATGCAAAAGGGACTAACTAGATACTTCAGAAGAGGAAGGTGTTGGAAGACCGGTGAAGGTCATTCTTATGAGTTGGGACAGTTAATTTTTCTCATTCATCTCAAAAATCTATTATGTCTGTAGAACAAGGCTTCAATTTATTATGCTTTTTAAAAATTGCTTAATTTCTTCACTGTAATTAAACCTGCATATTTTGAGAATGCGGTATTTTTATGTGGAGCATGCTGCTTAATTCATTTATAATAAAACTGTGGCAACTATCCTACCAATATACAGATCTGCATAAAGTTTTAAAACATTATATTAACTTCTATGTATTTATATCACATTTGACAAATTATGGAAATCACTGAAAGAAAAATCCTAGCATTTTTATTCACTATTATTTTGAATTCATACATAAACTATATCTAATACAATGCAGTCTGTTAAAAAATAAACATTTTGCCATAAAACTTTTTTTATGAGGTTTGCTCTCTGTCTAGCTATTTCTGATACATTAAATGACAAGACCTGATCACATTAACGTCTGAAGCTGCAGACAAAACTGCTAATACCTCAAGAAAAGGTTTTATATGAGTTCAAAATATAGAGCTAAACAATTACCTTCAGAGACCTACACTTAGGAAATATTTACAGAGTTGGCTCCTCAGTGTTTGCATAGAGCCAAAGATATCCTTTGTATTTACTGCATGATGAGTGCTTCATCTTAGTTTACATGGCTAACCAAATGAAAAGTACTGATGTCATATTTAAGGTGCTAGCAATATCTTTATATAGGTTTTTTTGTAAGAATAAAATTGGTTTTAAAATTAAAAGAAATTTCACTTTAAAAAATTAATGCCTAGAATTTGTTTAATCACTGATGCAGAATATAATTCACTTCATAATGCATAGTATTCTTCCCTACACAATGACATTTAGTAGAAGGATCAATATAAATATGCACAAAAAGCATATTTTCCTGAGTTTTACACAGTTACTTTTGGGTTAAAATCTGGTTATACACATACATATTTTCAACTTTATACCACTGGGGGGTGGGGGGAGAAATCTCAGATATATCCAATACAAAATACTGAAGAGGGCAATAAAATTCTTCCAATTTAAAGATATTAGAAGAAAAGAAAACTTTCTAACTCAAGAAAATACCCATAATAAACCCTAAAAAAATAGGAGCAAAGCAGAAAAATTACATACCTTCTTATAGCAGGATCTAACTTATTGTGGTAAACTGAACTATGTAAATGACAATAGCAACATGCCCTGTTGGACAGAACAGATAGTTTGCAAAAATTTAGTTTGCAAAAATTTTCATCTGATTACACAAATTTGGTTTTTTATCTTTAGGCAAAAGACCTGGGGGGAAATACATGTCTCAACAGTGACCTCTAGTGGACAAGTGTTAAAATGGCTTCTCAAATAACTTCAGGGCTTGAAACAAGGAGAAAACCATTTACAAAGCTAACACTTCTAAAAAAACACCACACAAAATAGGGATCAGATTAAGGAGCCTACTGAAAAGACTCAGCTAACATTGGCTTAAAACAGAGTAATCAAAAAGGCAGGGGGCAGAGGAGGAGGGCAGAAACATAGGTACACAGCCTTTGGGATAATCGCTACATTCCCTTCTTGCCAAACACTGGGAGCAAGCAAACCCTTGGAGACATCAGCTCAGTGTGCTAGGACTTGGCACAACTCATCACCTATGAATCCATTCATCAACTGGTACTGAGTTCCTATTTCTTTTTCCCCGTGCCTTTGGTAGTTTTGTGAGGTGGGAATATGAAATAGCCTCAGACAGAGCTCCTAACCTCAAGAAACTTATGATATAACTATATGAAGAAATTGGCCAATAATATGAGACCTTAAATATATAAAACTAACCTTAAGTGAAAGAGTAACAGGCCTGAAGCTGTGACCCCTCGAACAATACAAGGAGGTTTTATGCAGAAGTGAAACAGCTCAGCCCATGATGTGCTGAGGAAGCAGCATCGCAGGCTGGTCACAATCCCAGCTTTCCCCACCAGCGCATTTGGGGGTGCACCTGGGCACTGCGGCCACAGGACACCACTCCCTAACTATGAAAGGTCCCGAGAGACTATACAGATGATGGGGACGTCAGTTCCCACCACATAAGGTGATGTTTCTTGAGAGCATTCAGTCCAGCATGTCTGAAGTGAGCTCGTAATGAGTCAGGAACAGAAGTCTGCGGTGGCCCCATCTACAGCTCCCTGCACCAGGGAACCCTGACGATGCGGTCCAGTTTCCACACTGAGCACTTCACCCCCGGCCAGCTATCTCCTCTCAGGCCCTGCCACCCAGCACTCATCCTTCCACCAACCCTACTCTGTGGGGAGGATTGGGAAACCACGACGTGCACTGCTGCAGGCATTAAACAAAAATGATGAAAGGCCCCTGCTTTCCAGACAGCTTAAGACCTATTTGGAGAGAGAGAAGCAACGTGAAGCAAGAGAAGAACAAGTTAGCACTACACTAGTACTGAGAGTCTGTGAACAACAGGAGCCTGGGTGGAAAGAGCTCCAGTTGGCCAGGGCACTCAGGGTCCTCCAGGAGAGGACGGAGGGGAGGGTGGTGAGGCTGCAGCAGAGCAGAAGGGAGGAGGTGCAGAGCAGGCCCAGTCATGGGGAGACTGATTTACAGCAGCTGGTGGCAAGGAGAGGCCAGCTGTGAGGCATGGGGCCAGATCAGGGCAGGGAAACAAAGTACCTTCTCCCAAATGTGTGTAGCATCACAGGGAAACTGGTGGCAGAGCCACAACCCTGCTCTGAGACCATTCCCACTGGGCCAGGAAGAACCCGGTGAGGTTTGCAGAGAGCACCAGTCACAGTCACAAAGAGGCAGAAGGAAAAACTTCACCTTCTGCTCAGCCTCCTGTCTCCTTACATGAGTCCTGGACAGTCAGGTAGGCAGGGAAGTTGCTGCAGTGGGAGCAACTCTCACCATCTGCACCAAAACCCGCCCATCCACGCTGCCCCCAGCCCCCAGGTTTAAATTCAACAATGTCACCATGACAATGAGGATTGCAAATAGTGATTAGCTTGGCAATTCTGAAATATTTTTTATGAACTCTAATACAAAAAACTTCAAGAGTTTCTGCTCACAGAATCTTGGGGACTAAAGGATCATCAGCCCACTCTCAGCTTCCTCCTGGCCTCCCTTGTACTGTCCTGAGTGGCCTGTCCATGTCAGACCACCCACAGGGAGAGGACGTCAGCTTTGTGCCACATTGTCCTGATGGCCCCGCAGATACTGACTTGAGTGGAGTCAAACGGTGGCCCCAAATCAGGGCCCCGTTTGAGTAAGCCAGTCATTCAGTCCCTGAGTACACAGCAGAGATGTCAGAGAACAGTATAGTTGGCATACTAACTATGAGAAAAACACAAATACATTTGCAAGATAAAAGCAGGGCTGAGGGGTTTATCTTTGGAGTCCCAGTGGTTTTAATGCAGCTGTCAGCCAGCCCCTATTAAAACCACAAAAAGTGAAAGACACTGATTACACTAAAAAGTGACAGGATGGTGTGCTCCACCACATACATTTAATGCATATTTATATTTCCATCAAAGGACATATTTACTATAAATGCTCAAAAAATCATAGCGGAGTTCTTCATTTAAATGCCAGAAAAATAGTAAAATATGTTAATTTGACCTTAGTGGGACAGTTTGTATGTCACCGACACTATTCACAATAGCTTGACACAGCATTTACCAAGACGATTAATTAGAGTTTACCGGATTAGGTCGAAAGTGTCTCAAATGGCACGGGGCAGGGGGTGGGGGACAAGGAAAGAAGAAATATGACTTCCATTCACAGTGAGTCTCTGTAACAGCAGACACAATTTAACTCCTTGTTTATGACTAAATTAATTTCATATGCCTGGAGAAAGAAACTGACCCACTGATTCCTGAGGTTCCTATATTTGTGAACATGTAAAAAGACAGAAACTACAACTATCTGGAAGGTTTTTTAAAAGAATAATTAATGATGTAATGGGAATAAAACATGCTTTGCTTTCTTGTGTAAACATTAACTGTTTTCACTAGAATGATGATGCAGACCTAACAATGGTTAAGCCTGGCAATTAAATATTTTTATGAACTAAGCAATAGAGAGCTTCAGGAATTTCTGCTCACAGAATCCTGGGGAATTAAGGGATCATGCAATCCACCCTTCCAAAGTGCAAATCCTCTCTGAACCTGGGATTATAGTCTTGGTGGACACCAGGATCATTTGCTACAAAAACCATGAAACTGGCAATAAATTACCGATTACAAAAATGGTGACATGTGACTTGAAGCCCCCACTTTCAGCTTCTATGCCCACCACTATGCAAACATGACAATTGTGCCACTCTGCTTTGCATTACAAATGTGCTTTTTGCTAAAAATGAACCAATCTGCCTGTTTCCTGCACACAAGGGGCCCCAACCATCTTAATTCTCAAGAATCAACACCTTTGTGGCATTGCTTAAAGCTGTACATAACACACATACACACAAACTCATGACACAAATCCCACAATGTGACATTCTGCTCAATTTCACTGAGCTTGGAAAGCACCCTAACAAATTCTTACCACATGATGAGAAAATCATTCAAGTCTGCAGGAAATATGGCAAGCGCAAAGAAGTGACAGTTAGGAGTGAGAAAGGAGAGCCAGTCCCTGTTATTAAAATCTTTGAAGCCACAGCTCTAAGAATAAGATGGACCATTATCTTTCACATAAGATACTCCTATAAAAATAGAGATTAATTCTACCATATGTTAACCATACCATGAGCCACCAATGCCCCAGACTTGAAGATCTGAAAACTGAGGATGTAAATTTATATACTTCATACAACTTAATCAGTTCTTCCCGTGTCAATTGGGGAGGGAAATTTTATCAATAGTTAAATATTCCCCCTTTGAGGAGGAAGTATAAATAAAAGCCAGTAACTCTCATTCTAATATTTTTTGGTCTTTTTCGCTGAGATACTAACAAATGGTATGGCAGGTCAGGTCACTGTGGCATTCACCATCCTTGAATGGGGCCATTTCCAGAGAAACAATGCTATTTTCGTTTTTCAGTTTGCACATACAATAGGAAAGAATCCAGAAAAATACAGAAGATCATGTGCTCATAGTGTCACCAAAATAAATTTTAGGTTCCCCAAAATAACCATCTGTTATTAGTATCTTTAAAGAAAACAACAGAATCAGCAATATGACAGTATTACCTACAAGTCAGACATTGTGTAACACATGATCAAGTTAACTCACTTGTTAGCTTGTTGTGGCTCAGGACCAGTTGTGTGATGTGGGATAAGGAGACTGTAAAAGAAAAAAAGAAAAAAATCATGCAATCAGTAAATGTACCCAAATGATACCAACACTCTTACAAGGTAAAGTGCTAAATTATTTTCACAGGTTCAAATGTTACCACTCAGAAAAATAAAAGCAAGGATTCATATAACCTGTCTGTTAAATCAAATTAAGAAAAGTCATGCAATTAGTGTTGTAATTAGTACAGCAAGCTGGAACTAATGAGATTAATGTCTCAGGATCAAACCTGACAAGGTCCAGTCAGCTTTGCTTGCAGACGGGATCCTGGTCTAGCCTGAGTGATCCTGATCCACCTCAGTAACCTGAGCCAGTCACAGGAACGGGCAGAGGGTGGGAGAGACACAAGTGCACACCTGTACTACAAAAGTCATCATATCAAGAGGGGAAGACCATGTCACAGAAGCCTGGCAGCACGTTACTTCATCAATGCCCATTGTCAACCCAGAAATTCTTCTGCACACTATCAGATGATCAAAAAAAAAAATCTTCTTTTCCTCTCAAAATATTTTGGTTGATGTTTCAAAGCACCTACTGATAGTTTGGCAGTTTTAAACATTATCTCAGAGGTTTAATCTGCTAAACAAGATTACATTTGCTTAAACTATGGTTTTCCAACTATTAAGAAAAGAAATATACACAGATCCACCAAAAATGAAAAAAGAAAAAGAAACCCAGAGAAAAAGTGACCTGCCTTCCATTTTGGGTTCTAAAACTTCACTTTATGATGATACATACATATATGTGCAATATAATTATATAATATATAATTATATATTAGTTAAGAACAGATCTAGACATTTTTCCAATATTCCTTCTATAACAACATTTTATTAATGCAGCAGAGTTTCCTCCTTATGAGGGTAAGAAGACAAAAATTTTCTGAAGAAAGGTTTCAGTGCTGGAGCCCAGCATGCTAAGAAGGAAATGCATATGCATCCCTCTTGACCACAACTTTTGAGTATTTTTCTTTTTTCTCTCAACTGTCAAAGTCATGGAAAAGCTCGACATACAGTACAAAGACCTGTTTTCCTGCTCTGAGCCATTAGAGATGAAGCTGCTGGCCTAATGGCCCATAAACTTAGGATGTTCCTACAGAGACTCTCCTGCCTAATTACAACACAGCCATCAGTCATAACCTTAACATGACACACCACAACCATCTAACCACTGGCACTCATCCAAGTTGCACCAACTGTCCCAATCATTTCTGTTATTAAAAGGATCCACATTGCTTGTAGCTACTAGGTCTCTCCAAGTCACCTTTAGTACTAGAGTTTCTCTCCTTGACTTTCACAAGCTTGGCAACTGTGAAACCTGTAGGCCAAATCACTTTGTATTATGTCCTCCCCTGTGGATTTGTCACATGTGTGCTCTTGATTACATTTAGGTTAAGCATCTCTGGCAGGAATATAGAAGAAATACTATTCACATTGCATCCTCTCAGGTGGCACATGGTTTCAATCGGTCCCATCACAGATGAGCTTTCCTTGATCACTTATATTTTGCCAGGGTTCTCCGAAACAAATTTATTCTTTTCCCCTTTGTAATGGGTATTTTTGGGGGGGTTACCTTGAAATTCACAAATATCCTGTCCACATGTATTCCATGGTCTCCAACCAGGGTTATTTTGAGCTCACAGAACATTTGGCAACATTTGGAGATGTTTTTTATGCTAACCATTAGGGCAGCTGGAAAAGCTAAGCTTGAGTAAGTTCTCACATTGTCTTCTCACTGGACAAATCTTCATACCAGCCAGCAAGAGTCTACAGCAGCTGCCCCTAACAGGAAGCGGCCAGGGGTGCCGCTACGCATCCTACAACCCGCGAAGCAGCCAGCCCACCACAGAATCTTCCTCCTTTAAAAGGTCAACAGTGTTGCTGCTGAGAGCTGCAATCTGTTTATTTGTACTTATTTGTATGGCTTTGTGGTTTTCTGTTTAGTGAACAGGTTAC
The DNA here is from genome assembly GCF_030020395.1 of Manis pentadactyla. Taxonomy (NCBI): domain Eukaryota; kingdom Metazoa; phylum Chordata; class Mammalia; order Pholidota; family Manidae; genus Manis; species Manis pentadactyla. Next base: position 103,676,695 of record NC_080021.1, read on the forward strand.
AATCTATTATTACTATTTAGGCCGCTGTACAAATTGTCCTGATTTGGCCAGTGGGAGCCTGTCCAAGCTGGCTGCTAAAGTCCTTGGGTCCTGTCTCCACGCGCTCTTTCTGGCCCATCAAGATATGCAAGTTCATCTTGTACTTTTTCTGCTACAGCCCTAAAATCATGATTTTTCTAATGAGTTCTGCTAACTCTCACTGGAAAATTATATTCATGAGCTGAAATCTGGATCTGGATGTCAACTGTGCTCATTGGTATTTGGGGGTTCATTATTCTCAGCCCCTCTGAGTGCACAGAGCTAGAGCACACACACAGAAACACACATACACCCCTACCTGCATGTTTTTTTTAATCACCAAATGTACAACACAGCCGTTCAACAAACCCCTCTCACTCCCCACCCGTTGGGCTTGGTAACCACTAGTAGTCACTTCTTAATGTCTATGACTCTAATGCTGTTTTGTTCCTTCTATTTTGCCTTTTTGTTTTGAGTATCGTCCAACTTTATTTTGAACGATTTTGGTATGCATGTACAGTGGTACCTCATTGTGGTTTTAATTTGCATTTTCTTAATAACCATTGCTATTGAAAGTTTTTTCCTTTTTTTTTGTAATTATCACTATTATTTTTTGGTATCATTAATATATAATCACATGAACAACACTGTGATTACTAGGTTACCCCATTATGAAACCCACACCACATACCCATTACAGTCACTGTCCATCAGCGTATTACGATGCTGTACAGTCATACTTATCTTCTTGGTGCTATACTGCCTTCCCCGAGCCCCACCCCCAACTACAAATGTGTGCTAATTATGATGCCCCTAATTCCCTTCTCTCTCCCTTCCCACACACCCTCCGGTTCTTTTACCTTTCATAACTGTTAGTCCATTCTTAGGTTCTGTAACACTGCTGCTGTTTTGTTCCTTCAGTTTTTGCTTTGTTATTATGTGCCACAGATGAGTGAAATCAGTTGGTACCTGTCTTTCTCCACCTGGCTTATTTCACTGAGTGTAATACCCTCTAGCTCCATCCACGTTGTTGCAAATGGGAGGATTTGTTTTCTTCTTATGGCTGAATAATATTCCATTGTGTATATGTACCACATCTTCTTTATCCATTCATCTACTGATGGACACTAGGTTGTTTCCATTTCTCAACTATTGTAAATAGTGCTGTGACATAGGGGAGCATGCGTCTTTTTCAAACTGGGCTCCTGCATTCTTAGGGTAAATTCCTAGGAGTGGAATTCCTGGGTCAAATGGTATTTCTATTTTGAGTTTTTTGAGGAACCTCCATACTGCTTTCCACAATGGTTGAACTAATTTACATTCCCACCAGCAGTGTAGAAGGGTTCTCCTTTATCCATATCCTTCCCAGCATCTGTTGTACCTACTCTTTTCTATGTTGGCCATCCTAACCGGTGTGAGGAGATATCTCATTATGGTTTTAATTTGCATTTCCCTAACAATGAGCGTTGTGGAGCATTTTTTCATATGACTGTTGGCAATCTGAATTTCTTCTTCTTCTTTGGAGAAGTGTCTGTTCATATCCTCTGCGCATTTTTTAATTGGATTATTTGCTTTTTGGGTGTTGAGGCGTCAAAATTCTTTATATATTTTGGATGTTAACCCCTTGTCAGATATGTCATTTACAAATATATTCTCCCATACTGTAGGATGCCTTTGTGTTCTGCTGATGGTGTCCTTTGCTGTACAGAAGCTTTTTAGCTTGATGTAGTCCCATTCATTCATTTTTTATTTTGTTTCCCTTGCCCGAGGAGATGCGTTCAGGAAAAAGTTGCTCGTTTTTATATTCAAGATATTTTTGCCTATTTTTCTCCTAAGAGTTTTGTGGTTTCATGATTTACATTCAAATCTCTGATTCATTTTGAGTTTACTTTTGTGTATGGGGTTAGACAATAATCCAGTTTCATTTTCTTCCATGTAGCTGTCCAATTTTGCCAACACGAGTTACAGAAGAGGCTGTCATTTCCCCATTATATATCCATGGCTCCTTTATCATATATTAATTGACCATGTATGTCTGGGTTTATATCTGGACTTGCTAGTCTGTTTCACTGGTCTATGGGTCTGTTCTTGTGCAGGTACCAAACTGTCTTGATTACTGTGGCTTTGTAGTAGACCTTCAAGTCAGGGAGTGTAATCCCCCCATTTAATTCTAACTTCTCAGGATTGTTTTGGCAATTTGGGGTCTTTTGTGGTTCCATATGAATTTTAGAAATATTTGCTCTAGTTTGTTGAAGAATGCTGTTGGTACTTGAATAGGGTTTGCATTGAATCTGTAGATTGCTTTAGGCAGGATGGCCAGTTTTACAGTATTAATTCTTCCTATCCATGTGCACAGGATGTGTTTCCATTTATTGGTATCTTCTTTAATTTCTCTCATGAGTGTCTTGCAGTTTTCAGAGTACAGGTCTTTCACTTCCTTAGTTTGGTTTATTCCTAGATATTTTCTTCTTTTTGATGCAACTGTGAATGGAAATATTTACATGATTGCTCTCTCTGCTAATTCATCGTTAGTGTACAGGATTGCAACAGATTTCCATGTATTAATTTTGTATCCCAAGACTTTGCTGAATTCAGATATTAGATCTAGTAGTTTTGGAGTGGATTCTTTAGGGTTTTTTATGTACAATATCATGTCATATGAAAACAGGGCCAGTTTAACTTCACCCTTGCCAATCTGTATGCCTTTTATTTCTTTGTACTGTCTGATTGCCGTCGCAAGGACCTCCAACTGTGTTGAATAAAAGTGGGGAGAGTGGGCATCCTTGTCTTGTTGCCTATCTCAAAGGAAAAGCTTTTAGCTTCTCACTGTTAAGTATGATGTTGGCTGTGGGTTTGTCATATATGGCCTTTATTATGTTGAGGTACTTGCCCTCTATACACATTTTGTTGAGAGTTTTTATCATGAATGGATGTTGAATTTTGTCAAATGCCTTTTCAGCATCTATGGAGGTGATCATGTGGTTTTTGTCTTTTTTTGTTGATGTGTTGGATGATGTTGATGGGTTTTCGAATGTTGTACCATCCTTGCATCCCTGGAATAAATTCTACTTGATCATGATGGATGATCTTTTTGATGTATTTTTGAATTCAGTTTGCTAATACTTTGTTGAGTATTTTTGCATCTTTGTTCATCAGAGATATTGGTCTGTAAGTTTCTTTTTTTCTGGTGTCTTTGCCTGGTTTTGGTATTAGAGTGATGATGGCCTCACAGAATGGGTTTGGAAGTATTCCCTTATCTTCTACTTTTTGGAAGACTTAAAGGAGGATGGGTATTAGGTCTTCACTATATGTTTGATAAAATTCAGTGGTGAATTGGTACTGGCATAAGAACATACCCACAGACCAGTGGAACAAAATAGAGAGTCCAGATATTAACACAAACATACGGGGTCAATTAATTTACGATAAAGGAGCCATGGATAAAAATGGGGAAATCACAGCCTCTTCAACAGCTGGTGTTGGAAAAACCTAAATTTAAGTCATGAAACCATAAAACTATTAGAAAAAAACATAGGCAAAAAACTGTAGAACATAAACATGAGCAACTTCTTCATGAACATATCCTTGAACATAAACATGAGCAACCTCTTCATGAACATATCTCCCTGGGCAATGGAAACAAAAGCAAAAATGAACAAGTGGGACTATACCAAGTTGAAAAGCTTCTGTATAGCAAGGGACACCATCAGTAGAACAAAAAGACATACTACAATATGGGAGAATATATTCATAAATGACATATCTGATAAAGGGTTGACATTCAAAATATATAAAGAGCTCATACACCTCAACAAACAAAAAGCAAATAATCCAAATAAAAAATGGGCAGAGGATCTGAACAAACACTTCTCCAAAGAAGAAATTCAGATCACCAACAGACACATGAAAAGATGCTCCACATCACTAATCATCAGAGAAATGCAAATTAAAACCACAATGAGATATCACCTCACACCAGTAAGGATGGCCACCATCCAAAAGACAAACAACAAATGTTGACGAGAATGTGGAGAAAGGGGAACCCTCCTACACTGCCAGTGGGAATGTAAATTAGTTCAACCATTGTAGAAAGCAGTATGGAGATTCCTCAAAAAACTAAAAATAGAAATACCATTTGACCCAGGAATTCCACTTCTAGGAATTTACCCTAAGAATGCAGCAGCCCAGTTTGAAAAAGACAGATGCAGCCCTATGTTTATCGCAGCACTACTTACAATAGTCAAGAAATGGAAGCAGCCTAAGTGTCCATCAGTAGATGAATAGATAAAGATGTGGTACATATACACAATGGAATATTATTCAGCCATAAGAAGAAAATAAATCCTACCATTTGCAACATGGATGGAGCTAGAGGGTATTATGCTCAGTGAAATAAGCCAGGCAGAAAAAGACAAGTATCAAATGATTTCACTGATATGTGGAGTATAAGAACAAAGAAAAAAACTGAAGGAACAAAACAGCAACAGACTCACAGAACCCAAGAATGGACTAACAGTTACCAAAGGGAAAGGGACTGGGGAGGACGGATGGAGAGGGAGGGACAAGAGGGAAAAGGGGGCATTACGATTAGCAGACATAATGTAGGGGGGTGCACGGGGAAGGCAGTACAACACAGAGAAGACAAGTAGTGATTTTACAGCATCTTACTACGCTGATGGACAGTGACTGTAATAGGGTATGTGGTGAGGATTTGATGATGGGGGGTGTCTAGTAACCATAATGTTGCTCATGTAATTGTAGATTAATGATACAAAAAAAAAAATTCCGTGGTAAAGCCATCTGGTCCCGGAATTTTCTTCTTTGGTAGTTTTTTAATTACCAGTTCAATTTATTTGCTGGTAATTGGTCTGTTTAGATTTTATGTTTCTTCCTGGGTCAGCCTTGGAAGGTTCTATTTTTCTAGAAAGTTGTCCATTTCTTCTAGGTTATCCAGTTTGTTAGCATATAATTTTTCATAATATTCCCTCATAATTCTTTGTATTTCTGTGGTGTCTGTAGTAATATTTCCTTTCTCATTTCTGATTCTGTTTGTGTGTGTAGAGTCTTTTTTTTTTGACAAGTCTGGCTAAGCTATTTTGTTTATTTTCTCGAAGAACCAGCTCCTGCTTTCATTGATTCTTTCTACTGTTTTATTCTTCTCGATTTTATTTATTTCTGCTCTAATCTTTATTAGACCCCTCCTTCTACTGACTTAGGGCCTCATTTATTCTTCTTTTTTTCTAGTTTTGTTAATTGTGAGTTTGGACTGCTCAAACGGGATTGTTCTTCTTTCCTGAGGTAGGCCTGTATTGCAATATGCTTCCCTCTTAGCACAGCCTTTGCTGAATCCCACATATTTTGCGGTGTTGAGTTATTGTTCTCATTAGTCTCCCTATATTGCTTGATCTCTGTTTTTATTTGGTCATTGATCCATTGATTATTTAGGAGCATGTTGTTAAGCCTCCATGTGTTCGAGGGCTTTTCATTTTCTTTTTTATTTTTTTTTTTGTTTAGATAATTATTTTTTATTGAAGGGTAGTTGACACACAGTATTACATTAGTTTCAGGTGTACAACACAGTGATTCAACATTTATATACATGATAATTCTAGGTACCAGCTATCACCATACCAAGTTGGTACAATATTTTGACTATACTCCTTATGCTATACATTACATCCCGGTTACTTATTTACTTTACAATTGGAAGTGTGTATTTATATATATATATATGTATATATATATATATTTTTGTGAGGGCCTCTCTCATATTTATTGATCAAATGGTTGTTAACAACAATAAAATTCTGTATAGGGGGGGTCAATGCTCAATGCACAATCATTAATCCACCCCAAGCCTAATTTTCATCAGTCTCCAACCTTCTGAAGCATAACGAACAAGTTCTTACATGGAGAACAAATTCTTACATAGTGAATAAGTTACATGGTGAACCTTACGAGGGCAGTCATCACAGAAGCTTTCAGTTTTGCTCATGCATTATGAACTATAAACAGTCAGTTCAAATATGAATATTCATTTGATTTTTATACTTGATTTATATGTGGATACCACATTTCTCTCTTTACTATTATTATTTTTAATAAAATGCTGAAGTGGTAGGTAGAAACAGGATAAAGGTAGAAAACATAGTTTACTGTTGTAAGAGAGCAAATATAGATGATCAGGTGTGTGCCTGTAGACTATGTGTTAATCCAAGCCAGACACAGGCAATAAAACATCCACGTAGGAAGAAGATTTCTCTCAGAACAGGGGGGGGTGAGGTTCTAAGCCTCACCTCTGTTGATCCCCAATTTCTCACCTGATGGCCCCCCTGCGACTGTGCCTGTCTTAGGTTGTTCCTCCCTTGAGGAATCTTACCCGTCTCTGGCTAACCAGTCATCTTCCGGGGCCATACAGGGAAATGTTAAGTTGGTAAGTGAGAGAGAAGCCTTATTGTTTGAAAAGGTTAGCTTTTTACTTCTTTGCATATTTATGCCCTGTGGCTTCTATGCCCAGCACTTGTCTTGAGGTATCTTTACCACTTGGAAGAATTATGATACTCGGTAAATTCGATATGTGGCACAAATTCTATTTAAGGGTTGTAATTAGGTAGGAAGAAGAAAAGCTATAGAAGTAGCAGGCGGAAGAAAACATGGGAAGATTGATTATTTCTTTGACATATCTTCTTGTAGAGTAACTTCAGCATGTATAGGTTTTAAGCTACTAATTAAATTGTGCACACACATTAACATAATAGGAGTACAGTTACATAACCAAAGCATACCTGTAATTACCAGCCATCTCCAGTGAAACCAAGAAAACCAGTTAGGCACCTTAGGCATTTGTGAAAACTTATCTATGATATGGTGGATATTGTCCAACTGAACTTGAACAGTCTGAGAGAATTCAGATAAATTAAAACAACCCAATCAATGGTTCACAACCCATATGTTCTTTTAACAGTAAATAGTCTGTAGTTGTAAGATTTTGGAGTGCTACAATTTGCACTTCTCCTAATTCTTGGTTGAGTTCCAACAGTGTAGATCCAGTCAAGTTTGTTGTTTTACTGTATGCACAGGCCAGCTTAGATATCTCCTTCTTCATTCCCATGGCAAGTCCAGGAATTAGTGGGATGAGTGCATCTACACCTGTACCAGTGCGTGGATCTTTGTAGGGGTTTTTTGATGATCATCTTCTGGCATGAGTCTTCCAGAGAGTGCTGATGTTGGAAGTTCTTTTTCATATCGTATCTTAGTTCATTTTCAGGGTAGCCAAATTAGGCTTTGAACATCCGTATAAACACAAACAGACCCTTTGCCTACACTTTTATATGCCCTTTATATCATTGTGTAGAACTCACTGGAGTACACCACACAGGAACTGCCTTTTTTTTTAATCATTAATCTACACTTATATGACGAATACTTTGTTTACTAGGCTCACCCCTATACCAGGTCCCCCCTATATACCCCTTTACAGTCACTGTCCAACAGCGTAGCAAAATGTTGTAGAATCACTACTTGTCTTCTCTGTGTTATACAGCCCTCCCCTTTCTCCCACCCCCCTATGAATGCTAATCTTAATACCCCCCTTTTTCTCCCCCCCCTTATCCCTCCCTACCCACGCATCCTCCCCAGTCCCTTTCCCTTTGTTGCCTGTTAGTCCATTCTTGAGTTCTGTGATTCTGCTGCTGTTTTGTTCCTTCAGTTTTTCCTTTGTTCTTATACTCCACAGATGAGTGAGATCATTTGGTATTTCTCTTTCTCCGCTTGGCTTGTTTCACTGAGCATAATACACTCCAGCTCCATCCATGTTGCTGCAAATGGTAGGATTTGCCCTTTTCTTATGGCTGAGTAGTATTCCATTGTGTATATGTACCACCTCTTCTTTATCCATTCATCTATCGATGGACATTTAGGTTGCTTCCAATTCTTGGCTATTGTAAATAGTGCTGTGATAAACATAGGGGTGCATTGGTCTTTCTCATACTTGATTGCTGCATTCTTAGGGCAAATTCCTAGAAGTGCAATTCCTGGGTCAAATGGTATGTCTGTTTTGAGCATTTTGATGTACCTCCATACTGCTTTCCACAGTGGTTGAACTAATTTACATTCCCACCAGCAGTGTAGGAGGGTTCCCCTTTCTCCACAGCCTCGCCAACATTTGTGGTTGTTTGTCTTTTGGATGGCAGCCATCCTTACTGGTGTGAGGTGATACCTCATTGTAGTTTTAATTTGCATTTCTCTGATAATTAGCGATGTGGAGCATCTTTTCATGTGTCTGTTGGCCATCTGTATTTCTTTTTTGGAGAACCGTCTGTTCAGTTGCTCTGCCCATTTTATACTTGGGTTATTTCTTTTTCGTTTGTTGAGGCGTGTGAGCTCTTTATATATTCTGAACGTCAAGCCTTTATCGGATCTGTCATTTTCAAATATATTCTCCCATACTGTAAGGTTCCTTGTTGTTCAATTGATGGTGTCTTTTGCTGTACAGAAGCTTTTCAGCTTAATATAGTCCCACTTGTTCATTTTTGCTGTTATTTTCCTTGCCCGGGGAGATATGTTCAAGAAGAGGTCACTCATGTTTATGTCTAAGAGGTTTTTGCCTACGTTTTTTTCCAAGAGTTTAATGGTTTCGTGACTTACATTCAGGTCTTTGATCCATTTTGAGTTTACTTTTGTATATGGGGTTAGACAATGGTCCAGTTTCATTCTCCTACATGTAGCTGTCCAGTTTTGCCAGCACTATCTGTTGAAGAGACTGTCATTTCACCATTGTATGTCCATGGCTCCTTTATCAAATATTAATTGACCATATATGTCTGGGTTAATGTCTGGATTGTCTAGTCTGTTCCATTGGTCTGTGGCTCTGCTCTTGTGCCAGTACCAAATTGTCTTGATTACTATGGCTTTATAATAGAGCTTGAAGTTGGGGAGTGAGATCCCCCCTACTTTATTCTTCTTTCTCAGGATTGCTTTGGCTATTCGGGGTCTTTGGTGTTTCCATATGAATTTTTGAATTCTTTGTTCCAGTTCATTGAAGAATGTTGCTGGTAGTTTCATAGGGATTGCATCAAATCTGTATATTGCTTTGGGCAGGATGGCCATTTTGACGATATTAATTCTTCCTAGCCACGAGCATGGGATGAGTTTCCATCTGTTAGTGTCCCCTTTAATTTCTCTTAAGAGTGACTTGTAGTTTTCAGAGTATAAGTCTTTCACTTCTTTGGTTAGGTTTATTCCTAGGTATTTTATTTTTTTGATGCAATTGTGAAAGGAGTTGTTTTCCTGATTTCTCTTTCTGTTGGTTCATTGTTAGTGTATAGGAAAGCCACAGATTTCTGTGTGTTGATTTTGTATCATGCAACTTTGCTGTATTCCGATATCAGTTCTAGTAGTTTTTGGGTGGAGTCTTTAGGGTTTTTTATGTACAGTACCATGGCATCTGAAAATAGTGAGTTTAACTTCTTCTTTACCAATCTGGATTCCTTGTATTTTTTTTTTGTCTGATTGCCGTGGCTAGGACCTCCAGTACTATGTTAAATAACAGTGGGGAGAGTGGGCATCCCCATCTAGTTCCCGATCTCAGAGGAAAAGCTTTCAGCTTCTCGCTGTTCAATATAATGTTGGCTGTGGGTTTTTCATAGATGGCCTTTATTATGTTGAGGTACTTGCCCTCTATTCCCATTTTGCTGAGAGTTTTTGTCATGAACGGATGTTGAACTTTGTCAAATGCTTTTTCAGCATCTATGGAGATGATCATGTGGTTTTTGTCTTTCTTTTTGTTGCTGTGGTGGATGATGTTGATGGACTTTCGAATGTTGTACCATCCTTGCATCCCTGGGATGAATCCCACTTGGTCATGGTGTACGATCCTTTTGATGTATTTTTGAATTCGGTTTGCTAATATTTTGTTGAGTATTTTTGCATCTACGTTCATCAGGGATATTGGTCTGTAGTTTTCTTTTTTGGAGGAGTCTTTGCCTGGTTTTGGTATTAGGGTGATGTTAGCTTCATAGAATGAGTTTGGGAGTATCCCCTCCACCTCTATTTTTTGGAAAACTTTAAGGAGAATGGGTATTATGTCTTCCCTGTATGTCTGATAAAATTCTGAGGTAAATCCATCTGGCCCGGGGGTTTTGTTCTTTGGTAGTTTTTTGATTACCGCTTCAATTTCGTTGCTGGTAATTGGTCTGTTTAGATTTTCTGTTTCTTTCTGGGTCAATCTTGGAAGGTTGTATTTTTCTAGGAAGTTGTCCATTTCTCCTAGGTTTCCCAGCTTGTTAGCATATAGGTTTTCGTAGTATTCTCTAATAATTGTTTGTATTTCTGTGGGGTCCGTCGTGATTTTTCCTTTCTCGTTTCTGATACTGTTGATTTGTGTTGACTCTTTTCTTCTTAATAAGTCTGGCTAGAGGCTTATCTATTTTGTTTATTTTCTCGAAGAACCAGCTCTTGGTATCATTGATTTTTGCAATTGTTTTATTCTTCTCTATTTTATTTATTTCTTCTCTGATCTTTATTATCTCCCTCCTTCTGCTGACCTTAGGCCTCATTTGTTCTTCTTTTTCCAATTTCGATAATTGTGACATTAGACCATTCATTTGGGATTGCTCTTCCTTTTTTAAATATGCTTGGATTGCTATATACTTTCCTCTTAAGACTGCTTTTGCTGTGTCCCACAGAAGTTGGGGCTTAGTGTTGTTGTTGTCGTTTGTTTCCATATATTGCTGGATCTCCATTTTGATTTGGTCATTGATCCATTGATTATTTAGGAGCGTGTTGTTTAGCCTCCATGTGTTTGTGAGCCTTTTTGCTTTCTTTGTACAGTTTATTTCTAGTTTTATGCCCTTGTGGTCTCAAAAGTTGGTTGGTAGGATTTCAATCCTTTGCAATTTACTGAGGTTCTTTTTGTGGCCTGGTATGTGGTCTATTCTGGAGAATGTTCCATGTGCACTTGAGAAGAATGTGTATCCTGTTGCTTTTGGATGTAGAGTTCTGTAGATGTCTATTAGGTCCATCTGTCCTAGTGTGTTGTTCAGTGCCTCTGTGTCCTTACTTATTTTCTGTCTGGTGGATCTGTCCTTTGGAGTGAGTGGTGTGTTGAAGTCTCCTAGAATGAATGCATTGCATTCTATTTCCTCCTTTAGTTCTGTTAATATTTGTTTCACATATGTTGGTGCTCCTGTATTGGGTGCATATATATTTATAATGGTTATATCCTCTTGAGGGACTGAGCCCTTTGTCATTATGTAATGTCCTTCTTTGTCTTTTGTTACTTACTTTATTTAGAAGTCTGTTTTGTCTGATACCAGAATTGCAACACCTTCTTTCTTCTCTTTGTTTGCATGAAATATCTTTTTCCATCCCTTGACTTTAAGTCTGTGCATGTCTTTGGGTTTGAGGTGAGTCTCTTCTAAGCAGCATATGGATGGATCTTGAGTTTTAATCCATTCTATTACTCTGTGTCTTTTGATTGGTGCATTCAGTCCATTTACATTTAGGGTTATTATTGAAACGTATGAATTTATTGCCATTGCAGGCTTTAAGTTTGTGGTTACCAAAGGTTCAGGGTTAGCTTCTTTACTATCTTACTGTCTAACTTAACTCGCTTGTTGAGCTATTATAAACGCGGTCTGATGATTCTTTATTTCTCTCCCTTCTTATTCCTCCTCCTCCCTTCTTCATATGTTGGGTGTTTTGTTCTGTGCTCTTTTTAGGAGTGCTCCCATCTAGAGCAGTCCCTGTAGGATGCCATGAAGAGGTGGTTTGTGGGAGGCAAATTCCCTCAACTTTTGCTTGTCTGTGAATTGTTTAATCCCTCCTTCATATTTTAATGATATTCGTGCTGGATACAGTAGTCTTGGTTCGAGGCCCTTCTGTTTCATTGCATTAAGTATATCATGCCATTCTCTTCTGGCCTGTAGGGTTTCTGTTGAGAAGTCTGATGGTAGCCTGATGGGTTTTCCTTTGTAGGTAACCTTTTTTTTCTCTCTGGCTGCCTTTAATACTTTGTCCTTGTCTTTGATCTTTGCCATTTTAATTATTATGTGTCTTGGTGTTGCCCTGCTTGGATCCCTTGTCATGGGAGTTCTGTGTACCTCTGTGGTCTGAGAGGCCATTTCTTCCCCTAGTTTGGGGAAGTTTTCGGCAATTATTTCTTCAAAGACATTTTCTATCCCTTTTTCTGTGTCTTCTTCTGGAATTCCTATAATGTGTATATTATTCCTTTTTGATTGGTCACTCAGCTCTCTTAAAATTCTTTCATTCCTGGAGATCCTTTTATCTCTCTCTGCATCAGCTTCTCGGCGTTCCTGTTCTCTGTTTTCTAGTCCATTAATGGTCTCTTGCATCTCGTCCATTCTGTTTTGAAGTCCTTCCAGAGCTTGTTTTATTTCTGTATTCTCCTTCCTTAGTTCTTGCATATTTCTCTGCAAGTCCATCAGCATGGTTATGACTTTGTTTTGAATTCTTTTTCAGGAAGACTGGCTAAATCTATCTCCCCAGGTTCCTTCTCACGGGAAGATGTAGCAGATGCCGAAGCTGTCTGGGTTAGTCTTGTCTGGATCATATTTTTTTGCCTTTTCATGTTGACAGGTGCTATTCACTGTCAGCTGGGAGGGTCAAACCTTTCACTTGCTACTGGCCTTTCTTTACTGGGACAACTGCGACCCCTAGTGGCTTGTGTTGTGTAATTGCGTATAGGCTGGGTCTTTGTGTCTTTCCTGGCCGAAGTGTAAGAATTTTCCTTTCTGCCTTTCTGTGGGTGTGTTTTGCCTTAGGCAGCACCCGGAGGGGTAATGGACGGGGGAGGGGACTGTCTGGCTGTTTACCTCCCTGAGGGGTCTCAGAGCTGTTGCCCATGGGGTTTAGTGCGCCGGTTTTCCCTGTAATTTCCAGCCCCTGGGCTGTGACCTATGCTGTTTCCGTCCAGCTGTTAAATCCCTGTCCCTTTAAGACTTTCAAAAAGTCCCCGCTTTTCTTTGTCACAGGGGCATCAGCTTCGGCACCCGCTCAGAGGTCTTGCTGCCCTGTTTCCCTAGTATCCAGGGCCCCCTGGGCACGCACTGTGTCTGCGCTCTGGTCCGGATGGCTGGGGCTGGGTGTTCAGCAGTCCTGGGCTCCGTCTCCCTCCCTCACTGCCTATTCTTCTCCCACCAGGAGCTGGGGGGAGGTGTGCTCGGGTCCCGCTGGGTCGGGGCTTGTATCTTACCCCTTTCACCATGTGCTGAGTTCTCACTGGTGTAATTGTGGTCTGGCTGTTGTCCTGTGTCTTCTGGTCTCTCTCTTAGGATTAGTTGTATTTGTTGTATTTTCAAAAATATGTATGTTTTTGGGAGGAGATTCCCACTGTCCTACTCACGCCGCCATGTTGGCTCCGCCTCGGCTTTTTCATTTTCTTTGCACAATTTATTTCTAGTTTCATACGTTTGTGGTCTGAAAAGCTGGGTGGTACAATTTCAATCTTTCTGAATTTACAGAGGCTCTTTTTGTGGCCTAGTATATGTTCTATTCTTGACAATATTCCATGTGCACTTGAGAAGAATGTGTATCCTGTTGTCTTTGGATGGAGTGTTCTGTACATGTCCGTTAGGTCCATCTGTTCTAATACGTTGTTCAGTGCCTCTGTCTCCTTATTTTATGTCTGTTTGATCTGTCCTTTGGAGTGGTGTGTTGAAGTGGCCTAAAATGAATGCACTGCATTCTATTTTCCCCTTTAACTCTGTTAGTATTTGTTTCACATATGTAGGTGATCCTGTGTTGGGTGCACAGATATTTATAATAGTTATACCCACTTGTTGGACGGACCCCTTTATGATTATGTAATATCCTTCTTTGTCTCTTGTGACTTTCTTTGTTTTGAAGTCTATTTTGTCCGGTACAAGTACTGCAACACCTGCTTTTTTCTTCCTATTAGTTGCATGAAATATCTTTTTCCATCCCTTTATTTTCAGTCTGTGTATGTCTTTCAGTTTGAAGTGAGTTTCTTATAGGCAGCATATAGATGGGTCTTGTTTTTTTATCCATTCACTGACTCTGTCTTTTGATTGGTACATCCAGACCATTTACATTTAGGGTGATAATCGATAGGTATGTACTTATTGCCATTGCAGGCTTTAGATCCATGGTTACCAAAGGTTCAAGGGTAATTCCCTTACTATCTAAAAGTCTAATTTAACTCACTTAGTATGCTATTACAAACACAACCTTAAGGTTTTGTTTTCCCTTCTTTCTCTTCCTCCTCCATTCTTTATATATTAGGTATTATATTCTGTACTCTTTGTCTATTCCTTGATTGACTTTGGGGGTAGTTGATTTGATTTTGCATCTGTTCTGTAATTAATTGTTCTACTTTCTTTACTGTGGTTTTATTTCCCCTGGTGACATCTATTTAGCCTTAGGAACATTTCCATCTATAGCAGTCCCTCCAAAATGCACTGCACAGGTGGTTTGTTGGAGGTAAATTCTCTCAGCTTTTGCTTATCTGGAAATTGTTTAATCCCTCCTCCTTCAAATTTAAATTATAATCTTGCCGGGTATTCTTGGTTTGAGGCCCTTCTGCTTCACTTTAAATATATCATGTCACTCCCTTCTGGCCTGTAAGCTTTCTGTTGAGAAGTTTGATGACAGCCTGATGGGTTTTCCTTTGTATGTTATCTTTTTTCTCTCTCTACCTGCTTTTAAAAGTCTGTTCTTATCCTTGATCTTTGCCATTTTAATTAGTATATGTCTTGGTGTTGTCTTCCTTGGGTCCCTTGTGATGGGAGATCTGTGCACATGCATGTCCTGACAGACTATCTCCTTCCCCAGACTGGCCAAGTTCTCAGCAATTACCTCCTCAAAGACACTTTCTATCCCTTTTTCTCTCTTCTTCTTCTAGTACCTCTACAGTGTGAATATTGTTCCATTTGGATTGGTCACACAGTTCTCTCAATATTCTTTCATTCTTAGAGATCCTTTTTCTCTCTGTACCTCAGCCTCTTTGTATTCCTCTTCTCTAATTTCTATTCGATTTACCAACTCTTCTACTACAACTAATCTGCTTTTAAATCCCTCCATTGTATGTTTCATTTCAGGTATTGAATTTCTTAATGATTGAATCTCCACCCCAAATTCATCCCCAAGTTCTTGAATATTTTTCGGTACCTCCATGAGCATGTTTATGATTTTTATTTTCAACTCTGTTTCAGGAAGATTGGTGAGTTCAGTTTCATTTGGCCTTTTTTCTGGTGGTTCTGAGATATTTGTTTGAACCAGGTTCCTTTGACATTTCATATTTCTATGTGGAACCCTCTAGTGCCCAGAAGCTCTTGTCTCTGGAGCTGCTCAGCCTCTGGAGTGATGTTGGGTTTCACAGGGGAGTGGTGCTTGTGCCTGGGGGGAGGAAATACCTGTTTCCTGCTTCCTGGCTGCAGTGGCTGTCTCCACTAACAGATCAGTGGGCCAAGCACACAGGTATAAGCCTCTGTGTTTTGTGTCTGTAGCTGCCATAGTCAGGGCCTCCCTCTGGTTGGCCTGACACCAATGCAGGGACTGCTGGCTTGCAAGCTGGTCACTGCAGGTCAGGAGGAAGGCGCAGCAGGCTGTGTATCACAGTGGGGGACCTTCAAGCTGAACAGCCAGCCAGGGGGATGGAACGCCTGAAGCTCCTGAAAATTCCCAACCTGCTGGGCAGAGCACACTCAGACAACCTTGTCCACCTATCCCTCCTCCTGCACAGCAAGCTCTGTGCAAACCCCACCCCTTCAGCAGCCCTCTCGCTCCTAGGAATCCTCTCAGACCGCCCACCTTTCCTTTGTCCCAGAGCAGCCAGATTTGGATCCCTGTTCTCTGCAAATAGCTGGAATCTGTCTCTTCAAGTATTCTTCCTGTCTTAGCTCTCCAACCCCACCAATCTCCAGAGCACCATGTAATGTAGGTGTGTGCTCCCAAAGCAGATCTCCAAGGCTGGGTGTTCAGCAGTCCTAGGCTTCCACCCACTCCCAGCTGTTTCTCTTCCTCCTGCCAGTGGGCTGGGGTGGGGGAAAGGCTTGGGTTCTGCCAGATCAAGGCTTGGTATGTTACCCTGTTTTATGAGGTCTGCTCTGTTCTCCAGGTGTATGCAGTCTGGTGCAGACTTCTTTCCTGTTGCTCTTTAAGGATTAGTTGTATTAACTATATTTTCATAGCCTATTTGGCTTTGGGAGGAGTTCTCTGTCTCACCTCTCATGCTGCCATTTTGAATCTATTTCTCTTTATTTTTATATTCCACAAGTAAGTGAAAACATATGGTATTTGTCTTTCTCCACCTGCCTTATTTCATTAAGCATGAGGTGAAGTTGGAGGTCTTGGTTCTAGTCACACCCTTAATACTAACTTTCTTTGGGCAAGTCACAAGCCTCTCTGAATCTTTTTTATTCTATTTTATTTCATTATCACTGATATGCAATCTTGTGACGGTTTCAAATACACAACACAGTGGTTCAATATTCACTCACCTTATCGAGTCCCCTACTCCAGGGCAGATGTTATAGAGTCATTAACTGTACTCTCCATGCTGTACTACCATCCCTGTGAACCAACCTATGTGATTGTGAATCATGTGCCCCTAAATCCCCTTCACCCTCCCTCCACCCTCCCCAACACATCCCATTTGATAACCAGTAGTCCTTTCTCGGTGCCTATGAGTCTCTACTGTTATTTTGTTCCTTCAGTTTTGCTTTGTTGTTATTTCACAAATAAGTGAAATCATTTGGTACTTGTCTTTCTCCTCCTGGCTTATTTCACTGGTCATAATACCCTCTAGATCCATCCATGTTGCTGCAAATGGGAGGATTTCTTTTCTTTTTATGGCTGAATAATATTCCATTGTGTATATGTACCACATCTTCTTTATCCATTCATCTACTGTTGGACATTTAGGTTGCTTCAATATCTTGGCTATTGCAAACAGTGCAGTAATAAACACAGGGGTGTATATATCTTTTTGAATCAGGGATTCTGTTTTCTTCAGGTAAATTCCTAGGAGTAGAATTACTGGGTCAAATGGTATTTCTATTTTTAGTTTTTTGAGGAACCTCCATACTGCTTTCTACAGTCACATACCTGTATTGATTCCACTACTTATATTATAGAAAACCATTATTTCACACCAACATAACAATTCCAGTACAATATCGCACAGTTCATTCTAGCTTTCTCCCTTTCTGTATTTGGAAACCCCTTCTCCAACAGTGAAAAGTCTGGCTTCCATTATCTTTAACCTACTTACTCATGTAATCAATACCCCTGTATGTAACAACACAAAACAGTTATCTTCCAAGCAGATTGGGGCAGCTCAATGCTGTGTGCAGGGATGCCCTTAAGTCTGGTACTGGCTCGTGATCAAGAGGAGGAGTAAGCTAGCTAGAGAGGTGTGGCATTTGGTTTAACACTGCAGACACTCCGGAAACCTCACAGGCCAGCTTGCTCACCTGTTGAGGCATGTGCAGACTGCCAGCTGATCCCTGGCTGCAGCATGCATAACCAGTCAGGCATAAAAGACACCTTATGGATATTTTTGCCCAGGCTCTTCTTCCTCACACATGTTTTAACAGTTCATAATGTGGAGATGAAATATGTCCTGAGCAACTAAGAAACGCTCCTAGGAGTTGTACCATTAAGCTTCCTGGTCCCCAGTGCTCACCTGTGCTTTCTGACTCCTGCTGAACTCTGTCCTGTGCTGTTAGCTCCTCACGTGAGTTGGCTCTAAGACTCTGAGTCCTTTCAACTATCCAACAGAGGAACACCTCTCTCTTTTTCTTTCCCACTTACTTGCTTTAGGACTGAACAGTTAAGGAAAAGGGGAAGAGAAGGCAATGTGGAAGGAGAAGAGCATTTTGATGGTTTTTAAAAGAACCACGAAGGTGGTGTCTCACATGACTTTAAGATTTTAGACATTGCCAAATGTCTTGCACATTTTTATTTGTAAGAGTTAAGATTTCTTGGCCACCAAATAAAGCATTCCTCTCTGAGGTATACAGTCTGAGATGGAAAAAAAAGCATCTCAAAGAGCTGCCCTAGGACCAAACCAGAGGAAACAGACTAATGATGTATGAGTTAAGACTATGGTCACCTTCATGTGACAGCAAAAGCCACAAGTTTGACAAAACAAGAAGTTTCTCTTCCACTTACACACAGGCAATCCAAAGATTCCTGTATCTTGTTCCTTAACTGTCCTCAATGCATGGCTCCCACCTCAGGGTCCAAGATGGCTGCCTGAGCTTAGCCATCATGTCTGTGCTCGGGTCAGGAAGATAGAAAGGAAAAAGAAGGCTTCCTCCTTAGGATACTTTCAAAGAAGTTGCACATGGCACTTCCCCATGAAAGCAATTAAAATTTGTAATACAGTGATGCCTGACTGTAAGGAAGTTGGGGAAATGTACTCTGTATTGTAGGTGACCACATAACAGCTAAAAACTAGAGATTTTATTACCAAAAACAATGGTGCAAACTGAAACTGGCAGATGACAGCAGCTTCTCACACTAGCAGACCACTCCATTTAAGCATCACAGAAATCAATTCTGGTTACAAAAGAAAATGGATAATCCTCCCATCTCTTCTTGCATTAATTTTCTTAAAATATAACAACTAATTGAGAAAAACTGTTTGCGCTTCTCCCAGCTACCATGCCCAATGAAAGATTTCACCAGAGAAAACTGGTTCTTTGCAATCATTTCATTGTGTTAACAGCATTTAGCAGGAGAGGAAATGACAAAGCTTGAAAGTTCTTTTTTTGTTTTAATACAGAAGAGAAATTCAGTTGTTGTTTCACCTGATCATGCCATGAGAATGTATTTTTCTTTCTCACATTGTTATAGGGCTACATGCTAGAGTACATAAGAGAAAGGAAAATTAAAGCATAAAAGAAAAGGTTGATAAAAGATCTTTGAGAAAGTATTTAAGGCAACAAAGAACTCAACTTAGGGTTGGGTCTGCAGGAAGGGCAGTTCAGTTAAGGTGGGCAGAATCAAAATCCCAGAATCAATCACAACACCTGGTAGAGTCATACAACCTGCCACTCCTTTCCACTTGGCAATGGTGAGTTCACTGTGAGACTTGTAGGGAAACTGCACTGTTAAAAAAGAAGGGAAAAAAGGTCTACCAAAATAGAATGGATTATTCAAAAGTACAAAAGCTGCCCTGGTTCCAACATGTTGGAAGAATGGAAGCAGGCTGTACCGAGTGACCCGCCTTGTGAACCTTAATCACACACTGGGAGGTCTCCCACCATGTGAGTAACATACTTTAACAGTCCTGCTAGCCATAAACTGTTAAGAATGAGCAGTGCCAGAACAGAGAGCACTATTGTTAAAGTTCCTAAAGCAATGTTAAAGCAGGCTTTGCCTGGGCATTCCCAATGTAGAACATGTTAAAAAAATCAACCAAACAACTAAGAAGTGTGTTGACATAGTTTGATGTTGACAGACACAGTTAAATGTCATAATGCCTTGGCTATCATTCTGCCACCAGCCTTTAGAAATGGTATTTGGGTGAACGTTGTAGCAGGCCAAAATGAACAGTGAGAAATGAAGTTGTTGAGAAGAAGGTCTTTGTGGGGGAAGTGGGGCCAGGGTAAGGTTGCTGGCAGTCCATATATGACCTGTGATTGTTCCCTGGCCAAGGAGGGAGACAATAGGGAAGTGCTCAAAAGGAACTGGTTGGTTCAATTATTTCACAAGAAACACACCTAAGGACTCATTCGGGCTCCCACTATCTAGGTATTTACTGACCATGCTCAGAGTGCCCACAGTCTCTACCTTGGAGATTCTCTTAGAAATAACGTTGCCTGTGCATCCTGGTTAGCCTGGACAGTCTTGGATTATGCCTGCTGTCCTCTCAAAATGTTCTGGTTGGATGATAAGCTACATAGTCTTTCAGTTTAGGGAACACAAAATATATACCCCGATCCAAAAGTACAAGGTACAAAAAGGATCATGGAATTGAGAGAAATCTATCTGAAAAGCTACCGGCAGTTCAGAAGGGGATATTCCTTACTGTGGAATGACATACAAAAAATGCTTTAGGGCACAGGGTACACCATGCACAGAAGCTGGACATGGAGGACATATGGGAACTGGAGGCTAAAGCAATCCCAGGCTTATCTGGTGGAATACAGATGGAATACAGGGAAGGTACAGGACTGGAAAGGACAGCTAGTATTTTAATGACAAAAAATCATAAAAATCAAAGGACAAAGTAAACATTCCTAGAAAAGGAATCCTGATTTCTAGGTAACACATGGAAGCCGATATTATTTTAAAAGAGGTTCAGTTTTTTTTTCCTCCTCTTTCAGTATGAAGCAGGCAGTAAAAGAAGAGAAGCATAATAAGATCTACAGAACCGTAAGATGACATTATAGACTTTTTTCAAAATAATCCAACATATCACAGTGACATGGCACACTGCAAATTGTCTCTAAAGTTTTGTTTGGCAAATTAGAAAACAAATTATTCCTTTGGTGACACTTGAAAGAAGGTAAAAAGTTCTAGCTTCAAAGAATGACATTTAAATCCAGCAAAATAACACCACCACCACCACGGCCAGGCAGAAACGGGGAAGAAAACTGGAAAACAAAAATGGGCTTGAAAGTTTCTGCAATCTTGTTGCAGGTCAAAACTGGCCATCTTTGGGATCCAAATGAAGGGTTTTACAAAGCTGGTCACAAAAACTGGGCTGCACCCAACAGTTCATTTCACAGACTGCATTCCAAATGGATACAATCAGAAAAGCAATGCCATCACCAAAAGGCAAATGCCTTCTTTTTTTGTTTTTAGCCCTTTTTGACAGCTCTTGTGGTAGCAAGTATTGCCACGTTAGAAGAGCAGTTGTACCTCCTGGGATATTCAGATGGCCACCTTGTTTGACAACTCAAAGTGGCACCATTCAAGCTCTGTGCAACTCTACAGGTGACATCACAAATAGTATCCTTTAATTCAATTCCTCCCCTAGTTGTAAACCAAAAAGAATATTTAACTTGAACTTAAAATTCAGGATGGCCCAAATGGCATTTCCATTCTGGGTCCTCAGTAGGGTACAAACAGCAACAGCCCTAAACAACGTTGATTCAGAGACTCCATGGGGATGTTGGAGCCAGCAGATGTCAGCACCAGAAAGCTTTGCTGACCAGTCTGGGTTTTGTGGCTCCACAACTCATGATTAAAATGCCTGCCCACGTCACATGGCTGAAATTGTTTCATTCCTTTTTTGTTTTTTGGTATCATTAATAATTGTTTCATTCTTGGTCGTACAGTACAGATTCAGATCTTCTTAAATATGCAGCTTAAAGTGAAGGCAGACAGTAAAATATTTGATACCAAGATATAATATAAATATCAGATTCATCAACACACCCAGAATCATAAAAACATTTCTTTTGAATTTCATTCATAATTTAAAACTGCAAAAATAATCATAATGGTATGAATGTTTTCCTTACTTCACAACTAATGATTGTGGTGAACTGGAAACCCTTTTAGTAGCAAGTTTTCAAATTTGATTACTTGACAGAATTCTATTATTTGCAGATAAGGTTCTACCAACCATAATTACCTGCTTTTTCATTCAAGAGAAAGCATTTATCATGTGTGACCACTGAAAAAAATGTCATACCTTTTTTGATAAATAAGAGCAGAGAATTCACATGTGTTGGGACTTCCCAAGGGCTGGTCACTGACTAGGGTCTTTATGACCACCAGGATGTATGCTAGACCCAAGTCACTGTTATTAAAAATGTGGCACCCACATCATTTCTGTTCAAACACATCACTTCACAGTCTCTCCCTCAAGAAAAAGACAAAGAAAACTTACAGTTCTGAAAATGGATGGGAGAATTATGGAGAAAAATACAGCACGTCACCTAAGGTCAGTTGCTCTTGAAGTGTAAACAGGACAGTATTAACAAATGCTCGGCAAATTACTACTGTTTTGCAAGACTGTACTTACTTGGTGTGACAGAGATGGAATCTGAGACAGAGTTACTGCCCTCAATGAGCTTACTCTGTAAAGATAAACAGGAGGCAGTAAAACACTATGACATGTAGAATCGAAGTGCCACGAAGGCCGTAAGCAGATTCAAAACTTTCATTAAGAGAAATGCTTGACAAGTTCTTCAGGATTAGTCCAGAGTCTTCAAAGTCCAGAGTCCAACTTATTCTCCTACCTCCCTATCTTCCCCCATTCACCCCTGTTTTTTTTTGCCTGTCTATATTGACGAATTTTTCTAGCATAAAATATTTTATTTGTGTAACATAAAATCAGTGTATGTTCAGAAATCAATTATAAAAACCTGGAAATCAAAAACCTAAGCTCCTCATTTTATAGATATGGAAACTGTGGCCCAGGGAGGTAAAGCAAATCTCTCAAGGGCTGGTCACTGACTAGGGGATTTGTACCCACCAGGATGGATGGCTGTCTGTCCCACAGACCACCAGAATCCGAACTGGGACTACAACCAAGGTTTCACAGTCCTGATCTTGAGCTCTTCTTGCCAAAATGGGATAATAATATTCATACCCGGATGCTGTATTCTTTTCAAGATGATGGCAATTCCTATCATAATAAAAAGAGTATAAACCTGAATGGAAAATTCTTTTCTATCTATTCAATAGCTATAAAATATGACCACTACATAACATGGCTCAAAGCAAAGAATATGCAGTTTCAAGCAGTGTGTGGCCCAGACAATACTCTGATGAGATCCTGATAAAATCACTGCATTTTTCTGGAGCACAAATTCCTCTAGAATTTGAAAATGAAAGGCTGAATTATGTTATTTGATCCTGAGAGACAAATAAAAGAGACAAAACAAGAAAGAACTAGGATTTCTATAATGTCTACTGTATCAATATGCTATGCTGGGCACTTGACAGCCACTCATTAGAAGCAAAATTGTTAAAAAACAAAATAAGGTAATAATAATAGCTAATGTTTACCAGATGCTGAAGAGTGGCTGGCATAGTTCTAAGAGCTTTATTACTTCATCTATTCCTTGCAATAAGCCTGTCTAGTGGTACTATTATTAACCACCTCCCTCCCAGTTTTAGATGAGAGAAATGAGGCAGAGAGAGGCTTAGTAACCTGCCTGTGGTCTCAGAGCTGTAAGAAGAGAGAAGCCTTTAAAAGCTGTTTAATAACAAGAAGCAGATTAATGCTGTTTTTTTCCTGGCCAAACAAATAAACCCAACAACTATCCAGAAACAGCCAACTGTATGCCACATTAAGATGTCCCAAAGATAAAAAGGAGTCAGTCCACAGGTTCATTTTTTGCCAAACTGAAGACAAGAGCACTACTGAATACACATGCTTTCAGTTTCAGATAATACGGTGCGCTCTTGACTTCCAAGTATCCCTGTAGATACTCAAGGATCACCCCTCATCCTGACCTCCAAGTAACCCCTTCTTTAATTCCCCATAACTACTATCCTGGGTAGACACCCAGATACCTAGTCTACTCTGCACCAGTTACTATGTAGACATCTGAGTTCTTTGAGCTGTGCCAGCAAATTAATCGAAGCCGAGGAGTGGGTCTTGGGAACCTCTGATCAACAGCCAGCATGTCAGAATCCCTGGGGACAGCCTGGACTTTGAAATAGCATCTTCAGTGGGAGGGGCATTAGTCTTGTAGGACTATGCCCTTACCCTCAGGACCTCAGACTGTCTCCAGGTAGACAGTGTGAGAACAGAACTGAATCGTAGGACACCCTGCTGGTGTCTGAGAGCTGCTTCATAGTGTGGGAAAACCCCACATACCTCATAATGGTGCAGAATCATAGTTGGTGATCAGAAGTGAAACTGGCATCAGAATCAATACCCCTGGCAGAGAAGGTCCATATAAAAGTGGGGCAAGGAACTGGTCAGGCTGTCTCCAACAGCAAGCCATTGTGTTTTTACCACCATATGAAAACAGGAGCTCCACAAAGTGAGAAAATCTATCCAGACCATGTCTCCCTCTGAAAGATCAGGAAGACATTCTCCTATAAAAATGAGCAACATAATAGCACCAAGAGCAAATCCCACAGAGTTATTATGAGGAAAAAAGAAAATAAGGTGAAAAATAATATCTTTATTGGTAATGAAAGCCCACCAACTAGAAAGTTATACATGGAAAACAGATGAAAATTATAACCTACTATGTCCAAACAAGTTAAAACACATTAAGAAAACAACACAAGACACAAAACAGCACAAACTATAATTAGGAAAACTCACAAATGAAAGATCATACCTCAAACAAGAATTGAAAGAGAAAAGTAAAAATTATTTCAGAACTAATGACAAAATTCAAAGGTACACATCAGATAATGACTTACAGGAAATAGAAAGTGGAAATTTCTTTTAAAAATAGGAGATAAAGGGATTTGAGAGAAAATGGTAAATATTAAAGACAGGCAACAAGATTAACATACACACTAAAAAGCCTGAAAAAGGAAATATTAATCAAGGGAAGAAATATACATTAAAAACCATAACTGAAAAAAATCCCTGAAATTAAAAAAATATATAAATCTTTTAAACTGCAAACATAAAGAACATATTACATACCTGGGAAGTAATCAATGAATAAAGACCTGTATCAAGACATGGTCAAGTAAAATGTCTGGACTTCAAGAAAAGACATATTTTCAGCATCTAGGATAAATGAGCTACTGTTTCTGCAGGAAATAATATGAGATTATCATCAGATTTTTAGACAGAAATGCTTTAAGCCAAAAGAAAACAGGACAGATTTAAGATGTTTCAAGAAAGAAACTATTATTCTATACCCAATAAAACTGATCTTTAAATTAAAAAGGTACTAACAATTATACATCATGAACATACAAATACTCTGGACACAGCATTCATTTGGCCCTTCCCAAGAAACCATTCATTTGGCCCTACCAGAACCTGAGGTTCAGTCAGTCAACACAATGACCTAAGGACTGATGATGAGCATAAAATGTATGGGTCTCTGTAGAACCAAGAGTGGATGACATTAAAAAGGGAGAGAGTTTAATAATGGCTCTATGCACTAGAAATTTAGGTATGGCTCATGTACTAAAAAATGGGGAGCCATATTATAGGAATTAGAAATGGCTTAGAGCTGTATCTGGATCCAGTCTAGCAAATAAGAGCCCAGAAGTCATCACTCCTATCTGCATAGCAAGAAAAAAGTTGAACAAACAGAAAATAAACAACTCTTCTTAGGTCCATTAAAGTACTGAAGTCACAGGGCAAATGGCCATACTAGATTTGGAGAGCCAGGTGGAGAGGGAATCACAGCTTATGCAGAAGCATAAGTCACTGCTGGAGCCAGCGACTAGTAGGGACACTTGAAATGCAACTGATGAGTTTCTGGAGGATGAGCCACTGATTAGCTTGAAAGAGTAAAACTTGTGGGGACCCATCCTCCAGGAGCCCCACCAGGTGTTCAGGGTGAAAAATCAGAGTGAAAACCCCTGTTGCTTCTTGGAGAGGAATAGGCAAGTAATAATTCTGACTAAAACTAAAGCATCTCTTCTCCTTACAAAGGAGAAACAGGCCAACTGACATAGGAGAAAGAAACTTCACCACTTCTCACCCTCTTGTCTTACCTGAGGGGGAAAAAACACTGAAAAGCAGCTTGGGAGGTCACAACCCAGAAGCCCAAGCTCACCAAAAGATAGACCTAATAGGATTTTAGGACACTTTCCCTCTCTCCATACCTCAGTAGGGTTCTAATAGGGGATGACAGATAAAAAGCTACAATTCGCAGACACTACTTAAGAAGGAGTCTCTAAAGAAACCCAAAGACAAAAAGCAAAGGACACTAGAGGAAACTCCAGCCTATGACACCTACAGCTGCAGCTCACACTAAAGGCCTTTTTACCTCAGGTCCTTTCCCCAGATACATCATGTCTGGCTTTCAACACAAGTACAAGGCATGCAAAAGGACAAAAAGTACAGTGTAAAGAGAAGAGGCAAACAACAGAACCAGACTCAGACATGACAGAGCTTTTGGAGTTATCAGAACAGGAATATAACTCTGATTGATATGCTAAGGCTCCACTAGAAAAAATGGACAACGTGCAAGAAAGAACACATGGGCAATGGAAGAGAAAAGATGGAAACTCTAATTAGGAATAAAAAAGAAATGTCAGAAATCAAAAACACTGTAACAGAAGTGAAGAATGACTTTGGTGAGCACATTGGACACAACTGAGGAAATAATTAATTAGCTTGAAAATAAGTCAACAGAAATGTGCCAAACTGAAAAGTAAAGACAAAAAAAATGAAAAAATGGAATAGAGAATCCAAGAGCTATGGGACAATTATGAAAGCTGTGGCACACATGCAATGGGAACACCAAGAGGGAGAGACAGGAACAGAGCAAATATCTGAAGTAACAATGGCTGAGAGTTTTCCAAAATTAATGACAGACACCAAAACACATATACCCTCCTTGAATATTTAGCAAAAGGTAAGGATAGGATAATTACCTAGAAGGATAATTACCAAAAAGTCTACACCCACGCATATCATATTCAAACTGAAGAAAACCAGACAAAGAGAAAATATTTAAAGAATATAGACAGGATTGAGGGAACACTCCATACAGATGAACAAAAATAAGAGTTACATTGGGCTTCTCTTCAGAAACCATGCAAGGGACACAAGAATGCATAAAATATTAAAGTGTTAAAGGAAAAAACCCACCAACCTAGAAATCTGTATTCAGCAAAATTACCCTTTAAATATGAAGGAGAAATACTTTATCAAATTAAGAAAAATTAAGGGAAACTGTTGCCAATGGACCTGCCTTACAAAAAATTAGAAGAGTATTTCACAGAGAAGGAAAATTACATAATTAAGAAACTCAACTATATAAAGAAATGAAGAATATTAAAAGAGGAATAAATGATGTTCCCTCTCACCACTTCGGTTAACCATCATATTGGAAGTACTACCTAATGCAGTTAAGAAAAGGAAAGAAAAGGTACACAGATTTGAAAGGGAGAGATAAAATGTCCTTTGTCCGCAAATGACATGGTATCTATTCAGAAAACCCAAAAAAACTGACCAAGAAAAGAGAAAGTTGGAACTAAGCAATTATAGCAAGGATGAAAGATACAAGGTTGGTATTCAAAAGTTACCACTCTCCTATATAACAGCAATGAACCAATGGAGTTTAAAATTAAAAACAACAGCACTTACAATAGCACAAAAAAATTAAATACTTAAGTATAAATCTAAAAAAATGTGTACAAGATCTATATGGAAAAAAAGTAGGAAAGAAATTAAAGATCTACATAAATGGAGAGAAACTCTATATTCATGGACAGGAAGACTCAATATTGTTAAGATGTCAATTCTTCCCAACTTGATCTATAGACTCAATGCAGTTCCAATTAAAATCACCGCAAGTTTATTTTGTGGGTGTTGACAAACTGATTCTAAAGTTTATATGGGAAGGCAAAAGAGGCAGAATTGCCGATAAAATACTGAATAGGAAAAACAAACTCAGAAAATTAACACTACCCAACTTCAAAATTTACTATAAAGCCACAGTAATCAAGACAGTGTGATATTGGTGAAACAGATAAACAGATCAAGAGAATAAAGATTGCCCAGAAATAGACCCTGTCTTGACAGTGGGTTTCAGCCCTGGGCAAGTTCACTATGAATTCAATGTGACCAAATAAAAGACAGTAGAACGTTCTTGGGGTGAAAGGGTAATATCCAACTTTATTTCCACAGTGGTAGGTCAGTCACTAAAATCTCATTCACTCAGAGCAAGTCTGCATGCAGCAAACTGGTCTCTGCCTCTGGGCCTCTGTACCCACACAGCGATTCTCTGGGCCTCTCTGCCCACAGAGATGTCCTCTGGGCCTCTGTCCTCGGTGCTGCCACCACTCCAGCCTCTGCTCTGCTCTCCTGCAGCCTTGCAGCCCTGCCACCATGTCACCCAGAGCACTGGGCAGGGCTCTTTATATAGAGTCAGTAATGACATATTGCCCACACCTAGTCAGTGAGCTAGCCAACCAGGGCCAGGTGAGAATCCTGGTTACAGGAACTTTCATTTTATCCACAGACCCACACAAATGCAGTCAACTAATCTTTGACAGAGAACAAAGGAGCAAAGGAAATTCAACAGAAAAAGGATTATCTTTTCAATAAATGGTGCTGGAACAACTGGAAATCCACAGGAAAAAAAAACATGAAACTAGACAAAGAATTATATCTTTACAAAAATTAACTCAAAATGGTCCATAGACCTAAATGTAAAACACAAAACCATAAAAATCCTAGAATACAACATAGGAGAAAGTCTAGTTGGCCCTGAATTTGCTAATGACTTTCAAGATGCAACACCAAATACCTATCCAAAAAAACAAAAAGGTGATAAATGATAAATTTTAATGTAAATGTAAAACATCTCCTTTGTGAAAGATACTGCTAAGAGAATTAAAAAAAAAAAAGCCACAGTCTGTGACAAAATTTTTGCAAAACAGGTATCTGATACAGGAATTCTATCCAAAAC
The DNA here is from genome assembly GCF_030020395.1 of Manis pentadactyla. Classification (NCBI taxonomy): domain Eukaryota; kingdom Metazoa; phylum Chordata; class Mammalia; order Pholidota; family Manidae; genus Manis; species Manis pentadactyla. The sequence continues at coordinate 103,705,233 of NC_080021.1, forward strand.
ATACAAAGGGCATTTAAAACATAACGATTAGAAAACAAACAACCCAATTAAAAAATGGGACAGAGACCTTAATAAACACTTCATCAAGGAAGATATACTGATGGCAAATAAGCATATGGAAAGATTTTCTGCATCATATGTCCTCAGGAAATTGCAGATTACAACAAGATACCACTACACACCTATTAGATGGCCCACTCAGAAACTGACACCAACTTTTGGCAAGGATGTGGAGCAACAGGAACTCCCAGACACTGCTGAGGTAACACTAATGGTACAGCCACTTTGCAAGACAGTATGCAAGTTTTTTACTAAACCAAAGATACTCTTACCACATGATCCAGCAATTGTGCTCCTTGTTATTTTACCCAAAGGGGGTACAAAAACTACGGCGACACAAAAATCTGCACCCAAGTGCACATTTATAGCAATCTTAGTCATAATTGCCAAAACTTGGAAGCAACCAAGATGTCCTGCATTAGGTGAGTGGATAACCTGTGAGTGGATAATATGGCAATTAGTGTTATTTATTGAAATAACCAATTAGTGTTAGTTAATAATAAAGAGATATGATTGCCAAGCCAGGAAAAGACACAAAAGAACCTTAAATGCATATTGCTAAGTGAAAGAAACCTTTCTGTAAAGGTTATATACTACATGATTTCAACTATATGATATTCTGGAAAAAACAAAACTAAGAGACATAAAATTCCAGTGGATGCCTGGGGCTTGGGGGAGATAAGGGAGAGAGGGAAAAGTAAGTAGAGCACAGAGGATATTTAGGGCAGTGAAACTAGTTTGACATTATGCGTGTGTTAAAACCCATAGAATGTTGCAACACAGAGAGTGAACAGTAATGTAAACTACTAATTATAGTTAATAATAATGTTATCAGTACTGGTCCATCAATTCTAACAAATATACCACTTATGCCAGATGTTAATAATAAGGGAAATGGTGGGAGTCTTAACAGGGAAAACCTTTTTAAAAATTAAAGCTTAGTGAAATATTAATTAGGGGAGAATGGTGTCAGCATGTGCACAATTGTTTGCAGCAATATTGGTGGTGGCAATATTAGTACTGATAATTGTGTGTCATGTACTAAATAAGTAGTACCTGTGAAAAGTTCTAATTTTATCATGGTTTGTTTCCCTGAGAATCAGGATTGTGTGGGAGAAGGAGGTAGAGAGGTAGCGTGAAGACCAAAAGCCTAGCAGCCCCATATTCTAACTGCATCTACCTACATGAGCTCATCATATACTTTACTTTTAAAAAATACTTTTGTTTCTTAGCTCTGACCACAAAAAAGGCCTAAAAAATATGAACAATGCAGCAGTGATAAGCACCGCTGGAGCCTAGTTTGGGCCTGTCTTGCCAATGGGATTCAGCCCCGGGCAAGTTCGCTATGGATTCAATGAGACCAAAGAAATCGACAGCAAACGTTCTTTGGGGTGAAAGGGTTTATTACCCGGCTTGTTCTCCCTGTGGTAAGTCGAGCACTAACGTCTCTGCCTCTGCCCAGAGCACTGGGCCGAGCTCTCTCTATAGTGCAGTAATAGCTTATTGCCTAAAGGTGTGGAAGCGGTAGCCTAACAACAGGCCAGTTACATCATCAGATGGTTTAAGTTCAGTGAGGATCCTGGCCATGGGAACCCCAACTTCCCCACAGAGCCTAAAATGTTTCCCACCAAGAGAAAAAAATAAACAAAAATAGGGTTTCTTAGAAGACTAGCTGATTCTAGGTCTGGGATAGTAATCTACAGACACATCAGGAAGAGCTTATTGGCAGATGGGAAGGCACTGATCACAGATAGGAGGTACGTCAGCTGGACAGGGCAGCCAGCGAGAAGAGGCTTCCAGAGCCCAAACTGGACAGTCTGAGTTTGAACAAGGACAATGCCTGCAAGGCTGTGGTGTCCAAGGGGGCAAGCCTATTGCGGTAAAAAGCAAAAATTCGAATACCTGTTTCCATATTTGAAATCTCTCATTTCATTAGGTCGGGGCGAGCCTGAACATTAGAATATCTGAGAGTTTCCTGAGTCTAATTTGCAGCCTACTTTGTGAGCTACTAGTACAGATGATATTGCTCTGCAAGCAAGATAGTTCTCAGAGAAGGATCTGATGTGTGAATAAGCTTTCTCAGAAGAGAGCAAGGTACAGAGCATGCACCTGGCCTGGCCGGTCTGGTCTGGCCAGGACAGTGCAAGAGAGCTCTTTATGCATTAAGAATGCTAATCCTTTGCCTGACATACAAGTTTCAAATATTTTTCCCATGTTGGTGATCCTTGCCTTCCATTTAAAAAGTATAGAAGAGTATACTCCACAACCCCACAATTCCACTCCTAGGTCTATAACCACCAGAATGAATTATGTTCACACTACACCAAGACACATGTTCAGAAGTTCACAGCAAAACTATGAACCTGCCCCACCTGGGAATGACCCGGATGTCCACCAATAGCAGAATGGGTGCACAAACCAGCACAGAGCCACATACTGGATCTATAAGCAACTGCACAGTAGAAATGAATCTCACCAACAAGATACTGAGCAAGACACTCTGACACTAAAGAGTACACACAGGTGACCCTCTGTTATTTAAAGATGTACAAACACAGGCAAAACTAATCTCTGCTCTCAGAGCCAGGACAGCGTTTATCCCTGAGGGAGAGTGACTGAGGTGAAGGGGCTTCCAGGGTGCTGGTCACATTCTGTTTCTTGGCGTGAAACTATGTCACACTGTACTATCATGTATGCATTTATCCATATGAATACTTCAATAACATTTTTTGAAGTGAGGTTTTTAAAAGTATATGTTCTAAACGTTTGGGGAAGAGGGAAGTTCCAGTTTCCTGGGCCCAATCAGCTGATCGGGGCAGCCAGCACCCCGAAGGCATTCCCCAATCTCAATCTGATATACAGAATCACTAGCCCCTATGCAGCAGTTACCATGGCTTCTAGAACAGGAGCAGCTTGCCAGCACTCAGTGTATGCCTGCTGAAGTAGCTTCTTTATTGCTGCACGGGCATGTGCCTGTCAAAAACATCAGCAACATGAAGGCAAGCCAGTATAAGCTAAGAACAGAGCTTCCCAAATCTTGACTACCTGGATTCAAATCCTGGCTCTACTACATATTAACTGTGTGACTCGTAGCAAGTCACTCTCACCTGTTTCCTCAGCTATAAACTGGACAAGAATGATGAGGATGCTAACAGTTACGAAACTGTGAGCTTTAAAAGAGATAATCCATACAGAGAGCTTAATACAATGCCTGAAATATGGTAAGCACTGTATGTTTGTGCATTTGTGTGTGTGTGTGTGTGTTCACACACTCTGTGTACAGGGCATGGTGTCTTAACTACGTATCTCTTATTTTTGTCCTCCTAATAGAGTACACAGCTTGCAGAATACAAGTATATGATGTTAAGTAGATATCTTTCACATGGCCTGAATACTTAAATATTTACAGCTCTAAAAACCAATTTACATATGAACATTTGCAAAACAACCATTTTTTTTGTATACTGAGGTTGCAAAATAAGCAATCTCTGGTCTGTACTGTGTCCTGAAAAACTGAGAGGCCAGGACCCCTTCCAATTAATTACCTGGTCTGATGTGTGCCTTTTATTAGGCCTGATTTAGCTTAAATTTGCCAACTGTTCTGAGTGCAGAAGAATAATTAACAGACATGCAGATATATTAGGTGAAACAGTTCATTATGAAAAACTGGTAAATTACACCCAAATTTACCACTTCATGTAATTTAGGTTTATTTTGTTATAATACTTGAACCAGTATTTTCCCAACACAACCTTCTCCAGCACTGCTCTCCACAGTGTTTTCAGATAATGTGCTAACTTTGAAGGTAGAAAACAATGAATATACAACTTAAAAAGATCTATCATCTGATCATTAAATTTAGTTAAGATTAATAGTTTTTAAGAAAAACAGGGAAAGGGGGAAGGTGTACAGTTAACATTGACCAGATAAGGGAGTAAGCTGCTTCTAGTGTTTTCCTCCACAGTTAACACTCTGCAACAATATGATAAACCTAAGTTTCCAAGCTGACAGGCTGGCTGAATGATGCATTTTATTTTAAAGAATTCTGAAATCAAATGCTGTGAGGTCAGACCTGCTGGCCCCAATCAGCCCCGGACATCACCACTCTGAACCCGGCCTTTCTGCACACATGTGGGGTGCAAAACAGAGCCCCATTATTATAGAACAAAAGTGTCAGACACACTTAAGTGTGAAGTCTGGGACTTCATAGACTCCAGATAACCTTGCACTTCCCTGTCTATAAAACGCTGATGACTTGTCACCTGCAGCAAAGGGCGGTACAGTAAGTGTAAGCAGCACATGGACCAGTGTACACACTCATGCCTATACTGTTCAGAACCTCTAACAGAGCTGCTACGGGCTCAACTGTGGCCACTTGAAATTCATTTATTGAAGCCCTAACCCCCAGCATTTCAGAATGTGACTGAATTTGGAGACAGGACCTTTAAAGAGGTGATGAAGTTCAAATGAGGCCATTGAGGTGGGTCGTAATCCAAGCCGACTGGTATTCTTCTGAGAAGAGCAAAGAGGGCACATACAGCCATCAGGGATGTGCACATGGAGGAGACAGCATGGGAGGCCACTGTGAGAAGGCAGCATCTACAAGCCAAGGAGAGAGGCCTCGGGAGAAAACAACCCTGCCCACACCTTGATCTTGGACTTCCAGCCTCCAGGAGCAGGAGAAATAAATGTCCGTTGTTCAAGCGGCCCAGTCTGTGGTATTTTACATGGCAGCCTGCAGACTAGTAGATAATGTTATACTATCATTTGTCTTTTTGGCTTCACCAACACCTAAGTCCAAAATACTATTTTCCATTGTTAAGCATCACACATGGATGAAAACAGTCCAATTGGTACCCTGCAACTCCATTTCACCCCCATCTTTCTTTGGAAAGATGACTAATCATGCCAACTGATCAGCACCTCTCCATTCAGGGGCCCCCAAGGCCTCCAGCAGAGGCTTGAGGCCTACCAGGCAGTTATGAAACATGCTTTGGATCAGATAAGACTGTAACAAAGGAGAGGTGGCCCTGACTGTGAGCTTCATACACTAAATAAAAGGGGATATCGTTTTACCCTAAGGAAGAGGCCTGAGAGAGGCAGGAAGCAACTGCCCAGACAGCAGTGGACAGGGAGCAGGATTTGGGTCTGTGGGTCCCTTGAAGGACGCTGAGCAAAATGCAGAGGCTCGACACTGACCCCTGCTGGCCATGTATTCGATCTACAAGGACTGTCTGGGCCACATTTTTATGCTCTTCTGCTTTAAGAAATGAAAAATAAAACAACCTGTGCAAATTTATGATTCAAAGAAACAAACAACAGACCTTTATGTGAGGTAAACAAATTATCTCTAGTTTTTGCTTCACTATACTGGATATTGTATACATCTAGATCAAATTTCTTTAAACTATATTTATGTAATTTTATGGAAAGAAGATAACAAGATCTGGTTTTCAATTAATATCCACATCAATTCTAGCAGATATTACCATAATTAAGAGCTGGCTATAATGGCAAAGCAGTGAGTGTTATGTTTTCTTATGATGAAAATTGATTTCAGATCCATGAAAAAGTTTAAAGTTTTCTCAACATAATACTAATTGATCACTGGATAATTTAAAGATTCAATATGGAGGAAAGTCTCAAAAAGACTCAGCTTAGAAAGTGCCCATCATAAAAAACATGCATTCAATAAATTATTGGATGACATACAGTATTTTAATCAGTTGAAAAACTGCCAACAGTTCTTAATGCCTGTCTGACATTCTCAACAAACATAAGCACATCACAATTAAAATCTTGTCAAATGCCCTGCTTTCCCCCTAGCCACCTCGCACAGTGTTCATGGCTCTGAACTTGCCACTTAAACCCACTGTTTTTCCTCCTGACTTTGTCACACTGGGCATGTTCATCTAACTTGAATCCTCAGTATGGTGAGGAGGGAGGCATCAGGTGCCCAGATATGATCAAACAGTGAGACAAGCAGGCAAAGCCGCTGGAGAAATCCATTAGTGAGTATTCTAAAACTAAAGAGATAATAATGTTTTGCATTTGTTCACAATCATAGATAAAACAATTTTAAAATACTAATAGTGAATATTAAGGCTGGTATGTGCCATGCTATAGACTGAAAGTGCCCCCACACCCAAAATCCCTATATTGAAACCTAATCCCCATTTGGGATGGTTTTTTGGGAAGTGGAGCTTTGGGAGGTGATTAAATCATGAGGGTGGAGCCTCATGAATGGTATTAGTGCCCTTATAAGAGACTGGAGAGAGATGACCTCTCAGCCATGTGAGGACACAGCAAGAAGTATGTGAACCAGAAAATGGGTTCTTCACCAGACCCTGAATCTGCCCGTGTCTCGATCCTGGACTTCCAGCCTCCAGAACTATGAGAACCAGATGCTGTTTATAAGGCCCCCAGTTGATGGTGCCCTATTACAGCAGCCTGACTGGACTCAGATGTGCCAGATAGTATACCAGGCACTTCACAGCTAATGACTTACAGCAATTCTATGAGGTAGCTCCTCTTCTTATTCCCATTTTACAGATGAGACACCTGAGACTCAAAGAGGTTAACTGACTTGCCCCAGGTTACACAGCTAGCAATGCAAAAGCTGGACACAAAAGAGAGGCCAAGTCACTGGAGCAGAAATGTCAAAATGACTGAAAAAAAGTAAAGGTCATTAGTTCAGTTACATGAAAGGGGTCACCATTTTTATTTTTATTTCCTGTCTGGATGAAATATTTTCAGTGTTTACCTTGTTGAAAAACCAAATTAAAACACTGAACAATTCAATCACATACCTGATAGCTGTGAACTGCTTTCCCTCTGGGAAGTGGGAAGGGGTCAGGATATGGTCCCCCTCACCGGCTATGCTTCCTACTGCAGCTCACCAGAATTCTTCACTAAAAGAAACCACATCCTTCTTCAATAAACTTCCCAAGCAAAGAGATAGCAGACATATGCACACCAGGCCCAGAGGAGACACATTCCAGGCTAGCTGGGATGATGGGTTAAAATTTAGCACCTGGGGAGCTTCTCAGAGGAAGTGCCACAAGAATGCAGTCCTGAGGACAGAGAAGGCATTCCTTCTTTCAACAAGCTGTGAGTGAGAAGTTGGGGGGGGGGGGGGTTAGCTGGAGGCAGTAAAGAGAAAAGGGCTTCCCCAGCCAAGACACTGCCTGTTTCCAAACACAAAGCTGGGCATGTACTTGCAACTCAGAGTAAAACAATAACAGGTCTTCATAAATATTATAGCTAAAAGGATACAGTCTTCACAGCTCCTCTCCCTTTCCCCCAAAGACAGGCTATGCTGATAAAAAAATCCCAACAGGGAAGACAATATCCAGGTTTACCAGGGTTTGGGAGCAGCTCTTCCAGATAACATGATTATGTTTTTTTATTATTTTGCATGGTCCGTTAGAGGGGCCAGTCCCTCGAAAGGAGACTATTTTTCTTTTTTAAGACTTATCTGAGAGATATTTTATTCTACTCTGAAAAGAAAAACAAACCGACAAACGTTAGACCACCCAGAGAATAGTAAACTTGGAGATTAAAAAATCACAAAACATTTAAAGAAATGGAAAAAAGTCTCCCTGGCCACCGATGGGATCTCTGCTCCCCTGGAAGCTGATTACAGGATGCTTCAAAAGCAACTTTACCGTCCAGGTGGAGCCTAGTGGCTGTGTTGGGAGAGGCTTCTACAGCAAATTTCTTCAATAAAAAGAACAAATTTGATGTCAATACTCTTGGAAGCTTTACAGAGAATGTGCGTGCAGATTACGTGCAGTGTAGGCAAAAAATGAAGGAAAAGAAATAAAATGATGGGTAATTTCAAAGAAATAGCTATCTGTATTTCTAAGAACCCTACGCAAAAGGAACCAAGTACTGCAGGTTTTACTAAGTCACACAGAAAACCTCAACATATGACATATAAAAGCCCTCCCCAGTCTAATTAATCATGCTGTTCTGGGCTCAGGCCATTGACTAGGCTGACACTGGTCACATCTGAGACTTACAGACTATGTGGCATTCACATTAGCAGTTAACACATACTGAGCACTAACTCAGGACCAGGCATGGCACTAAATGCCTGACACATACCAGCACACTTAGCGCTAGCGCACTCCTTGCAAGTGGGTGCTCACATTTCCCTCTGACTCTAGGAAGCTCAGGCTCAGAAAGGTTCTCTCCAGTTGCACAGTACTAAACAGAAAATAGACAATCTGACCCCATCCATTCAACTCCAAAAACCCCACATGTAGGCTCTGCCTCCCAGACTAGGATCTGTGCGCATCTGGAATCTGGCTGGACTGACAGAAAAGGGTAGAGCCTGTCTGATGTCAGCCTCCAGCCTGTGAAGTGTTCCCCATCAGAAAGCTTTTGGTACTTAAATGCCTGGAAAGCTGGCGCAAAGGCAATTTACTACCTCAGAGGAAGGGCTGCATTTCTAAGACACAGCTCTCCCAAGCAGAAGCAGACATTTCACATGCTGATAAGTACTAAAAACCCCCTTTCTTCAGTTCAAAATTTAATTTCTGTTTACCTTTAAGGAAATTAAGAATGAGGAAGGAAAAGCTGGAGATGCAATAACCATTCTCTGCCCATGCAAATGAATTGCTGCCTGTTTTTAATTTTGATACTGATACATAAAATGTCTTGATTACAGTTAAAATTTTATAAGTAAAGGGACATAGGAATTCTTATACCACATTTAATGTAGCCATGTCAAATACTTTAATATATAAAAATATTGAAATAGACACAGTAAGCGATACAGGCTCTGATATCTGAAGGCATCCTGGGGCCTTTCAGGCTCCAGAAAGAAGGGAGTTCAGCAGAAAGCAGCCACTTCTCAGGTCTACACACACGACAGAGGCCAAAGGAGGTGGAATCTCCAAACTTCTCCTAAAGCCCCCAAGAAGCCCTGTTGCTCTTCCTCAAACGACTTCCTCAAATTACTTTGGAAAAATTTAAGAATGACCTTGCTTTTTACCACTGAATATTACACCGGAAACATCTTTTTCAGGATGCAAGTGGCTATCTCTTCTTCTTCAATAAAATCCAAGGCTTCAAAGAGATAGTGCAACTGAACTGAAATAGCTACACTACTGTCCCTTTATAAATTATAAACTCTCCAGTATTTATAAATACAACATAAAGAATCCTCTTCAAAGCTAAAGAGTATAAAGTTCCTCTGCTGAAAGCAATCTCTTTCTTCAACCCCATGAGAAAAAGACTGCTGAGAAGTGGAAAGCCTCAGGGCCAAAAGTACAGACAAGCCAGGCCTTCCGTCTGCCATTCACCATCTTCCTCTGGGGCAGTGCGGCCAACCAGCACCATGACCACGACAGAGCCAGAGGGCAGCGAGGGACACACCTACGCTGCAGCTGCCAATTCCGAGTACCAGAGACAACTGCTCTGTGGCTGCCACCAAGGAGCCTTCACACTGGGTGGGGCCAACGCATCCCAGAGGCTGAGACGCTAGGCAGTGGGAAAGCTAAGCTAAATGGCAGGGTCTTCCTTCAGGTTACCAAATGCAAATCATCTACAACTTTTCATGCTCCTTCCTTTCGTGGACATGTTTCAACAGCACCGACTACAATCTGTTCCAGGCCAAACCAAGGATTCATGGTACATTTAGCTCAGGCCTAAGAAGCAACTCGTCATCTTTTACAGTCTCCTGGACATCTCCCCTTCTTCTCCAATGTCACATCCTAGTCTGGATCATATAAACTCATGGGCCAAATCCATCATCCTTTGCTTCATTCAGCAAACATTTCTGAGCATCTGTGTTCCATACAAGATAATAAAGAAGGTAAATGTGGACGCAGCACAGCCACAGGACCCCCAGTCTCTAAGTGGGGAAGAGAGACATCTAGATGAAAAACACATCACAAACCCATGTTACAAGAGTCATAAAGCAAGGCACGTCCCGCCTCACAGAGGAAGTGACTGTCAGCTTGCTATAGACAGAGAAGCTTCACACAGGCTGTGGCATCTGAGCTGGCTCCTGGCAGATAAGTAAAAGGATCTGGGGTGAAGAGGAGTGGAGAGAGTGTAAACAAGACTTCCAAAGGCACAAAGCCAGAAGTGTGCCCTGGGTCAGGAAGGGCAATCAGTTCAGCTTGGTGGGGAGGACATATGCATAAAAGGAAGGAGCTCAAGTAGATTGTAGCCAGATGCAGAAAGGCCTGCATGTCATGCCAAGGAACTCAGAGCATTAACTGTTGGTAATGAACAACTAGGAAGAGTGTTTAAGGGAGAGGGTCCAAACTAAAGCCACCTTTAGCCTGAACAAGTTCTGTTTCACCTATGAAGTATTTTTCAAATACTTACTTTCTGATGTCAGACAGAATTAGCTGCCAACTTCTAAATATTAGAAAATTTCACATAAAAATCTGGACTCTTGGCGTCTTAAAAAAAAATCTGGTAACACTGGGTCAAGGCCCCATGTGGTGACAAGTATTTGGATCCAAGTGGCACAAGCGGCAGCTGCCCCTTCGGATATGATACCTTTATGGAGTTCATGAACACCCTCCCCTGGCCCCAACATTTGAGTTTGCGGTGCCTGGTTTAAAGGAGAAAGCTACAAAATATGGTGTGTATTATGAGAAAATGACACTCAAAGCAATACAGACTAAACCACAGGGGCAGCAAAAGTGAAGCAGAGGGAAAGTTAGGAAGATACTACAAAGCACAAAAATGAGATAAGAAGAGCCTAAACTAAGAAAATAAAGATTCAGGAAAAGGTAATGAGTCAGGAAATGTTTAATATACTTTAGGCACAAGTATACTTATGGTGTAACTTTTTGAGGAGCCAAAGCCTGTATTAGAAGAAAGGAAGAATGATTCAAAAAAGATTTTCAAGTAAGAAACAAGGAGGCTAGTAAGTAGACTGTGGAAAGTCTACTCAAATGCCCTAAATGAGCACAAAGAGTTGAGGTACAGCAGTAACTGTGATTCTTACCCTGGACTCTCATTCATTTTCCATTCGGGTCCGACTGCAAACTTGCTGAGCTAAGCTCTTGACAAGTGATGTTTACAAGCAGGGGGTGGGATGTAAACCATTATAACCTCGCACACCACGATGGGCAGTTACTGGGAAAACGTATAAACCCTTCCCGCTCCTCCCAGGGAAGGCGCTGCCCCAGAACTCACACAAGCCGTTGACATCCAGCATGCTGGAAATGCCCCGGTCACTCATGTCCACTTCCGGCTGGTTCTTCTCTCGGCTCTCCTCCACCAGCTTTTTCAGAGACTTGGACATTATCTGCACCAAACAACAACAAAGCACGTGACCGACGGCGGGACGGTGCAGGGACAGAAAGGGGAGAGCCCCGGGCTGGCGCTCCCGTTTTCCCTGGAAAGCCGGCATCGGCGGGCAGGGTCCGGGCAGGGGGGCTGGGGCGGCGTGGAGAGGGGGTTGCCACAGCTTTTCGGAGAGATACGAACCCACGCGCCAGCCACACACACTCACCGCGGAAGGCAGCTCCTGACAGGTGGGGCGCGGGAAGCACGGGCTCTGCCAGGGTGCAACTCAGGTGCCAGAGATGCAGCGGGAGAGAGCCCAGCTAGCCTCAGCACGAGAACACGCCCTGTCCCGGCGCTCGACGCCGGCGCACTCGGCGCCACTCGCCGCTCCACGCCCCGCCCACGCCGGGCCCTTCCCAAATTAGGAGAACAGTTCACAGGACGTGGCTTTAGGGCGAACCTCCGCCCTTAAAAGAATGTGTACCCCGCGGCTGGCCAGTCACGTCCGTCATTAGGCCTCGAGACTCCGCCCCACCCCTAAATTAGGCCATCCCCCTGGAGTCCCCTGCTTGAAATTCCGATTGGACCGGGGTTGGCGCGAGCGCACTAGTCTTCGCGCAGGCTCAGTTCTTAGGTCGAAGCGCAGAGTACTGTGGGCGGAAGCGGGGCAGTTTAGGAAGTGCCTGCGGAGGGGCGTTGTAGCTGAGGTTGGCACCTACCGAGGGTAGAAGTAGATTGCCTCTCAGCGTCCTGCTTCTGTAATTGTGACCCTGCTTGTCATGTCTCTTCCTCAGAATTGTGCCTCCCGCTGTATTATAAGCTCCTCCAAGACAAGAACTCCGTGGTGGTCTGTGTATCCGCGACTCCCAGCTCGCAGTCGTGGACCTTTTGTGTCACACAAAGAGAAATACACTCAGACAAATAAATGACTTCTTTTTTCCTATACTACACTCAAAATTATGCCACATTTCAGTTTTCCTACTATTCAGTGCTGATTCCCTTGTGCAATTTTCATTATTTATTGGAGTTCCTAACTGCTTTTCTTTTTCTTCTTGTAACCTTTACCACATCTCTAAGATCTTAGAGCGTTCCATTCCTCTCCATTGCTTGAATCTAATGAATTATTGAAGACTTGAGGAGCCCACTAACGTACTGCGCTTAGACTGGTTCTTTCTGTCCTTCAAGCTGAACAGTTAAATTGTAATTTCTTTTCACTTGGTTTCTGGGTTTAAACCAACATTTCTTGTGGCTCCTGGATTACCTCTTAAGTAACTTTCCCTAAAAGAGTGTGTAGGAGACAAATTATGAGTAGTTCCATGTTTTTTAAATCAGTTTCTCTTAATCTCGAAGGCATAGTTCCACTGACTTCTGCTTCCAATGTTGGTTCCCAGAAGAGCTGATCTCCTTCTCAAGTCCTTGCAGGGAACTATTGTTTTCTCTTAGAAAGCATTTATAGATTACTTTATATTCTTCATGTTCTGAAATTTCCCCATAATATCTCTGATTGAAGATCTTTTTCATTTTATCTGTTTGGCATTTATTTGGTCCTTTTCATTGAAGATTCATTGCTCTCTTCCTCTCTGAAAAAATTTTTTGTAATTTCTTTGAAATTTCTTTCCTGCCATTTTCTCTGATTTACCAGTCTTTCTGGAAATCTTATTAGTTATATGGCAGCCTCCAAGACTAGTCTCTTATAGTTATCTTTTTTCTTTCTTGTATATTTCTTCATCTTTTTAACTTAATGTTCTGGGAAATTATATCATTTTTATCTACCAAATCTATTAAATTTTCAAATATTACTTTAGCTATTAACCAAAAATACTCTCTAAGACCTCTTTATTGTTTAATAGCCCCCTGCTTCTGTTTCACAAATGCACTTTCAACTATCTCTGAGAATAACAACTTTTAAACCTCTCTTCTGTTCACTAAATTGTGTTTCCTTGTGTCCCTTTCCTGTTAGTTTAGCTAGCCTTTTCCTACTCATGCTGAAAATCGTCCTCTGTGTGGCGCTTCTTGGTCATCCTTTCATATTCAGCCATGAAGGTAGGAGCTGATTTTTCTAGAGAGCTAGTGTGCCTTCTTTCCTCTTCTGCTGTTGATGTGCATTTGTTTCCCTCCTAGGTCCACATTAATTTTTCCTGGGCTGTTTGTTAAATTTCTTTAAAAGTGGAGAACCCAGTTGTATGCCTGCTTGAAATCACAAGGGTGCCTTCCCTGGTAGAGGGAAATGGTGATTTGGAGGTGCCAACTAATTCAGTTGTGATTTACCATCTCACCTTCTCACACTGCACCTGCCAGCCCCACATCCAGAAAATCAATGCCCAGTTCTGCTGCAGAATTATTTTGGCCTGCACTTTCTGTCTGCTTCATTTGTCAGCATGCTTTCATTCATGTCCTGTTTTCCAGAAATTTATTTTCACTCTTTATAATTGTCCTCTGATTCTCTTCACTTTTAGTAGTGCTGTTCTTTATGAAATGTGTCCCTAAGTTCCGTATTTTTATAACATGAAACCAGGGCCAGCTACCTGGGTATGTAGTTTGTGAAGGTACACAAAGTTCCTCGCTTAATGGGCCTTATGCTTGGTTTAATGTTCCACTGTCACCATCTTGAAATATTCACTAATTTTTGAACAAGGAGGCCTGTATTGCCTTTTGCATTGGTATCTGCAAATGTAGGCAGTCCTGTATAGAAAAGTCAGTATCTATCAGAGCTTAATTTGCTTCTGCAGCATCACTGCCAAGTGCTCTATGCTTACATACAGTATATGCTTCAAAGTTCCCATGAGGAGAGATGTACTACCCCTACCCCCATGGCCCCACAGAGTAGGCCAATCAAAGATAGAGAATGGAAGATATGTGGTCCACATGAGGCACACTAGATTATGACAACTGGTAAATTCACATAAATTTTTGTAGAAATCGTTAATTTTAAGAAAGCTTTATTTATTCTCTAAACTGTATTTATACTAAACTCCTTACTACATGACATATAAAGTTACCAGATTAAAACTGGGAAAAGCAAATTTGAATCATCAAATATCCAGCAATTATCACATCATTTTTCTCTCAATAACTTCCCCATTAAATTGATAGCACAGATGACTTGTGGTCTCAATAAGTAAAAAATTTTGTCTCATGAACATGACTTTTGATGCTGTGTAATCTGTTTTTACTGAACTAATAGCAATTGCATTAACATTATTTCTGTGTCATATAACTGTGTCAATCTTTTTTTTAACAATTCCAAAAGATCCATGAAAATAGTTTGACTATCATATTTAAAAGTTCACACCTAATCCTTCCAACTGGAGGGAGGCTCAAGCTTGGGTGGTGGCTGAGGGTAGAATCACAGGGCTGTCACTCACATTTGATAAAATTTTCCATACCTTGTTTTTTCCAACTGTAAAATAGGGGTGATGGTTCTTAGGATTCCATTTCAATGAGTGACATATGAGAATGATGCCTGGCATAGAACAAATATTGTACAGAGATAAGTTCTCATTTTTCTTAATAAAATTAATGATGTTAGTACTACATTGCTGAGTGTGTGACATAGTTTTAACAGTTTCCCCATTAAATGGAGTTGAAATTTACTAGGAAGTCATGACAAATAGAACCCCTATCCTGGGTATCTCCTACTCCACACTGCCATCAGCCCCATCCAACCCCCTGCACACTAGAAATAAAAAGTCCTGAAGTGTCAGGAGGTTCTAACATGCTTGCTAGGAAAGCGTGTCTCTCTGACTGAAAATGACTCATGTAGATACCATACTCTCCTGACACAGTCTAAGATCAAATCCTCTTTACTGTTTGACAGCTGCATATCTTAATCTTGCTTTCAGATAAAATTCCTATGCTATTTCAAGAGTTATTTCTACACTTTCTTCATATCCTGTACCTTTGTGATTCATTTTTAGATCAAAGAGCAAGATGTCTGTCCCATTCAAACTGCACCATGAGGGCCCCAGTCCATTGCTCCAGCTTGTCGAGGCCCTTTGGGTTTGAAGGTGTTGTTTATCACATTCACTGTTCTTTCCAATAGCGAGTCACCTATAAAGTTGCACCTATTGAAATCCAGAGTTAAAGGAAGCAGGAATTATGGTGAAAGTATTTTATTTATGTGGCTCAGTACTCTGTGCAGAGGTTAATTCTCTGGCACATGGGCATTAGAGGAAGATGAGTAACACATTCTACAGCTTCTTCCATTCACTTGCTCCCATGTTCTTAATGAGACTTAACTTTAAACATTTAAAATAAAGTCTCTTTGTTAAAGGCAGCATAACACTTTATGAAAGCATTCCTTAAACTCTGTATAACTTCACGTCTTGTGCTGTTACGCTGGAATAGACATGGCGGTACTCATGGAAACAGGCACAGAGACGTGAAGCAAGCACTTTGCTAGTAGGGCTAAACTTCAAATGCAGGCAGCTTGGCTCCCAAGGTCCTATTCTGAAAGCGTCGTGTGCTTAGTTGAAATGTAAAATTCAGCTTGGACAGTTATTTACACCCATAGTGAAAGACTACATTTTAATGAGTTAAAAATAAATGTTGCATCACTGTGTACACTTCAATAATGTTTATTACTCCTAATTTGATATTCACAGTGAAAACTGTACTTCTTTTTTATAATCAGCTTTTGAAAATGTACAGCACATATGCCAGAATGATTTCCAGCTTTTTAAGGGATCTTAGAAAATTTCAGCTCCAAATATTAGAACTCAGGATGACATGGGCAGCCAAGACTAAAGAAGCCAAATTCCACATTCAAAACAAAATGTGTAAATATTGATTCCACATGTACTTTGGTGAGAAACATTAAAGTCAAGTTATTCTCAGTGGCACAGACAGGAGGTCACGTATGAGGATGGCAGAATCCCCGCCAGTGCCAAGTCTGATGGCCCAGGTGGTGGAGCTGAAGTGCTGAGGAGCACAGGGTGTCACAGTGAGCTGGTCCAGGCCAGTCGGATTGCTGATGGTGCCCTGCACACTCCACGTGAAATTTATGAAGACTTGATTTGATGAGGCCACAAAGGGAGCTATGTTAGTGTCCTAAAATTGAAGACAAAGAAGTAAATTATAATTTTCACAAATTTGAACATTTTTCTTCTGGAAATGTAAAAAAACATAGTAAAAAAGTATTGCATAAAGAAGTGTTAGAGAATTTACAGTAAACCTGCATATATGTCTAGAAGTAATCTTCTAAGAATTAATATAGACACATTACAACAGAATAGTGCTAGAGGTGGGGGGCTGAGGGGAAAAGGGAAGTGGCTGCTAATGGTCACAGGGGTGTCTTCTCTCTGGCGTGGTGGAAATGTTCTAAAATGGAATGTGGTGAAGCCCTGAGCTACACAACTCTGTGTTCTACTACACACTGGTGACTGTACACTGTCAGTGAATGAACTCTACGGCATGTGAGTTATATCTCAATGAAACTTTTGTGTACTTTTTCTTTCCATTTTAACCTGTTCCCAAATTTCCACATGACAAACTAGTGTGGAAAGTTAGCTGAAGTTTTAAACTCTCCTAACTTCTGTTATTCTTTCATGTTTCCAGATGTCAGACACTGGAACTGAGAGGAGTGTGGGATCTCCCAGTGAACAATTACATTCATTTTATCATAAAAGAAAACATTTTCAAACCATCACATGATTAGCTAGCTAAGGAGCGACTTACACCATCACTCTGGAAGTAAACTTTACTGGACTTGACATGCTAAGAAATTGGCTGTATCTTTAATTTTAAAAAGTGAACAACTACACTTGAAACCGTGTCCACATTAAGAAAATATAATGCAAAACTGGGAAAATATTGTAAACACCACAATGTGAAAAAACCTAACGTATCTAGTTGTGTACATTAATGTCATTTCAACACTGGTTTAAATGGAAGGAAGCTCTCCTCTTGGTGCCTCAGTTTTCTTTTATCTGCAAAGCCCAGGTTATCCTGTTCTTTCAACCTTGTCAAAAAGACAAGAAATAACAAGGATTGCCAAGAATGTGGAGGAAAAGGAAGGCTCATGCACTGTGGGTGGGAATGCACACTGTTGCAGCCCTTATGAAAAATAGTACAGAGGTTCCTCAAAAAATTAAAAACGGAATTACTATATATCCAGCAATTCCACCTCTGGGAATGTATCCGAAGGAGATAAAAACAGTAACTGGAAAAGATATGTGCATCCCCATGTTCACCTCAGCATTACTAACAATAGCCACAGCATGGTAACAACCTACATGCCTATCAAGGGAAGAACACATAAAGAAAATGTGCTATAGGTAGCTAGATAGACATAAATATACATGGAATGTTAATGGGAAATCCTGCCATTTGTGACAACAGGGAAAAGACCGTGAAGGCATTATGCTAAGTGAAATGTCAGAGAAAGACTAATACTGTGTGAGTTTCCCCATTGTATTATTCACTTATGTGGAATCTAAACAAAACAAAACCAAGCTCATGATACAGAGCACAGTGGTGGTGGCCACAGGCGTCAGGTGGGGCGTGGGAAATGGGGGAAGGTGCTCAAGGTGCAAGCCTGCAGCAACACAGTAAGCAAGTCCTGGGGTGATGTGCAGCGTGCTGACTGCAGTTCTAATACTGGACTGCATAATTAGAAGATTACTGCTGGGAGAGTAGATCATAAAAGTTCTCATCACAAGAAAGTAAAATGCATGCTGAGCACCTGAAATGCATATAATGGTACATGTCAATTATGCCTCAATTAAGAAAAATCCCTGTCCAGTTTAATTAGAACGTCTAACTGAGTCAAGAGGAGCACAGCAAGAGACAGATCGTCCCAGCAGCAAGCACATGCCGCTCACCGGAACGCTGTGTATCTTGCTGTCACAGGGACGGAGAGCAGTGAGAGTGGAGGCCGGCAAAGTCCAGTCGGCATCACAGTTCTAACCTGATGTTTAGGGAAGATCTGTTACACCACAACTTCACAAAAACAATCACACTATTAGTCACCAGACCCGCCTTTAATGTTCTTTTCTTCCAAGAATTCCTGCCATTTTCAGCAAGAAGTAGATGAAATGGAGCGAGGTTCCTAATTTTCTATAGCTTTAGTCATGAAGAAAAAAACATGGGTAGCCTGCCCTGGGCGCTGACTGAAATCACATAGGAGCTTTTAAAAGCAAGGGTTCCTACCCCAGAAATCAGTAGGTGTTGGGGGGATGGAAGTCCCGACCGCTAAATAGCTGTGATTCCGCGCAGGCCAGATAAGTAACAATCGCTATTCGTTTAACGCAATGCCCACTAGGTGGCACTCGCGCTCCCCAGATAGAAACGCAAATCAGGAAAGTACCGAATTTGTAAAAGGCTTGTGCTTTGTACTTTGCATGTGTCTGCCTTTAAAAGTATATACTGAGTTATTATTCTAAAATGATAAATGGAAATTTTTAATGTTTGTTTACTTACTGCTCCACAATATGGTCCAGACGATGGAGAATTAGCATCCGGTCCATCGTAGAGTATGAGATAGTGTGGACACAGTCGCCGGGGTCGTCGATGCTAATCAAGTAAAAACTGATGGTGACAAGTCTTTTAACAGGAGCAATGCTGGCCCATTCACAGTGGGTGTTGTTTGGGTATGTGCTGGGATAGCCGGAGCTGGTGAAGGAGCCGCTGTCTCCCTCAAGAGTTCCCTACAGCCTGCAAGGAAACAAGTGCAGGAAATTTGGTTCAGCAAAGCAGAAACCGCCCACTCGCCAGGCAAGAAAAGTTATTTTCCTGAGGTGCAGAGACCCTCTGCAAGTCACTGAAGCCAAAACCTTTCTTCTGCGCCTTCTTTGGGCCGCATCCCACGCATCCCTCCCACCCCCTGCCTGCCTGCCTCCTCCTCCCTCCACCTCCTACTCTTACCCTGCACATCCTGATTCAGGGACGAGCCTCTCCAGGACTGTCCTTTGGAAAGCACAGGTTGAGGACACAGCTGTGCATTCTTGGGTGGGATGGTGTCAAGCTCTCCTACACAGCGAGTAGATGATAATGACAGGGGTGATGTAACATTAACAGTGAAGTTCCAGGGCTGAGTTGAAAGAGGGTGTTATCTTAGGTTTCAGCAGTAACTATTTTGTTATATAAACGACTTTACCAGGCTTATAAACGACAGTCCCAAGACTGACGTGCTGAAAGCCAAAGCTCTTGAAATATTGGTGTGAATTTGCTCAGTGTGCTAACTCGCACAAGAAAGCTATCATTATTTAGACCAGATAGCCCTGGGGACCCCAGTATCATATGAACCATGCAGGAAGACTGCATGGCATAATTTAAAAGTGCTGGGCTGGTGGCTGCCCACTGGAAGTCTAATTCTGCCTCTGCCACAGTCTAGCTGTGCATTTGGAAAAACTCATTAATCTTATGTTTTATTTTCTCATTTATAAAATTAGGGTATTGGAGATCATCTTTAAGCATCTTTAGCTGCCAAGATTTCACTATTTATGATTGCCTTGATAGAACCCTTTTCTTGTCCTACAGGATATATTTAAAATGAGTCATTTTTATTACTCTATTTTTTAAAGATTTTGGTATAATTATGTTTTATAAAGCTATTCCTCCTCTTCTGAGTAAAATATACCTACATGACTCTAATTTCCTAACCAACCAACCAAGAATCAGGAAGGTACTTAGTTCCCTGGAAAAGCAATTAGCCTCCAGGACTGCCAGCAACTGACAGGGACTGCGAGGAGCACAGCCTCTTTTATACATTTGTGTGTGTGTGTGTGTGTATATATATATATATATATATAATGCATATAATCTTTTACACATTGATAGGTATAATACATATATTCGGTTATTCAGTTGTAGCTCAGAATGTATAAAGGAATTTTTTAATCTTCATACCTGATCTATACTTTTATGTGAACATGTATTCTTTAATATGTAGTAATATAAAGAAATAATCAGAAAAAGTAGGCTTGAAGAGAATCCCTATACTTTCATTGTTAAAAATTCCTATTTTTATCAGAAAATAATCAGGTGTACAGATGAATAAAAAGAACATGTTCACTTCCAGTTTTCTTTCTTCCATTAGACCCCGTACATTTTTCTCAATCACATTACTTGGTCTTATGAAACACAAATGTCTTACCAGAGGGTGACAAGGTCCAGATTATTTCATATTCATCGCTGGATGTGGTACTATCATTCTTAAAGTGTAGGAACAATTCATTATTTTGAGAGAAGATAGGATTTGGCAGCAGAGTTTCACAATATGTGCCAAGCAAGGGTGAAATGCTTTCACTTCTGTTTCTCACATTTAAAAATGAGTCATTAATTATTACATGTAAGCATATTATACTTTCTTCCTGATTTATTATGGCTATACATGGACACATGAGACAATCTGATTGACAGCTTTTTTTGGAAAAGCTTTGTTGTTTTATGTACTTAAGAATAAACAGTTTTCTGAAAATACCCCCAGAAGTCACCTTCACTTGCAAAAGAGAGACACATTCAATTTGGAGAGCAAAAACCGTCTGTGAAATTTTAAAAAGATGCAGGTGGGCAGATAGGGCAGGGAGCAGATACTGCCTGCTCTGCTGCCAGTGATTCTGTTACACTTCATTCATTGTACTGTGTGCATGGTTTCTTCCTTGAAAATGGCTTGCCTATAAAGGAGCAATGAAAAAAATCAATATACAAAGTATAATAAAGTTCAAAACAAAAGGAATTTCTGTACTGGAAAAGGACATAATTCAATAAATCTATAAAATTTCTGACAATTACAGGTATTTTAAAAACATATATTCTGAGACTGAAATGATTTTTTTACACTTTAACAAATAAAAAAGCCCCAACATTTCAGTGGCTCATCACAAGGAACTATATTTCTCACTCATGTAACAGTCACTGTAGATGTTCCTGGTCAGTGAGTAGTTATCTTGCCTATGGTGATTCAGGGACCCAGGTTCCTGCCAACTTCTGGTGCCGTAATTCAAATGGCCTCCTCTGTTGCCTGTGTCCAGATGGCAGGACAAAGAATTCCTTAAAGGTCTTGGCCTATAGGTGACACACATCACTTTCACTTGTATTCTGTAGTCAACTACTAGTCACAGGTGCACAAGTGTCAGTCAAAGGACTAGAAAATGTAGTCCTTGGTGGGGAAGCCACTTTTCAATTCCAAGTCCACATGACAGAAAGGAGGCACAATTGTTGGCTGACAGCAAGCTCTCAGTGTCATTGATTACATCATGCTAAAATAAAATCTACATGGAGCAATACTTAAATGCTTTACGAAAGCAGATAATTTTAATAACAGAAATGGAAAAGTCAGTCTGTTATGTCAAGATAAAAAATATGAAGGCAAAGCATTACTTAATTCACTACAAACAAAAGCCATGCCAACCAGCAAACAGGGAGTGGGGAGGATATGTGACTCACAACAGGACAAAGGGATCATTTCTGTATGAATGTTTCCTATAAATTAAGAAAATCCCAACAGTCCAAAAGGAAAAGCAGGAGAGGACAGAATAGGATGACTAACTAATGAATAAAAAATAAAACCAAAATAAGATGCCAATGGCACAAATCAAACACTTTACTGACATCCTGGGATAGGTGTGGCAAAACAGAACCTCACACACTGCTTACAAAGGTGTAAATTACTGACTTCATACTATGAATATTAATTCTATGAGAGCTCTAGAAATTTGAAAGGGGGTATCTTTTGGCCCAGTAAATCCACTTCTAAAATATTATCTCACAGATATAGTTCTTGTGCCCTGAATAAAAGATATTCATTCACTTGGCACTGTTTATAACTGCAAAATACTCTAAACAACCCACAGATTTGCCAATAGGGTTATGGCTAATTTATGTTTCACCCATATATTGGAAAAGTATCATTCAGTTCAAAAGAAAAAGATAAAGATAAATTTATATGACCTGACATGTTAAGATCCTGTGTTACCGGCTGAGATGCTGTTTTTCCCAGGATTGTGTCTTGGAGGGACAAAGAATGAAGCCAGCAGATAAGGGTACGGAGTAACCAGCAAAGTTTTTAATAACGATGAAAAGGGGAAAAAAAAGAGACTCCCTCTAAATGGGAGGGACTCCAAGAGTGGAGGCCTTTAGGGCTGCAGTGTCTAGAGTTTTTAAGCCAAAAAGAAAGAAGTTTATGGGATTGGCAGGGGCTTGTTGCTAGGAAGATCATTTTGTCTTTCAGGCTGAATTCTCCAGATGTTCAAGATGTAGTCCTGGTTTCTCACACTGAATTATGTAGATGCCCAGGATGTAGCTCCTTCTTTCCTGCGAAGCCTTGACTGTAGTCCCCTCCTGGCTTCCCTTTATGAGAGCCAAGAATTCTAAGGCTGCCTGTCTCACTAATCCTGCCTCCATCCCCCCTCAGCAGAGGTAACCCTAACTCCTTAGGAAGATGGGTGAAGATTGTTCAAAGTACTTCCTGCTGGCAAAGGGCGACGGCTGGGGAACAGCAGTCTGGGTTCACTCTCTGAGCAGCCTATCTGGTGGCCCACGGTAAAAGTGAGGGACTGTCATGGGGGTTCCATCTGCATCACTGTAGGGAGCTTGATTATTCTAGGCAAGAAGAAACAAATTAGATTAGATTAAGCAAGCATGGTATGAATGAAGGACCACCAACACTAAGATGGCGAACTTCCGGCTTCTCTTCCGGGTCCTCAGTTCCCGACGGCGCCACCTAAAGACCAATCACCTCTCTCCCCACTCCCACTCCAAGCACCTAGCCAATAGCCACCAGCCCCGTAGAAGTAACACCACAATCACCCCATGCCCCTTCCTATATAACCCAGCACCTTTCCCCAATAAAGCGGAATTCTCCGGTGAATTGCTGCTGTGTGTCGCTCCCTTCCTTTCATTGGTGCCAAAATCCGGGAGACGAGACACCCCAACTGGGCCCCGTCTTCCCCCCGACACCAGCAGCAGCTTGCCCTCGTCCTCTTTTTCCAGTGCTGGCTCCTCACACTCACCACTCCTCTCTGGCCTTTAGGTAAGTTTTCCCCCGAGGTGGGCCACTCTTCCCCGAGCTATCGCAGCGCCATTGACCGTGATTGTCCGGCAAGGCCCTGACGCTCGGGGAAGAGGAGAGAACTCTCCCCGCCTCAGGCCTTCACGGC
Organism: Manis pentadactyla; assembly: GCF_030020395.1. Lineage (NCBI taxonomy): Eukaryota > Metazoa > Chordata > Mammalia > Pholidota > Manidae > Manis > Manis pentadactyla. Next base: position 103,728,650 of record NC_080021.1, read on the forward strand.
TGCGGTGGACCCTCAGGACCCTCCTCCGACAGCCATAAACGAGGTGACTCCTTTGCGGATGAGAACGCTCCCTTTTCCCCCCCCTCCTCCTTCCGTTCCTTCCGCCGAAAATTCCTTTCGCCGAAAACTCCTAGTACTGGGTACCTCGGACTCCGGCACTCTGCCTTCTTAGAGAGGTCTGGGTGAGGACCCACACTTCCTAAGAAACCGACTCGTATACGAGTTTCCGCAGACCACCAAGGATCATCGGGGACGCCCTTTGTCTCCTTGCGGTCTGCTCCCAGTCCGAGGATCTCCGTTCGTCTTCCCCTGTTTGTCTCCTCTGTCCTTTAGCCATGGGAGCCTCCTCATCCCTCCCTGAAAGTTCACCTCTTGAATGCCTGCTCAAGTATCTAGCCACCGTCTCCCTGATGCCTGATATAAAACCAAAACTTCTCTGCAAATACTGCTCCCAAAATTGGCCGACATACCCCCTAGACAATAACAATCAATGGCCCGCAGGGGGCACTCTTGATCCTAACATCACTTGCAATCTCTTTAATTACTGCCAGCCCCTGAAAAAGTGGAAGGAGATTCCCTATACCGAAGCTTTCTGCCTCATCCCCCCACCCCCCCAAGTTCTCCTAGCCTGCAAGCTGTCTCGCCCGCAAAAACCTCCCGTTCACTCCCTTTCCCCTCCTCCTCCCGCCTCCCTCGCCGCTGCCGCCACCTCCTCCCCCACCTTCCCACAAGTTCCCCTAGCCTGCAAGCCGTCTCCCCCGCAAAAGCCTCCCTTTCACTCCCTTTCCCACTCCTCTCCTACAACCCCTCCCCCTTCCTCCACCACCATCTCCTCCCCCACCTCACCTCCCTGCAGATCAAGCCTGAGCCTTTCAGCCCCCCTCTAACTAAGTTCCAAGAGCCTCCTCTGTCTTTGACCCCATCACCTGTTTCTCCCCCACAGACTGAGCCAGAACCCTTCAGTCCTCCTCAGACTCAGTCCCGAGGGCCTCCCAAAATTATTGCCCCCCGTCCAAGAGGTAGCAGGATCCAAAGGCATCGTGCGCGTTTACGTCCCTTTCTCCTTAACAGATTTAGCCCAACTTGAGAAATGCCTAAATTCCTTTTCCACTGATCCCTCAACATATATCAGAGAGTTTCAATAGACCCTCCAGTCATACAGCCTCACACATCATGACATCTTCATGCTCCTAGCCAATACCCTCCTTCCTGAAGAGCATAGACAAGTTTGGGACTTCACCCAAACGCACGCCACCGAAACCCACAGGACTGACCCCACCTATCCCCCTGGCCCCACTGCTGTCCCTGAACAAGACCCACACTGAGATTATAACACCACCGTGAGTCTCCGCTCTCGAGATATCTTCGCCTGCTGCTTAATAGCAGGTCTGAAAAAAGCAGCTCATAAATACTCAATTTTCAAAAGCTCCCTCCGAGTTCTTAGACAGACTCACTCAAGCCCTATTACAGTATACCAGCCTGGACCCAGAAACGCCTGACGGGAGACATGTCCTTATGACATACTTCCTAGCTCAAAGCTACCCCGACATTAAAGCTAAACTCAAAAAGTTAGAAAAGGGCCCCGCTACCCCACAGACTGAGATCCTAACAGTGGCCTTTAAAGTCTTCCATAACCGGGAGGAGGAGAAAGAACGCCGTAAACAAAAGGCTGATCAGGCCAATTTCCAAATGTTGGCCCAGCTGATAAAACCACACTCTGGGCGCTCTTCTACAAACAAGCTCCCCACAGGAGCTTGTTTCAAGTGCAGACAAGAAGGACATTGGTCAAGGACTACCACCCCATGCCCCAGATGCCACAAAAAGGGCCACTGGGGGTCTGATTGTCCAGACACCCGAAGGGGAGGCTGGACGAACAGCCCCCATCCTAAGCCCTCCGTAGTGGGGCTGGCAGAAGAAGATTGATGGGGCCCAGGAGCCTCTTCTACAAACAAGCCCCCCACAAGAGCTTGTTTCAAGTGCAGACAAGAAGGATATTGGTCAAGGGCTACCACTCCATGTCTCCGGTGCCACAAAAGGGTCACTGGGGGTCTGATTGCCCAGCCACCTGAAGGGGAGGCTGGATGAACAACCCCCATCCTAAGCCCTCTGTAGTGGGGCTGGCAGAAGAAGACTGACGGGGGCCGGGGAGGTCTCGCCCGACCATTTCCATCACCAAACAAGAGCCCAGGGTTACTTTAATAGTAGACGGTCAACCCATCTCCTTCCTCCTAGATACAGGAGCCACCTTCTCAGTCTTGCGGGAATACCGGGGCCCTACCATGCCTGCCATTACTCCTATAGTCGGGGTAAGAAGTAAACAGATTTTCCCATTAAAACCCCCCCCTTTTATGCACAATCCAAGACAATCCCATACCTTTCTCCCACTCCTTCCCGGTTATGCCCCAGTGTCCCCTCCCTTTACTAGGACGGGACATCCTTTCTCTCCTCCATGTTTCCATAACTATATCCACTCCCACAGCCCCCAGTACTCCCTTTCTAATGACCCTGAAAGCCGACGACCCCCCTCTACCCAATGAAAACTCCAGTTCTGCCCTCATACACCCTGTAAATCCCAGAGTTTAAGACATTACAAGACCCTCCGTAGCTCTATGTCCTCCTGCCTCTATCAAAGTACGTGACCCCTCTCAGTATATCTGTCAGGCCCAATACCCCCTAACCACTTCAGCCCTTATAGGCCTCCAACCCATCATTCAAGATCTTTTAAACAAAAATTAGCTCAGACCCACTCACTCCCCTTTAATATCCCCAAATTAGCTGTTAAAAAAAACCAACAGATCTTTCCGCCTCGTCCAAGACTTTTGCCTCAACAACATGGCCATCGTCCCTATCCATCCCTTAGTCCCAAATCCATACACCCTTTTATCGCTGCCCTGCCTTGGCCTCCCGAGACCCCTCCTCCCAAGATTTTTTTGCTTTCACCTGGACAGACCCATACACAAGACATTCTGAACAACTCACTTGGACAGTTTTGCCACAAAACTTCCAAGTCCACCTTATTACAATAAGTGGATGATCTTCTACTCTGCAGTCCCTCTAGAGAACAGTCTCAACTTGACACTGCCTCCCTACTTAACTTTCTAGCTTCCAGAGGTTACCGAGTATCTCCTGTCAAAGCTCAAATCTCTTCCCCTTCTGTCACTTACCTCCGATTTCTTCTATGTCAACAAAGAAAGTCCATTACCTTAGACAGAAAACGGCTCCTCTCTGACCTGCCCATTCCCAAAACCAAGACAGAAATCCTTTCCTTTCTAGGCCTGGCTAAGTATTTTAGAGTGTAGATCCCTAACTTCTCCCTGTTGGCAAGACCCCTATACGACCTCAGCAAGGGACCCCTGAAGAACCATTATCCTCCTCACCCCGACACTCCTTCATTAAGCTCCGTCGAGCCCTTGTAGAAGCCCCAGCTCTCCATCTTCCTGATTTGTCGAAGCCCTTCTCATTATACATTCATGAGAGGTCCAGTCAAGCTCTAGGAGTCCTAGGCCAATATTATAGCCCATCCTTTGCCCCTGTAGCTTATCTTTCCAAGCAATTAGACTCCACAGTTCGGGGATAGGCCCCCTGCCTACGGGCATTAGTCGCTGGACAACTCTTGCAGAAAGAAGCTCATAAACTGACATTCGGGGCGCCCCTTACCATTCTGTCCCCACATCACCTAAAAGATCTCTTAACCTACAAAAGTTTACAGACTCTCCCTCCCTCCAGACTCCTGACCTTACTGTCTACTTTCCTCCAAAATCCCGTTCACCCCCTTTGCCATCCATACCCGAATCATGACTATTTCCTCCTTTACCGCTCTCTTGCTTTTTCCCCTCATTCCTATTGTCTTCCCCGCCACCCCAGCCTCCTTTGTATGGTGATTCAAAGTAAGACAGACTTACACACAGCATCAAACAAAAGTTACTGCCCTCATTGCCAGATCAGACTGCCCTCTGAAAAGCTGCTCTGAGCCTTTATACCTCCACTTTCCTCCCTCCACCGAAGTGTTCACTAGCAGCTACCTTTATTCTCCCTACCTCTGCTTCCTCTATGACCAAAGACAAGCCTATTGCAGGCGATGGCAAGACACCTACAGGGGATGTCCCTACTGGTCTTGCGCCATTCACTACATGAGTAACTCCCAGTACCCACAGTATTACTCCTCCAACCGTTTCATGAAATACCCCAACGGCTCATTCTCCTTATCAATCTCAGATCCCTGGGACTCTCGATGGGCCGCCGGGGTCACAGCCTCAGTTTACTATGGGGGGTCCTCGACCCCCCACAGTACCCTTCATATCTCTCAAGAGTATGTTCCCTCTCACTCCCAGATCTCTCAAGTTGCATCAGATATCGGACATTCCAAAAAAGTCATTATCCAAACTCTTGATGGCACTTCTTCATCTTCTTATTCCTCCTACTCTTGGTTACAGCTTATTCAAGACACCACCATCTTTCTCAACCACACCCTCAACACTGCCAATTGTTTCTTGTGTGCATCACTACAGTGCCCATTGCTGGCCGCCGTGCCCCTTAATATTTCCAACTACTCCCTCCATGCAGAAGGACAACCCCTCTGCCCCCTGGCAGACATACCCCTATGGGAACCAGAATACGCAGATAATCTCTCCATCCACCACTGTGTAGGCCCAGCTCCACCCCCCTCCAGCACACTTCACTGCCTCTCTATGTACACCCCTACCTCCGGCTCTAAGACTTTCACTCAACTGAGACACTTCTTTTGGTGCAACGGCAGTCTTTTCAACTCACTGCCTCCCAACTCCAATATACCCTGCATTCTCGTCACCCTAATCCCACAGCTTACACTTTACAGCATGGCAGAATTTCTTGAGCTCCAACCTCCCTTGCCCTTGCGCACAAAAAGGCCTGCTTTCCTTCCCATCATGGTCGGTATCTCTTTGACCACCTCAGCCATTGGGGCAGAGTTTTCGAGAGGAGCCTTGAGTCACTCTCTATGGGCAATTAGAGATCTCAACGACAAACTTGAAAGAGCCCTGATATCCACTGCCGATTCCCTAGCCTCTCTCCAAAGATAGGTCACTTCACTAGCTAAGGTCACCCTTCAAAACCGGTGGGCTTTATATCTGCTTACAGCCGAGAAGAGCGGCACCTGCGTCTTCCTTCGAGAGGAGTGCTGCTATTACATCAACGAATCCGGCATTATAGAAACTGACATTACCAAACTCACTGACCTTGCCTCCAGCCTCCACTCTGCTTCCAATTCCAACCCATTCTCTTCAATACTAACAAACCCCCTCCTTACTGGCTCTGGCCCATTGCAGGCCCCATAATAATCATTCTTCTCGCCTGTCTCTTCTTACCCTGTATAATGAAGTTCATCAAATCCCAAGTCAGAAAAATCTCTAATCAAACTTTCAACCAGCTTTTACTCAGAAACTATCAGCTTCTGGCCACAGAAGATCCCTCACCCTCACGTAACCTCCTCACCACACGCTGAGATAGACCCCTCTCTCCACTGGAAACTGTTCCTGGAAACAGTGGCCACAGACGCCTAGCTTCTGGCACCCATATCCTCTTGGCACCATTAGAATCAACAAGTCCTCGACCTATAGTTACAAGGAACCTTCATTGATTTCCAACCTGAAGAAGTCCACATCTACTCGTCCTTACTGTGGGGAGTCCTATCAACCCTTTCCCCCCAATCCTCAAGCCCTCACTCCCTTTTCTGCCCCCGTTCAGCAGGAAGCAGTCAGAAAGAAAGCAACGTCCACAACCCATAGAGGAGAAAGGGGGGAATGAAGGGCCCCCACCAGTAAGATGGTGAACTTCTGGCTTCTCTTCTGGGTCCTCAGTTCCCGACGGTGCCACCTAAAGACCAATCACCTCTCTCCCCACTCCCACTCCAAGCACCTAGCCAATAGCCACCAGCCCCGTAGAAGTAACACCACAATCACCCCATGCCCCTTCCTATGTAACCCAGCACCTTTCCCCAATAAAGCGGAATTCTCCGGTGAATTGCTGCTGTGTGTCGCTCCCTTCCTTTCAATGAATATGAGAGCAAATATTATTACTCCAAGGAGGAGAATGAAGGGTGCCAACTAGGGCCACACCCACCCTATGAGGAATTTGAAAATCTGGCCTAGCCAGGGGTCCTGTGCTTCCTTTTTCCTAAACTCGTTAATGAGATGGATGTGCTGTTTGATCCTCCCTAAATGCTCTTCTACTAGTCCTGAGGGGTTAACATAAAAGCAGCAGGTCTCATTGAGCATAGCACAGGGGCCACCCACCTTGGCACAGAGCACCCCCAAGGCTGTCCTGTTCTAAAGGACCACTTGACCTAAGGAGGCCAAGGTTTTTTACTGGGCTTCTATAGCTGCAACTTGTCCCTTTCCAGGTGCCCTGCAGTACTAGGGAGATGTTTCTAATGCTCCTTTTGAGGTCAGGTCAGGAATCCCTATAAACCAAAAGAAGCCAGGGAATATTGAGTATCCTAGGCCATTTGATTCTAATATCATGTTATCTGTGGCTAGCCCGCTAAAATCAGGGATCTGGGGCACTAGGCTTCTTTTAGGCCTGTGCCACAGTGACGTACCTAGGAAGGAGTCTAGGTTAGGCAGCTGCCCAGAGGCCGGGGAGGAGGTACTGTTAATAGTCAGTACATCAGATATAGCTGCAATTATTGTGCACCCCCGTCTTCTTCCCCTCAGCAGGGTCAAGTACACATTTGTTCCACAAAGGAAGAATAGTCCAGTCCCAGCCAGCATGGCTCCAGCGGACCATCCTTGTAGCCAAGCATATTTGTGTGAGGTCGGGAGGCTACTATAGTTGGCTAGAATAGAGGGATCCCATGGCCCCCAGGGTCAAAAGGAGAGGTTTGTATGCTTGTAAAATAATTATCTGTATTATTGAAATATAACTCTTTTCTCTCTCAATTCACCCTCGTTTTTACTAGAGGCAACCATATTAAGACTAATTTGTAAAATAAGTTTGGCTTCAAAACACTTGGATTATTTACCTAAGTGCAGCAGGAACCGCAAATGATCATACAGGCTCTTTTAAATGTGCTTTGCTTGAACTTCTTGTAAGAATTCTCAGATTGAACTTTTAAAGGTTTCTCGAAGCCAGGAAAGCCAAGCCAGACTTGACATCTGGTTTCACCTACATTACCTGTAGGTTTGGGTGAATTCCTCTCTTCTTGAGGTCCCCCAAGATATTCTGAGGTTTCTGCCCCTGCCAGGAAGCGACCTTCCTTACTCACTTGGTAGGGCTGCTGAGAACCTTGTAAGCAAGATACCACATCAATTCTTCCAAGGGGCTTTATTGGCTTTGTAAAGTCAACCTTAGTTCTTTAAAGCTACTTGTCGTATCTGAGTTTATGCACGTGTCTCTCAAATACGATATTCCAGCCAAAGTCTAGGTAATATAACCAGTGTTTTTAATTGGTTCTGTCACAAGGAGAACAGATTCTTACTGATTTTATGCAAATAAAAATATTACCATAAAATATAAAAATACTGGGAGTTTCTAAATTCTGGAGGAATCAGGTAGAGGGAAAGATGAATGTTTCAGTTCTGCTTATAAAGTGTAATTACTTACTATTGTCAGTTTAAGAGAAAAAGGTTAAAATAAACGGTTTGACGATCAGCAACATTTGAAACAAAAAGTCATAAAACTTAAAATCATCTTCTTCAGTTTACTCAATTTTACATAATTAACTCTTGCTATGCTTCAGTCTAGTTCTTTATTAGTTCCAGAGTAAAACAGTAACTATAAATAACAAGACTTGGAAATGGCAATGGTTAAAGATCTGGTGAGAGTTCATCAAAACACAACCGACAAGGAAATTTGGTTATTTCTGTAACATATAAGTTAGATAAATCCATAACTTTAAGATCAGCTTGTCAATGCAAAGAAATAAAAGTCTTTGGGATTATGATGGGGATTATGTTGAATCTACAGCCGACCTAGGAAGAACTGTCATCCAACCAAATCTTTGAATCAGTGAACACATCTCCTCTCTTCATTTATTCAAATGTTCTTTAGTTTTTCTCAGTAGTTTTTGTATTTTTTATTAAGGTATCATTGATATTCAATGTTATGAAGGATTCACATGAGCACCATGGTGGTTACTAGATTCACCCATATTACCAAGTCCCCCCCACTCCCCATTGCACTCACTGTCCATCAGTGCAGTAAGATGCTGTAGTCACTATTTGTCTTCTCTGTGCTGTACTGCCCTCCCGTGACCCCCTACATTATGTTTGCTAATCACAATGCCCTTTAATCCCCTTCCCCCTCACACCTCACCCACCCTTTCTCAGTAATTTTTTATTGTTTAAACTGAAGTTTCCCAGCGGTCCCCTCCCCATCCCCTACACCTGCAGGAAACGTTTCGATCGCCGCTGGATGCAGCGTCCTCTCCTTAGCAACAAGGTTCCCGCTGTAGAGCAAGCGGCTCTAAGGTCTGAGGAACGTGATGTCGTAAAGCCGCGAGTGTCGTAAACCAGGTGTGGGGCGGAGAGGCGCAGGACGTGACTCGACCTTTCGGACGGCCCCAGGATGCAGCTTTTCACAAAATTTAAAACGTGTCAGTTTAGTTAAATTTATTGACTAGAGTTAACATTAGGTATCTCTTGAAAATGAGAAATCCAAGGACTTTAAAAAATAAAATTTCTGTCTCCTTTCTTAGAAGCACAAATAATTACGACTTTTAAATAGCATTAATCAATTAAACTCAGAATTTCAACAAACTAAAAACGAGAATTACATCAGAAATTTGAAACCCAGGAGGAAAAAAGATAGAGACATTCTTTACCAAGGTTAGTTATACTATTTCGTTACCTTAAGTCTGTTGAATTCTCCCAGAGGAGGACGCCGCCCCAAATCACTCACGGAAGGCGTCTCTTGATGCAACAAGCAAGAGGAATTTATTCAGAGGCCAGCTAGCTGGGGTCCATGCGTTAGCCCGACGCAGCGGGTCTCAACGAGGACCCCGAACACACAAAGCCAGAAGTTTTTATAGCATTTTCAAAGGGGCAGTATTTTCTACAGTCACAATACAGTGTTTTTTTTTTCATAGACACATAAATTTTCGGCTGACGCCTCATCCTGGGGGTCTGGTTAGATAAAATCACTTTCGTAATGTTTAGGGTGGTTCTAGCAAGATAAGCTTAACTGATTGAGGTTGGCTAACTAAAGGTCACTACAATTAACACTGGCTGACTAACTTGTTTTTCAAAGTTCTAGTAATTTTTCTCCTTCTAGGTTAGAAAATGGTGTTTGAGCCTTTAAGATGGCTGTGCTTATGCTAACTTTTGATTCTTCAGGTTCTACAAAGTCCAGCAGCTTGAGGTGCAAGTCACTACATTTTCTCTTGGATTATGATCTCTACTGAGACCTGGACCGGTAAGATTTCCAACACAAGTTGGCTCCAGCACTGGCCTCGTAGTAAGAGTACTGGGTGAAGATCTCTTCTGTTTCTCTCCACGTTTGGTATTGATGTCTGCTACCCTCTCATTAGTTTTGTGGAGACAGCTGTAAACAAATGCTTATTATTTAACTTTTCCCTAAGTAATATGTAAATGACTTGCATTAAAAACAGTTACTACAAGAGTAAATTGAATTTCTTACAAAACAGTGCTTCAGCACTGAAAATGTGATGAAGAACTACTGTATACAATTAATTACAGGTTTAAACTTGTTCTATAGAAGTACATATTTTTCTAGGGTGATTCCTAACAAGTAATTCGAAGTAGGGAAGGGAGAGAAATGGCTATCCATGATGTAGACTGCTTACAAGTAAAACTTCCTGCATTCTGGAATGGTTGTATTTACAAGATTTATGAGGAGGCCACTTAAACCTATTTAGTAAACCAGTTTAGAGATAAAAGATAAAGCATCAATCAAAGACATTTTCAAGCATTTGCTTTCACCACCCTTTATGTCTCACTCATTATCTCAGAGAAATTAGGCATTAAGCACTGAAGCATAATTTACAGCAACAATCTCTAGGGGAGGAAAAAGGGGGTGGGTGACCAAAGAGGACTAATAGCTCAGGAGGCAGTTAGCGTGTAACATTGTCACCAAGGGATCCATCCTTTCTGTTTTCCATGTACCTTCTCAGGCAGACCACAGTGTTATTTTTAACCACATTGTGAATTATATTGCTCTTCATCTCTATGTCAGCCTTTATTTCATATGCATGACTTTATGTGGAGCAGAAAAAGTATAAAGGATAATTTGTTCCAAGAAGCCCTCTAGTGATAATACCAAAGATTACAATCAGGAAAACAAAACTTCCAAGCACCAGATGTGCTAATGTGAGGAAAATGGAAGTTCCTATTGCCAGGATCCTCACTAGAACCTAAACTGCTCTGATTTAATTGGCCTGCTGCTAGGCCACTGCTTCTGCACCCAGAGACAATAAGCTATTACTGACTGAGTCATTATATAAAGAACCCTGCCCAGAGGCAGAGATGAGGATTACAGACCTGCACACTGTTGAATGCATATGATTCTAGTGTCCAACTATTGCTGGTAGAATAAAACCAGGTAGAAACCCTTTAACCCTAGGAACATTCCATTGTCATTTCTTGGTCTCACTGAATCCATAGTGAACTTGCCTGGGGCTGAAACCCTCAGGCAAGTAGTACTTGGCCCTTGGAGTTTAAGATGTAATCTTCCAAGAAATAGTTAAACTCATTAATATTTCTATTTAGCGGAATTCTTTAGGAAGCAGTTTTATAATAATATCACTGTCTAAGTTACAAAGCTTCAAAAACACTGAGCGCTTCAAGACCAGTAGATCAGGTTAACTGTGAAATTAAAAGGAAAAAATAAAGTAATTTAAAACCAAGGGAGAAAGAGATAAGCTGTGTTGGACAAACATTTTAAAGGTAAGTTCATTTACAAACATCATTTTCCAGAATATACTATCCAGTTAGCTTTCACTTCCTACTAATCTTATAATCCTGGCTCAATAGAAATAATGGTTTAGAGGCAATCTAATGAGCTTAATTTATTTTCTCTGATTCTGTTTTGACTTACTTTAGTTGATTTGCCAATGACTTGATAATCTTTACTTCTTCTAGGTAGAATTGTCTATATTTCTCCAATTCAGTTTTAATATGGTCCTCTTGAGAAACTTTTGGAGAGTTGAGATTCCAGATATTTAATTCTGAGTTCCATTTGCCCTCTACATGAAGCATTATCATTCTGTCTCAACTGCTCTAACTTCTCCTGTGGTGGTGCTGGTTCTACCTTGTGGATAAAATGAGAGTTCCTATGGCCAGGATTCTCACCTGGCCCTGGTTGACTGGCTCACCTGTGGGCAATGCATGGGTGTTGACTCTATATAAAGAGCTCTGCCTAGTGCTCTGGGCATGACATGGTGGCAGGGCTGCAAGGCTGCAGGAGAGCAGAGCAGAGGACAGAGGCCCAGAGGATGGCTATGTGGGATGACTATGCAGAGAGGCCTGGAGGATGGCTGTGCGGACAGAGGGGCCCAGAGGCAGAGACCAGCTTGCTGCATGCAGACTCGCTCTGAGTGAACAGAATTTTAGTGACTGACCTGCCACCTGGAAATAAAGTTGGGTATAACCCTTTCACTCCAAGAACGTTTTGCTGTCATTTTCTTTGGTCACACTGAATCCATAGCGAACTTGCCTGGGGCTGAAATTCATTGGCAAGACATACCTAAAGCAAATTAAAAGAATACATTTTAAAATAACTATAATGTGAATAATTATAGCATATTTTTTTTAGTTTTGAGTCAATGATTCAGAGAACAATTTTAAATATGAAAAAATGACCTGAAGTTTAATACATTTTTTAGGACCTCAATTGAATTAAATCTGCCTTATAAAAATAAATTTGAATCATTTTTATTTTAGTACTCATATGACAATTCAAAGAATAACAAAATCTATTTATTCTAAACTAAACAATATTATCCAAGAGTATGGTACAATTTTTAAATCATAAGTTTTCTTGTCCTCTTAGTAGTTTTATACCAACCAGTCTTAAAAATAAAATGATTATCTAGTGAGAGTCATTCTGAAACATCAATTTTGTAACAATAATGATGGAAAATGAAATATTTAGAGGGAGAAAAACATGCTACCATCTTTCCAGAAATCTATAAAACCAACTGCTTTAAGTAGAGGAAAAAGAGACAATGTATATATCCAAAATGTAATCTGCTGTGAAATGAATTAAGGCATATTACAGATTAATAAATTAATGTGTAAAAACCAATTGACTTGTTTTAATTTTTCTGGTATTTCCATCGGTCTATGCAGTATAATAAGTCAATGAAAGATAATGAAGTACACAGACTGAGCCAGCAGATTCTGTGACCAAGACTGATGCAAATGGAGTGAAGTGGAGGAACTGGGTGAGAGACTAAAGGTGTGAATGGAGAAAAGAAAGGGAATGGGCTCTCTACCTTTGTCTGCCTGACTTCCCATCATAGCACAGTCAGCAGGGTGCAAGCTGAACAAAGGCTCTCTGAGAAGCAGAATCTCTCCCCAGGAGTGGACAGAAGCAAGTGGCAATATGCAAGATGACTGGAAAAGTGTTGTCACAAAATTTGATTTGGTATTGGCATAAGGATAGACGTACAGACAACTGTGTTAGAATTGGGAATACAAAATAAACTCACGTTTGTGGTAAACTGATTGTCAATAAGGGTGCAAAACAGTCAAATGGAACATGAATAGTCTTTTTAACACATGGTATTGCTACCACTGAATATCCACATACAAAAGAATAAAATCAGACCTCTACTTCATAGCATATATACAAAGTTAACTCAACATGTAATAGTTCAAATTATAAAACTCAGTAAAAACAAGGATGTATGTCTTAGTGACTAGATTTGGCAATGGTTTCTCAGATATGACACCAAAGGAGAAAAGCAAATTAACTGGACTTCTCCCAGTGAAAAGGGAAGCTATGGAATAGGAGAAATACTTGAAAACCCTTTATCTGATAAGGGATTTGTATCTAGGATATAGAAATAACTCTTACAGCTAACTTATAAAAAGACAATCCAATATCAAAATGGGCAAAGGAATTGAACAGGTAGTTCTTCAAAGAAGATATATGAATGAATAATAAGCATAGGAAAAGATGCTTAACATCATTATTCATCATAAAAATGCAAATCAAAACCACAATGAGACACCATTTCACATCAACTAGGAAGGTTATAATAAAAAAGACAGATGATGACAGATGTTGGCAAGAATGTAGAAAAACATCGGAACCCTCAAGCAACACTTAGGAAAATGTAAAATGGGGCAGCCACTTTGGAAAACAGACTGTCAGTTCTTCAAAAGGTTAAACAGAGTTACCATATGTCAGTATATACCATTCAGAAGTATATACCCAAGAGAAATGAAAACATAAATAAAAGGCTCTACTGCTAAATCAAAGTTCCCAAACCACTACATTAACCAGCAACTGTTCCTGTTCAGCTGTTTTACCAAATACTGTCACAGGGTTAGATAATATGGCATCTCAGAAAAGCTGACCCAGAGATTTACATACATAAATTCCAGTTCTGGCTGCATAATGAAGGAAGGCAAATTAGACTTTTTCTCATAGTGAGGGGGGGAAAAAAGAGCATTTGGTTAAACAATTCTCCTCTATTAGGTTAAGGCTTTTCAATTTTATATTTAATAACTTAAAATACACTTAGAATAAAAGCTTTATACAACAACAAATGTTAGAGGGGATATGGAGAAAGGGGAACCCTCCTACACTGGTGGGAATGTAAATTAGTTCAACCATTGTAGAAAGCAGTGTGGAGGTTCCTCAAAAAACTCAAAATGGAAATACCATTTGACCCAGGAATTCCACTCCTAGGAATTTACCCTAAGAATGCAGGAGCCCAGTTTGGAAAACACATATGCACTTCTATGTTTATCGCAGCGCTATTTACAATAGCCAAGAAATGGAAGCAACCTAAGTGTCCATCAGTAGATGAATGGATAAAGATGTGGTACATATACACAATAAAATATTGTTTAGCCATAAGAAGAAAACGAATCCTACCATTTGCAACAATATGAATGGAGTTAGAGGGTATTATGCTCAGTGAAATAAGCCAGGAGAAAGACAAGTATCAAATGATTTCATTCATCTGTGGAGTATAAGAACAAAGCAAAAACTGAAGGAACAAAACAGCAGCAGACTCATGGAACCCAAGAATGGGCTAACAGTTACCAAAGGGAAAGGACTGGGGAGGATGGGTGGGAAGGGAGGGATAAGGGGGGAAAAGGGGCATTATGATTAGCACACATAATGTAGTGGGGTGGGGGACAAGGGGAAGGCAGTATAACACAGTGAACACAAGTAATGATTCTACAGTGTCTTACTATGCTGATGGACAGTGACTGTAATGGGGTATGTGGTGGGGACTTGATAATAGGGGGAGTCTAGTAACCATAATGTTGTTCATGTAATTGTACATTAATGATACAAAGCTTTATTATATCAGTGTTTCTAAGGAGAAATTAATTGGTATGATATAAAGAGCTAAAATACTTTAATCGATACAAGGGTAGGTACCATGCATATCAACTGTTATGTCCCCTTAGACAAACTTATACTTAGAAAGAAAAGATTGTCTCATGAAAAAAATGTAAAACAAGGGGCTAGATTAAAATTGTTCTGCACAGACTAGATGATAAATGCTGATGAGGGTAAGGGCCAATCAGAACAGTTAGAACTTCAGGAGAATGGAGGTGTGAGCAGGTTTGAGTAATGCAGGAATAAGCAAGAGGATCAGAAACTGAGAAACAGAAAAGGCACATGAGAAAAGGTCAAGAGATGGTGAGATCAGCCCAATTAACTCAGGATAAAATTAAGTGACAGGGAAATAAAAACCTATGTCCACCCAGTAACTTGTAAATGAATGCTCATAGCATCATTATTAAAAGTCAACAAGTGGACACAACCCAAAGGTCCATCAACTTAGGAGTAAGTGGTTATGCCACATCACAATAGTGGAGTATTGTTTACAATAAAAAGAAATGAAGTATTGATATGTGCTATAACATGATGAACCCCGAACACTTTATGTTAAGTGAAAGAGCTAGTCACAAAGCACCACAAATTATGGTTCCACTTACATGACATATCCAGAGTAGGCAAACCTTGGAAATAGAATATAGACTGGTGGCTGCCTGGAACTAGGGGTGATGGCTAAGGGATGTGAGTTTCTCTTTGGGGTGATGAAAATGTTCTACTTGATTGCAGGGACAGTTACAGAAGTCTGTGAATTTACTCAGAGATACTGAATTGGAATTGGACATTTTAAATGGGTGAATTTTATAGTGTATGAATTATATCTCAGTAAGACTTTAAAAAGTCCAATGGCTAGATTTTTTTAATTCTCTATTTTGGGGTACATACTGTACATAATCTAAATCTACATTTTTACAGGATATCTAAAGGGGAAAGGAAATGATGGAAGTATCTAATTTCAACTGGTTTATATAATGACCTTTTGTACAGATTATCCTGAAATCTATGAAATAAATGTACACAGATTCTACATCCATTCACAACAGTGAAGATGAGAAAAATGACAATTTTCTGGAACATTCCATTAAACATTATCCTCTGATTTCATCTGGCTTCCCTCATCTTGGCAAAACAGATCTATAAAAAAAACAATGTTTGGTACTAAAAAGACAAAGTCTCAACTGATGTGAGAAATAATGCATAATCCTCAGCTTTTCTGAGAGTAAATGTTTTAAGAAAAAATGTATAATATAAATGGCAGGACTAAAGTCAGAGTTTAAGAAGTACATTGTAAGGACAGTAAAATTACAATTTATTATAATGAAAATATAAAAGAAAGCTGTCCACAGAAATTAGTATTCTAAAACACTGTGTATTATTTAATCAGCTCTAGATTAAATGTTGATATGTTAAATTTCATACATATGCAACTTCTGAATTTATTTAATTTCTTCGTTAAGTACCATGTCTTATGTCATACATTAATACAGCAATGTAATGTAACCTCTAGTGAAGCCTCTGCCTTAGGTTGTATTACGGTGTCATCCCATTGTCTCTGGAGTTGTCTCACAACTACCTAATAAGATATTTAAGATATTTCTGTTACTGCTTTTATAAATCACATTATCAAATTATGTTAATAATATATCACTCTAACATAGATGTTTTGAAAAACATCACCGCATTCATCAATTCACCTTTTCCTCATGCATACACATTCCTGTTTATTGAATTTGGTGTGATCCTCCTGCCTAATCAATATTCTGTACTTAAGACAATGAATTCAGCCCCACTATCCACTCCCCCTAAGAATTTGGAGAGCTTTACCACCTAGTAAAGTTTCAAAAAGAAAAAAGAAAAAAAGGCATGTGAATGGGACTTGGGGTGGTAAATTCTACATTGTAAAAAGGTTTCTTTTCTTCCTAGTAACCTAAATTGACTTCAGAGTTCCTCACATATTGAATCCTCTGCTCGAGTCCTTCCAAAAGATCCCCATTTGAGCATAAATGTGAAGTCATGCCAATGGGACTCAGGCCCCAGGTAACCGGGCCTCTGCCTGCCTCCCTGACCTTGGCTCCTATAAGGCACTCCATTCCTGCTATACATGAATCCTGCTGCTGTCGATTAGTCCGAAAAAGAGCTCCAATTACAGACAGATACAGTTCTCTCTGTACTGGACAAACTTACATCTAGTAAGTTTGTTATGTACAGACCTAGGCCTTATACTCTGTCCTTAACTAATTTCTCCTTGAAATGTGAATTGTGAGCAAACTGTTTGTAAAAATGTTTGAAGAAAACTATAAATAGTAGTGGGAAGATTAAATCAAGTGTGGTTTAGCTATACCTCAGCACATTTGTCCCAAATTATGATGTATTAGAAAGTAGATGCCTTTAAACAGTTAGACATCAAAAGAAAACATGATTTGACACTAAAATGTTCCAAATTTAATTCAAATTGACATGAATCAAAATAAAATTATACCAACTAAAAATGTATAAAAGCTACAGAAGGAAAAGGACTGTGACATATACAGCATTTGCCCTTCATTTCATCTGGGAAATCTGGAATAACTGTCAAGGTGATCCACTTGATGGAATCTAGAAGTTCATTTTAGGTATGAGCATTTCCATTTATCTGCTTCATCATGGTATTAAAATGTGATGACACAAAGAGTACAATTATTATTTTAGCAGCATAAGACTAAATTATTACTATCAGTAAAAATTTATAACTTAACCTCTTAAAATTTCATAGTCAACACAAATGTCTTTCTTCAAAATAAGCACCCTGCCAGGTCCAATTTTTTGCTGGATACAATGCATGCTTTTAAGCTGATTTATATTCTATATTCTACATATTTATATCCACTAGACTCAACATTTTTCCATAATCAAATATTACTTTGAATTTTCTTTCAGGAAGTTTGAAAAATATTTATTTTCTTGGATACTTACTTCTTCTTCTCTTTTCTCATTTTCACCTTGATTCATTCTTATTTGATAGAAGTACAATCATTGATAAATTCTTCATTTTTTCCTTTTAGCATAAAATATTTTTTGGATTCAGCTTGAAGTTCTTTTACAGATTCCTGAAGCAGATTTAGGCTCTTAAAAAACACCTTTCTATTATTTTCAGCTTCATCATCCAGTTGCTGTCGGAGCAACTCATTTTCACATTGTAGTTGAAATAATCTCTCTTCTAAGGACTCCTGCTTCCCAATGTATTTATTCAGTTTGTCATGTTTGTTTTGATACTTGTGTTCAATTTTCTTCTTTTGGCACTGTAATAATTTAAATACAAACATCAAACTTTATTCAAGCATAAATTCCCAACAGTACAAAAATTTAACTGCAATGAGTCCATGAAAGTAAAAAAAAGAAATGAGAATTTTCAAGAATCTTAGAATTAAAAAGACCATTCCTTGAATTACAACTCAGAAGGCATAAATTTAAAGAATAATAAATCAATAAAAATACACTTAAAAATTGACTTTATGGTCTGAAATCTAACCTATTCAGTTACCCTGAAGTAAGCCTTATCAGATTACATATATTTGGGCATAGTGAAATACCTAAAATTCTTTTTCTGAAAATCAACAAACTTCTGCTTTAACTCACTTGTGATGAGTTTTAAATTATTTTTGACTCGGATTTGCCTTCTTTGATCCACATTTCCTCACAGTTCTGCATATGAGGAAGATCTGAATATAGAGATACATTCTATCACATTCCTCATTCATTTCTGCAAGTAGTAAAATTTTACAGACTTCTTACTGAGTGATGATCTATTGACTCTGAAAGGCTAGTTCAAAAGATAATTTATTTGAATTATGTTACAATATTAAAGCATAGTAAACAATATTAAACAAGAAATTAAATTAAAAACTCTACATACCTGTGGGTGGTTATATTCACTTCCATCAAGACTTTCTTCTTCTTCCACTGATATAATTTCTAAATCTTGTTCTGCTGACAAATGGATATATTTAGTTAAAATGAAATACATAGAATGGTTGAATAAAAGCCATGACCTTAAATAAAAATAGAAAATAACATTTTATTGACTGAGAGTTTAAATTAAGCTTATTCTTTAGCTGAATGTTTACTTGTTAAGGCAATACTTCTAAACTGTCTACAACTTCAACAAATATTGGGAAGTACTAGAAATCTCCAGGTTAGAAGCATACAAACAGCTCAAAAACTCATTAAAAAACCCATTCATCCAACATCAATAAACAAAATGATCAAAAACAAAACAAAATTTAAAAATACAGTAGAAATACATAAAGCCACAACATATTCTTATTTTCTACCTCAGAATTGTACCATTTTAACAAAATGCTAAGCTTCAGCTCCATTAGTCAGGATCCCAAATTATTACATGTTATGCCTTTATTAGAGTATACCCTTACTTTTATGCAAAATGTTTGACTCTGCTATATAACAAACTCCTTTTCCTCTTTTAAGATTCAGACTATGTAGATGACATGATATTGTACATAAAAAATCCTAAAGAATCCACTCCAGAAATACTAGAATAACTGAATTCAGCAAAGTTGCAGGATACAACATTAATACACAGAAATCTGTTGCGTTCCTATATACTATCGATGAACTAGCAGAAAGAGAAATCAAGTAAACAATTCCATTCACAATTGCATCAAAAAGAATAAAATTCCTAGGAATAAAGCTAACCAACGAAGTGAAAGACCTAGACCCTGAAAACTACAAGACATTCATGAGAGAAATTAAAGAAAATACCAATAAATGGAAATACATCCCTTGCTCATAGAGAGAAATAATTAATATTGTCAAAATGGCCATCCTGCCTAAAGCAATCTACAATTAATCTGAATAAATCTATAATCTACAATCAATTCAATTCCTATCAAAATGCCAATGGCATCCTTCAATGAATGAGAGCAAATAGTTCTAAAATTCATATGGAGCCACTAAAGACCCCCAATAGAAAAAGCAATCTTGAGAAGGAAGAATAAAGCTGGGGGGATTATGCTCCCTGTCTTCAAGCTCTACTAAAAAGTCACAGTAATCAAGACAATTTGGTATTGGCACAAGAACAGACCCACAGATAATGGAACAGAATAGAGAGCCCAGACATAAACCCAAGCATATATGGTCAATTAATATATGATAAAAGAGCCATAGACATACAATGGGGAAATGATGGCCTCTTCCACAACTGGTGTTGGCAAAACTGGACAGCTACATGTAAGAGAATCAAACTGGATTAGTGTCTAACTCCATACCCGAAAGTAAACTTGAAATGGATCAAAGACCTGAATGTAAGTCATGAAACCATAAAACTCTTGGAAGAAAACAGGCAAAAATCTCTTGAATATAAACATGAGCAACTTTTTCCTGAATACATTGCCTCATGCAATGGAAACAAAAGCAAAAATGAGCAAATGAGACTACATCAAGCTAAAAAGCTTCTGTACAGCAAAGGACACCATTAGTAGAACAAAAGGGCATCCTACAGTATGGGAGAATGTATTTGTAAATGACATATCTGACAAGGAGTCAACATCCAAAATATATAAAGAGCTCCCATGCCTCAACATCCAAAAAGCAAATAACCCAATAAAAAATGGGCAGAAGATATGAACAGACAATTCTCCAAAGATGAAATTCAGATGGCCAACAGGCACATGGAAAGATGCAAATTTAAACCACAATGAGATATCACCTCACACCAGTTAGGATGGCCAACATCAAAGACTAGGAACAACAAATGCTGGAGAGGATGCAGAGAAAGGGGAACCCTCTTACACTGCTGGTGGGAATATAAATTAGTTCAACTATTGTGGAAAGCAACATGGACATTCCTCAAAAATTAAAAGTAGAAAGACCATTTAACCCAGGATTTCCACTTCTAGGAATTTACCCAAAGAAAATAAGTTCTCAGATTCAAAAAGACTTATGCACCCCTATATTTACTGCAGAACTATTTACAATAGCCAAGATCTGGAAGCAACCTAAGTCTCCATCAATAGAGAATAGATAAAGAAGATGTGGTACATATACACAATGGAATATACTATTCAGCCATAAGAAGAAAACAATTCTTACCATTTGCAACAATATGGAGAGAGCTAGAGGGAATTATGCTTAGTGAAATAAGCCAGGTGGAGAAAGACAAGTACCAAATGATTTCTCTCATTTGTGGAGTATAAGAAAAAAGAAAAAACTGAAGGAACAAAACAGCAGCAGACTCACAGACTCCAAGAAGGTACTTGCAGTTTCCAAATGGGAGGGGTGGGAGAGAGGGGTGGGAGGGAGGGAGAAGGGGATTGAAGGGTATTATTATTAGTAAACAAGCTGTGTTGAAGATCATGGGGAAGACAGTGCAGCACAGAGACTAGTGACTCTGTGGCATTTTACTACACTGATGGACAGTGACTTCAATGAGGTATGGGGGGCACTTGATAATATGGTTGAATGTAGTAACCACAATGTTTTTCATGTGAAACCTTCAGAAGAGTGTGTATCAATGATACCTTAATAAAAAAAGGGGAGGGGGAAGGATTCAGATGGCTATGTAAAGTCCTCCCTTACTGTGGGTATTGTTCCCCAGATACATAGGTATTTCTTTGGGACTACCTTAGTACTTTATAGATTTTTGTTGTATGTCTTCACCATACGAGTTGTAAATTTCTTATTTACATGTCTATCCCCTTTGGTCCAAAACTATAGGGGACAATCTTGTAATCATATTTGTATAAATAGTCTTTACTTACTTTACTCAATAGTTATTTATTGAGTTCCAACTAAGTACTTTAAAGAAGGTTTAAAGAAGACCATGGGTAAAGGCAATCAGAAAGGGGTTTTTAGAGATAATGCCTGTGCTGACTTAAACACTGAAGTTAGCCAGACCCAAATGGGCAGAGGGCAGGACCGTGGAAAGCATGCAAGACCACTGCAGGACAGGCAGAGAAGCACACAATGGGGTAACTATTTGATTGGAATACAGGGATTGGTGAGGCTGGCAAGCCCAGCAGTTCAGAATGCTAGAGGAGAGAGTGGACAGTAGAAAAGGCTGAAGTCAGGTAGAAGTCAGACTACAAAAACCTTATATGTAATTTTGGATGCCTGGACATGAATGTGTTTTAGAGTGCTTCATGTTGTATTTACAGCTGAGATAGATCATTCTAAGTGCTATGGGGAGGGATGATTATGGGGTCAGGTGAATAAATGGAAGGAGACATAAGGCAATAATGCAAAATAAAGATGATACAAGCCTGACCTGAGATGTTTCTGGAAATATTTAGGATATAAAATTACAAGGGCTCATTATAAAATTAAGGTCCCTGGAGAACTAACTCTGCTCATTACTTTGTAAAAGGTACCAGCTAAGGAGAGCAATGGTCCACACAGTCTGTTTTAAGTTGCTTGTATTTATTTTGTGGTTTTTCCATCTCACATCTTCCAGTGCAACAGGAGCTTGTGTACATGTTTTGTTTTAAATGTCCTGCTTTTTGGGTCTGCCCAACTTGTGAGGAAATAAAGCAAACAAGTCAGTTGTACAGGTAAATAACTGGGCTGATGGCTCATTGTCACTACTCCAGGATATAACTGAAAATCTTTTGTAACTACACTGTTAATTCTAAAGGTAAAAAGAAAAAGAAGATAAAACTATAGAGGTGGAAAAAATATTGTATGATTTATTAGTACAGACCTGAGACTATGACAGATGCAGGGCACTGAATTAACTGGTACATAAAGTAGAACACACATTAGATATGGTTAATCAAAAGACTGGGTATCCTAGCAGAATTAAAATTGGTTTTCTATATATTAGTTTTAAATGATACAGTACTCCTTAAAACCAATATTCCTTGTGAACTATTCATTAAAAAATTATAAACAGGTAGACAGACTATGTGTACATATCTGAGGAGGTTCTGTGTAGTAAATTCCCAATAATTCCCATTACTCCTGGGAAAGCCAACTCTAAATTATATAAAGTCATAAAAAATACAAAGAATATTTCAATTTTTGGTTTTGGAAGGTGCTCTTTTAGTTACACTTAATGTAGTTATAAGTAATACTTGTGAATTCAGAGCTATAAATATGAAGCTAAGAAACTGCGTTTGGTCTTAGTAGGCAATCTTTAGCTATCTACCCAGTTTCTCAAACGGTTCCTAAACACTAAACACAATCCTGCTACACAGTCTGAAGTATATTCTCAATACTAGCCTAAAAGAAACCACGTTCTCCTAATTCTGTTATTTATATATTGCTTTGATGAGAGAAAGAATGTCAATGTCTTACTAAAAGGTATTCTGTTTGCTTGTAGGTTGTATAAAAAGAGTAATCACAAAGATTGTGTAACAAAATGATTTTTGAAAAATCAGAACTATGTGAAGCCATGCAGAGGTGATCAAGGGTTGAATTTTCTGATGATCATGGGGTCCAAGAGGTCAAACTATTTTTACTATAAAACTCAATGCTATTTGCTATTTTCACTCACATTCACTTACAGGTGTACAGTGTAATGTTCCAGAGATATGGTATGTGATAATATCATAGCTCTAATGGCTAATACAATGTATGATCATGTACATCTGTATTTAAAACTTTTCAGTTCTAACTTCTAATGTTAACTATCAATAGATACAACCCATTTAACTAAAAGTTCTTTGGAATTCTCAGTAATTTTTAATAATGCAGAGGAATCCTAAGACCAAAATATTTCAGAATCACTGTTTTAAAAGTCTACCAAAATTAGGGTACAATCAGTTACTTTGCCCATTTTTAGTAATCAAAGACTTCACACACACAAACACTCTGCTAATCAGAACATCTGGTTGGCTTAAGATCGTCAGTGTTGAGGTAAAGTTAAAACACAATTGACACATAAGCGGGAAGTTTTACCCTAGGTACATGAAGGTTCGAATTCAAATAAGCATTTTAAAACACTAGAAAAATCTCAGAGTCTAATAATTAACCTCTGGGAATTCCCTAAGAAATACAGGGATTTCAAACTGGCAATGTCAGGGTATCAAAACCTAAAAGTAGAAAATTCTGAGTTAAACCTTTTATTTTGAAAATCTCGTTTTCAAATGTGTATAAGCCTTTTTTTCAAACATGAATACCAACAATAACATCTGCCTTACTTATGCCTTCAATTAAACTTAAAAAAAAAGAAATAGAATTAGGAATAAGAACACTGTGAGTATTTAAAATATTTTAGTGTACTTCTTTTCAGAGTTAAACGTGTATTGCAAAATTTACCTGCTCTGGACATTTGTGTTGCTTTCTCTTCTACTGCTTTATGACCCAGAAAGTGTTCTTCCATGATAGACTGAATGGGTTTTAAAACAAGGTGAATAATAAATAATGTAGACTTCATACAATCCGTGGTTAATAAATCAAGATAAAAATATGTAAGTTTTACCTCCAGGTGGGAATAGTTTCCAAGAGAATCTGAAAAGCAAAAGGGATATGTAATCAATGATACATTAACAAGAAAGACAACTATATATTCATGCAGATATAGTGCTAAGCTGAATCTTCATGCTTGGCTTTGAAAATTATTACATTAGGTTTTGGTGCTTTGTTATTTTGAGTGGTTAGGACAGCAACAAGCCATAAATATGAAGCCACTGTAAATGCTGAAGAAAAACATAGGACTATATAGGTTAACCAAAACATGCAGTTAAGATTTCAAAAGTAAGATTTTGTTTCAGATGACCATAACACAGAAAAATGCACGTATGTGAATGTGAACATGCTGACTGATGGGAAGAAAAGTGATCTTTAGTCAGAGGAACAGATCATGACCCTGAGGGGATAAATGTGAAAGCTGATCTAGAATGCAACAATGTGTCTTTAGTTTGAAAAAATTCATTCATACCCTTATACTACAAGCATTTGTCAAATTCTTCCATTTGTCCTGTAATTCAGGAAGTACACAGTTGTGATGGCAGTTCAGGGGAATGCCTTTGTCACCAGAGAAAGCGTTATGAATTGATTAGGTTGGATATACAGGTTGTAGAATAATAGTTTTAAAAATACTCTTTTTTTTTCATACCTGTGTGGCCTACTGATATGCCTACATTTCTTGTATCCTCTAGTTTGGCCTTCTTTCAATTTCTTGATTCACTCATACAAGAAGGTATATAAAAAACACTTCTAAGAGATAATGTATAATGAGCTTTCAATACTGAAATATGGCTACTGAAAAGGAAGAAAGAAATTTAATTGCCCCTGAATTATTAGACATCAAAAATCTTTTATACTTCACAGTCAGTGTAACATTTGCTAAAAATCACAATTTTAGCATTTAGGGAATGAACTCTCTCATTTCTTATTTCCAAAATTAGTTAGGCTTGCTGTACCATGCTAGCCCTTAATGAATGTTTGTGAAGCACATATTTTACCAAAATAATAACAGCCAGTGCCTCCCTATTCAAATTAATTGTATTTAAATAATGAAACCAATGCAACATCCATCTTTGATGCCTGGTAGTTATGAAAAGGAGAAACGAGTGGCTGTAGTTTACCCTGATTTGAGCGCTCCCTCCTGCTCCCAGTAATCTCAGAAGCAGCAATCATCTAATCTCTGGTTCCAGTGCAAACATATTGAGGCCGTCTAAAGTGATTTCTCTCAAGTTTCTTCAACTCCAAAATTTCCTAGCGACACCTTTCTTTCCTCCCTCTTTCCTTTCACCATTCCCCTTCCTCTTCAAAAGTCACCTCTAGATCTAGGGTCTTGATTCTTCCTCTTTGACATTTTGTTTCTTCTTTCCTCTTCATTTAGCCATAGTGTGTAACATCTACAATTCCTATGTCTTTCTCTCTTTGCTGTCCCTGGCTATAACATGCTCAAAGCAAAATAATGCTTTTCCTTGATCCTGTTATGTCTTGAACTAATCAATGGCTCCCAGATCTCTCTATGGGGAAGTCTACACACTAGTTGGTACTAGGCACATGGATCTGAGCACCAGCAACATTGGCATCACCTGACACCTTGTTAGAAAAGAAGAATCTCAGACCTGCTGCTCAGAAAGTGCATTTTTAACAAGGTCCCAGGTGATTCATTAACATTTGAGAAACTGGTCTCTTTTGAGTCTGCTTCCCCATTCCTTTACCTTAACTTATTGACCTCTGGAATCTAGTGAGGGTCAAGTTCCTCACTATTACATCTCCAAAACTGAAAATGCATTAAAAGTCATGAGCTTTCTGATGGACTTTTCATCAGAAAGCATATTTTTAGCATCCTTGCTCTCATCTTCCTTCCAGTTCTCTCACTTTGACGCACATGATGCTCTCCTATGAAGCTGCAACATTTTATGTGACATTCAAGTACATACACTTAGAGCTGACCACAAATGTCTATGTTCCTCCATGGCAGGTAAACACAGCTCTCTCTGAATGATCAGGAGCCTCAGTCCCTGATGCCTTCTCAACAGTCAGGAAAACAGGAAGAGTGGGAAATTCTGGCTATCCTTTTCTGACAACCTTTGCTACTGGAAGCTCACTTTCTAGGATTCCCATATTTCAAATGCTCTGCTCTTCCCTTATTTTACCACCATCCCCTATATACACCTACTTTTTCTCCTGTATTTTACTGCCTGTATTCCCTTTACTCTCTGCCTTTCTCATTCTTCATTACCTCTTTTTCTCTTTTTTATTTCCTGACTTTTCTTAGGTGTTAAGAGTATCTCGAAATGGAACCAATAATTGAACGCCTTTAGTGTTAACAACTCTGTTACTGACACTGGATAAAATATGTAACATCTCCTTTTCATATCTTTTTTCCCTATATGCATTTAATACGTGATTTCCTTTGGGTATTACAGTATTTTGGTATACATGTTTTAAATCAACATTCTGCCAAATGAGCATTTTATAAAATACAGTTCTTACCTTCTACTTGTTTACTTAATATATTTTTACCTCTTTGAGCTGCAGCTCCAGAAAAATTATCAGTATGCTGCTGTGGAAGACTCTCAGAGAAACTCTCTTAAAATTGACATCAACATTGAGTTGCAAAAAGATTTCTTAATCATTTTCTAAGAGCGCATCTGAATTTCCTACTTTAAAAAGAATTAGATTTAAAAACAGGAGAAGCATGTGGTAAAAACCAAAATATTTAAATAGGGAACCTCATTTATTCTCTCTAGATCAAGTCTACCTTTTACCTTCAGTTGGTTACTGTCTCTGTAAAACTATGCATGGAAGGCCAGAGTGAGTATTTTCACAGACAAAAGCCTTGACTCATATGCACATTTCAATAAGGAACTAACAAAACAAAAACATCTAACTCTACTTGTCTTTCCACCAAAATAAGAGGACAATTACTAAGATACTGATTTAAACAAACTCCTTAACAGGTATACTTACTATAAATTTAAAATTATTTCTAAAGAAAGAAATTTTTTTAGTGTTAAAATAAGATACTGGGCATGATAAGAAACCCTACAGCACATTGTATTAAATACAAACAGGTAATTGTAGTAGCTGCTTCATTTCAGTAAACAGGAGTTTAGAAGGATACAACTATTGATGAAAATTTTATTGACAGGAAAAATGCTTGAATAAAGTGGCAAAGTAGTAAAGAAAGATCTTAGAGATTATGTTTAATAGTAAAAAATTTTAGACATAGTTAATGCAACTCTTCAGAAAAGTACAGAAAGTTTTAATAAGGAAAGAATACTAACATTATTAACCATCTAAAATATGCCAGGCCCTCTATTATGCACATTTACTTTTACTACACACAACAACAATAATAAAAGTGATCATGATGATGGTTACTCCACTTCCTGCTTCCTGGTCACTCCAAGAGGCTAGAGTAAAATGCTGGACAGATGTGATCCATCATTCTTTCTATCCAGAATCCTTCTAGACCTTCACATGACTGACTCCTTCTCATCTTTCACTTAGCAGTGTTTGACATACTCAGAGAGATCTTTTCTGACTATCTAAATTCCACTCCCGGTCCCATCCCTATCCTAGCTACAGACTCCCCCAATATTCTCTAACCTAACATTCTCCACTTTCTTTATATGAAGCACTGACAGTGACTTATAATACATTTTTCTGCTCCTACTATCACCTAACCCTTCAACTTTTACATAATCTAACTGCCCAACACATAGTTGGAATTCAATTACAGAAATTTATCTAAGATCAAAACATTTAAAATTTCACTGAGAAGGCCATAAGTGTATCTATGGTATATCTCCAATAAAGCTTAATTAAATTTCACATACCCCAAATTAGAAATCCACATACTCTCCCAACTTCCCCCATTCTTTTCTTGACACTACTATCATTTTATTGTCCTTCACATTTAAAAAGTGTCCTCAATATTAATCAAGTCACTAAACAACACTGTGATCATTTCATCATGTGTTTCTAGAACACCCTTTACACTTGACAAATGTTTTTCACATTTGATTCCACATTTGTTCTTACACATACCTGAGAGGTGAATTCTAAAAATAAAAAAACCACAAACAACTCAGTGAAAATTAGGCAGAATATATGAAGAAGCATTTCACAGTAGAGGAAATTACGTGTGGCCAATAAATACAAAGAGATGTTTGACATTATTGGTGATCAGGTAAATGCAAATCAAGACCACAGTGATGTAAGTAAATCACTGGCAAAAATTTAAAAGACTGATAATACCAAATTTTGGATAAAGTGTGGATTCACAAAATCTTTTAAGTGTTGCTGGTGAGATTTAAAAAATTAAAGTGTTTTGACATTACCTTCCAAAGTTAAAGAAAAACTTACTCTATGATCCAGAAATGATTATTTTAGGTGGAAACAGAAAAAAATTATATGTAAAAGAGAAATGCATGAGAAGGTTCATCATAGCACCATTCAGCAAAAACCTAGAAACAACCCAAAAGCTGCCCATCAATGGAAGGATGGATGAATCAACTGATAACAGCAGTCAAAACAAATAAATATATGGATGAATCTTTGTCATAAGATATTATCATAAGTGGAAAAGTAAACCTTAGTATACAGCATGATGTACTTTATATAATACTAAGAAAAAATTTTTAATTCCTCTTAATTAAAGTTTTCTATTCACTTATATAGTGTTTTTATTTTTCTTGTTATGTTATCCTAGAAATTGTTATCCTTATAACTTGTATATAAGTTATCCTTATAACTTATATTCTTAAAAAATTAGTACTTTTATCTCTTCTTGGACAATTCAGACTTTAGAATACTTAAATATCATTTATCATCCTCCCCACTTATTTACTGTTGTTGTCATGTATCTTAATTTTCTGTTCTTAACCACACATGACATTATTACTTTTGTTACCTGTGATAAATATCGACTGGGTGTACCCACAAAAAAAAGGGGGGGGCAGAGAACCTGAACAGACACTTCTCCAAAGAAGAAATTCAGAAGACCGACAGGCACATGAAAAGATGTTACACATCGCTAATTATCAGGGAAATGCAAATTAAAAACACAACGAGATATCATCTCACACCAGGTAGGATGGCCAACATCCAAAAGATAAGGAACAACAAATGTTGGCAAGGATGCAGAGAAAGGGGAACCCTCACACACTGTTGGTAGGAATGTAAATTAGTTCAACCACTGCGAAAAGCAATATGGAGGTTCCTCAGAAAACTAAAAAGAAATACCATTTGACCCAGGAATTCCACTTCTAGGAATTTACCCAAAGAAAACAAGATCACAGATTCAAAAAGACATATGCACCCCTATGCTTATCACAGCACTATTTACAATAGCCAGGTCATGGAAGCAATCTAGGTGGCCATCAATAGATGAGGTGGTACGTATACACAATGGAATATTATTCAGCCATAAGAAGAAAACAAATCCTACCATTTGCAACAATGTGGATGGAGCTAGAGTTATTATGCTTAGTGAAATAAGCCAGGCAGAGAAAGACAAGTACCAAGTGATTTCACTCTCTTGTGCAGTATAATAATGCAAAAACTGAAGGAATAAAACAGCAGCAGACACACAACTTCTAGAAGGGACTAGTGGTTATGAAAAGGAAAGGGGTTGGGGATGGTGGATGAGAAGAGAGGGAGAAGGGGATTAAGGAGTATTAGCACACATAATGTAGGGGGCACACAGGAAGGCAGGATAGCACAGAGAAGACAAGTAGTGACTCTATAGCATCTCACTACACTAATGGACAGTGACTGTAATGGGGGTGTACGGGGGGACTTGATAATGTGGGTGAATGTAGTAACCACAATGTTGCTCATGTGAAATCTTCATAAGATTGGATATCAATGATACCTTAATTTTAAAAAATAGAGATACCATATTCATGCATATGAGCACTCAAAAATAAAATTATAGGTGAGAAAGTGAATTATGGTCAGCAGAGAGAAAAGACTGAACTTGGTGTATGACTGTATGTGGCTTGGAGGCCAGGATTTTTCCTGCTTCAGTGTTTTAGTGGTGCTGTTACTAGGATAAGGTGAGTGGGGCACACAGCAGATTACAAGAGTCAGGAAAGGGTCATGGACAATGTCCTTAGTTTGGGACCTACCAAATTTGAGGCACTCAGAGGACTGGGAGGAAAGGTTTGGATAAAAACATTTGGAGTAATAATCAATGAACTTACTCAAGAGAAGCATATGATGTTAGAAGATAAAAATTTGAAAAATATAGTAAACGAATATAATCAAGTAATGCAAACCTACACAGACCTCTGAAATTTTGAAAATAAGAACAGAACCACCATGGGACTCACTTTTCCAATTGCATATTTCTGCATTTGCTTCAGAGATTAAAAATAAACTCCTTTATAAATGTATGCAAATACTCATGTCTGGAATATTACAGTAATAGAAGCATTTTTAAGTTTAACGAAGAGATTTAATTGTAAAACACTGAAAGGAGGAACTAACAAAAATCAAGTCACCATGATTTCTGAGTTTGAGATATGCAAACTTTTATGCTAGGTTTAACAACTCTGAATTCTAAAGTATTGAAAAAACTAACATTAAGAAATTCCAATTTTTTGTTATATTTTGCAAATGTGTTTGCCATGATTTATACTTGCACAAATCATCTCTCATGGGGAAAATACAAGTTTGGTTTTTAGAATTATTTTATTTAGACCAACTGGAATTGCAGTGTAACTTGCTTCTCTTCTAAGGCTTTTGTTCATAGTATATCCCTAAATATACTATGTGTATATATTTAGAAATACTGAAATACATATATTTCTCTACATACCTTACTGTATGTAATATATGTAAAATAGAGGCTTTTGTTAATACTATATTCATAATCATACTGATTTGCATTACACTACAATTATTTGCTTATAAATACTACACTAATAGAGTTAATTTAGTCACTCTAAAATAAGTCATTCAGTTAGTTGAACATGGTCATCTATCACTACCTAAAAGCTGTAAATTATTATGAAAGAGAGAAAAATAGAAAAAGAAATGTTCCCAATGCATCAACTTTCCACTTGGAAAAAGAATTGATAATCAGAATTCTAAGGAGAATATATGGCTTGAAAAGATATATCTAATGAGATGAGGCTAAAAAAACTTGAAAAAATTTAATCTAAAATTGTAAGCTCACAATTGGAGGATACTAAAAAACACATTGTCACCTTCTTTCTTATCACCACGTATTTATTATAAACTTCCTTCTTGTTTATGATGCATTTCTTCAACAAAACACAACTGAACTTATACATCCTAAACATTAAAAGGGAATATAAACCTAGGCCATGTATTTAGAAATTCAAAGAGGTTTAATTATGATTATTATGCATATTCTGTCACGTGTAACATTTCACTATGCAGAATTCCATTTTCCATTTATTCACACTAAAAAAAATATGAAACTGCTTCTTCTGTGCCAGACCTTACTCTAGGTGATCCAGGAGATGCATGATTACATTTCCTAACCTCCAGTAGTGAGGTATGGGCTTTAAAATGAATATTTAAATAACTATAATTTTAAACATCTCTGGAGTATGAAATTTTATAATGTGATACAGTCTGTTGAGTAGGTATTTTTTAAAACTATAGAACAAAAAATGTCTGAAATTGTAAGTTTTACCATATGGCTAATAGGTGTCTCTGTTCTTAGAGCTGGTTATTATTTTAGACAAAACATGTACCCCTCAATTAGAGCAAGAGTTTTAAATTTTCTTGAAATGAAATGATTTCGAAAACACAGTTGAATCCCTTTGTAATACTAATTTTGAAAAAGGGAATTTAAATATCTAAATTTCCACATTTTTAATAATGTTTTAATCCAAATGCAGAACCAAGGACAGAAATAGAGAAAAAAGTCTCTCCTAACAGTTATATGATACCAAAATAAAAAGTGTCCAAGAAAAAAAACATATATATGCTACATAGTTTTTGAACTGAAATTCACCAGGAAGACTCCATGATGATTATAATAAGTAACTGGATCCATTAAAGAATTCCTTTAGGCATGAGTATTATAAAATTCATATTGGTATGATTTAAAAGAAACAGTATGAATTCTTACCCTTGACCAAATTTCTTGTTTTTCCCATTGTAGGAAAGATCTTCCCATTATAATTCTCCTATCACTATGTATGTCCCAGCCCATTTTTCTCCTCAGCTCCCACCTTCACTATTTACCAAAGTAAAAAAAAAAACTCAACTAGTAGTACTTCTATAATATGATTTACTCTGAACAAATTTCCATTACAAATACAAAATGATGATTGGCAGACCACTGCTAAATATTAAGAGTAAACATTATAAAACATTAAATCCAGAGCAGGAAAATTAATTTGACAGGAGGGTGTTTTACCTTGGTATCAAAATTTAAGTCTTGATCAGATGATGTAGGCCATGAACTAGGACTGCCAAGTCGTCTGGAAAGACATTAAAGCAAAAATATGCAAAAAAAAAAAAAAAAGGGAGTTCATTTCTTCAAAAAAAAAAAGTGAAGAGTTAGCTACCTATTAAATGAAGTTTTTTTGATATAATGAAAATTTGGTCTGTTTTCAAAATAGCCTTCAATGACTCCATTATCCTTCAGTAGAAACCCCAAAGTATGCTAATTCCCTCAATGAAACAAAAGAGCAGCAACCTGTTCAGGACTCCCTTGAGCCCATGATTTCCAATGCCTTTCTACAGAATTCCCAACACCCTGCATCCCTCATTCCTGTAAGTTTGCTTTATCTGATGTGTCATAAACCCCAAAACGCTGATCTTTTTTATAAAACCCTATTTCTGTCCAACTCAGTGTGGTTCCTCCTGAAACTTGATCTCTCCTAGAAAGTCATTCTTCTTCTCTTTGTGTTCACTAGACCCGCTCCCCACCTTTCTATTATGAGAACACTCACCTACAGGATGACAAAAAAAAAGGAAGAAACCTGAATTTAAATCTCATCTCTGGCACTTACCATATCCAATTAACTAATTAGTTAACTACTTTACTCTCTTTGGGTTTCAAATTCTCCATCTGAACACCACTTGGCCAGGATGTTAAACAGACTGAAGTTCTAAAGGGTGTTTTCATTAATTAATCTCTGAGAATCCTTCAAATCCTGAAATTCTTTGAGGTTTTGATGTGTACAGAGATAGGGAGAATACTTAGCGGCAGAAGTGGGAAAACTAATAGAATGAAAGGAACACTGTGAAAAGCAGAGAAGGAAGTAAAAAAATAAAGAAAAGATTATAGCAATGTCGTAGAAGAAAAAACTCAAAAGAAGGAAAGGGAAAGGGAAACAGAAAAGGGAAAAGGAAGGAAGGAGGGAAGAAAGGATAAACTTTCACAGAACCAGGCAAGGGTATTAACAGGAAGGGAAAACCAGACTGGGAAGTCAGCATGTACAGAAATCTTTCAGAAATAGTTTCCAATTAGACACTGAATTTTACCAATATAACATGGTCTATTCATAAATATTCTCTGCTTACAGAAAAATAATTCATCTACAGGAGAGTAGATATCATTATATCCAAAGATACATGCCTGACTAGGTCTTGCTTCCTATATAACCTATGGTTCTGTGGCTGTGAGGCATCTGAGATGTGCCCTAAACCCTTGATGCTAGCTAGTAAAAACAAGGTACTAGTAACCACTGTGAGTGTCAAAATATGTTAGGACAAATGCTTGGACTAACCAGGCTTCTTAAGAAAACTCTACATCAGAATTTACACATAGCTGAATTTTACTTAATAAAATGGTCTACTGCTGAGCAGATTCCTGTCAATCTATACTGACAAGGGATGGACTCAGGAGCTAGGCAGACTGACAGTTAAATCACGGGTCAGCTATGGGCAACCGTGGAATCATGGGTCAATCAATCAACCCACCTGAACCACAGTTGTGCAATTAACAGAAACAAGGCTATACCAGCACAGCTACCTCCTGGTCTCCATACATACACAGCATGCTGGGTGCCCCACCCAGATGGCATCAGAGTGCAGAGCACTCAGAAGCCAAGGGTGTTGAAAGCCTATATGCAGGGCCCAGACAAGGCAAATTTTGGTCGGTGCTTGAGATCAGCGTTGGGTTCCCTTCAACTTCAGTGAGGGGTGGCTGAGATGGGAGATTGGCAGAAGGTAGACTAGTCCATATGTAAAAGTCATCTGTGTACAGGGGTTAGAGCAGTGTGAAATTTCAGGATGCTCAAGGCCTCCTCCCCACAAAACTCCCTTAAAAAACTCTAAATCTCCTTATCCATCTGCTTATTCCTTTTCTATATTCTGCTGGACCCTGGGTGGTCTCCAAGGATACAGTAATAGAAGGTGGTTTTCTTGGTTTCAGAGACTGTGGCAGTGTGTGTCATCAACTGCAGACTGTTGAGAAAAGAATGCATGTTCTCTAGTAAAATCTCAAATAAGCCCTCCCCTTTGGGCCAGCCATAGATTTACATTTTCTTTGCTTTTATTTTCTCCCAACTGAATCTTTATTCAACCCAAGATTTATTACTTAAGAACTTAAAAAAATGGTTATTCACTTGTCCTAAATTATGTTTTCTCACCTAGTTTAAGTCACTTTATCATACATTAAATTCTATTGTATGAATTCTCTGTATTCCAACAACACAGATGGAGCCAGAGGGTATTATGGTCCATGAAATAAGCTAGGCAGACAAAGACAAGTACCAACTGATTTCACTCATTTGTGGAGTAGAGCAACGAAGTGAAACTGAAGGAACAAAACAGCAGCAGACTGACAGACTCCAAGAAGGGAGTAGCAATTACCAAAGGGGAGGGGTGGGGGAGGATGGATAGGGTGGGAGGGAGAAGGGGATTGAGGGATATTGTGATTGGTACACATGGTGTGTGTGTGGGGGCTGTTCATGGGGAAGACAGTACAGCACAGAGAAGACAAGTACTGTTGGGAAGGAAAGGACTTGGCTCAGTGTTGCAGGGAAGTCAGATATAGTGAGATGAGAGACCAAAGTCAAGAAAGCAAAGTAAGTTTTAATACACTCTGCATAGAGCAGCAGAGAAGGCCTGCCTAAGACAAGACAGGCCTGTATGCTCATTCTGAGGCTTCTTTTATGTGGTTTTGGCTGGACAGAGAGGTCCTTGATTGACAGCAGTCAGCTCTCTAGAGTTGTTCTGATTGGGGAAATGGTGACAGGGGCTATGCTGTGCTTGCATCTGTCAGCTCCCCTCTGCCTCTGACCCACAGATTTGGAGGGAACGTGATGGAATGCTGAAGATCTGAAAGGCCAGCCAGGGAACTCAAGGCATCACAGCACAGGAGTAATGCTGAAAAGACACTCCTCATATTTATTGAGCAAATGAATCTAAACATCTAAAGAATTCTGAGTAGGAGGTTCAACACATGATCAACACACAATCATTAACTTACCTTGAGTCCAGCCCTAGGGCGTGACACTCCTCAAGGATACTGAAACCATCTGAGGTGCCATCACGAGTTGTAGGAACTGTTTTGGCTCTAATCACTCTGTTGTAGGAAAAATAAGCAAGTCATATGTATTTGTACATTTGACTTCTATTCTATTTGATTTGTGTATTAATCCCATTAATTCCACATTTCCTCCTTTTCTTTTAAGTAGTAGGTAGATATAATAAAGAATATAGCAAGTAGACAGTTTCTAACAGAAGACTTTTTAACATAGCTTACTTCTCCACATTCTGCAATATAAAATAAGTCTACTTCTTGAAACTTTTCCTCTAAGATCGGGAAAGGACAGGGATGCCCACTCTCCCCACTGTTACTCAACATAGTAGTGGAGGTCCTGGCCATGGCAATCAGACAAAACAAAGAAATATAGGGAATCCAGATTGGTAAAGAACAAGTCAAAATGTCACTATTTGCAGATGACATGAAATAGTACATAAAAAACCCTAAAGACTCCACTCCAAAACTACTAGAACTGATATCAGAATACAGCAAAGTTGCAGGATACAAAATTAACACACAGAAATCTGTGGCTTACCTATACACTAACAATGAACCAATTGAAAGAAAAATCAGAAAAACAATTCCATTCGCAATTACATCAAAAAGAATAAAATACCTAGAAATAAACCTAACCAAGGAAGTGAAAGACCTATACCCTGAAAACTACAAGACACTTATGAGAGAAATTAAAGAGGTCACTAACAAATGGAAACTCATCCCATGCTCTTGGCTAGGAAGAATTAATATTGTCAAAATGGCCATCCTGCCCAAAGCAATATACAGGATCGATGCAATCCCTATCAAATTACCAACAGCATTCTTCAACAAACTGGAACAAATAGTTCAAAAATTCACATGGAACCACAAAAGATCCCGAATAGACAAAGCAATCCTGAGATGGAAGAATAAAGCAGGGGGGATCTTGCTGTCCAACTTCAAGCTCTACTGCAAAGCCACAGTAACGAAGACAATTTGGTACTGGCACAAGAACAGAGCCACAGACCAGTGGAACAGAACACAGAGTTCAGATATTAACCTAAACACATACAGTCAATTAATATTTGATAAAGGAGCCATGGACATACAATGGGGAAATGATAGTCTCTTCAATAGATGGTCCTGGCAAAACTGGACAGCTACATGTAAGAGAATGAAACTGGATCACTGTCTAAACCCATACACAAAAGCAAATTCAAAATGGATCAAAGACCTGAATGTAAGTCATGAAACCATAAAACTCTTACAAACAAACACTCAAATATCTCTTGGACATAAACATGAGTGACTTCTTCATGAACATATCTCCCTGGGCAAGGGAAACAAAAGCAAAAATAAACAAGTGGGACTACATCAAACTGAAAAGCTTCTGTACAGCAAAGGACACCACCAATAGAACAAAAAGGCATCCTACAGTATGGGAGAATATATTCATAAATGATAGATCCGATAAAGGGTTGACATCCAAGATATATAAAGAGCTCACACACCTCAACAAACAAAAAGCAAATAATCCAATTAAAAAATGGTCAGAAGAGCTGAACAGACAGTTCTCCAAAGAAGAAATTCAGATGGCCAACAGACACATGAAAGGATGCTCCACATCACTAGTCATCAGAGAAATGCAAATTAAAACCACAATGAGATATCACCTCACATCAGTAAGGATCACCACCATCCAAAAGACAAACAATGACAAATGTTGGCAAGGTTGTGGAGAAAGGGGAACCCTCCTACACTGCTGGGGGGAATGTAAATTACTTCAACCATTGTGGAAAGCAGTATGGAGTTTCCTCAAAAAACTTAAAATAGAAATACCATTTGACCCAGTAATTCCACTCCTAGGAATTTACCCTAAGAACGCAGCAGCCCAGTTTGAAAAAGACATATGCATCCTTATGTTTATTGCAGCACTATTTACAATCGCCAAAAAATGAAAGTAACCTAAGTGTCCATCTCCTGTAGATGTATGGATAAAGAAGATGTGGTATATATACCCAGTGGAATATTATTCAGTCATAAGAAAACAAACCCTACCATTTGTAACAACATGGATGGAGCTAGAGGGTATTATGCTCAGTGAAATAAGCCAGGCAGAGAAAGACAAGTACCAAATGATTTCACTCATATGTGGAGTATAAGAGCAAAAGAAAACTGAAGGAACAAAACAGCAGCAGAATCACAGAACCCAAGAATGGACTAACAGTTACCAAAGGGAAAGGGACTGGGGAGGAGGGGTGGGAAGGGAGGGATAAGGGGGGGAAGAAAGGGGGCATTATGATTAGCATATATAATGCAGAGGGGGGCACAGGAGGGCTATACAACACAGAGAAGACAAGTAGTGATTCTACAACATCTTACTATGCTGATGGACAGTGACTGTAATGGGGTTTGTGGGGGGAACTTGGTGAAGGGGGGAGTCTAGTAAACATAATGTTCTTCATGTAATTGTAGATTAATGATACCAAAAAAAATAATAATAAGTCTACTTCTTGAATTTACGTGATGTAAAATAGAAAGTAGACTTAGTGCAAGGAGAATGTAATTGCAGGTGATCATGTCTATGCCTATAGACTGGGTTTTGATCTGAGCTGGGCAGGGGCAACAATACAGCCATGGGTGCAGTAGCTTTCTCTCAAAACTGCGGGGGGTGGTGAGGTTCTAAACCTCACCTCTGTTGACCCCCAATCTCTCACCTGATGGCCACCCTCTGACTGTTCCTGTCTTAGGTTGTTCCTCCCTTGAGGAATTTTACCCATTTCTGGTTAACCATCCATCTTCCAGGGCCATACAGGGAGATGTATAGTTGGTGAGTGAGAGAGAAGTAGTATTCTTTGAAGAGGTTAACTTACTGCCTTTTTGAAAATTTATGCTTCATGGCTACTATGCCCAGCACTTTTCTTGAGGTTTCCTCATTAGCTGGAAAGGCTCTGATACACTACAATTCTATGTATGAGACAAATTCTAGAAAAAGGGTTGTATTCAGGAAGGGAGAAGAAAAGTTATAGAAGTAGCAAATGGAAGAAAAATGTGCGAAGACTGATTATTTCTATGACATAACTTCTTGTAGAATATCATAAGCCTGTATAGGTTTTAACAGACTATTAATTAACTTACGTACACATATTAACAGAACAGGAATACAGATACCTAACAAAAGCAGACTTACAATTAAGGGCCATATCCAGTGAAACCAGTTAAGTAACCCAGGCATTTGTGAAAACTTATTAATAATATTATGAATATTGTCTAGTTGATTTTGAATGGTTTTAGGGAAGTCAGACAAATTAAAACAACATATTCCTGGAAATTATTCATATCCCATATGTTCTTTTAACAGCAGACAGTCTATAGTAGCACAATTTTGAAGTACTGCAATTCACACTTCTCCTAGCTCTTGACTGAGTTCAGATAATATGGAAACAGTCAAATTCATTGTCTTGCTATACACACAGGCCAGCTTAGATATTTCCTTTTGCATTCCACCAACAAGGCCAGGAACTGGCAGGATGAATGCAGCTGCAACTGCAACAGAGATGGGATCTAAAAGCTTCAAGTTGTTGTCACAATCAGATGGCAGAGCTCAGAGAAATCTTTTATGACTATTTCTATCCAGAAATAATCTATTAGAGCAGGAAGGATGCATCCCATGCCACATATACCTTGACAATGTGAAGAGAGAGCAAAGGGTGTGGACTTGTACCACCTGCCCTGCCCCTAAGGTGGGCTGGGTTGTTGTCTGTTTACTAGGGTGCTTACAGTGAAGTCACGGATTATGCTGAGATACCCTTCTTTATTTGCAGAACACTCAAACATTCCAGGCCAAGTTGCTCCTGGCCTTTTGAGCTTTAACTGATCTCTCTGAAGATGTCTGTATTCCTAGTTGGGTATCTTTACTCTAGAGAATTAGTGTGACCTTGACTTTGCAGATAGGGACTTCTTGGGCCATTGTTACATTGCTCTGACTGTAAATATCCTGCCTTGCTTTTTCCAGAGGCCCTCACCCTATTCTGACTACACCCACAGTCTCTTTCTCATTCCCCCCTCTACAGATGAAGACCCTAGCTCCTGCTAGGGAAAGAGGGTGATGACTGCTCCAGCTGCTTCATGCTGAGAGGCGGCGCAGTAAAGAGTGCAGTTAGGTCTCCATGACTGGTGGGTCAAGAGGCCTCAGGAGATGGGCACTTCCATCTTGGGTTCCATTTCTATTTCTATTTGCAGTTTTAAGGCTTCTAGGTGAGATAGAACAAGTCGGGTTATTAGGTTAAGTAGCAACATCTGGAATTGGATTTTCCATTTTGGATCAACCTGATGAGATTAGGAATGCATAGCTGAATATGAGAACTAGAAATAGTTAAACTTTAGTTGAAATGATAAGAGAAAACTAAAACATCTGGAGAATTCACAGCCAGATATTTGGGGGGAACTAGAATTCTGGATATAATCTATGTCCCAATGACTAGTATTAGGATTCAGTATAGACAAGGCTGCATTATTGAAATAATACTTTTCTCTGAAATCACCTTCATTTTTATTAGAAGTAACCAGATTAAGAAAGTAATTAACACTTGGCTTGATTATTTGCATAAGTGCAGCAAGAAGAACAATTGATTATATAGGATCTTTTAAATGTGCTTTGCTGGTACTTTTTATAAGGAATTTCAGATTGGACTTTTAAAGGCCTCTCAAGGCCCGAAAGCCAAGCCAGACTTGCCATCAGGTTTTGCCTGCAGTACCTGTAGGTTTAGGTGAATTCCTTTCTTCTTGACGTCCCCAAGACATCCTGAGTTTCCTGTGATAGGGAAAAACTTACAAGGATGGCAATCTAGTCCAGGTGGCTCCCTTCTGCTGCTCTTAGCAAAGACAACAGAAACTCCCTTAGCTTTCCCCTCCCCTTCACTCCCGGCTTTGACAGGCACTTACTCCCAAAACTCCTCCCCCCTTGCCTGCTGTACATGCTGTGCATGTAGGAATGCTATAGATACAGAAGCAGACAGATATATATTGCTCCCTTTGCCTTTGTTAGGGCAAAGAATTTGGGGAGATTACTCCCCTCTGAGCCCACCAGTGTGAAATAAAGCCTCAACACTCCAAGACCTCTGAGTGCCACTTGGTTCTTCCATCAGTGATCCAATCCAGGCTTTCTAGTATTTTCTGTAACATTTGGTTCCCTGAGAGGCTTCCTAGACATAGGGAGGGTGTCCTTACACTAACTCAAAAGGGGAAAAGCCTTGAGTCCCAGGTGTGCAGTGAGCATGCACGAGAGCCAGGGGCAGTGGGTCCAGCCATGGGAGGCTTGTTTCTTGGCAAAACTTAACTAGGGTTCCCTTGAGGGTGTGATTCATTCGCTTCACTTTCCCAGAACTTCATGGCCTGTATGCAGTGTGGAGTTTTCAGGTAATGTTGAGAGATTTACTGCATCTGCTACAAAGGCAGGTCTATTGTCACTGAATTGTCAATGGTAGGCTAAACTGGGGCACAGTTTTTCTCAGGAGGATTTTGGCTACCTCCTGGCTTCATTCTGTCCTGGTTGGAAAGGCTTTGACCCACCCAGAGTATGTACACACTATTACTAGGAGATATCTGAGCCTTCTTCTTGGCTGGACATCTGTGAAGT
This sequence comes from Manis pentadactyla, assembly GCF_030020395.1. NCBI lineage: Eukaryota > Metazoa > Chordata > Mammalia > Pholidota > Manidae > Manis > Manis pentadactyla. The sequence continues at coordinate 103,769,665 of NC_080021.1, forward strand.
CTAACTCAAGGTCTTCAAGGGGGGGCAACTCCTGCTTTTTGGACACTGACTGGGGGTCGTGGTGCAGATAGAGCATTATTTTTGGCACAAATTATGCACTGCTCACTTATTGCTCAGCATAATGCTGGCAACTGGTTGATGTAGTATTGGATTTTGTTTTGTTTTGTTTTGTTTTTAGATAGGGTGGCTCCTTCTGCTATGGCTCAGTCTTTTTCTTTTTTTTAATGTGCTTGGTTGGAGGGTCCTCTACTTGGGATGTTAGGGCCATAGTGAGGGAAAGAGTTTATCTGTTTTTTATTAGCCACTGTTTTAGCTCTTTACCTGCTAGCTGGTTCCCCTGTGTTATAGGGTTGTTTTCCTTTTGATATTCTTTGCAATGCAGAATTGCTTCTTTTTTATGTACAAAGAAATTGAAGAGACTTTTTATATCTGACAGGCCCAGAGCTGGTGCCTGTTTTGAAGCAGCTTATATTTCCAGGAAGGTGACTCTTACCTCTTTTGTCCAGACAGGAGACTTTCAGTCTGCCTCCCGCAGGAGGTTGCAGAGAGGCCTTGCCATTGTTGAGAATCCAGGAATCCAGATTTTTGCAGAACCCGGCAGCCCCTAGGAATTCTTGTATGCCCCCCCTCATCCAGGGCTGGAGCAAGGAGTCAATGACCTTTTCCTCTCTGGCCCTAGTGCCCTTTCTCCCTGGGTGAGAAGGAAGCCCAAGTACTGGACTCACTGCTGGTAGATTTGTGCTTTTTTTTTCTACAAGGCTCGGTATCGTGAGTCTGACAGGAGTTGCAGGAGGGCCTTTGTGCCTTTTGCACAACTTTTCTGGGTGTCACTGGCAAGGAGGAGGTCATCTATGTACTGCAGGAGGGCACAGCACGTGGCATCCCTCAGAAAGCTGATAAGGTCTGCAGCCAATGCCTCTCCAAAGAGAGTGGGTGAGTTCTTGAACTCTTGTGGAAGCCACGTCCATGTTAACTGCATCTGCCACTCCATGTCCAGTTCAGTCTATTCAAAGGCAAACAAGAGCTGGCTTTGGGGGACCAACCAGAGGCAGGAAAAGGAATCTTTAAGTCTAGGCAAGTGAACCATTTGGCAGACTCTGGGATATGGCTGAGGAGGGTGTATGGGTTTGGGACCACCAGGTATAAAGAAACAGTCACCTTGTTAATGGCTCACAGGTCTTGGACAGGTCAATACTCTCTTCCTGACTTTTTGACTGGTAGAAGCAGGGTGTTCCAGGGTGACTGACACTCAATTAGCGTTCCTGCCTTTCTGAATCTAATCAGGTGTTCTTGGATGCCTGCTCTCCCTTCTTGTGAGAGGGGGTACTGCCACTGTCTTTGTGGCTCTGAGAATAGTTGCAGTGTTTTTCACTGAAGGGCTACAGTGAGGGTAACTACAGAGTGTTCTGCCCCTGTGTCAACCATAAAATTCATGTTTTGGTCCCCCAGTTTCATTTTGACCATAGGTTCATGGGGGCCAAGAGTGAAAGAGTCCAGTGCCTGTCAATCTGAGTCAGTTCCTGCCAGGCCAGTGAGCCTTTCCCCATGGGGCTCCTCCCAGTACTGACTGGGCTTCAGGGATTTGCCTCGGTTGGGGCCTTCATTCTTCTAATGCCCCTTCTCTTTACTGTAAGCACACTGGTCCCTGGCTGGGGGACTCCTAGGCCTCCCCCCTCTTGGCGGTTGGCTTTTCTCTGCTTTTTGGTCATCTCTCTTTCTTTTAGGGCAGCTGCCAGGAGGCTGGCTTTTTTCTTCATTCTTCTTTCAGCCTGTCAGCCTGAACTTCTCTGTTTAGATATACTTTCTTGGCAATTTTAATCAGCTGAGTGATACTCATCCTGGCAAAGCCTTCAAGTTTTGGAGCTCTTTTCTGATGTCTGGGGTGGCTTGAGCTATGAATGAGGTATTGTCCATTTATTGGCTCCTTGGTGACTCAGAATTGAAGGGGGTATAGATAAGCTTCACATAGTCTTTCATAATAGTCCCTAGGAGACTCTCCTGGTTGTTGAGTGACTGAAGAAACTTTGGTCATGTTCATAGGTTTTTTGGACCCCACTTTGATCCCCTGGAGGAGGGCATCCTGATATCAGTGGATCTGGTGCTGTCCCTCAGGGGTAGTGCACCCGTATAAGTCCCAGGCCAGGTCAGCCAAAGCTGAATAACTGATATGTCATGACAGCTGACTGTGAATGCGGTGAAGAGCCCACTCAGATTCCATTGCACAGGCCGTGGAATCACAGATTCCGTGCAGACTGGATGACTTCAGCCGCTTTGCACACTCACTCACACACTCAGACCAGAGTTTAAACATTCCCCCCCTGTGAATATCTACCTGTGAGACTTCTAAGAAGTCTCCAGGAGGTGATCAGGCTCCCCTTCCACCCCAACGGGTGGGACTGGCTGGGTCAGGTGCCCCGGGGCCTTACCAGATTCGATGTCAGAACCAGGTCCTCACCTGCCAAGCCTCCTTGAGTCTGCCAGGAACAGTGGAGCGGGGCTGGGCCAGGGCGACCAGGCGGGAGCCTGCCGAGAAATCAGGCAGGGCACGCCTTCTCCATTGCGATCACCTGTTCCTTCACTGCCCTGCCATTTGCCCCAAACCGGTGGCAACAAAAGGCCAGCATGGTTGGGTTTCCCAGTCAGGGAACCTACACCAGATATTAAATAAGGGAGTAAGAGAACAGCTCCAAGCCTTGGGAGCCACCCTAAATAAGCTGCAACAATATACCATAGAAAGAGCCCTGATCTCTTTAGGGACCCCAGTACATTCCTCTCAGGCTAGGGACTCAATCTGGGTCAAAGACTAAAAAAGGGACCCCCTCAAACCTCAGTGGACTGGCCCCCACATTGTTGCTCTAACCACTCCTACTGCCCTCAAGGTTGCAGGCATCACTCCATGGGTCCATCATTCCAGAGTGAAAAAGGCCCATAATCCAGATGAAAAAATTACACCAGTAGAAGGCACAGCCAGACCTCCAGAATCCTCTCCACCTCCACAACCGACAATTACCCTCTGACTAATAAACACCTGTGTGCTATGGATCCTGGCCCTCGCTGGAGTTGTATCTTTCATCCTGGGCATTGAACTCTCTGTTGTTCCCACCTCCCCAGACTGGACTATTCTTCAAAAAGTTTTCCTTTGTATTATCTATTGGTTAATTGTAGGATTTTTTTGCTGTTCTTATCTGTTTCTCCTAACTATACTCAAGCCTCAGCCTGCATCTCCCCACTACAACTCTGTAATGTTATTTTTATACCTTCTTTCCCTGCCCTTCCTCACCCTCACTCCCAGGGAACCTCAGGGTGGTTGCATAAAGTCAGACAAATGGGGGACAGGATTCAGTGCCTATACCTATATGCATGGTAAATGTTATGATAAGAATAGGGCCACCCTTTGTTTTAAAGATGGGAATAGGTACTGGACTGGAACAATAAATAAATGAGACTCAGACTATGCAATTAGGGGAAGAAAGAGATCCACTGTCTACTGGACCTACCTCACCCACATTAGAAAGTCTGATAGGGGGGAGTCCAGAACCAAGCACAAAGGGACAGGGCTGAAAAGGTCAAGCAGGCCCTAAAGGCACTAACTAAAGAGCCAGTTTATTGCAAAATATTGACCTCTCAAGTGTTTCCATAACAGATTAATCAGTTTAGTATTACTACGGGGTCTACCTTCAGTCCCTTGAGAGTCCTCAACTTCCACTGTACAAAGTTGGTAGAGAGCTGTGCTGAAGAAATGCACCAAGGAGGACTGCTGCAGGGCATGAGGAGCTGGAAGAACATGCCACTCCTGCTCCTTTCTAAGTTTAATTGGCCCTTGAAATAGGTGCCCATACCCTCCAGTTGTGCAACACCCACTCTGACATCTGTGCCTTCCAAGCTGCAAATGTTAAAATATAATCCATGGCTAACAACTCTTTATTTTATTTTATTTTATTTTGGTATCATTAATCTACAGTTACATGAAGGACATTATGTTTACTAGGCTCCCCCCTTCACCAAGTCCCCCCAACATCCCCATTCACAGTCACTGTCCATCAACATAGTAAGATGCTGTAAAATCACTACTTGTCTTCTCTGTGTTGCACAGCCCTCCCTGTGCCCCCACACACACTATACATGCTAATCATAATGCCCCCTTTCTTTTTTTCCCACACTTATCCCTCCCTTCCCACCCATTCTCACCAGTCCCTTAACTATTAGTTCATTCTTGGGTTCTGTGATTCTGCTGCTGTTTTGTTCCTTCAGTTTTCTTTTGCTCTTATACTCCACATATGAGTGAAATCATTAGGTACTTGTCTTTCTCCACCTGGCTTCTTTCACAGAGCATAATACCCTCTAGCTCCATCCATGTTGTTGCAAATGGTAGGATTTGTTTTTTTCTTATGGCTGAGTAATATTCCATTGTGTATATGTACCACATCTTCTTTATCCATTCATCTACTGATGGACATTTAGGTTGCTTCCATATCTTGGCTATTGTAAATAGTGCAGCGATAAACATAGGGGTGCATCTGTCTTTTTCAAATAAGAGTGCTGCATTCTTGGGGTAAATTCCTAGAAGTGGAATTCCTGGGTCAAATGGTATTTATATTTTGAGCATTTTGAGGAACCTCCATACTGCTTTCCACAATGGTTGAACTAATTTACATTCCCACCAGCACTGTAGGAGGGTTCCCCTTTCTCCACAACCTCGCCAACATTTGTTGTTGTTTGTCTTTTGGATGGTAGCCATCCTTACTGGTGTGAGATGATATCTCATTGTGGTTTTAATTTGCATTTCTCTGATGACAAGCGATGTGGAGCATCTTTTCATGTGTCTCTTGGCCATCTGAATTTCTTCTTTAGAGAACTGTCTATTCAGCTCCTCTGCCCATTTTTTAATTGGGTTATTTGCTTTTTGTTTGTTGAGGTGCATGAGCTCTTTATATATTTTGGATGTCAACCCTTTATCAGATCTGTCATTTATGAATATATTCTCCCATACTGTAGGATGCCTTTTTGTTCTATTGATGGCGTCCTTTGCTGTACAGAAGCTTTTCAGCTTGATATAGTCCCATTTGTTCATTTTTGCATTTGTTTCCCTTGCCCGGGGAGATATGTTCAAGAAGAGGTCACTCATGTTTATGTCTAAGAGATTTTTGCCTATGTTTTTTTCTAAGAGTTTTATTGTTTCTTGACTTACATTCAAGTCTTTGATCCATTTTGAATTTACTTTTGTGTATGGGGTTAGACAGTGATCCAGTTTCATTCTCTTACATGTAGCTGTCCAGTTTTCCCAGCACCATCTGTTGAAGAGACTGTCATTTCCCCATTGTATGTCCATGGCCCCTTTATCGAATATTAGTTGACCATATAGGTTTGGGTTAATGTTTGGAGTCTCTATTCTGTTCCATTGGTCTGTGGCTCTGTTCTTGTGCCAGTACCAAATTGTATTGACTACTGTGGCTTTGTAGTAGAGCTTGAAGTTGGGGAGTGAGATCCCCCCCACACTTTGTTCTTTCTTCTCAGGATTGCTTTAGCTATTTGGGGTCTTTGGTGTTGCCATATGAATTTTTGAAATATTTGTTCCAGTTCATTGAAGAATGCTGTTGGTAGTTTGATAGCAATTGCATCGAATCTCTATATTGCTTTGGGCACGATAGCCATTTTGATGACATTAATTCTTTCTAGCCAGGAGCATGGGATGAGTTTCCATTTGTTAGTGACCTTTTAATTTCTCTTAAGAGTGTCTTATAGTTTCCAGGGTATAGGTCTTTCACTTCCTTGGTTAGGTTTATTCCTAGGTTTTTTATTCTTCTTGATGCTAATAGGAATGGAATTGTCTTCCTGATTTCTCTTTCTATTAGTTTATTGTTAGTGTATAGGAAAGCCACAGATTTCTGTGTGTTAATTTTGTATCCTGCAAATTTGCTGAATTCCTATATTAGCTCTAGTAGTTTGGGGTGGAGTCTTTAGGGTTTTTCATGTACAATATCATATCATCTACAAATAGTGACAGTTTAACTTCTTCTTTACCAATCTGGATTCCTTGTATTTCTTTGTTTTGTCTAATGGCCGTGGCTAGGACCTCCAGTACTATGTTGAATAACAGTGGGGATAGTGGGCATCCCTGTCTAGTTCCCGATCACAGAAGAAAAGCTTTCAGCTTCTCGCTGTTAGGTATGATGTTGGCTGTGGGTTTATCATATATGGCCTTTATTATGTTGAGGTACTTGCCCTCTATACCCATTTTTTTGAGAGTTTTTATCATGAATGGATGCTGAATTTTATCAAATGCTTTTTCAGCATCTGTGGAGATGATCATATGGTTTTTGTCTTTCTTTTTGTTGATATGGTGGATGATGTTGATGGATTTTCGAATGTTGTACCATCCTTGCATCCCTGGGATGAATCCCACTTGGTCATGGTGTATGATTCTTTTGATGTATTTTTAAATTCGGTTTGCTAATATTTTGTTGAGTATTTTTGCATCTACGTTCATCAGGGATATTGGTCTGTAGTTTTCTTTATTGGTGGTGTCTTTGCCTGGTTTTGGTACTAGGGTGATGTTAGCTTCATAGAATGAATTTGGGAGTATTCCCTCCTCTTCTATTTTTTGGAAAACTTTAAGGAGAATGGGTATTATGTCTTCTCTGTATGTCTCATAAAATTCTGAGGTAAATCCATCTGGCCCGGGGATTTTGTTCTTTGGTAGTTTTTTTATTACCGCTTCAATTTCGTTGCTGGTAATTGGTCTGTTTAGATTTTCTGTTTCTTTCTGGGTCAGTCTTGGAAGGTTGTATTTTTCTAGGAAGTTGTCCATTTCTCCTAGGTTTCCCCTAACAACTCTTTTAACTGGACTTGCTGGGCCAGTGGTTCTGTTATTCCTTGAACTATTAGTGAAACCCTGCATCTTTAACTAGCTCATTAACTTTATCAGGGAATGCATTTCCTCCATACAGCTCATGTATGTGCATAGCCATTATGACCCTATCATAAACCAAGGAGATGATGCCCCTTAAAATGAAGTGTTTGAAGGGGCATCAGAGGAGAGAGTGATAGGGAAAAACTTATAAGAACAGCAGTCTAGTTCAGGTGGCTCCCTTCTGCTCGTTGCAAAGGCAACAGAAACTCCCTTAGCTTCCCCCTCTCCTTCACACCCCACTCTGATGGGCACTTACTTCCTAAACTCCCTCCCCTTTGCCTGCTAAATAAGTAGGAATGCTATAGATACAGAAGCAGAAAGATATATATTGCTCCCTTTGCTTTTGTTTGGGGCAAAGAATTTTGGGAGATTACTGCCCTCTGAGCCCACTGGTGTGAAATAAAGCCTCAACACTCCAAGACCTCCGAGTGCCACTTGGTTCTTCCATCAGTGATCCAGTCTCCAGGCTTTCCAGTATTTTCCGTAACACCTGCACCTGCCAGGAAGTGACCTTCCTTAGTTTACTTAATCCAATGTAACCAATACTTGTTCTGCTGAAATCTACTTCTTTACTAGTTTAGGAATAATAAAACAGTGACTATAAATGACAAAAGACTTACAAATGACAATGGCTAAAGATCTGATGAGAGCTTATTGTATGACAGTTGACATAGGAAATTTGGGTATTTCTGTAACACAAAACATTTAGTAACAAAGTTTAGCATCATTCCCTTTGACAGAACTTTCCAGGTAATTAAACAGGTAATTATATATCAGATAAATGAGCCAAATTAGCCAAATACTTTCCCCAATGAGAAAAAATTCCTGTGACATGTTCCAGGGGCCCTCTGAAAAATATCAGAGTTAACTAGAGATAAAAGCACCTTTTTGGATTTGATTTTGGGAAGTTGTCAGAAGAAAGTTTCTTTGGTACTTGCTTAAATAGGATTATAGGTTGCCATGAAGCAATACTTATTCATTTAACCAGAATGACAACAAAATACCTCAAAGCCAAATACAGAAAGTTACACAGTTGTTAGCAAAGTTTAGCTTTTAGTCCTTTTAATATTAAGATCTCATTTTCTTAAATACTCAGACAACTCACTGAGACTTTAAGCATGAAAAAATGCTTTGATAAACAATTAGAAAACATTTTGCAATTTTTCAACACTAAGAACAGACTAACAGTTTAAGAAAACTTTGTCCTTTCAACTGAAAACAAAATTCTAATTTGCTGTGTACTTGATATCAAAACTCATCTGCTTTAATTTCACATAGCATGACTGTATCAATTATTCCACAGTTTCTACATTTTTTTTTCTTTTAGATTTCTTCCTCTTTATATAAACAGCTGTACTTTAGAACTAAGTTACTTTCTTTTCTCAAAAGACACATTCTTTAGCATGTAGAAAGAAATGTTTTCCTTATTATTTTAAATAGCTTTAATTAGAACTTAAAACCATTAGGAGGAACTTTAATTTTCAGTGAATACTGAGAGGTAGGATATTGTAAACTTACACTAGCATTCTTTGGATTGACAAATTTATTAACACATTTCATAATTTCTGGAACCGTGTGCTTTACAGTATAATCTCTCACTAAGCACAAAATATGTCTACTTAACTTAGCAAAACTTGAAGATTTTAGGTTACCACAAGATTCTCAGGCTCTTTGTAGGTATACACACTGTAACACACAATTATTAAGATGTTTACTTGCTTCACTTATTTAGTTTACTCAATTCCTAACAACCATGCTCACAAAACTTTTACCAAACATTAGACAAAGTCAAGCCTCTTTTTAAGCATTTTTTTCTTGAAAGATTTAACATATAACATCAACTTAAATGACTTTAGGTAAACTTAGGCAGCTGATAACCATAAGGATGTGTCCATTTCAGTTCAACTTAAATTTGCATTAATGCTTAATATGTTCTATCAAAATTTTCTGGAAGTTTTAGAATGCCCAATTTTTTTACAAGCACTTGTTTTTAAATCAATTTTTTTAATACCATCCAGAGGTAGAAAAATATTGTTCATTACACTCTTAGACACAAACAGATTGAGACATAATGACTACAGTTAGCAACACTTTTCATAAAAGAACATATACACAGACAGATAAACTGATGCAAAGATTTGAGTTACTAATATTCAATTGTCTTCTTTTTTTAGCTTATTTGATTAAAAATGTCTCAGTTTTCAAGAATACACTCTAAGGGCAAGCAGTTTACATAACTGGGTTAAGGTTTAGATGGCCCCAGATGAACAGGGCTGATGAAGGCTCTGTACTGATAGGGACTGTGTGTGTCTAGGGGGCTGGAAATGAAATGCAAGTACAATTCTAGCACTAGTTACTTAAGGCCAGGCTGTATTGCAGAAGATAAATTTCTTCCATTTCATGGAGTCTGGTTTAAAAACTTCCCAATTTTTGAGGATAATGCTGAATCCAATAAGTAGAATAGATTTCCACCAAAATAATTTAGAAAACTAGTTCCATATTATAGTATTTCATGGGACTTTCGACTATTTTCTTTCCTTGCATTAAAATTAATTTAGCTGCATAACCTTATAATATTGTATACTTCTCTCAGGGGCCAAACCTCTTCATTAGAGAGCTTGTATTGAGGCCAGGCTTGTGTGCAGAAGATAAAGCTTAGGAAATTGGCTCAGCCACTCCCTGATATTCCCATCCGAAGGCGGGGCATCAAGGAGTGGGAAACCTTTCACCCGAGACTTAAGACTGGTAGCCAACGCTAATCATCTTTTAAGTGGTTAACGGGTACCCAGACACATTTTATGAGATAAAGAGTACAGCATTTAGTCAGGAAGAAGAGCAATCTCTTACCTTGCAGTGGTGAGCATCAGGTTCTGTGAAACTGATGAAGTTAGGAGAGAGTTAGGAACATCCCCTACCTCACTCAGAGGCCAGGGCAGCCTGAAGAAGCAGGCTGGAAGTCAGAGACAGAGAGTCACTCCTCATGGATACCCAGTCAGGCTGTCGGGGTCTGATTCCAGACACGCAGGCCTTTGAGAAGCCACTGAAGTGTATCCTCAGCCTGGACTCTGGCAGCTGCCCCAGGCTTTCCTCAGTCCCTCGCATCCAAGGAGATGCCTCTGAAGGGAATCCTGTCCTCCATGCAGATGACCTTCCCAAGAGAGATGGGGGATCCACTGAGGGACACGCAGGGGAACCTGTCACTCAAAACTTTGAGAATGGCAGCCGGGCTAGTCCCATGTAAGGGGCTGACGAGTGCCCAATGTTGTGTGCCATAGATGGCTTCCTTCTATGAGGACAGTGAAAGAAACGGCAGGCTTGGATGCCAATACTCACCTCCGAAGTTATCCCAGATGAGCCCTCAAAGATGATGCCAGGATTCTTGTTTGCAGAGCTGATAAATGAACTTAGCAAACAGTCAAGGTAGGAGAGCTAAGGGGAGGCTTTTATTTAGAGATACAGTGAGAGGACAGACAGCTCCTGGCTCATGCCAGGAGGGGACAAGAGAGCCTTGTGCACATAGTTTTGACAAATTGTAGGGCTGTTTAACATTCCTTGAGAAAGTGCTATCTATTGGAATCATATTGAAGGAGTTTATAAATTTAAGGAGGGTACAGTAAAAGCAAACTTTTCCCTCTCTGCCACAGCTAAAGGAAATGTAAAAAAAAAAACTATCTTTAAAATCAATGATAGCCATTTCTCAGTCTTTCGGAATCATAGCTGGAGAAAGGAGGCCTTGTTGTAAAGGACTCATAGGCTTAAGGACTGCATTAATTTGTCGTAAGTCATGTAAGAGTTTCCATTTTCTGTACTCTGTTTTATAACAAATACAGGGGAATTCCACGGGCTTGCGGAAAATTCTAATCCATCTAACTGAAGCTGTTATTGAACTAATGTGTGTAAGGCTGCCAGTTTTTCTTTATTGAGGGATCATTGATCCACCCAAACAGGTACAGGGATAGTGTTTCCCTGTCTGTGAGCCTTTTTGAAATCTCTTAATACATTACTCCAATCAGCTTGTCTGAGGGTTCTTTGTGGCAGCAACCAGTAACAATGGTTTTTAATATATTTGTGAAGTTGAGCAAAGTCTTTTTTAGAAGTTTTCACTCCTGAGGTTTTTAGGAGGGCATGGAGTAATTTTAAGTAATCCTCCAGTTTATCTGCTGTAGTTTCATGTTGGCCCATTATAGTGCCCCTGACCTCTCGATCCTGTCCCTACGTATGCTTTCCCTGGAGTCTTACCGGATCAATGATCTTTGGAGCTTTCCCACTCTGAATTTCAAGGGTCCCTGTTCAGGTACCACTTGTTGGTCCCCTCCCTGCTTCTGACCCACAGACAAGGGAGGAGACGCAATGAGATATGGAAGACCTGTAAGGGCCAGCCAGGGGACTCAAGGTGTAACAGTGCAAGAGTAATGCCGAAAAGGCACTCCTCATATTTATTGAGCAAATGAATTTAAACAGCTAAAGAATTCTGAGTAGGGGGTTCAACACATGATCAACACACAATCATTATCTGACTTTGAGTCCAGCTCTAGGGCATCACGCTCCTCAAGGACACTGAAACCATGTGAGGGCAGTCACGAGTTGTAGGAACTGTTTTGTCTTTACTCATTTTGTTATTGATCATACATCAGGAGTTGTAGGAGAAACAATCATGTCATATGCATATGTACAATTGATTTCTATATTTCTTGATTTATGCATTAATCCTGTAAATCCCACGGAGAAGAATGTCTCTCCTGCTGCTTTTGGGTGTAGAGTTCTGTAGATGTCTTTTAGGTCCATCTGTTCTAATGTGTTGTTCAGTGCCTCTGTGTCCTTACTTATTTTCTGTCTGGTTGATCTGTCCTTTGGAGTGAGTGGTGTGTTGAAGTCTCCTAAAATGAATGCATTGCATTCTATTTCCTCCTTTAATTCTGTTAGTGTTTGTTTCACATATATAGGTGCTCCTGTTTTGGGTGCATAGATATTTATAATGGTTATATACTCTTGTTGGACTGACCACTTTATCATTATGTGATGTCCTTCTTTGTCTCTTGTGACTTTCTTTGTTTTGAAGTCTATTTTGTCTGATACAAGTACTGCAACACCTGCTTTTTTCTTCCTATTGTTTACACAAAATATCTTTTTCCATTCCTTCACTTTTAGTCTGTGTATGTCTTTGGATTTGGGGTGAGTCTCTGGTAAGCAGCATATAGATGGGCCTTGCTTTTTTATGCATTCTATTACTCTGTGTCTTTGGTGCATTCAGTCCATTTGCATTTAGGGTGATTATCAATAGATACGTACTTATTGCCATTGCAGGCTTTGGATTTGTGGTTACCAAAGGTTCAAGAGTAGCTTCTTTACTATCTAACTATCAAACTTTAACTCACTTATTATGCTATTTTAAATAAAGTCTGATGATTCTTTATTTCTCTCCCTTCTTTTTCTTCCTCTTCCACCCTTTATATGTTAGGTGTTTTATTCTGTACTCTTGTTTTTCCCTTGACTTATTTTGTGGATAGCTGATTTTATTTTGCCTTTAGTTAGTATTTGGTTGGTCTGCTTTCTTTGCTGTGATTTCATTTTTCTCTGGTGCCATCTATTTAGCCTTAGGAGTACTTCCATCTAGAGCAGTCCCTTTGAAATGCACTGTAGAGGTAGTTTGTGGGAGGTAAATTCCCTCAACTTTTGCTCATCTGGGAATTGTTTAATCCCTCCTTCATATTTAAATGGTAATTGTGCTAGATATAGTATTCTTGATTCAAAGCCCTTCTGTTTCATTGCATTAAATATGTCATGCTATTCTCTTCTTGCCTGTAAGGTTTCTGTTGAGAAGTTTGATGATAGCCTGATGGGTTTTTGTTTGTAGGTGATCTTTTTTCTCTCTCTGGATGATTTTAATACTCTCTCCTTGTCTTTGATCTTTACCATTTTAATTATTATGTCTTAGTGTTGTCCTCCTTAGGTCCCTTGTCTTGGGAGATCTGTGGACTTCAATGGTCTGAGAGACTATTTCCTTCCCCAGATTAAGGAAGTTTTCACCATTATTTCTTCAAAGACACTTTCTATCCCTTTTTCTCTCTTGTCTTCTTCTGGTACCCCTATAATGTGACTATTATTCCATTTGGATTGGTCACACAGTTCTCTTAATATTCTTTCATTTCTAGAGATCCTTTTATCTCTCTCTGCCTCAGCTTCTCTGTATTCCTGTTCTCTGATTTCTATTCCATTAACAGTCTCTTCTGCCTCATCCAACCTATGCTTAAATCCTTCCATTGTTTGTTTCATTTCTGTTATCTCCCTCTGGAATTCATCCCTTAGCTCTTGCATATTTCTCTGCAGGTCCATCAGTATGGTTATGACTTTTATTTTGAATTATTTTTTCAGGAAGATTGGTTATTTCAGTCTCACCAGGCCCTCTCTCTGGTGTCTGAGTGATTTTGGACTGAACCAGGTTCTTCTGCATTTTATGGCAATAGAAATGATTGCCAGCGCATGGTGTGTGGGTCAGCTGGGAGAACATAGTTCCTTCCTGCTTGCTGGTCACCTTGCCCATCTTTGCTGCCTCTGTTGGTCAACCACACACAGGGAGCAGCCTCTGGGTTAATCCTCTGAGCTACTGTGGGTGGGGCAGCCCTTGGGATGGCATAGGGTACTGGCAGGGGTAGCAGGTGAGTGGCATGTGTTCTAAGGCAAGAACAGCATCCCTTCATGCTTTCCAGACTCTGTGCCTGTCTCTGCTGCCTGTGCTGGGAAACTGCACACAGGGCATAGCCTCTGGGCTGATCCCTTGAGCTGTCATGGGCGGGGCAGCCATGAGGATGGCCTTGGGATCTGGCGATGGTTGCAGGTAATCAGTGCATGTTTTCCACAAGAGCCAAGCCTCTACCTACCTTCTAGACTCTGCACCAGCTTCCTCTGCCTGTGCCCATCAACCACATGCAGGGGACAGCCTCTGGGTTGATCCCCTGAGCTGCAGTGGGTGGGGTGTCCCTCAGGATGCCTAGGGCACTGGCAGGGTTTGCAGGCAAGCAGCACATGGTCACCATGAGAATAAAGCCCCTTTGTATCTTCCAGGCTCTGCGCAGGTCTCTGCTGTCCATGCCAGGCAGCTGCATGCAGGGGGCAGCCTCTGGGTCTGGCCCAGGTAGCTGCATGCTGGGAGAAAACTGTGTGGTTGCTGTGGGTGGGGCTGCTCCCTGGCTGGTGGGACAGCTGGTTTGCTTGCAGTACTGGTGGCGGGGAATGAGCAGCATGTTGCTTATCACCATGAGGGGCTTCTGAGCTGCGTTGCCACCCAGGGGTTTAGGGCACCTGTAGTTCCTTAAAGTTCCCAGCCTACTGGGCTGAGTGTGCCGGATAATTTTGTCCACCTGTTAAACACTTGCCTCTTTAAGACTTTTAAAGAGCCTGCTTTTCTTTTGTCCCAGGGTAGCCATCTGTGGGGACCTGTTTGCAGTTTTAGTCTCAGATCTTTACTTTTCCGTTTCTCTAACACCCGGTACACCATCCAATGTGTGTCTGTGCTCCTGGTGCAGATTACTAGGGCTGGTTATTTAGCATTCCTGTGCTTCCACTCATTCCCCATTCTGATTATTTTCCTCCCACCAGTGAGCTGGGGTTGGGGAAGTGCTCCAGTCCCATACAAAATGGCTTTGTATCTTGCCCTTTTTGTGAGATGCTGAGTTCTCACAGATGTAGATGTAGCCTGGCTCTTGTACTGTATCTTCTGGGCTTGTTTTTAGGAAGAGTTGTATTTTTTGTATTTTCAAAAATATATATGGTTTGGGGAGGAGATTTCCATTGCCCTACTCATGCCACCACCTTGAGAATCCTCCTTGAAGACATTTTCCCTAGGTCGCTCATTTTTACTGGAATCATCTCAAGGCATTATGAATATTGGATGTAAAATTAACCATGATCCTACTTGGATCCAAAAGGAAATTCTTCCTGGATGATTTGGACACTGAAATGTTAGTCAGGACACTTAAACTGGTCACTCATGGATTCCTTTCTGGGCAAGGGGAACAACCACAGAACTGTACTGTTTTCCCCCAGCCTTGATATTCAGAAACCCATGCTCTTTTAAGTTCATGACTTCCCATCAGTTTGGTTGGCACCTCAAAGGGAAGAGTCATGGAACTGGAGTGGGCCCAGGGTGAATTAATCTGAAATTAATTTGTTTCTGAAAGACTACATCTGGCTGTGTTTGAGAAAGGCAGTTAGACAGATATATAAACAAATGATCATCTGTATTCATTGTGCCAGATGTAGTGCCAAAAAATGAAGAAATGGCTTTAAAAAATCAGCTATGGGGAATTTTGATACCATGATATTTAGCCTGTTAGAATAACAGCCATTATAATTTATACATAATCTTATTTTTATTCTTATTTGTTTAGGGGGTTAGATCTAATGGTGTTTTTAGGAAATAGGCTTTGAAATTTAATTTACTTATTTTAATTGGTGATTTAAGATGCTAACTGGAATTTCTGACATGCTGAGAGAGAAAGGGACTATAGATTGCCTAGTCAAAATGTGCTGTTTGGTATTGATTTCATCTTAAGATTTAAGGATTTAAAAATTAGCAAAGTAGAATGTCCCTTGGACTTTGCCTTTTGATATATAGTTTTTTGCATGGCATATTAGCATGTTTGTATCATAGGGAAACAAACATACACCAGGAGCTGACATGCATAGAATCTTGAAGTTATCTTTGAGTAATTCTATGATCTTGGCAGTGTTCTCTTTCCATTACTTCTGCAAATTTATTTAAGCCAACTATCAGAGAGGCAAGTGTTTTGGATTGCTATCTAGGAATTTAATGTGATCACTGTAGAACCTCCCCTTGCCTCTTATGATGGGGCAGAAAGATTCTAGAAAATTCATGATTCTTCCCTTGGATACTATCACAGTTATCTATTATAGGCCTTTTTTTTCTTCCAGTTTTCAGACCTTAAACATCATTTTCTGGGATGTCTTGAGGAAAAATAATTAAAGTTTACTTCTTGATCAGTGAACAAAAATAATTTACTCTGAAAAAACAAATTCCCAGAAGGGAATAACTCATCTCTCCCCAGGTCCCCACCCACCTCCCTCACTTCTCCCAACCCAACAACAAAAGCACTATAAAATCAGGCTGCGAAAATAGAGCAGAATACTTGGATGTTAAAAATTAACCCCACACATGCTGATGAATCTCGGCAAAATCAGATGCTAGATTTAATGACAGCAAATTAGATGGTATACAAATCTCGAATTTTGATGTTTATGGTAGTGTTAGAGTGAGAAAGTAAAATCTCAGAACCTGGGGTGCTAGGGAGTGAGTCAGTCTTATTAGCTAGTCTTGCAGTAGAGTTGAAAACTTACCCTTTAATGCACTAATTTTCTTTATTGTCTCATTTTGAAGGAATTCTTCACAATAAGTTATATATTTCCCTGCTTTTTTGAACAGAATTGATTGAGGATAATGTGATCCTTTAGATGAGACAAGATTGTCATTATGTAAATGCGCTCTTCTTTCTGCTGCTGTCCTGGGGAACTCCTGGAGATTATCGGCCCCAACGAGGAATGGGCTTTCCAGTTCTTGTGTCTGTGGACGGTCACTCCACCAACTGTAAACCCTCTCATTTGCTACTTGTCATCTCCTATGGGTTTGAAAGGCAGATGATCAAGGACATGAAAAACCAACATAAAAAAAGAAGTCTTTGAGGAATGGATTTGAGAAGCTCTGCAAAGGGCTTAAATGGCATAAGCATGGAGAAGGAACTATGTGACATACATTTTGATTGCCTTGAGGTCCTTTTTGTTTTTGTTTCTCTTTAATTGTAGTATAATTGATATACAATATTATATTGGCTTCAGGTATACAACACAGTGGTTCACCAGTTACCCACATTATTATTGTTCTTCATTCTATTGCTGGCATTTCACATAGGAGTTTGAAGGTATTATCAGAAAAAAATATGAACCTCATAAATTGTTAGTCTACAGAAATACATATCTAGCTCCACAAATAGATTGCTTTCTGATCTAAACTACTGTCATTAATATGATGTAATTAGTCCCTATTTACTGTCAACTTTTGATTTTCCAGATCAGTGGAAGGAAACAGTGGCATTACTAATCTCCAGTGCATTTACACCAAACCTTAAACTGCTGGCTGCATCCCCTAGGCCGGCATTCAATTTAAGTTGTATTCCTTGATTACACATAATTTATGACCAAGTAAGGGAGGCCAAGAGCAGGCTGAGGAGGCACCAGGCTGAGATTAAATTTTGCCATTGATAAATGATAAAATGAATAATGAATGGACAAATAATCAATATTTAATTTTATATTAGTTTCAGATGTACAATATAATGATTCACATTTGTACATTTACAAGATGATCACCACAATAAGTCTAGTTTCCCCCATCACCATGTGAAGTTATATAATATGCAATAAAATATTGACTATATTCACCATGCTGTACATTACATCCTCGTGACTTATTTATTTTATGAGTGGAAGGTTGTACCTCTTGACCCCTCCTTCAATTTTACCCTCCCTCCACTTCCACCCCACTGTGGTGACCACCAATCTTTGAGTTTTGTTTTTTCATTTGTTTTATATTTTAGGTACCACATATAAATGAAATCATACACTATCTTTGTCTGACCATTTCACTTAGCATAATACCCTCAAAGTCCATCCATGTTGTCACAAATAGCAAGATTCCATTCCTTTTTATAGCTGAGTAGTATTCCTGTGTGTGTGTGTACACATATACCTCAATCACATCTTCTTTATTCATTCATCAGTTCTTGGACACTTAGGTTGTTTCTATATCTTGGTAACTGCGATTAATGCTGCATGAACATATGGGTGAATGTATTTTTTGAATTAGCTCTTGTTTTCCTTAAATACCCAGAAGTGGAATTACTGGAACATATGGTAGTTCTGTCTTGAGTGTTTTGAGGAAGCTCCTTACTGTTTTCCATAGTGGCTGCACCAATTTACAATCTCATCAACAGTGCACAAGGGTTTGCTTTTCTCCACATCCTTAACAACACCTGTTATTTTTTACCTTTTTGATAATAGCCATTCTGACAGTTGTAAGATGGTAGTTCATTGTGGTTTTGTATTTCGATTTCACTGCTGAATAGTGATGATGATGCCACTTCATGGTAGCCTTCTAAGTGATTAGACCATTAACTTCACTATATATTTATCTTTACCCCTGAGATTTTCACTTTCATATATTTTCTTGTTACTAATTAGTCCTCTTTCTTTTCAGCTTAAAGAAATCCCTTTGGCATTTCTTATAAAGCCAGGTTAATGGTGGTGAGCTTTAGTGTTTGCTTGTCTGGAGGGCTCTCATCCCTCCTGCAATCCTGAGTGATAACCTTGCTGGGTAGAATGTTCTTGGTTGGAAGCATTTTGCTTTCATCACTTTGAATATATTGTACCACTCCTTTCTGGCCTGCAAAGTTTCTGCTGAAAAAAATCTGCTTATAGTCTTAAGGGGGTTCCTTTGCACATCATGAGTTTTTTTTTATTGCTGAGTTAAGATTCTCTATATTTAACTTTTGACATTTTAATTATAATGTGTTCGCATGGATCTCTTTGGGTTCATCTTATTTGGAACTCACTGGGATTCCTGGATCTGGATTTCTGTTTCCCTTCCCAGGTTAGGGAAGTTTTCAGCCATTATTTCTTTAAATAAATTTTCTTCCCATTTCTCTCTCTCTCTTCTCCTTTTAGGACCCCTATTATGCAAATGTTGTTCTGCTGGATTATTGTCCTATAGGAGCCTTAAGCTATCTTCACTTTTATAATTCCTTTTCCTTTTTGCTGCTCTATTTGTGTAGGTTCAGCTGCCCTGTGTTTGAAGTCACTGATCCTTTATTTTATCATTAGTTTATTGTTGAGCCCCTCCAGTGCATTTTTCAGTTCAGTTATTACATTTCTCAGTTCTGTGACTTCTGTTTGGCACTTTCTTATATTTTTAATTTCTTTGTTGAAATTCTCTCTGTGTTCATTCATTCTTCTCCCAATACTGGTGAGCATCTTTATAAATTATTTACAAATAAATTACTTATCTCCATTTCATTAAGGATTTTTTCCTTGGTATTTTATCTTATTCTTTCCTTTGGAACATATCCTATTAAGCAGTGATTACTGATAAAGAGTAGTATAGAACTGTATTGGGAACTTAGGGTAAGGTAAAATGGTCAGTCAGACATGTCAAACACCAATCCTTATCTACCATAACAGAAAGCCAATATGTAGTAGCCAATATCAATAAATCAAGAAACAGAAAAATAAGTACAGTTGACCCTTGAAAAAGGCAAGAGTTAGGAGTGTTGATCCACCATGTAGTCAGAAATCCATATTTAATTTTTAAGTCCCCCAAAACTTAACTACTGATAGCCTTCTGATAGTGGCTACTAATAGTGAACTTGAAGCATTACTGATAGCATAAATAGTTGATTAACATATATTTTGATTGCTTTATTAATATGCTATTCTCATAATAAAGTAAGATAGAGGAAAAATGTTATTAAGACAATAATAAAGAAGAATAACACATTTATAGTACTATACAGTATTTATTGAAAAAATACACATAAAAGTGGACTTACACAGTTCAAACCTGTGTTGTTTAGGGGTCAACTGTGTACTATTTTAAAACATGCAGAAAAACCCCAGAAAAAAAATAACCAAAATATTTAGAAGTAGATGTCTCCAGTGAACAGAACATAGAGTAGGACTGGGTAGTGAAGAAAGTACTAATATTTATGAAGGGGCTGCAGATATATATATTTATAGGACTTTAGTTAAAATACACTTTTCAAAAAGGTAAATCATGATTCATACAAATACAACTTGAATGTATGCAATTTTGTTCAAATCATTAATAATGAGGGCATCAATAAGAAGTTATGACTGGTTCAAAATGCATTTATTTTTTTGTCATCCAAATTTAGTGGTGTCTTGAAAACCAGAGTATTCATTGACATGTGGAAAGAGATAGACACACAGAGAATGAGAGACAGAAAAAATCATTCAAATTAGGCTAAAATAATGTTTCTAATACATACAAGAATCTTTGTAATAAGTACATCTTCTCAATCAATTTGTGCTAATTTTGGTTGCTTATTATGCTACAAATTCTGCCCTTACAAAGGGACTGCACTTTCAAGACATTCTCCTTTCATTGACCACAGTTTTCCTATCTCTGAGTGTTAAGAGAAACAAGATTGTATATCCACTATATGTCAATAAAAAAAGAAAAGGAGTAATAAGGACTTCTCTATTTCTTTGCTTCCTGATAGGATGTGATAGTGTCTGCCATGGGAATATTTCTGCTTATTAGGCTTTCTTATGTTGTGTAATTTATTGTAATTGGAATAATTCCATGTTTTTTTTCCATAGTTTTATTTTTTGCATGCACATTTCCTTAAAAATCTATTTTAATATGATTTTCCTTCTCTTCTAGTGTATTTTTGAAGTCTGTTGGTACATGTTACTGCATAAATGAAGAATAAATGTCCCAATTCCACTTTTAAACATTTCTTTGTTATTTTTGGTGGAACTAGTACTGAGATGGCTTTATTCAGCCAATATAGTAAGACTTTGCTGGTTTATAGCCCTTACTGCTTCAGGAGCACCCCAGTCTCATAGTGTTCTTTACCCCACCCAACTTCTTGACTACGCACTTTCATTCTTTCTAAACCACATTCTAATTTGACTTTTGTAGCACTACTCAGTATACTTTTCTTCTTTTTCTGGTTTTGCAAAAAATATGTACAAAACTCAGACATCATAATTCAGTCTACTCATGTTTTATATTATTTCCTTGTATCTCTTTCTCTTTTCCACAATATACATTTCCTTTTATGTGTCTAACTTAAATCTGAAACATATGTGCCTATTCTAAGTCAGTTTCATTCATGAGCATGGAACATGTGATAAACAGATTTATATTTAATTTTCAAGTGCAATTTTCTTTTCCTTGGCTTCACTATATGTCTGAAAGAGCCTAGAACAACTGGAATTCAACATAACCATAACTCATGACTGAAATTCTTTGTACCTTTTCCAAGTTTTTCTTTGCTTTCAATTAAAGATGAATGTTGACATCGTTTTGTTTTTCCAGTCATTTAAATTTGTCATTGTCAGTGATTTCAAAACCACCAAGTAAAGGACCTGACTTCTCAATCACTTGTCTTATGAGCAGTATATTGAAGATTGTACTTTATAAACAGGGATTTTGTCACTAAAATTGTTTTATTTTTAACTAAAAAACGGTAGTTCCTTAGAAGTAAATAATCTCAATGGATTCGTTTTTAGTTCTTTTTAAAGCATATTTCCAAATTATATGCTTTTAGAATTTCTTGATTTATCAGTTTCAGACTTTATCAGCTGGTATCCATGATGATAGTAGAGGAAATAGTGCTATACAATCACTTCACTGACTTTCTTACCCTCATCTTCTCAAAAGAGCTATATTGTACCTTAATTTCTTTCTAAGTACCTAGTGAGTGTGTGGGATTAATATATAAATCAAGTATAGAAATCAAATGTATAATCATATATGACTTGATTATTTTTCCTGTAATTCCTGATACATGATCACGAACAGAACAAACAAGACCAAAACAGTTTCTGTGACATAATTGCCCTTGTTATTGTTTCAATGCCATGGAAGACGTCGTGCCCCAGGAGACTGGAGACTGCCGACGATTAAGTTTAGAGTTAGTTAACAATTGTGTATTAAGCCCCCCACACAGAATTCTATTATTGTTAACATTTATTTGCTCAATAAATTCGAAGGGTGCCCTCTCAGTATGATTCTTGCCCTGTTAAGCCTTGAGTCCCCTGGCTGGTCCTTTCAGATCTTCGGTATCTCATTGTGTCTCCTCCCTTATCTGTGGGTCTGAGGCAGGGAGGGACCGACAAGTGGCCCCCAAACAGGGACCCTGAAACTCAGAGCGGGGAAGCTCCAAAGATCATCAATCTGGTAAGACTTCCGGGAAAGTGTACATAGGGACAGGGTCGATACGTCAGGGACACTATAATGGACCAAAACGAAACTAAAGCAGCTAAACTAGAGGATAATTTAAAATTACTCCGTGCCCTCCTAAAAACCTCAGGAGTGAAAACTTCTAAAAAAGACTTTGCTCAACTTCACAAATATATTTAAAAACATTGTTATTGGTTGCTGCCACAAGGAATCCTCAAACTGATTGGAGTAATGTATTAAGAGATTTTGAAAAAGGCTCACAGACAGGGAAACATTATCCCTGTACCTGTTTGGGTGGATCAATGACCCCTCAATAAAGAAAAACTGGCAGCCTTACACACATTATAATGTTCAAGAACAGCTTCAGCTAAATAGATTAGAATTTTCCACATGCCCATGGAATTCCCCTGTATTTGTTATAAAAAGGAGTTGGGAAAATAAAGACTCTTACATGACTTATGACAAATTAATGCAGTCCTTAAACCTATGGGTCCTTTACAACAAGGCCTCCCTTCTCCAGCTATGATTCCAAAAGACTGGGAAATGGCTACCATTGATCTTAGAGATTCTTTTTTACAATTCCTTTAGCTGTGGCAGATAGGGAAAATTTTGCTTTTACTGTACCCTCCTTAAATTTACAAGCTCCTTCTGAAAGATTCCAATGGAAAATACTACCTCAAGGAATGTTAACCAGCCCTACAATTTGTCAAAATTGTGTGCACAGGGCTCTCTTGTCCCCTCCTGGCATAAGCCAGGAGCTCTGTCTGTCCTTTCACTTTATCTCTAAATAAAAGCCTCCCCTTAGCTCTCCTACATTAACTATTTGCTAAGTTCATTATTCGACTCCGCAAACAAGAACCCCGGCATCATTTTTGGTGGCTTGTCTGGGATAGCTAAGGAGGTGAGTATCGGCGTCCAAGCCTGCCTTTTCTTTTGCTGTCCTTATAGAAGGAAGCTGTCTATGGCACACAACATCAGGTGCTCATCAGCCACTTAAATGGGACTAGCCCAGCTGCCATTCTCAAAGTCTAGAGCTACAGGTTCCCCTGCATGTCCCTCAGTGAATTCCCCCATCAACCTTGGGAGCTGGGAGTCACCTGAGTGGAGGCCAGGATTCCCTTTCAGAGGCATCTCTTTGGATGCGAGGGACTGAGGAAAGCCATGGACAACTGGGAGAGTCCAGGCTGAGGCTACACTTCAGCGGCTTCTCAAAGGTCCGAGTGTCTGGAATCAGACCCCAACAGCCCAACTGGATATCCGTGAGGTGTGACTCTCTATCTCTGACTTCCAGCCTTCTTCTTCAGGCTGCCCTGGCCTCTGAGTGAAGCAAGAGACCTTCCTAACTCTCTTCTAACTTCATCAATTTCACGGAACCTGATGCCCACCACTGCAAGGTAAGAGATGCTCTTATTCCTGACTAAATGCTTTACTCTTTATTTCATAAAATGTGTCTGTGTGTGTGTTAGCCACTTAAAAGATGATTGGTGTCAGCTACCAGTCTTAAGTCTCTGATTAGAAAGGCTTGGCCTCTGAGAGAAGTATACAATATAATAAGATTATGCAGCTAAATATATTTTGATACAAAGAAGGGAAATGTTCAAAAATCCCATAGACTATAATATGAAACTAGTTTTCTAAATTTTTTTAGTGAAAATCTGTTCTACTTATTGGGTTCATCATTATCTTCAAAAATTGGGAGGTTTTTAAACTAGACTCCCTGAAATGGAAGAAACTTATGTTCTGCAATACAGCCTGGCTTTAGATAACTGGTGCTAGAATTGTACTTGCATTTCATTTCCAGCCCCCTAGACACACACAGTCCCTATCAGTACAGAGCTTTCATTGACCCTTTTAGTTTGGGGCCATCTAAACCTTAACCGAGTTATGTGAACTACTCACCCTTAGAGTGTATTCTTGAAAATTGAGATACTTTTAATCAAGTAAGCTAAAAAGAAAGAAGGCAATTGAATATTAGTAACTCAAATCTTTGTATCAGTTTATCTGTCTGTGTATATGTTCTCTTATGAAAAGTGTTGCTAACTGTGCTCATTATGTCTCAATCTGTATGTTTGTGTGTCTAAGTCTGTAAATGAAAAATACTTTTCTACCTCCAAATGGTATTAATGAAAATTGATTTAAAGACAAGCGCTTGTAAAAATTGGGCATTCTAAAACTTTCAGAAAATTCTAATAGAAAATAATAAGCATTAATGCTAATTTAAGTTGAACTGAAACAGACATGTCCTTATGGTTATCAGCTGCCTAAGTTTACCTCAAGTCATTTAAGTTTATGTTATCTGTTAAATCTTTCAAGGAAAAATGCTTAAAGTGAGGCTTGGCTTTGTCTAATGTGAGTAAAATAGCATAGTTGTTAGGAATAAGTAAACTAAGTGTAACAAGTGAACATCTTAATAACTGTGTTACAGTGTGTATACCTACAAATGACCTGAGAATCTTTGTGGTAACCTAAAACCTTAATGTTTTGTTAAGTAGACACATTTTGTGCTTAGAGATTGTGCTGTAATGCACATGGTTCCAGAAATTAAAAAGTGGTTCATAAATTTGTTAATCTAAAGAATGCTAGTGTAATGGTTTACAATAGCCCACTTCTCAGTGTTCACTGAAAATTAAGGTTCCTAATCATTTTAAGTTCTAAATAAAATTACTGAAAGTAATAAAACATCTCTGCTTGCTAGAAAAGATGTGTATTTTAATAAGAGAAGATATAAGGAATGGAAATTCATTTTGTTGAGGCTAAAAAGGTAACTACTCTAAAGTACAGCTGTTTATTTAAAGAGGGAGAACACTGAATGTAAAAAGAAAGTTGTATAAAGTTTGTGGAAGAGTTGATATAGTCATACTATGTGAAATTAAAGCAAATAAGTCTTGATATCAAGTGCACAGCAAAGCTAGAATTTTTTGTTTGTTAAAAGAACAAAGGTTTATTATTCTACCATGAAAGATTGCAAATGTTTTCTAATTGTTTTATCAAAACAGTTTCTCATGCTTAAAGTCTCAATGAGTTGCCTGAGTAATTAAGAAAATGAGATCTTAATATTAAAAAGACTAAAAGCTAAGTTTTGCTTAACAACTGTGTAACCTTCTGTATTTGCCTTTAAAATATTTTATTGTCATTCTAGTTAAATAGATAAGTGTTGTTTCATAGTGACTTATGATTCCATTTAGGCAAGTGACTTAAAAACTTCTGACAGCTTCCCAGAATCAAATTCAAAAAGGTGCTTTTTACCTCTAGTTCACTCTGATATTTTCCAGAGAGCCCCTGGAACATGTCAGAGGAATTTTTTCTCCTCATTGGGGAAAATATTTGGCTAATTTGGCTTATTTATCTTATATATATTTACCTGGAATTCACTGTCAAAGGGAATGATGCTAAACTTTGTTACTAAATTTTTATGTCACAGAAATATCCAAATTTTCTTATGTCAACTGTCTTACAGTAAGCTCTCATCAGATCTTTAACTATTGTCATTTGTAGGTCTTTTGTCATTTATAGTCACTGTTTTATTACCCCTAAACTAGTAAAGAGCTAGATTTCAGCAGAGCAAGTATTAGTTACATAAGATTAAGTAAAGAAAATGATTTTGTGGCTTTTTGTTTCAGATGTTGCTGATAAAGTGTTTTAAGCTTTTTCTCTTAAGCTCTGACTGACAACAGTTTAGTAAATGACAATACCTTTATAAGCAGAACTGAAACATTTATCTTTCTACCTGACCCCTTCAGAATTTAAAAATTTTCAGAGAGTATTTTAATATTTTATGCCAGTATCTTTATTTGCATAAGCTCAATAAGAATCTGCTTTCCTCATAACAGGACCAATTAAAAACACTGGTTATATTACCAAGGCTTTGACTGGAATGTCATACCTGAGAGACATGTGCATAAACTCAGATAGGAACAGATAGCTTTAAGAAACTCTGTTTCCTCCGAGTTTCTTTATTTTGTTTATATTTGCCTATGTCTTTCATGTTGCTTCACCTTCAATGCTTGCTCACCATTGACATGCCATTCATATTAAAGAATGTAGCTTTGAAAAGTGATTAAAATCTCTCTGTATGTAGGTGATGCTCATCATCTGCTGGGCTTTACTAAAAGGTGAGCAAGTTGTGAACTCTTTGTTTCTAAAATTTCATTTCTCTGCGGCCTTTCAGTCTCCCCAGAAGGGAATCCCCCAATTTCCATTTTGCACATAGGTGGGAGAAAGGAACCTGGGGTGTCTTCATTCAACATGCTGACTTTCAGTTAATACCCCCATTTTCAATCTGGCAGTCCTGCCTCCTTTCCTGGTTTGCTGTAGGGATAGGTAAGGAGAGCTCCAGTGAAAGGAAGGGAGCGACACACAGCAGCAATTCACCAGAGAATTCTGCTTTATTGGGGAAAGGTGCTGCGTTATATAGGAAAGGGCATGGGGTGATTGTGGTGTTACTTCTACGGGGCTGGTGGCTATTGGCTAGGTGCTGGGAGTGGGAGTGGGGAGAGAGGTGATTGGTCTTTAGGTGGCACCGTCGGGAACTGAGGACCCGGAAGAGAAGCCGGAAGTTTGCCATCTTACTGGTGGGGGCCCTTCATTCCCCCCTTTCTCCTCTATGGGGTTGTGGATGTTGCTTTCTTTCAGACTGCTTCCTGCTGAACGGGGGCAGAAAAGGGAGTGAGGGCTTGAGGATTGGGGGGAAAGGGTTGATAGGACTCCCCACAGTAAGGACGAGTAGATGTGGATTTCTTCAGGTGGTAAATCAATGAAGGTTCCTTGTAACTATAGGTCGAGGACTTGTTGATTCTAATGATGCCAAGACGATATGGGTGCTAGAAGCTAGGCGTCGGTGGCCATTGTTTCCAGGAACAGTTTTCAGTGGAGAGAGGGGTCTATCTCAGCGTGTGGTGAGGAGGTTACGTGAGGGTGAGGGATCTTCTGTGGCCAGAAGCTGATAGCTCCTGAGTAAAAGCTGGTTGAAAGTTTGATTAGAGATTTTTCCGATTTGGGATTTGATGAACTTTATTATACAGGGTAAGAAGAGACAGGTGAGAAGAATGATTATTATGGGGCCTGCAATGGGCCAGAGCCAGTAAGGAGGGGGTTTGTTAGTATTGAAGAGAATGGGTTGGAATTGGAAGCAGAGTGGAGGCTGGAGGCAAGGTCAGTGAGTTTGGTAATGTCAGTTTCCACAATGCAGGATTCACTGATGTAATAGCACCACTCTTCTCGAAGGAAGACGCAGCTGCCGCCCTTCTCAGCTGTAAGCAGATCTAAGGCCCGCCGGTTTTGAAGGGTGACTTTAGCTAGCGAAGTGACCTGTCTTTGTAGAGAGGCCAGGGAATCGGCAGTGGATGTCAGGGCTCTTTCAAGTTTCTCGTTGAGATTTCTAATTGCCCATAGAGAGTGACTCAAGGCTCCTCTCAAAAACCCTGCCCCAATGGCTGAAGTGGTCAAAGAGATACCAACCATGATGGGAAGGAAAGCAGCCCTTTTTGTGCACAAGGGCAAGGGAGGTTGGAGTTCAAGAAATTCTGCCATGCTGTAAAGTGTAAGCTGTGGGATTAGGATGACGAGAATGCAGGGTATATCGGAGCTGGGAGGCAGTGAGTTGAAAAGACTGCCATTACACCAAAAGAAGTGTTCCGGTTGACTGAAAGACTTAGAGCCAGAGGTAGGGGTGTAAATAGAGAGGCAGTGAAGTGTGCTGGAGGGGGCATGGGTTGGGCCTACACAGTGGTGGATGGTGAGATTATCTGTGTATTCTGGTTCTCATAGGGGTATGTCTGCCAGGGGGCAGAGGGGTTGTCCTTCTGCATGGAAGGAGTAGTTGGAAATATTAAGGGGCACAGCGGCCAGCAATGGGCACTGTAGTGATGCGCACAAGAAACAATTGGCGGTGTTGAGGGTGTGGTTGAGAAAGATGGTGGTGTCATGAATAAGCTGTAACCAAGAGTAGGAGGAATAAGAAGATGAAGAAGTGCCATCAAGAGTTTGGATAATGACTTTTTCGGAATGTCCGATATCTGATGCAACTTGAGAGATCTGGGAGTGAGAGGGAACATACTCTCAAGAGATAGGAAGGGTACCGTGGGGGGTCGAGGACCCCCCATAGTAAACTGAGGCTGTGACCATGGCGGCCCATCGAGAGTCCCAGGGATCTGAGATTGATAAGGAGAATGAGCCGTTGGGGTATTTCATGAAACGGTTGGAGGAGTAATACTGTGGGTACTGGGAGTTACTCATGTAGTGAATGGCGCAAGACCAGTAGGGACATCCCCTGTAGGTGTCTTGCCATCGCCTGCAATAGGCTTGTCTTTGGTCATAGAGGAAGCAGAGGTAGGGAGAATAAAGGTAGCTGCTAGTGAACACTTCGGTGGAGGGAGGAAAGTGGAGGTATAAAGGCTCAGAGCAGCTTTTCAGAGGGCAGTCTGATCTGGCAATGAGGGCAGTAACTTTTGTTTGATGCTGTGTGTAAGTCTGTCTTACTTTGAATCACCATACAAAGGAGGCTGGGGTGGCGGGGAGGACAATAGGAATGAGGGGAAAAAGCAAGAGAGCGGTAAAGGAGGAAATAGTCATGATTCGGGTATGGATGGCAAAGGGGGTGAACGGGATTTTGGAGGAAAGTAGACAGTAAGGTCAGGAGTCTGGAGGGAGGGAGAGTCTGTAAACTTTTGTAGGTTAAGAGATCTTTTAGGTGATGTGGGGAGAGAATGGTAAGGGGCACCCCGAATGTCAGTTTATGAGCTTCTTTCTGCAAGAGTTGTCCAGCGACTAATGCCCGTAGGCAGGGGGCCTATCCCCGATCTGTGGAGTCTAATTGCTTGGAAAGATAAGCTACAGGGGCAAAGGATGGGCTATAATATTGGCCTAGGACTCCTAGAGCTTGACTGGACCTCTCATGAATGTATAATGAGAAGGGCTTCGACAAATCAGGAAGATGGAGAGCTGGGGCTTCTACAAGGGCTCGACGGAGCTTAATGAAGGAGTGTCGGGGTGAGGAGGATAATGGTTCTTCAGGGGTCCCTTGCTGAGGTCGTATAGGGGTCTTGCCAACAGGGAGAAGTTAGGGATCTACACTCTAAAATACTTAGCCAGGCCTAGAAAGGAAAGGATTTCTGTCTTGGTTTTGGGAATGGGCAGGTCAGAGAGGAGCCGTTTTCTGTCTAAGGTAATGGACTTTCTTTGTTGACATAGAAGAAATCGGAGGTAAGTGACAGAAGGGGAAGAGATTTGAGCTTTGACAGGAGATACTCGGTAACCTCTGGAAGCTAGAAAGTTAAGTAGGGAGGCAGTGTCAAGTTGAGACTGTTCTCTAGAGGGACTGCAGAGTAGAAGATCATCCACTTATTGTAATAAGGTGGACTTGGAAGTTTTGTGGCAAAACTGTCCAAGTGAGTTGTTCAGAATGTCTTGTGTATGGGTCTGTCCAGGTGAAAGCAAAAAAATCTTGGGAGGAGGGGTCTCGGGAGGCCAAGGCAGGGCAGCGATAAAAGGGTGTATGGATTTGGGACTAAGGGATGGATAGGGACGATGACCATGTTGTTGAGGCGAAGGTCTTGGACGAGGCGGAAAGATCTGTTGGTTTTTTTTAACAGCTAATATGGGGGTATTAAATGGGGAGTGAGTGGGTCTGAGGTAATTTTTGTTTAAAAGATCTTGAATGATGGGTTGGAGGCCTATGAGGGCTGAAGTGGTTAGGGGGTATTGGGCCTGACAGATATACTGAGAGGGATCACGTAATTTGATAGAGGCAGGAGGACATAGAGCTACGGAGGGTCTTGTAATGTCTTAAACTCTGGGATTTACAGGGTGTATGAGGGCAGAACTGGAGCTTTCATTGGTTAGAGGGGGGTCGTTGGCTATGAGGGCCATTAGAAAGGGAGTACTGGGGGCTGTGGGAGTGGATATAGTTATGGAAACATGGAGGAGAGAAAGGATGTCCTGTCTTAGTAAGGGGATGGGACACTGGGGCATAACCAGGAAGGAGTGGGAGAAAGATATGGGATTGTCTTGGATTGTGCATAAAAGGGGGGGGGTTTTAATGGGAAAATCTGTTTACTTCTTACCCCGACTATAGGAGTAATGGCAGGCATGGTAGGGCCCCGGTATTCCCGCAAGACTGAGAAGGTGGCTCCTGTATCTAGGAGGAAGGAGATGGGTTGACCGTCTACTATTAAAGTAACCCTGGGCTCTTGTTTTGTGATAGAAATGGTCGGGCAAGGCGCCCCCGGGCCCCGTCAGTCTTCTTCTGCCAGCCCCACTACAGAGGGCTTAGGATGGGGGTTGTTCGTCCAGCCTCCCCTTCGGGTGGCTGGGCAATCAGACCCCCAGTGACCCTTTTGTGGCACCTGGGGAACGGAGTGGTAGCCCTTGACCAATATCCTTCTTATCTGCACTTGAAACAAGCTCTTCTGGGGGGCTTGTTTGTAGAAGAGTACCCAGGTTGTGGTTTTATCTGCTGGGCCAACATTTGGAAATTGGCCTGATCAGCTTTTTGTTTACGGCGTTCTTTCTCCTCCTCCTGGTTATGGAAGACTTTAAAGGCCACTGTTAGGATCTCAGTCTGTGGGGTAGCGGGGCCCTGTTCTAACTTTTTGACTTTAGCTTTAATGTCGGCTTAGCTTTGAGCTAGGAACTATGTCATAAGGACATGTCTCCCATCAGGCGTTTCTGGGTCCAGGCTGGTGTACTGTAATAGGGCTTGAGTGAGTCTGTCTAAGAACTCGGAGGGAGCTTTTGAAAATTGACTATTTATGAGCTGCTTTTTTCAGACCTGCTATTAAGCAGCAGGCGAAGATATCTCGAGAGCGGAGACTCACGGTGGTGTTATAATCTCAGTGTGGGTCTTGTTCGGGGACAGCAGTGGGGCCAGGGGGAATAGGTGGGGTCAGTCCTGTGGGTTTTGGTGGTGTGTGTTTGGGCAAAGTCCCAAACTCGTCTATGCTCTTCAGGAGGGAGGGTATTGCCTAGGAGCATGAAAATGTCATGATGTGTGAGGCTGTATGACTGGAGGGTGTATTGAAACTCTCTGATATATGTTGTGGGATCAGTGGAAAAGGAACTTAGGCGTTTCTGAAGTTGGGCTAAATCTCTTAAGGAGAAAGGGACATGAACGCACATGATGCCTTCGGATCGTGCTACTTCCCGGAGGGGGGACGATAATTTTGGGAGGCCCTCGGGACCGAGTCTGAGGAGGACTAAAGGGTTCTGGCTCAGTCTGTGGGGGAGAAACAGGTGATGGGGGCAAAGACGGAGGAGGCTCCTGGGACTTAGAGGGGGGCTGAAAGGCTCAGGCTTGATCTGCAGGGGGTGAGGTGGGGGAGGAGATGGTGGTGGAGGAAGGGGGAGGGGCTGTTGTAGGAGAGGAGGGGGAAGGGAGTAGGCGGGAGGCTTCTGTGGGGGAGAGACGGCTTGCAGGCTAGGGGAACTTGGGGGGAGGCGGGAGGAGGAGGTGGAAAGCTTCGGTATAGGGAATCTCTTTCAATTTTTTCCGGCGCTGGCAGTAGTTAAAGAGATTGCGAGTGATGTTAGGATCAAGAGTTCCCCCTGCGGGCCATTGGTTGTTATTGTCTAGGGGGTATGTCGGCCAATCTTGGGAGTAGTATTTGCAGAGAAGTTTTGGTTTTATATCAGGAGTCAGGGAGAGGGTGGCTAGATACTTGAGCAGGCATTCAAGAGGTGAACTTTCAGGGAGGGATGAGGAGGCTCCCATGGCTAAAGGACAGAGAAGGAGACAAACAGGGAAGACGAACGGAGATCCTTGGACTGGGAGCAGACCGCAAGGAGACAAAGGGCGTCCCCGATGATCCTTGGTGGTCTGCAGAAACTCATATACGAGTCGGTTTCTTAGGAAGTGTGGGTCGTCACCCAGACTTCTCTAAGAAGGCAGAGTGCTGGAGTCCGAGGTATCTAGTACTACGAATTTTCGGCGGACGGAATGGATTTCGGCAGGCAGAATGGAAGGAGGATGGGGGGAGAAGGGAGCGTTCTCATCCACAAAGGAGTCACCTCGTTTATGGCTGTTGGAGGGGGGGGAGCCTGAGGGTCTGCCGCAGCCATGAAGGCCTGAGGCTCGGAGAGTTCTCTCCTCGTCCTTGAGTGTCAGGGCCTTGCCGGATGATCACGGTCAATGGCGCTGCGATAGCTTGGGGAAGAGTAGCCCACTCCAGGGGAAAACTTACCTAAAGGCCAAAGAGGAGTGGTGAGTGTGAGTAGCCAGTGCTGGAAAAAGAGGATGAGGGCAAGCTACTGCTGGTGTTGGGGGGAAGACGGGGCCCAGTTGGGGTGTCTCGTCTCCCGGGTTTCGGCACCAATGAAAGGAAGGGAGCGACACACAGCAGCAATTCACCGGAGAATTCTGCTTTATTGGGGAAAGGTGCTGGGTTATATAGGAAGGGGCATGGGGTGATTGTGGTGTTACTTCTACGGGGCTGGTGGCTATTGGCTAGGTGCTGGGAGTGGGAGTGGGGAGAGAGGTGATTGGTCTTTAGGTGGCGCCGTCGGGAACTGAGGACCCGGAAGAGAAGCCGGTAGTTCGCCATCTTACTGGTGGGGGCCCTTCATCCAGCTACTCAGGTTGAAGGAGGAATCTGAAGGCTCCAAGAGGATTATGACCCTCCTGTTTTGAGCCTGAAGGCAGATCTCTGCATTATAATATCTTTGGTGTCCCTACCTCCTGAGCTGTTTTGATGCTATATGGATATTGTCTTCCTTTATTCTGTAATCACCCTTTGCAAGCACTTTGCAGTGTTGTCTTTCTTGGTACATACTAAGTCTGTTACCAAGTCTCATTATTTAATTTTTCCAAAATTGTTACAAACTTTTCTCTGCTATTTTATTCTTTCCTGCTCTATTTCCTTGTAGCTTTATTTTTTACCTTTTCAATCCCTTTATGTTAATATGTTTCAGGGGTGAACAGTAATAAAGGAATATTTTAATCTATCAGGATTAAATGCAAACTTCAAATATCCTTTTGAGTATTTCTTTTTTTTTTTAATTTAAAAAATTATACCACACATTCTCTGGTGTGAAAGTGGCAATTTAATCTCATGGTTCTCTTGTGTTTTCTATGAAGCAGCTGATTCTCAATACTTTGTGCCATTTCTATGGACCAGAGCCCAATCTGATGCTGATCACTACAGAAACTGGAAGCTCTCCAGTGTTTTAGTCCTCTCCATGAATACCAAGAAAAAGGTGAATGTACATGGGTGAGCCCCCTCTCACTTTAAAGCCCTGTCTCCACAGTCTTCAGCACACCTTAGAACTCTACTGAAAGTCTCTGGTATGAGGGCATGGCATAGTAGGAGGTGTGAAATAAGTTAAGCAAAAATTACAGCACAGTCAAAAATGGGTATTTTGAGGAGTAATTAATAAAGACAGTATATTTTTTCCTTTTTTAGATTAAGGTATTGTTGATATACACTCTTATGAAGGTTTCACATGAAAAAACAATGCGGTTACCACATTTACCCATATTATTGAGTCCCCACCCATACCCCAGTGCAGTCACTGTCTATCAGTGTAGTAAGATGCCACAGATTCGGTATTTGCCTTCTCTGTGCTACACTGTCCTGCCTGTGACCCCGCACACTATGTGTACTAAACATAATACCCCTCAATTCTCTTCTCCCTCCCCCCCCCATCTGCTCTCCCACAACCCTACCCTTTGGAAACCTCTAGACCCTTCTTGAGAGAAATCATTGGGCACTTGTCTTTCTACAGCTGGCTTATTTCACTGAGCATAATATCCTCCAGCTCCATCCATGTTGTTGCAAATGGTAGGATTTGTTTCTTTCTTATGGCTGAATAGTATTCCATTGTGTATATGTACCACTTTTTCTTTATCCATTCATCTACTAATGGACACTTAGGTTGCATCCATATCTTAGCTATTGTAAATACTGCTGTAATAAACATAGGTGTACATATGTCTTTTTGAATCTGAGAAGTTGTATTTTTTGGGTAAATTCCAAAGAGCGGGATTCCTAGGTCAAGTGGTATTTCTATTTTTAGTCTTTCAAGGAACCTCCATATTGCTTTCCATAAAGGTTGAACTAGATTACATTCCCACCAGCAGTGTAGGAGGGTTCACCTTTCTCCACATACTCACCAGCATTTGTTCTTAGTCTTTTCAATGCTGAACATC
The DNA here is from genome assembly GCF_030020395.1 of Manis pentadactyla. Taxonomy (NCBI): domain Eukaryota; kingdom Metazoa; phylum Chordata; class Mammalia; order Pholidota; family Manidae; genus Manis; species Manis pentadactyla. The sequence goes on from NC_080021.1 coordinate 103,803,712, forward strand.
CTAACTAGTGTGAAGTGATATCTCATTGTGGTTTTAACTTGCATTTCCTTGATGATTAGTGATGTGGAGCATCTTTTCATGTGTCTGTTGGCCATCTGAATTTCTTCTTTGGAGAACTGTCTCTTCATATCCTCTGCCCATTTTTTAATCGGGTTGTTTGCTTTTTGGGTGTTGAGACATGTGAGTTCTTTATATATTTTGGATGTTAACCCCTTCTCAGATATGTCCTTTACAAGTATATTCTCCCATACTGTAGGATGTCTTTATCTTCTGTTGATGATGTCCTTTACCATACAGAAGCATTTCAGTTTGATGTAGTCCCATGTGTTCATTTTTGCTTTTGTTTCCCTTGCTTGAGGAGATGCATTCAGAAAAAAGTTGTTCATGTTTATATTCAGGAGATTTTTGCCTATGTTGTCTTCTATGAGTTTTATGGTTTCATGACTTACATTCAGGTCTTTGATCCATTTTGAGTTTACTTTTGTGTATGGCATTAAACAATAGTCCAGTTTCATTCTTTTGCATGTAGCTGTCCAGTTTGCCAACACCAGCTGTTGAAGAGGCTGTCATATCCCCATTGTATGTCCATGGCTCCTTTATTATTTATTAATTGACCATATGTGGTTGGGTTTATATCTGGGCTCTCTAGTCTGTTCCATTGGTCTATGGTTCTGTTCTTCTGCCAGTACCAAATTATCTTGATTACTATGGCTTTGTAGTAGAGATAGATGTTGGGGTGTGCAATCCCCACAGCTTTACTCTTCCTTCTAAGGATTGCTTTGGCTATTCAGGGTCTTTTGTGGTTTCATTTGCAGTTTAGAATGATTTTCTCTAGTTCATTGAAGAATGCTGTTGTATTTTGATAGGGATGGCATTGAATCTGTAGATTGCTTTAGGCAGGATGGCCATTTTGACAGTATTAATTGCTCCTATCCATGAGCATGGGATGTGTTTCCATTTAGTATTAATTTCTCTCATGAGTGTCTTGTACTTTTCAGAGTATAGGTCTTTCACTTCCTTAGTTAGGTTTATTCCTAGATATTTTATTCTTTTTGATGCAACTGTGAATGGAATTGTTTACATGATTTCTCTCTCTGCTAGTTCATCGTTAGTGTATAGGAATGCAACAGATTTCTGTGTATTAATTTTGTATCCTGCAACTTTGCTGACTTCAGATATTAGATCTAGAAGTTTTGGAGTGGATTCTTTAAGGTTTTTTATGTACAATATCATGGCATCTGTAAACAGGGACAGTTTAACTTCTTCCTTGCCAAACTGTATGCCTTTTATTACTTTGTTTTGTCTGATTGCCATGGCTAGGACCTCCAGTACTATGTTCAGTAGAAGTGGGGAGAGTGGGCATCCTTGTTTTGATCTCCATTTTAAAGGAAAAGTTTTCAGCTTCTCGCTGTTAAGTATAATGTTGGCTGTGGGTTTTTCATATATGGCCTTTATTATGTTGCGGTACTTGCCCTCTATACCCATTTTGTTAAGAATTTTTATCATGAATGGATGTTGAATTTTGTCAAATGTTTTTTCAGCATCTCTGGAGATGATTATGTGGTTTTTGTCCTTCTTTTTGTTTATGTGGTGGATAATGTTGATGGATTTTTGAATGTTGTACCATCCTTGCATCCCTGGAATAAATCCTACTTGATCATGATGGATGATCTTTTTTATGTATTTTTTAATTCGGTTTGCTGATATTTTGTTGAGTATTTTTGCATCTATGTTCTTCAGGGATTTTGGTCTGTAATTTTCTTTTTTTGTGGTGTGTTTGCCTGGTTTTTGTGTCAGAGTGATGCTGGCAACATAGAATGAGTTTGGGAGTACTCCCTCTTCTACTTTTTGGAAAACTTTAAGGAGTATGGGTATTAGGTCTTCAGTAAATATTTGATAAAATTCAGCAGTGAAACCATCTGTGCCAGGAGTTTTGTTCTTAGGTAGTTTTTTCATTACCAATTCAATTTCATTGCTGGTAATTGCTCTGTTCAGATTTTCTGTTTGTTTCTGGGTCAGTCTTGGAAGGTTGTATTTTTCTAGAAAGTTGTCCATTTCTTCTAGGTTGTCCAGTTTGTTAGCATATAATTTTTCATAGTATTCTCTAATAATTCTTTGTATTTCTGTTGTGTCCATAGTGATTTTTCCTTTCTCATTTCTGATTCTGTTTAAGTGTATAGACTCTTCTTTTCTTGATAAGTCTGGCTAGGGGTTTATCTATTTTGTTTATTTTTAACAAGAACCAGCTCTTGTTTTCATTGATTCTTTCTGTTGTTTTATTCTTCTCACTTTTTAAAATTTATGCTCTAGCCTTATTATGTCCCTCCTTCTACTAACTTTGGGTCTCATTTGTTCTTCTTTTTCTAGTTTCATTAATTGTAAGTTTAGAGTGTTTATCTGAGATTCTTCTTTCCTGAGCAAGGACTGTATTGCAATATACTTCCCTCTTAGCAGAGCCTTTGCTGTGTCCAGGTTTTGCAATGTTGAATTATTGTTGTAATTTGTGTCCATATATTGCTTGATCTCTGTTTTAATTTATTCATTGATCCACTGTTATTTAGGAGCATGTTGTGAAGCATCCATGTTTGTTGGATTTTCATTTTCTTTGAATATTTTATTTCTAGTTTCATACCTTTGTGGTCTGAGAAACTGGTTGGTACAATTTCAATCATTCTGTATTTACCTAGGCTCTTTCTGTGGCCTAGTATATGATCTATTCTTGAAAATGTTCCATGTGCACTTGAGAAGAATGTGTATTCTGCTGCTTTTCGGTGTAGAGTTCTGTAGATGTCTGTTAGGTTCATCTGTTCTAATGTGTTGTTCAGTGCCTCTGTATCCTTACTTATTTTCTGTCTGGTTGATTTGTCCTTTGGAGTGAATGGAGTGCTGAAGTCTTCTAGAATGAATGCATTGTGTTCTGTTTCCCCTTTTAATTCTGTTAGTATTTGTTTCACATATGTAGGTGCTCCTGTGTTGGGTGCATAGAAATTTATAATGGTTATATCTTCTTGTTGGATTGACCCCTTTATCATTATGTAATGTCCTTCTTTGTGTCTTGTGAGTTTCTTTGTTTTGAAATCTATTTCGTCTGATACAAGTATTGCAACTCCTGTTTTTTTCTCTCTATTAGTTACATGAAATCTCTTTTCCCATCCCTTTACTTTCAGTCTGTGTATGTCTTCAGGTTTAAATGAGTCTCTTGTAGTCACTTATAGATGGGTCTTGTTTATTTCATCCATTCATTGACTCTGTGTCTTTTTTTTTTGGAAACTTTTGCAAGATTTGTTTATTTATTTATTTTGTTATCATTAATCTACAATTACATGAAGAACATTTTGTTTACTAGGGTCCCCCATTTCCCCAAGTTCCCCACACAAACCCCATTAGAGTCACTGTCCATCAGCGTAGTAAGATGTTGTAGAATTACTACTTGTCTTCTCTGTGTTGCACAGCCCTCTTCATCCCATCCCCACATTATACATGCTAATCAAAATACCCCCTTCCTTTTTCCCTACCCTTATCCCTCCCTTCCCTTGCATCATCCCTAGTCCCTTTCCCTATGGTAAATGTTAGTCCATTCTTGAGTTCTGTGATTCTACTGCTGTTTTGTCCCTTCAGTTCCTTCGCATATGAGTGAAATCATTTGGTATTTGTCTTTCTCTGCCTGGCTTATTTCACTGAGCATAATACCCTCTAGCTCCATCCATGTTGTTACAAATGGTAGGATTTGTTTTCTTCTTATGGCTGAATAATATTCCATTGTGTATATATACCACATCTTCTTTATCCATTCATCTACTGATGGACACTTCAGTTGCTTCTATTTCTTGGCTATTGTAAATAGTGCTGCAGTAAACATAGGGGTGCATCTGTCTTTTTCAAACTGGGCTGCTGCATTCTTAGGTAAATTCCTAAAAGTGGAATTCCTGGGTCAAATGGTATTTCTATTTTGAGCATTTTGAGGAACCTATATACTGCTTTCTACAGTGGTTGAAGTAATTTACATTTCCACTAGCAGTGTAGGAGGGTTCCCCTTTCTTCACAACCTTGCCAACATTTGTTTTTGTCTGTCTTTTGGATGGTAGTCATCCTTACTGGTATGAGGTGATACCTCCTTGTGGTTTTAATTTGCATTTCTCTGATAAATAGTGATATGGGGCATCTTTTCATGTGTCTGTTGGCCATCTGAATTTCTTCTTTGGAGAAGTGTCTCTTCAGGTCCTCCACCCATTTTTTAATTGGATTATTTGCTTTTTGTTTGTTGAGGTGCTCTTTATATATTTTGGATGTCAACCCTTTATTGGATCTGTCATTTATGAATATATTCTCCCATACTGTAGGGTACCTTTTTGTTCTATTGATGGTGTCCTTTGCTGTACAGAAGCTTTTCAGCTTTATATAGTCCCACTTGTTCATTTTTGCTTTTGTTTCCCGTGCCCAGGGAGATATGTTCATGAAGAAGTCGCTCGTATTTATGTCCAAGAGATCTTTGCCTGTTTTTTCTAAGAGTTTTATGGTTTCATGACTTACATTCAGGTCTTTGATCCGTTTCTAATTTACTTTTGTGTATGGGGTTAGACAGTGATCCACTTTCATTCTCTTACATGTAGCTGTCCAGTTTTGCCAGCACCATCTGTTGAAGAGACTGTCATTTCCCCATTGTAAGTCCATGGCTCCTTTATTGTATATTAATTGACCATATATGTTTGGTTTAATGTCTGTAGTCTCTATTCTGTTCCACTGGTCTGTGGCTCTATTCTTGTGCCAGTACCAAATTGTCTTGATTACTGTGGCTTTGTAGTAGAGCCTGAAGTTGGGGAGTGAGATCCCCCCCCCAGTTTATTCTTCCTTCTCAGTGTTGCTTTGGCTATTCAGGGTCTTTAGTGTTTTCATATGAATTTTTGAACTATTTGTTCCAGTTATTTGAAGAATACTGTTGGTAATTTGATAGGGATTGCATCAAATCTGTATATTGCTTTGGGCAGGATGGCCATTTTGATGATATTAATTCTTCCTAGCCAAGAGCATGGGATGTTTCCACTTGTTTGTATCCTCTTTAATATCTCTTAACAGTGTCTTATAGCTTTAACTTCCTTGGTTAGGTTTATTCCTAGGTATTTATTCTTTTTGATGCAATTGGGAATGGAATTGTTTTCCTGGTTTCTCTTTCTAATGGTTCATTGTTAGTGTATAGGAAAGTCACAGATTTCTGTGTACTAATTTTGTATCCTGCAACTTTGCTGTACTCCGATATCAGTTCTAGTAGTTTTGGGGTGGAGTCTTTAGGGTTTTTTATGTACAATATCATGTCATCTGCAAATAGTGACAGTTTAACTTCTTCTTTACCAATCTGGATTCCTTGTATTTCTTTGTTTTGTCTAATTGCCGTGGCTAGGACCTCTAGTACTATGTTAAATAACAGTGGGGAGAGTGGGCATCCCTGTCTTGTTCCCGACCTCAGAGGAAAAGCTTTCAGCTTCTCGCTGTTCAGTATGATGATGGCTGTGGGTTTATTATATATGGCCTTTATTATGTTGAGGTACTTGCCCTCTATTCCCATTTTGCTGAGAGTTTTTGTCATGAACGGATGTTGAACTTTGTCAAATGCTTTTTCAGCATCTATGGAGATGATCATGTGGTTTTTGTCTTTCTTTTTGTTGCTGTGGTGGATGATGTTGATGGACTTTCGAATGTTGTACCATCCTTGCATCCCTGGGATGAATCCCACTTGGTCATGGTGTATGATCCTTTTGATGTATTTTTGAATTCGGTTTGCTAATATTTTGTTGAGTATTTTTGCATCTACGTTCATCAGGGATATTGGTCTGTAGTTTTCTTTTTTGGTGGGGTCTTTGCCTGGTTTTGGTATTAGGGTGATGTTAGCTTCATAGAATGAGTTTGAGAGTATCCCCTCCTCCTCTATTTTTTGGAAAACTTGAAGGAGAATGGGTATTATGTCTTCCCTGTATGTCTGATAAAATTCCGAGGTAAATCCATCTGGCCCGGAGGTTTTGTTCTTTGGTAGTTTTTTGATTACCTCTTCAATTTCGTTGCTGGTAATTGGTCTGTTTAGATTTTCTGTTTCTTTCTGGGTCAATCTTGGAAGGTTGTATTTTTCTAGGAAGTTGTCCATTTCTCCTAGGTTTCCCAGCTTGTTTGCATATAGGTTTTCATAGTATTCTCTAATAATTCTTTGTATTTCTTTGGTTCCGTTGTGATTTTTCCTTTCTTATTTCTGATTCTGTTGATGTGTGTTCTCTTTTCCTCTTAATAAGTCTGGCTAGAGGCTTATCTATTTTGTTTATTTTCTCAAAGAACCAGCTCTTGGTTTCATTGATTTTTTTCTGTTGTTTTATTCTTCTCAATTTTGTTTATTTCTTCTCTGATCTTTATTATGTCCCTCCTTCTGCTGACCTTAGGCCTCATTTGTTCTTCTTTTTCCAATTTTGATAACTGTGATGTTAGACTATTCATTTGGGATTTTTCTTCTTTCTTTAAGTATCCCTGGATTGCTATGTACTTTCCTCTTAAGACTGCCTTTGCTGTGTCCCACAGAAGTTGCAGCTTTGTGTTGTTGCTGTCACTTGTTTCCATATTTTGCTTGTTCTATATTTTAATTTGGTCATTGATCCATTGATTATTAAGAATGTGTTGTTAAGCCTCCATGTGTTTGTGGGCCTTTTTGCTTTCTTTGTACAGTTTAGTACTAGTTTTATACCTCTGTGGTCTGAGAAGTTGGTTGGTAGAATTTCAATCTTTTTGAATTTACTGAGGCTCTTTTTGTGGCCTAGTATGTGGTCTATTCTGGGGAATGTTCCATGTGCACCTAAGCAGAATGTGTATCCTGCTGCTTTTGGGTGTGGAGTTCTATAGATGTCTATTAGGTCCATCTGTTCTAGTGTGTTGTTCAGTGCCTCTGTGTCCTTACTTATTTTATATCTGGTGAATCTATCCTTTGGAGTGAGTGGCCTGTTGAAGTCTCCTAAAATGAATGCATTGCATGCTAATTCCTCCTTTAGTTCTGTTAGTATTTGTTTCACATATGCTGGTGTTCCTGTGTTGGGTGCATATATATTTATAATGGTTATATCCTCTTGTTGGACTGACCCTTTTATCATTATGTAATATCCTTCTTTATTCTGTTACTTTGTTTGTTTTGAAGTCTATTTTGTCTGATACTAGTACTGCAACACCTGCTTTTTTCTCCCTGTTGTTTCCATGTAATATCTTTTCTCATCCCTTGACTTTTAGTCTGTGCATGTCTTTGGTTTTGAGGTGAGTCTCTTGTAGGCAGCATATAGATGGGTCTTGCTTTTTTATCCATTCTATTACTCTGTGTCTTTTGATTGGTGCATTCAGTCCATTTACATTTAGGGTGATTTTTGAAAGAAATGTACTTATTGCCATTGCAGGCTTTAGATTTGTGGTTACCAAAGGTTCAAGGTTACCGTCTTTATTATCTTACTGTCTAACTTAGCTCACTTATTGAGCTATTATAAACACTGTCCGGTGATTCTTTATTTCTCTTACTTCTTATTTCTCCTCCTCCATTCTTTATATGTTGGTTGTTTTATTCTGTGCTCTTTTATGTTTCCTTTCACTGCTTTTGTGGGTAGTTGATTTTATTTTTTGCCTTTAGTTAGTATTTGGTTGGTCTGCTTTCTTTGCTGTGATTTTATTTTCTCTGGTGACATCTATTTAGTCTTAGGAGTGCTCCCAACTAGAGCAGTCCCTCAAAAATACCCTGTAGAGATGGATGGTGGGAGGCAAATTCTCTCAACTTTTTCTTGTCTGGGAATTGTTTAATACCTCCTTCATGTTTAAATGATAATTGTGCTGGATACAGTATTCTTGGTTCAAGGCCCTTCTTTTTCATTGTATTAAATATATCATGCCATTCTCTTCTGGCCTGTAAGGTTTCTGTTGAGAAGTCTGATGTTAGCCTAATGGGTTTTCCTTTGTATGTGACCTTCTTCCTCTCTCTAGCTGCCTTGAAAACTCTGTCTTTGTCCTTGATCTTTGACATTTTAATTATTATGTGTCTTGGTGTTGCCCTCCTTGGGTCCCTTCTGTTGAGAGTTCTGTGGACTTCTGTGGTCTGATCGATTATTTCCTCCCCTAGTTTGGGGAAGTTTACAGCAATTATTTCTTCAAATATGCTTTATATCCATTTTTCTCTCTCTTCTTCTTCTGGTACCCCTATAATACAGATATTGTTCCTTTTGGATTGGTCACACAGTTCTCTTAATATTGGTTTATTCCTTTATATCCTTTTATCTCTGTCTGCATCAGCTTCTCTGTGTTCCTGTTCTCTGATTTCTATTCCATTAACGGCCTCTTGCACCTCATCCAGTCTGCTCTCAAATCCTTCCAGAGATTGTTTCATTTCTTTTGTCTCCTTTCGGAGTTCATCCCTTAGCTCTTGCATATTTCTATGAAGATCCATCAGCATGGTTATGACCTTTACTTTGAATTCTTTTTCAGGAAGATTGGTTAGGTCTATCTCCTTCTCAGGGATTGACTCTGTGATTTTGGTCTGGATCGAATTCTTCTGCCTTTTCATGGCAGTAGAGGTAGTTGTGGGGAGCTGGTGCGTGTGTTGACTGGGAGAACGTCCCTTCTTGCCAGTTGTGGCCTTCCTCTCCTGGGAGAAGAGCGACCCCTAGCGGCTTGTCCTGGGCAACTGTGCACAGACAGGGTTTCCGATTCTTGCCCGGCTGCTGTGGAAGAAGCTCTGCCCAGTTGCTGTGGGCGTGGCCGCTGCTGCTATGACGGAGTAGCTCTGGAGAGGGAATGGGTGGGAAACTGTTTATCACTGTGAGGGGTCTCTGACCTGAACTGCCTCCCAGGGGATTGGGGCACCCAGAGTTCCCCCAGGATTTCCAGTTACTGGGCTGAATGCACCAGGTGCTCCTGTTCAGCTGTGAGGCCCCTGTCCCTTTAAGATTTTCAAAGGGCACTCGCTTTTCTTTTGTCCCAGGGGTGCTGGCTGCAGGGACCCGCTCACAGGTCTTACTGTTCTGTTTCCCTAGTATCCAGCATACCACACACTGTGTGTCTGCGCTCTCGGTGTGGATGGCTAGGGCTGGATATTTAGCAGTCCTGGGCTCCCTCTCCCTCCCTGCTCTGACTCCTCTCCTACTGCTGAGAGCTGGGGTGAGGGGCGCTCAGATCCCACCGGGCCACAGCTGGTATCTTACCCCCTTCGTGAGGTGCTGTGTTCTCACAGGTGTAGATGTAGTCTGGCTATTGTCCTGTGTCTTCTGATCTCTCTTTTAGGAATAGTTGTATTTGTTGTATTTTCAAAAATATATATGGTTTTGGGAGGAGATTTCTGCTGCTCTACTCACACCGCCATCTTCACTCCACCTCCTGACTCTATGTCTTTTGATTGGTACATTGAGACCATTTACATTTAGGGGATTATCAATAGGTTTATACTTACTGCCATTGCAGGGTTTAGATTTGTAGTTACCAAAGGCTCAAGATTAACTTCCTTACTATCTAAGAGTCTAACTTAACTCATTTAGTATGCTATTACAAACACAATCTAAAAGGTCTTTTTTTCTCCTCATTTTTCTTCCTCCTCCATTCTTTATAGATTAGGAATCATATTCTGTACTCTTTGTCTATCCCTTGATTGACTTTGGGGGTAGTTGATTTAATTTTGCATTTGCATAGTAATTAACTGTTCTATTTTCTTTACTGTGGTTTTATTACCTCTGGTGACAGCTATTAAACCTTAGGAACACTTCCATCTATAGCAGTCCCTCCAAAATAAGCTGTAGAGATGGTTTGTGTGAGGTAAATTCTCTCAACTTTTGCTTATCTGGAAATTGTTTAATCCCTCCTTCAAATTTAAATGATAATCTTGCAGGATAAAGTATTCTTGGTTCAAGGCCCTTCTGCTTCATTGCTTTAAATACATCATGCCACTCCCTTCTGGCCTGTAAGGTTTCTGCTGAGAAATCTGATGATACCCTGATGGGCTTTCCTTTGTATGTGATCTTATTTTTCTCTCTGGCTGCTTTTAATAGTCTTTCCTTATCCTCGGTCTTTGTCATTTTAATTACTCTATGTCTTGGTGTTGTCTTCCTTGGGTCCCTTGTGTTGGGAGATCTATGCACCTCCATGGCCTGTATGACTATCTCCTTCCCTAGATTGGGAAAGTTTTCAGAACTTATCTCCTCAAATACATTTCTATCCCTTTTTTTCTCTCTTCTTCTTCTTGTACCCCTATAATGCAAATATTTTTCCATTTCAATTGGTCACACATTTCTCTCAATATTCTTTCATTCTTATAGATCCTTTTTTCTCTCTGTGCCTCAGCTTCTCTGTGTTCATCTTCTCTAATCTCTATTTCTTTTATAGTCTCCTCCACCGTATCTAATCTGGTTCAAAACTTTCCATTGTATGTTTCATTTCTGATACTGTATCCCATAATGATTGGATATCTGACTGGAATTCATTCCTGAATTCTTGAATATTTTTCTGTACCTCCATGAGCATGTTAATGATTTTTATTTTGAAATCTCTTTCAGGAAGATTCATGAGGTCAATTTCATTTGACTCTCTGGTGTTGTATTCATAATTTTTATTTGAACCAGTTTCCTTTGATATTTTATATTTGTGTGTGGTGCCCTCTAGTTCCCAGAAGCTCTACTCTCTGGAGCTGGTTAGCCCCTGATGCAATGTCGGGGGTGAATGGTTTTGTTGCCTGTGGGGAGGTAAGAGCTGTTTCCTGCTTTCCTGCTGCTACGCCTGTCTCCACTGCTAGAACCAGTGGGCCAAGCACACAGGCATAAGCCTCTATGCTTTGCATTTGTCACTGCTGTAGATGGGACTTCCTTCTGGCTGGCCTAATGCCAGGGTAGGGTTTGCAAGCCACGTGGGGCTGGCTGGGAGAAAAGCACAGTAGTCTGCATATCATGGAGGGGGCCTTGGAGCTGTGTAGCAAGCCACGGGGCTGGAGCACGTGAAGATCATGAAAGTTCCTAATCTGTTGGGGAGAGTGCACCTGGACAATTTTGTCTACCTGTCCATTTTTCTGAGCAGTAAGCTCTGTGAAATCCTTGCTCCTTTAGCAGCCCTCTCCCTGTTAGGAAGTCTCTCAGACTGCCTGCATTTCTTTTGTCCTAGAGCAGACAGATATGGATCTTGGCATTCCACAAGGTGCTGGAATCTCAGTCTCTCCAAGTATTCTGCCTGTCTTAGCTTTCCAGCACCCCTAATCATGAAAGCACCATGAAGTGTAGGTTTGTGCTCCCAGAGCAGATTTCCAGAGCTAGGTGTTCAGCAGTCCCAGGCCTCCACTCCCTCCCCAGTTCATTTCTCTTTCTCCTGCCAGTGTGCTGTGGTGGGGGAAGAGCTTGGGTCCCGTCGGGCCATGGCTTTGGTATGTTACCATGTTCTGTGAGGTTTAGTCTTTTCTCCAAGTGTATGCAGTCTGGTGCAGCCCTGTTTCCTGTTGTCCTTTCAGTATTAGTTGTATTAATTATATTTTCATATTATATACAGTTTTAGGTGGCAGCCTCTGTCTCATCTCTCATGCCGCCATCTTTATTCCAATCAGCCTCTTAGAATTTTTTTAAATAGATTTTAGTGCTTAGAGCAATTTTAGATTCACAGCAAAATTGAGCATAAGTCACAAAGATTTCCCATATACCCCACCCCCTGCCACCATTCATGCATAACCTCCCCCATTATCAGCATCCCATACCAGAGTGGTATGTTTGTGCCAGGTGATTAGCCTGCACTGACACATCATAATCACTCAAAGTCCATAGTTTATATTAGGATTCACTTGTGGTATTATAGATTCTGTAGGTTTGGACAAATGTACCATGACATGTATCCACAATTATAGTGTTATACAGAATAGTTTTATTTCCCTAGAATCCTCTGTGCTCTGCTTATTCATCCCTCCCTTCCCCAGCCCCTGGCAACAACTGATCTTTTATTGTCTCCATAGTTTTGCCATTTCCAGAATATCATATAGTTGTAATCATACAGTCAGTAGCCTTTTCAGCTTGACTTCTTTCACTCAGTGATATGTATTTAAGCTTCCTTCATGTCTTTCCATGGCTTGATGGCTTATTTCTTTCAAGTGCTGAATAATATTCAATTTTTGGATGTACCACCGTGTATCCTTTTACCTACTGAATGATATCTTGGTTGCTTCCAAGTTTTTGCATTTATGAATAAGGTGGCTATAAACATCCATATGCAGATTTTTATGTGGATGTTTAGTTTTAACTAATTTCGATAAATACCTAGGGGTGCAAGTGCTGGATCTTATGGTCAGACTATGTTTAGCTTTGTAAGAAACCACCAAACTGTCTTCCAAAGTGGTTGTACCATCTCATTTCCCACCACCAATGAATGAGGGTCCTGATGATCCACATCCTCGCCAGTACTTTTGGTGTTCTGGATTTTGGCCATCTAATAGGTGTGCAGTGGAATCTTATTTTCCTTAAACTTTTAAGACTATCAGGCGTCCAGGAGGGGTGGAGGTGGGTAAGGAACTAAACAGTGTTACTTTGAGATGGACTTTGTAGCGCTGACTGAAGAACGGTATCAGGGACCCTGGCTGGACAAGAAAGAAGGAAAATAATGCTTTATATCCAGGTTCTAAGCTCAACTAGGGATAGAGAAATGTTCCAGACAAAATAAATTGGTTGAAACATCAAAAATGCTTAACAGATTGTCTGGCAAATCTTTGGTAAATGTTTTTTTGTCTTCTACATTCTAGAAAGTTCCATGTAACTTATCATTATCACTTCACTCAGATAGTTGTCAAGCAGAGTCATGGTTCTTTTGTAATTCCTAGGAATCAGTCACTTTGAAAATATCCTTAGAGAAATGGTTTCATTTTGTGGCACCTGTTTTGGGCAGGGTCAAGGAGCAACGATTGGGTTCAGTTTTCCAGCTAGAGAATTACTGATTGGAGGCTCTTCTGAGGTCTGGTTTACCCAGACTTATAAAGGTCTGGTATCATTGTAAGAGACTATGAGAGATTGACCTCCCCTGACTTGTGATCAGACAGCTCTAAATAAGATTTATACACTGCTGGTATTTTTATTGTAGGTGTGTGTGTGTTTGGGACTATCATCCAAAATCGAGAGCTAAATAATCCCTGAAAAGAAGAAATTTTGCTGCCAAAGTGAACCTGCCAGCACATTAAAGGTCAGCCATGGTTCCAATGAGAGAGGAAGGGAGGGAGGGGTGTGTGTGTGTAGGTGCTGGGCAGGGGCAGAAGGCAAAAGAATACATGGCTTGAATGTAATGATACATGGTATTATTGGACCTCCAAGTACAAGCCTCTGAGCCACCTAATAGATTTTTCAAGCATCTTTGGGAACAGGCAGTCAGGCCTCAGCAAACGGCTGTGTAAGCACACAGCATGACTCTGGGGGGGGCATCATGTAGACCAGAAGGCAGATGGTGCCCCTGGAATTAGGCAAAACAGCAGCTCTGACATGAGGTCTTTTCATCTTTAAATAGTCTGTCCCTGGCAAAGCAGAGGTATACAGTAAATCTGTGTTGAGTCAGAGTTTTGTTTTGGTTTTTAAACATTGTTGTCAGCTTGTTTCCCTCACAAATATTTGGCTCATTCAAGCAGTTTTTGACAAAGCCACAGTCATAATGGGACATTTTAACCTCTCTGTTCCCAAAATTGACATAAGAAGGGAAAAATAGGGATATTTAGCATTCATTCAGTAAATATTATTAGATGCCTACCATGTTCCAGGAACTTTTATGCTGAGGATTATAGCAAGGAAAAACATAAGCAAAAATCTCTGACATCATGGAGTTACATTCCAGTGAGTGTGGAAGATTTCAACAGCAAATTTTACAATTAGATTATATATGCATGTATATAAATATCATACATAACATACATATATATGAAGAGGCTTTTTCTATCTACATATATGTGTATGTGCCCATATATATGTGTGATACGTACATTGCACACACATAGAAAGGTGTAGCCATATGCAAGTGACTATTACATGGCTAGACAATAAATGTCACTAAATTCTATTTTACAGGCTCTAACTATGGCTCTCTATAGTTAATAAGAAAATAAGAGGATAGTAAAACAAACTTCATTACATGAAAAGTAAGAATACTGTTCTGTATACTTCATGTGTTAAAGAGAAAATCAAAACTAAAATTACAGTTAAGAAATAAATGCCAATGAAGTGCCTTAAATTAATATCTATGAAAAAGGGGGAAATCATGATTCAGAGGGAAACCTATAGACTTAAATGCATTTTCTAGAAAAGGAGGAAGACTAAGATGGCAAGTTGGGAGGGCACTTGGGTAATTCTGGCAGATGGGCGGTGAGGTGGAGCTGGGTGGTGCCAGCAGAGGTGCTGGGGAGTGTTTGGTTGTTAGATTTTGCAGATGTGGTGGGTGAGCTGGCCAGGAAAAGAGAAAGAATTAGTCACTGCTTGGTAACATTTCAATGCAGCAAATTCCAGCCAGGATGATAATTGAATTAAACATCTGCAATTTCCATTTCCCCCCTCCCCACAGCGGGAAAGAGAGGCTTCATTTGCATTTGAAAGAGTTTCAGGCATCAGCCAGGAAGAGAGTAAAACTATGAGGAGTGAGGAGGAGCAGAACCCCCTGAGATAGTTCCACACCCACTTATAAGACCTCATCCTGAAGTGAATGGGACTCACTTCTTTCAGATGTGATGTGGCCCTGGTGGCCCCTAGAAAGGAAAGCTGGTGGGGGTTGATGGGTGGCTGTTGCAGAAGAGAGGGAGGTGAGTGTCAGATGGGCAGGTGTGCCATCTGCATGGCTGAATTAGGGCTGTACCAGCATGGCTAGCTGAGACCTAGTGGCTGGGAACAATTCCTGAGTGGAGGCATCCACAGAGCCTCCCTGGATGAGGAGATGAAGGCATTCTTGAAGTCACCTCCTTCTGGCTGTTTGCTCTACAGGAGACCTGGAATGTGGCTCTCCCTCCTGTTCTTTAGAGAAGCACTTTCTGAGATCCAGGCTCCACTGTCCTCCCACCGAGGCGCTCTCACAGAACTCTGGCAATTACGATGATGACCTGTATTGATTGGCCTCTTTATCTCTCTTGTCACTCTGTAAGCAAGTGGAAACCTGAGACAACAATATTTCATCCTCATCTCTCAGAAGCTAAATACTCACAAATGCAACACAAATACACACTGTTTATGCTGGCTTACTCTTGATTTACTCTTTTGGAGCTAGGCTATAACACCTGGAAGGCAGGCAGCTGGAGAAGGGAAGCAGGGCCATGGGAGTAGGAAGTTTAGATTATTTTGTAGTGCAAAGATAGATTCTTTAACATGGTAAGTTTATACTTATATTCTTAGGCACCACTGTGGTGCCTCTTCCTGAAACAAATTGTGTGCCATTCAATCTCAGAAGGGAATAATGACTAAGACCTTCTTGGAGGAATCCCTTCATTGGACACAAGGCCAAGCTAACTCTGGTTCCTGTGTCAGACGGAGTTCAAAGGATGTGGTCCCTTCATAGCCTGTGCATGAGGCTAATGAAGGCAGAATATGATTCTTTCTAAGTACCAGTGTCATGGTGTGGGGTGTGGGAGACGCAGTCTCTGATTATGTTCCGTGAGCGCTGAGGCCTTCCGTGGCCCACATGAGTCATCTCTTTGCAGCAAAGGCAGCTGCAGTGGCTTCTGTCAACCTGGGGTCCTCTGTCTCAGGTGGCTGCTGCTTGCAAGCTAATGGATGATTATCTGATTGTCCCTTGTGGGACCCTGTCTAAAAAGAATCCAGTAAAGTCCTCATAAATGAGTTTACTGGAATAAAACCTGCTCCTGGGGTGCTCAAACCAATGGCTCTTTTTGCAGAAGTGCCTGGTCTCAGTTGATGTTTTGTCTAAGAAATCAAACAAAACCCCCTTAGTTTATGTGAAGAGCTACTCAGAGCAGCAAAAGAGACCATTTGTAGTGAATATGTTGGTCCGGCAAGCTCCCCAGCAGCAACACCATCAGGAGGTGATTCTAATACCCAAGCAAGGACGAGCGGGCGGGGGAGGGGAAAAGGAGGTAGTCTCTGGTAGCTCACTCTGGCCAAGGGCCTTGGAGATACTCTCTTATTCAATTCTTACAACCTTTGTGATGAGTATCAGTAACCCAATTTTACAGACGTTCAGAATTTATAAAGAGAAAGGATAATATATTATCAAGGAGTAGGAAATTTTGTCACTGAAGGGGCTTCTGGAATTTGGATTCAGGTGAGTGTAAGGTGAAAGAATGAGGCCATGCCTCCTCCCAGTCCTCCATCTCCCAATTCCCTCAGTGATTTTTGCTCTGGTTTCTTGATTAATGGTGACTGTAAGATAAATTCTCACTGAAGTAAGCAGGCGATGAGAGGCAACAAAGGGCCAGGCAGTTTATTTGAGTGCAATTCCTGGGTGAGGTTCACTAGTCTGTAGGGACGCAGGCTGGGGAAGTCGCACCCAGGAGGGGAGGCAGGGAGTTTTTAGGAGAACAGGGAAGGGAAGGGGAAGTGGGCCGTGCTAGGGTATGTGGGGAATTTTTATTGGCTCAGGGTTGGGGGTATGGACAGCCAGAGGTCTCCTCCTTCCAGAAGGAGGGGGTCTGCATCTGGGGTTTGTTGGCACGTCATGGGACTGGAATCCCGGAAGAGCTGTCCGTTCCTTCCCCATAGGGCACAAAGCTACTTGGTGCTCTCTCTGCTCCGCCTGCATTGTCCTCGCCCTTCTCCCTGTGGTATCTCCAGCCTTACAGTGACAGTGAGTCAGGGTCCTTCATGCATTGAATTAGCACCTAATCTCATAATACATTATCATAGCTCATTGTGACAGGAGCAGAGATAATGTCTCAATGTCAGAATCTAATTTCATTCTTAGATACTTTCCCTAAAATTTCATCCACCCACTAAGAAAGAAATGAGGAGATGCTTTGTTTTGCCAGTTTTAATGGCACACACATAGAAGGAAAGAAAACAGTTTCTTTACATCTTGGCTGCTAAGTAATGATTGGAACCATCTGCTCTTTCCTGAGCATAAACCGGCACCAGCCCAGCCAGCTGAGGAGACAAGCAACCAGGAATGCTTTCTCCCTCTCAGGCCTCAGCAGCACAGAGGGAATGGAAACCTCCCACAGCAGTTTAAATAAAAACGGACGCTAATGGAAAGCCCTATGCTTTACTATCTTGATCTCCACAATCCTTGAACAGACACACACAAAATAGAGAGAAGGTCGAAGACTTGGCAGCAGGGTCTCCTTTTGACTAAAATCAGAATTGAAATAATTTCTCCTTTTCTCAAATTTGTATAATTGACTTTTCTTGGAATTTACAGAGTTACTGATTTCAATAAACTGCAATTCTTCTTGCAAGTCATCTTCTTGCCAACTGTCGTAGCTTTTAGTTACTTTTCCACCACCAGAAGCCTCAGCTCTGACACATTAATTCAGATCATGAACATTTTTTCCAAGAGTGGGAAACAGGATTCCAAGCAGAGGAGTTTGTGTTACTTGGATGCGTATGTAGTTTGTGTGTGTCTGTGAGCACACTGCAAGGCCAGGACTTGGAAAAGCAGGGTTTCTGGTGCACCTGTACCCCTTGCTTTTTAAAAGAGGCATTAAAACTCCTGCATGGCTTAGGGGAGACCAAGTCCCTCATCCTTCTCATGCTGCATGCCCAGTGATCAATTCACATTGTATAGATGGAGGCTGGTAAAGCCTTCACTAAGTGACCATATTAGCAATTTCAATAAAGCTAATCTGGCTTCCCATGTCATTTTGCTCTAACTCTGATGGGGGCCTGTTTAAAGCAAGGCCACACCCTGTGGGAAGGGGTTCAAAATAAGCACTGGGTAATTCATCATCTAAAATGACTCACTTCCTCCTCCTCTTTCTTTCCCCCCAGCCATCCAGCCCACTCCTCAGGGGCACGTCCCGGGCTCTACTAATGCTAAGGCTCAGGGGACCAGGGGGCTTCAGCCCCAAGCCAGAATGGCCTTCCACTGGAGGTACTGCTCTCCCACCCTCTGTGCTCATGGCAGTCCCCTCGAGGTGAGTGAAAGAGGATCGGCTGGTCCTTACGAGCAGAACACAGAAAAAAAAGATTAACCTGTTATTGAACATTCACTATGCTCCAGACAGGTTTTCTTCTCTCGTGAATGTACACTGCCTCTCTCTGAGGTAAGTAAGGGTTGTGTTTGGTCTTGCTTAACAGATGAAAGAGCTGAGGTTCAGAGAGATTAAGTGACTTGCTCAGGGTCACAGAGCTCATAAATGGCAGAGACAGTGCCTGAGGCCAGACAGCCTGACTCCAGCCCCTGCTGCTGCCTTGCTGGAGGAAGAGCAGTCTGAGCACAGAGGTCTGCCCTCTGCAGCCCCAGAGTCTCAGCTTCCAGGCTCTGCAAACTCAGTGCTTCAGGGTGCCTCCTCCTCCCGTGCAGTGAGACCACACACATACTAAAGCATACTTGAATTTACTTAGCTGTGGAAGTCCCTGGGAAGAAAGTTAATATGACTCGGTGCCTCAGTGGACGTCAAAGACAAGAGGAGGGACCCTGAGAACTCTCAGTTTCCATAATTAACATATCTAATTTGTTGTTTTATAGTAAATGCTAGGCAGGTAATTTCAGTGTTGGTTGGCTTAGCGTGAAAACGGGAATGCCTTTACTATTGCACATAAAACAAATGATTAGGTGAGGGTGTGGGAATAGGGTCATCTTGAAAAACCTCATGTACATTAGGATAGTACTGTTTTTACTACTCAGATTTCTTTAGTCATTTAGTCTTATAAAACTCACATATACACATAATGTACTATTTGGTGATGGCAGTTCATCAAAGGCCAGAAGAAAACAAACCTTGTCTGACATTCTTTTGGGATGAAGAGGTTAAAACAATAGCAGCTTTGTTTCTTCTCCTCATACCCTCCCCTACTGCAAACTTCTCCTAGGAATTTATTGGGACAGCAAGAATAAAGAAAAGCAGGGCATTTATAAAGTCATTGCCAATCAGAGCTTCTTTCACATGAGCAAAGACAGATATTAAACCACGCTTTCCTTCAGTGGACACTTTGGTATATGTTGCTGAGAATTGTCAGTTTCCATGTGTCTTGCCAATAGGTTTCAGCCCCTGGCAAGTTCATTATGGATTCAATGTGACCAAAGAAATTGACAGCAAAATGTTCTTTGGGGTGAAAGGGTTTATTACCAGCTTGTTATCCCAGTGGTTGGTCAAGCACTAGCATCTCTGCCTCTGCTCAGAGCACTGGGCCGAGCTCTCTCAGTATAGCACAGTAATAGCTTATTGCCTAAAGGTGTGGAAGCGGTAGCCTAGCAACAGGCCAGTTACATCATCAGGTGGTTTAAGTTCAGTGAGGATCCTGGCCATAGGAACCCCAATTTCCCCACACTCCACCCCTCCAGGATGCTTGCCTTACGATCTACATGCTTTCAATATTTCACAATGGTCCCTGTGCAAGAAAGCTGGATCACTTTAACAACCAGATTCCACAGTAGCAACAGAGGATAACAACAACTTAGAGATAATAAAAATTAAGGTACAGCAAGATTTTGATACAGGTAACAAAAAGTATAATAATCCTCAAGTCAGAGGAGGTTCCTAATAACAAAAATTATAATAATCCTCCATTCAGAGGAAGTTCCAGTCCACAAAGACTTTAGGGGCGATAAGACACATGTTTTAATGACACAAACATAGGCAAATCTTGTCCATCAGGTAGGATGCATTCAAGAGAGTTGTCCTGTAATAGGATTGTAGCAGGAAGGGGGTCCCTTCCAGGTCTAGTATACCATACTTTTACTCCTTTCCCCATAGGGGATACTGAAGGGTCTATATATAGTACTACTGGAGGTGCATGCACTGGCCATAATGATAAAACAAAACTCCCTGGAAAGATGCACCTACCTTCTGGCCGTTCAGGATATACTACTGTGACCTTTGGGGGCCACTCTGCAGTTATTCCAGGAATACACAGGAGACCAGCTTCCAGACCTTGTTCCCAAGGTGCCAGGAGAGCCAGCCATTGTTGGTCCATGTGTTGAAAGGTCCAAGGCTGTGTCCACTCAGTGGAGTTTCCGGGGTGCAATGCAGTTGGTGCTGGCAGCAAGATATTATTCTGATGGCTGAACCTCGGCTTCAGTGATTCTTCCTTGGTTTGTACTTGTCACATGGTATACTGTAATTATTTTTAGTCTGACCACAGGCCCATAAGTCTTGCCATAATTCTTGTCCCCAAAGGGGTCAGTGACCAACCAGCCAGTTGGCGTGGTACCATGTTGGTAGCCACAGGATCAAGCCCCAATAGACAGCCCAGCTTTCAGTGCAGACAACTATAGGGAAGGGCTCCTGGCTGATCACAAACCACCCAGCCCACAACTCTGCACACTGGCTGCTCTTCCCCTCACCATCTTCCATCCATATTGTCTCAGTCTTAGGATGGAAAGCTATGGCCCTCCATTTTGGGGGCTGCCCACAGCTGGAGCCATCTGTGTACCGTGCATCTTCAGGTATAGGGGTTCTTTCCTACCAATAGGGACTCTCTGCTACTAATGGTTCAAAAGCAAGTTCTTCCTGCTTTTCACTAGTACATGTCACCAGCCCTATTAAGCGGAGTTCTTCACTCAAGGGGCTACTAGAGAGGGCACTACGCTGCTGTAGGTAAGAACCCCACTTGGCCAGTGTGGGTGTTTGTGCCACACCACTCCTTGGCTTTTGGGTTCAGTCTTGTACCCACCCCAAGATGGGATAGGTGGTTATTACCTTTATCAGGGCCATTCCAGTGATGGGTTCTGTAGACAGCAAGGTGTGATATATGGCATCCAGTTGTTTTTCTATCAAAGTGTATCATACCTCTGCCCCTTTCCAGAATTGTGACCAAAATCGAATAGGTTGGCGAGTTTGTTCAAGCCGCTGCCAGAGACCCCAGCCATAACCATCTTCAGTCACATGAACATCCAGCTCACAGGGCCTTGATGGGTCTATCACACTCAAGGCCTGCACAGTGTTGATTGCCCATTTTGCTGTAGTAAAGGCAGATGCACATGTTTCATCCCAGTCCCACCTGACACTCTTTCATACCAACCGGTATAAGGGCTTCAGAATTTTTGCCAAGTGTGGGATAAACACTCTCCAGTAACCTAGAAGACCCAGAAACTCCTGTAGCAATGCAACAGTATGGGGTCAGTAAAGGCCTGGATAAATGAACAGTATGGGGTTAGTAACTGCTTCTGGTATAACTTTGGTCTTACCCGACCAGACAGCCCCCAAGAATTTGACAGACAATCCAGGTCCCTGAACCTTGGTGCTGTTCACAGCCTATCCTTTCTCCTGTAAATGTTGCAGCAGTCCAGGTGCTGCACCTTCTAGATTTGATAGAAAATCAATGTGAGCATGACATAATCAATATAATGGTACAGCTGCACCACTGGCAGATTCTCCCATGATACAAGTCCTGGGCTACATGCCCATGACAGATGGTGGGGCTGTGGAGATATACCTGTGGAAGGACAGTGAAAGTCCATTGCCATCCTTCCCATGTGAAGGCAAACTGTTCCTGACTTTCCTACTCAATGTCAATGGAAAAGAAGGCATTAGCAAGATCTACCACATAATGGTATATTCCTAGTTCATGGCTGAGGGTACGCATCAAGCCTGCAATAGAGGGGACAGCAGCATGCATAGGGGATATGACTTTATTCAGCTCTTCGTAATCCACAGTCATATGCCAGGAGCCATCTGGCTTTTTTACTGGCCACACTGAGGAATTGAAAGGACTATGGGTGGGCTTTATGATACCCACCTTTTCCAGCTCCTGGATAGTTTCTCTAATCTCTTTATGTCCTCCAGGCAGTTTGTATTGTTTGGTATTGGTCACCCACCAAGGCACATGCAAAGCTATAGGCAGGTGCCTAGCATGTCCCCTCAGAACTGCCTTCCCCACACATACTAGCAGCCTGAACTCACCTGCAGTGGTCTGCAACCATACACCCTGCAGGATATCAATCCCCAAAATATACTCAGGGATAGGAGATACATACCCAGTATACTCTTTTGGGAGTATTCTTAGGGGACACCCTATTCCCAAAGGGATTTGGGCTTTTTTACACTCAGCCTTACCCCCGTATCCATCTATGATAGTGGGGGTTCTGGGGAACCACTCAGGGTTACCATGATTCAGTGAACATTCAGCCCCTGTGTCCACCAGAGCCAGGACATGTTGTATGTTCACTGGGGACCAATGGATAGCTATTTCAAAATGTGGCCTCCAGTACCCCCTGGTCCCTCAGGGCAGATACCTTGACCTTCCCCTCAGTCAAACCATGCCCCCCATCACCTTCCTGTATGGGCTCAAGTGAGGTTCACTTGCTCTCCAGCAGGAAATCTTGCAAACACACAGCCTGGATTGGTGGCTCTGTCTCTGACCTCTGCATCTTTGTTCTTAATGGCTGGAACTGCTGCTGTGGTTTCAGTTGTTGCCATAGTTCTAGAAAGATCCTATTTGACTTCCCATCTAATTTCCTTCCATCTGCTCCTGCCCATATTAAATCAACCCACATGTGAGTTCTCATAACCTTCATGGGGCCCTGTAAATTCTTCTTGTAACAGATCTTCTTTCTTTCCAGGTTCTCATTGCTTCAGCCTCTCCTAAGTCTGCTCCTGTATATATCACCTCACTTATGGGCTGCCCTAAGTGAGGGGAAAGAATGGCCACTAGAAACCCAAAGAGGGATGTAGGAGCCATTTAAAGTACAATATTTCTCATCCCAGTAGTGAAAAATCTCTTCATCTGGGCCATGATTCTCTGGACTATAGATGGCATTTATTATCCCTAACTCTTGTAACACCTGTTGGAGCTAAGCATACATCTGCCATCTAACAGGAGAGGATGGTAGATCACCCAGATTGGGCCACACAGCACAAAGTGCAGCCATAATCCAATTGAGGAGGGAGTGACTCCCTGGGGTCTGATGTGCATTTTGTAATCGCTGCCTCAAAGTGGGTTGCACTGTCAGGGAAGACAGCTTTCCCATCTCTGATCATGACAGAACAATTCCATCCACCCCTAAGTCCC
Source organism: Manis pentadactyla (assembly GCF_030020395.1). Lineage (NCBI taxonomy): Eukaryota > Metazoa > Chordata > Mammalia > Pholidota > Manidae > Manis > Manis pentadactyla. The sequence continues at coordinate 103,826,805 of NC_080021.1, forward strand.
ACAGATGCAGGAGCCAAGCTGATATTGACTCTGAGGGCTTCTGCCTAACCTGGAGCCCAAATCCAGCAGCTCAGCCTGAGTATAGGGGTGGAGCATAGAGTGCTCCATGACCTGGGGAGGGGGCTGCTCCTCTCCTTGGGGAACTTTCAGCTGCTGGGTCTTTATTTTCTTTACAACCACTGGGTGTGCTTTCAATACAGGAGGTGCCAGTGCCTCCGGCACCACGCCTTCATCCTTCTCCAGCTCTTCCATTTCTGGGGCTGATGGCACCTTTCTATCCCCTCCCCCAAGTGCCTCCTCTGTTACAAACTTTACCTTTTCTACTGTGCCTCACAGCAATACTAGCTAAGGTTTCAGAAGCTCTCTTATCTTCACCTCAGTGCTTTGCAGCTGATGTTCTCATGCCACTTCTGCCTGTGCTTCCCTCAGGAGTTCGTCTTTTCCTTGATGGTCTCTTCCTCCTTCAGAACACCTGGCAGCACTGCCGTCTCATTCTGTAAGGAATTGTTTACCTCTCCAATGGTACCTTGCTGCCAGCGTTCTCATGTTGTCTCCTCTTGCATCAATGCCATTTCCTTTTTCAGGGAATCCACAGAAGTTTGCAGCTCACGTTCTCATGCCGCCATTTCTTGGGTCTCTTCTGTAGACCTTTTTAATACTGTGAGAAGCAGCCAACCCACAGTCCCCGCTGCCTCATGAGCACTCTGTTTATCAAAAGACCTACTTGCTATACCAAAAGCCACCCCTACAGCCTCAGGTGTCACCTCCACTTGCCTCCAGTCCTGGGATGGGGCCCAGTCCTCTAGGAGGCAAGCCACCTCAGACCACATACCCATTGGGGTACGATCCACTGTCTCTCCATTTACAGGGGCAGCCCGCTGAAGCACCCCTCCCATAAGGACAGCCTGTCTCTTTCTTTGGTCAACAATGAACCCGGCCAACTTTCACCAATTGTCTTGCCAATGGGTTTCAGCCCCGGTCAAGTTCACTATGGATTCAATATGACCAAAGACACTGACAGCAAAACGTTCTTTGGGTGAAAGGGTTTATTACACAGCTTGTTCTCCCATGGTAGGTTGAGCACTAGAGTCTCTGCCTCCACCCAGAGCACTGGGCCCAGCTCTCTATATCGCACAATAATAGCTTATTGCCTAAAGGTGTGGAAGAGGCAGCCCATCAACAGGCCAGTTACATCATCAGGTGGTTTAAGTTCAGTGAGGATCCTGGCCATAGGAACCCCAACTTCCCCACACCATGCAGTGCCAAATGGTGTCAAATGTGTAAATTTGTTTGAAGGACAGACAAGGAAACTAGGCAATGTGAAATAGAAAACAAATTGCCATTCTCCTCACTGGAGTGAGTATAGGAAGCATCTAGATTTTGAAACAGCCTTAAAACTCACTCTCATAGGGAAGTCAACAGGGTAAAGCAAAGAGGTGGTTTTGATATTTCATAGTCAGAGCTTCTCATCAATCTACTGAAGACTAATTTGGAAAGTTTTTGTTTATTTATACCAACATGAAATATATTAGGTTCTAATATCTTTAAGTGGTTGCCTGGGGATTTGGGAGGGGAAAGATGAAAATCTCATTGTTTTGCAATGGCCAAAGTGAAGCCAAAGATAGCACTAGCCTGGGAAAAACGCAGGAAAATTCCAGCAATCAAGTATGAAGAGTCCAATGCCAAGAGGTGTCGGGATGCATGTGAACCTGAAAAATGGAAATATTATGGGTGGATCAGCATCTATCAACATGTAGACTGTACCACATGCACAGTCTTTCAAAGCATTCAATTTAACTTGTAAATATTCAGTTTTAAGAGCATTTATTAAAGGCTTATTAAGTGCCTGGAAATGCAGGTTGCAGGTGGGGAGAATCTGAAAGATGTGATGGAATTAGTGGTTCTCACATTTATGGTTTACATTTAAAAAATGTAGTGCACAGAGTTGTGCTGATGAAGAACAGCAGCAGCAGAGTGTACCAGGGGCACACGCTGAGAGGCCACCCTCCTGACGGGACAGCTTCCACATACAAAAGCCCTTGCCTGTTGCCCTCAGTGTCTTTTCTTTCTTTTTTTTTTTAAGGTGTCATTGATATACAGTCTTATGAAGGCTTCACAAGAAAAACAATGTGGTTATAACATTCACCCTTATTATCAAGCCCCCTCCATACCCCATTGCAGTCACTGTCCATCAGTGTAATAAGATGCCCCAGAGTCCCTATTTGTCTTCTCTGAGCTACACTGTCTTCCCTGTGACCTACACACACAGCATGTGCACCAATCATGATACCCCACAATCCCCTTCTCCCTTCCTCCCCACCCGTCCTTCCCCTCCCCTCCCCTTTGGTAACCACTAGTTTCCTCAGTGTCTTCTTTTGCCCCAGGTTGAAGACATCTTCAGTCTGCTGGGGTCCCTAGTTCAGGGTTTGCAAAACGCCCGGACTCGATGGTCTTTCAGTCTTTCCAGGTCTCTAAACCTGTGGCTAGAAGGCCTCAAAGCACTAACCAAGAAAGATTAGGCTCCCAGGTAGTAACAGAGCAGCCTGGATGCTAGCGAGGGGTGGCACTGCAGACTAAGCCTTTAAAATCACAGCACATTTGTTAAGGTGCATGAGGATGGCTTTGTGGGGAATGAAACCCAGTGACTCAGGTATTTTAATTAATGGTGTTTACTTCTAGTGAGAGATCTGGTGAATGGGACTCCCTCCCTCAGGTTGGGGTACGGAAGAGGACTCAGCGAGCCCAGGTGTGGAGAAGGGGCTGCAGGCCCCTCAGCGGGGAGCAGCCAGATCAGAGGAGAATACACTCACTTGCTTGGGCTTTGGTCTATTCTATCCACACTCTCGGCCCCTCACCACAGTTTTAGCTCATCTTTACTTTCACATGAACTTATTGGCTATCTCCATGGCAGAAAATCATCATTTGTATTTATTTTAGCCTTTGAAAGCAGTTTATTTTACATTTTCCACAGAGATCACTGGTATAACAACAGCTGGGAAAGGGCTTATGAGATGGAGACAGTGGCAGTTACCACCCAAAGTCTGCTGCCCTCCTCAGCTTCCCTGCCCCAGGCCTTTCCTCCTCTCCAGGCCTCTCCATTTCATAGAGATAAATAAACACTTAACACTTATTAACCAACCAAATGGTCATTGTGTGTTTTTATTTATACCACCACCACTTACTCTGTGGGAAATCAATCTCTCCAGCTCTCCTTAATTGATCATTCAGTGAGTGCTTGCTCCTGTCTCATGTCAATAACTGAAATAAACTTGAATTTTATCATTGGACCAGTAAGTCCATTCAATTTTAATAGATTTGCATGTGCATGTGCACTCTTATCTATAAAATTATATATAAGTGTATGTGTGGGTGTATATATAGTATATATAAATATATAATATGTAAACATAAATATATATATATGTATGTTTGTGTGTTTTAATAGGGAAGTAAATTAAAAAAGCAAAACTGCTCTGGCTGGTCCTGCTATTGGAAAACATAAATGGAACCTCAGACGGAGTCACCTGAGATGGTGAAACTGTTAGGCAGAAGGATAGAAATGAATGGGATGGAAAGGAGAAAGGGCCCCCAAGATGGCTCAGGTTGTTGATCAAATAGAACCAGAAAGCCAGAAATGACTCAGAGAGTTAATCAGATGAAGCCACAGGGTCCAAGAGTGACTCGGGAAATGTCCAGGGTACCCCAGATAAGAAACATCAGAGGTACAGGCACAGCACAGTCCCTGTCCCCATTTCACCAATCAGAACAAGCCTAGAAAGAGCTGACAGCTGTCAATCAAGGACCTCTCTGCCCTGCCAAAACCACATAAAAGAAGCCTCAGAATGAGCCTCCATGCCTGCCTGTCTCCCCTTAGGCAGGTCTGCTTTGTTACTCTGGGCAAAGTGCATTAAAACTGACTTTGCTTTCTTGACTTTGGTTTCTCGTCTTACTGTATCTTGACTTCCCTGCGACACCAAGGCAAGTCTGTTCCTTCCTAACAAAACTGCGTTAAACTGATCATTGCCAGATGTGTTCACCTAATTGGAGTAGGCAGCAATTCTTTCAGCCAGCTCAAAAGGTAAATTTTTAAAAAAAGGTACTTCATAAAAGCAGAATGTAAGAAGCCCAAATTAAAATGTGAACGGTCATGTAATAGCAGATTTTAAGCTCTGAGGTGGGAATGATCAGAGAAAGTTAATATAGGGCAGCGTGCTATTACAGGGCCTTTAGGTATTGTATATTTTCAGCATGTTATAAAGGGGCATATTGCTCTTCTTTTCACACATGCATGCATTGAATTTCCTCATTTGGCAATTACAGAGTCTGTGAAAATTCTGTTTTGAATCACAGATTTCTGTGGATAAGCAATCGTTTGGATTGTTATCTCTCATTGTGACATTTTAGAAGTTTGTGCAAAATAAATAATGAGAAAAAATCATCATGAACCCACCCTACCTCCATGATTCAATGACATCGTAAAGATTGAAGAAAGTCAGATGAGTTGGTCTGGGAAGGCCTTGCCAAAGAGGTGGTATTGCAGCCGAGGCAGACTTGAGATGAAGAAACTTGGCTATGGAAATTTCTGGAGTCAGCAAGTTCTAAGAAGAGGACATAGCAAGGGCAATGGTGCTGGGGCAGGAGTCAGAAAGGCATCAAGCCTGGGGGAGAATGGTAACCTTTAATGGTAACTCATTAAAAAGTGCCATGCTGGGAATTCACTGACTTGGAATATGGCTAAACTTCTTGGTCACAACTTTCCCATCTGTAAAAAGAAGGCACTGGATTCATATATGAAAGCATCTGGCATATGGTCATCCTTCAGTAAAGGTTAGCTGAATTAAGGTATCTAGGGCCCTTTCAGATTTAGATACCTGTAATCTTAGACCATCTTCCACCTACATTCTTCCTTGGAGATCAAGTAGTGCCCTTGTCATTTCTCAGCTGAGGAACTTGGCTTGGTTTAGGTCACACCCTCAGGGGAGAGCCGTGACAGCATAGATGGAGTGCATCCTTTCTGTGGGGCACCACCAGAGCCCGTGTTGTTGGAGGGGTGACAACCCAGATGAAAAAGAAACAGACTCTGCTTCTAATTTCCATTGGTTGAGCCGAAGACAATGGTGAAGATGCTATTTCCAGCCTGAGCTTGTTAGAGAGGTAGGTGCTGAGTGGGCACTACTGACTGAAAGAGGAGGGAGGCTGAGTGTTTAAGGAGGGGACAGAAGCCAATGTATAGAATTCATGTATTGATAAGAATGGAACACCTGAGGAGGGGCGGAAGATGGCGGCGTAAGTAGAGCAGCAGCAGCAGAAATCTCCTCCCAAAACCACATATATCTATGAAAATATAACAAAGACAACCCTTCCTAGAATAAAGACCAGAGGACACAGGACAATATCCAGACCACATCCGCACCTGCGAGAACCCAGTGCCTCGCGAAGGGGGTAAGATACAAGCCCCGGCCCCGCGGGAGCCAAGCGCCCATCCCCCCAGCTCCCGGCGGGAGAAGAATAGGCAGAGCGGGAGGGAGACGGAGCCCAGGACTGCCGAACACCCAGCCCCCGCCATCCGGGCCAGAGTGCAGGGCGCTCGATACTAGGAAAACAGGGCAGCAAGAACAGTGAGCGGGCACCGGTGGTCTGTTGTCAGAGGACACCAGAAAAGCGAGTGACCATTTTTTTTTTTTTTTTTGCTGTTTTGTTTTGGCGAGCGCTTCTTGGAAGTCTTAAAGGGATAGGGACCCCAATACTAGGGAAACAGGGCAGCAAGACTGGTGAGCAGATGCCTGAGGCTGGCACCGGAGAATAAAGAAAAATGAGTGGCCACCTTTTTTTTTTTTTTTAATCAAAAAAAAATTTTTTTTTTAATTTAAATTTTTTTTGTGTGTGTGTGGTCGTTGTTTTGTTTTGGCGGGTGCTTTTTGGAAGTCTTAAAGGGGCAGGGCGGGTCACTTAATCCAGAGGTAGAGAATCCGGGGATCTCTGGGCACCCTAACCCCTGGGCTGCAGGGAGCAGGGAGGCCCCTTATGGAGATAAAAAGCCTCCAGGCCGCTCCCCCTCCAATGTGACTCCACCACTTTGGAGCAGAGGCCCGAGCCAGGCCACGCCCACAGCAACAGCGGAGATTAACTCCATAGCAGCCGGGCAGGAAGCAGAAACCCTGTCTGCGCACAGCTGCCCAGCACAAGCCACTAGAGGTCGCTGTTCTCCCAGGAGAGGAGGGCCACAAACCAACAAGAAGGGAAGTTCTTCCAGCCGTCACTCGTCCCAGCTCTGCAAACTATTCCTATCACCATGAAAAGGCAAAGCTTGAGGCAGACAAAGATCACAGAGACAACATCAGAGAAGGAGACAGACCTAACCAGTCTTCCTGACAAAGAATTCAAAATAAGAATCATAAACATGCTGACAGAGATGCAGAGAAATACGCAAGAGAAATGGGATGAAGTCCGGAGGGAGATCACAGATGCCAGAAAGGGGATCGCAGAAATGAAACAAACTCTGGAAGGGTTTATAAGCAGAATGGATAGGATGCAAGAGGCCATTGATGGAATTGAAACCAGAGAACAGGAACACATAGAAGCTGACATAGAGAGAGATAAAAGGATCTCCAGGAATGAAACAATGTTAAGAGAACTGTGTGACCAATCCAAAAGGAACAATATCCGTATCATAGGGGTTCCAGAAGAAGAAGAGAGAGGAAAAGAGATGGAAAGTATCTTAGAAGAAATAATTGCTGAAAACTTCCCCAAACTGGGGGAGGAAATAATCTAACAGACCACGGAAATACACAGAACCCACAACAGAAAGGATCCAAGGAGGACAACACCAAGACACATAATAATTAAAATGGCAAAGATCAAGGACAAAGAAAGAGTTTTAAAGGCAGCTAGAGAGGAAAAAGGTCACCTATAGAGGAAAACCCATCAGGCTAACATCAGACTTCTCGACAGAAACCCTACAAGCCAGAAGAGAATGGCATGATATATTTAATACAATGAAACGGAAGTGCCTTGAACCAAGGATACTGTATCAAGCACGACTATCATTCAAATATGACAGTGGGATTAAACAATTCCCAGACAAACAAAACCTGAGGGAATTTGCTTCCCACAAACCACCTCTACAGAACATCTTACAGGGACTGCTCTAGATGGGAGCACTCCTAGATTTAGGGACTGCTCTAGATTTAGAGCACAGCACAAAACACCCAACATATGAAGAATCGAGGAGGAGGAATAAGAAGGGAGAGAAGAAAAGAATCTCCAGATCGTGTATATAACAGCTCAATAAGTGAGCTAAGTTAGGCAGTAAGATACTAAAGAGGCTAACCTTGAACCTTTGGTAACCACGAATTTAAAGCCTGCAATGGCAATAAGTACATATCTTTCAATAGTCACCCTAAATGTTAATGGACTGAATGCACCAATCAAAAGACATAGAGTAATTAGAGTAATAGAATGGATAAAAAAGCAAGACCCATCTATATGCTGCTTACAAGAAACTCACCTCAAACCCAAAGACATGTACAGACTAAAAGTCAAGGGATGGAAAAACATATTTCAAGCAAACAACAGCGAGAAGAAAGCAGGGGTTGCAGTACTAATATCAGACAAAATAGACTTCAAAACAAAGAAAGTAACAAGAGATAAAGAAGGACACTACATAATGATAAAGGGCTCAGTCCAACAAGAGGATATAACCATTCTAAATATATATGCACCCAACACAGGAGCACCAGCATATGTGAAACAAATACTAACAGAACTAAAGGGGGAAATAGACTGCAATGCATTCATTCTAGGAGACTTCAACACACCACTCACCCCAAAGGATAGATCCACTGTGCAGAAAATAAGTAAGGACACGGAAGCACTGAACAACACAGTAGAGCAGATGGACCTAATAGATATCTATAGAACTCTACATCCAAAAGCAACAGGATATACATTCTTCTCCAGTGCACATGGAACATTCTCCAGAATAGACCACATACTAGACCACAAAAAGAGCCTCAGAAAATTCCAAAAGATTGAAATCCTACCAACCAACTTTTCAGACCACAAAGGCATAAAACTAGAAATAAACTGTACAAAGAAACCAAAGAGGCTCACAAACACATGGAGGCTTAATAACACGCTCCTAAATAATCAATGGATCAATGACCAAATCAAAATGGAGATCCAGCAATATATGGAAACAAATGACAACAACAACACTAAGCCCCAACTTCTGTGGGACACAGCAAAAGCAGTCTTAAGAGGAAAGTATATGGCAATCCAAGCATATTTAAAAAAGGAAGAACAATCCCAAATGAATGGTCTAATGTCACAATTATCGAAATTGGAAAAAGAAGAACAAATGAGGCCTAAGGTCAGCAGAAGGAGGGACATAATAAAGATCAGAGAAGAAATAAATGAAATTGAGAAGAATAAAACAATAGCAAAAATCAATGAAACCAAGAGCTGGTTCTTCGAGAAAATAAGCAAAATAGATAAGCCTCTAGCCAGACTTATTAAGAAGAAAAGAGAGTCAACACAAATCAACAGTATCAGAAACGAGAAAGGAAAAATCACGACGGACCCCGCAGAAATACAAAGAATTATTAGAGAATACTATGAAAACCTATATGCAAACAAGCTGGGAAACCTAGGAGAAATGGACAACTTCCTAGAAAAATACAACCTTCCAAGATTGACCCAGAAAGAAACAGAAAATCTAAACAGACCAATTACCAGCAACGAAATTGAAGAGGTAATCAAAAAACTACCAAAGAACAAAACCTCCGGGCCAGATGGATTTACCTCGGAATTTTATCAGACATACAGGGAAGACATAATACCCATTCTCCTTAGAGTTTTCCAAAAAATAGAGGAGGAGGGAATACTCCCAAACTCATTCTATGAAGCTAACATCACCCTAATACCAAAACCAGGCAAAGACCCCACCAAAAAAGAAAACTACAGACCAATATCCCTGATGAACGTAGATGCAAAAATACTCAACAAAATATTAGCAAACCGAATTCAAAAATACATCAAAAGGATCATACACCATGACCAAGTGGGATTCATCCCAGGGATGCAAGGATGGTACAACATTCGAAAGTCCATCAACATCATCCACCACAGCAACAAAAAGAAAGACAAAAACCACATGATCATCTCCATAGATGCTGAAAAAGCATTTGACAAAGTTCAACATCCGTTCATGACAAAAACTCTCAGCAAAATGGGAATAGAGGGCAAGTACCTCAACATAATAAAGGCCATCTATGATAAACCCACAGCCAACATTATATTGAACAGTGAGAAGCTGAAAGCATTTCCTCTGAGATCGGAAACTAGACAGGGATGCCCACTCTCTCCACTGTTATTTAACATAGTACTGGAGGTCCTAGCCACAGCAATCAGACAAAACAAAAACATGCAAGGAATCCAGATTGGTAAAGAAGAAGTTAAACTGTCACTATTTGCAGATGACATGATACTGTACATAAAAAACCCTAAAGACTCCACCCCAAAACTACTAGAACTGTTATCGGAATACAGCAAAGTTGCAGGATACAAAATCAACACACAGAAATCTGTGGCTTTCCTATACACTAGCAATGAACCAACAGAAAGAGAAATCAGGAAAACAACTCCATTCACAATTGTATCAAAAAAAATAAAATACCTAGGAATAAATCTAACCAAGGAAATGAAAGACTTTTACTCTGTAAACTACAAGTCACTCTTAAGAGAAATTAAAGTGGACACTAACAGATGGAAACTCATCCCATGCTCGTGGCTAGGAAGAATTAATATCGTCAAAATGGCCATCCTGCCCAAAGCAATATACAGATTTGATGCAATCCCTATGAAACTACCAGCAACATTCTTCAAAGTATTGGAACAAATAATTCAAAAATTCATATGGAACCACCAAAGACCCCGAATAGCCAAAGCAATCCTGAGAAAGAAGAATAAAGTAGGGGGGATCTCACTCCCCAACTTCACGCTCTACTATAAAGCCATAGTAATCAAGACAGTTTGGTACTGGCACAAGAACAGAGCCACAGACCAATGGAACAGACTAGACAATCCAGACATTAACCCAGACATATATGGTCAATTAATATTTGATAAAGGAGTCATGGACATACAATGGCGAAATGACAGTCTCTTCAACAGATGGTGCTGGCAAAACTGGACAGCTACATGTAGGAGAATGAAACTGGACCATTGTCTAACCCCATATACAAAAGTAAACTCAAAATGGATCAAAGACCTGAATGTAAGTCATGAAACCATTAAACTCCAAAAAAAAAACATAGGCAAAAACCTCTTAGACGTAAACATGAGTGACCTCTTCTTGAACATATCTCCCCGGGCAAGGAAAACAACAGCAAAAATGAACAAGTGGGACTATATTAAGCTGAAAAGCTTCTGTACAGCAAAAGACACCATCAATAGAACAAAAAGGAACCCTACAGTATGGGAGAATATATTTGAAAATGACACATCCGATAAAGGCTTGACGTCCAGAATATATAAAGAGCTCATACGCCTCAACAAACAAAAAACAAATAACCCAATTAAAAAATGGGCAGAGGAACTGAATGGACAGTTCTCCAAAACAGAAATACAGATGGCCAACAGACACATGAAAAGATGCTCCACATCGCTAATTATCAGAGAAATGCAAATTAAAACTACAATGAGGTATCACCTCACACCAGTAAGGATGGCTGCCATCCAAAAGACAAACAACAACAAATGTTGGCGAGGCTGTGGAGAAAGGGGAACCCTCCTACACTGCTGGTGGGAATGTAAGTTAGTTCAACCATTGTGGAAAGCAGTATGGAGGTACATCAAAATGCTCAAAACAGACCTACCACTTGACCCAGGAATTGCACTCCTAGGAATTTACCCTAAGAATGCAGCAATCAAGTATGAGAAAGATCAGTGCACCCCTATGTTTATCGCAGCACTATTTACAATAGCCAAGAATTGGAAGCAACCTAAATGTCCATCGATAGATGAATGGATAAAGAAGAGGTGGTACATATACACAATGGAATACTACTCAGCCATAAGAAAAGGGCAAATCCTACCATTTGCAGCAACATGGATGGAGCTGGAGGGTATTATGCTCAGTGAAACAAGCCAAGCGGAGAAAGAGAAATACCAAATTATTTCACTCATCTGTGGAGTATAAGAACAAAGGAAAAACTGAAGGAACAAAACAGCAGCAGAATCACAGAACTGAAGAATGGACTAACAGGTACCAAAGTGAAAGGGACTGGGGAGGATGGGTGGGTAGGGAGGGATGGGGGGGGAGAAGTAGGGGGGTATTAAGATTAGCATGCATGGGGGGGTAGGAGAAAAGGGAGGGCTGTACAACACAGAGAAGGCAAGTGGTGATTCTACAACATTTTGCTATGCTGATGGACAGTGACTGTAAAGGGGTTTATAGGGGGGACCTGGTATAGGGGAGAGCCTAGTAAACATAATATTCGTCATGTAAGTGTAGATTAGTGATACCAAAAAAAAAAAAAGAATTCATGTATTAATTACCATCATCACTACAAGAAGAAGGTGTGTGAGCACTTACTGGATGCAAAGCACTGTGCTAAGTGCTATACACACATTTTATTTAATTCACACAAAAACCTCACGGACAAGGTTACTGTTGTAAGAACATCCATGAGATGTTGTGCCCCAGAGCAAGGAGGAATGGGAGATTCTTTACAGGCACAGGGAATAAAAGTGAACAAAGGCAGAAATAGACAAGATATTCCTTGTTTGTCCATTGGTTCCCCTAGAAGCAAAATTGGAATTATGTGGAAACTTGATCCCCTTCTCTCTTTTATGTCCTCGCCCACCTGTACACCTGCATGAAGTTGTATCTCTTTACTTCAGTTGGACGCCTTTGAGGGCATCTCAAGCCCACTGGGGCAGCCTGGGCCTGACCAGACACCTCAGGATATGTTACACCAATTATATTTTCACAGCTTTCTAGCTTTTAGCCCACCTGCACTTCTTAACCCCTAAGTGCATGGGAGAAAAAGCCCCTGAACACGTGATACCTCTAAACCTCATAACCCACAGAGGTAAGGAAATAAACTCAACACAATTGAAATATACAACAGCCTACATATAGCCCCTGCACATATGGGTAGTATTAGGCGCCTGAATTGTATACCCTGAAAGCTGAGTGGGGTGTCACTGAGTTTCCTGGGCCACAGGTCATAGGCCATGGGCTTTGCTATAAAATTGATCAAGGAAATGGGAACACTAGCTGAATATTTGATATTATTATAGTTTTAGTTGTGATAATTAGAGTTTTTTTAGGGGTCCTTTTCTTTTGCAGATTTGTATAAAAATAATTTGGTTTGGGGATGGATGAAATAAGATTCAGGCTCTTAACCAGCACATGTTGAAGTCGGTTGAAGCCTGCATGGAAGTTCATTATACTGTTTCTTTTTCCATTTTTGTATGTACATGAAATTTTCCATAATAAAGTATGTTTTTAAAGATTGGATCTGGTTGAAGGAGACCAAAGTGGTGAAACAATATCCTTCAGAAGTTCCAGCAGGGGGCGACTCCCGAATTAAGAGCTTTCTTTCCCCAACAAAGACCCAACGGCACACTGAGCCCTGTGCCAAGTGAGGAGGCCTCCTACTCAGGCAGTTTGTGAAAAATTAACTCCACGACATGGCAGAGTGAGAAATAAGCATTCAGAGCCTAAGATGTGTCGACATTTACACATTTATTTCGGTTTAGAGAGACAACACAGATAAAATACTTTGACCATACACAAGTTTATATTTGGTAAGAAGAACAGGTTGCCACGTGTTTATATTTTTTCTTTTATTTTTTCTGCCTTTAGCAACAGAGTAATGTTGGGAATATGTCGATATCTTTCAGAAACACCAATTGGGACAGTATTTTGGCACACATACCTAATAAATAAATACACAGTGTTTGTAGTTAGCATTTGAAAACGTGCAAGATGACACCCAGTTAGGTTCCTTGGCTCCTTGTCCTGCTACTATATTTACACCAGTGTTCTTTTTTTGCCAATATTCTAAGGAGTAGTACCTACTCCAAACCCCAGCAGGGACAATACCTGCAATGCTGGCAGTTTGTGACACTCCATATAGGTTTCTCCTAGTCTCAGAGACAACATAGCATTCACCTTGCATTTGGTGAAATCACACACTTCTTAGAGGAGATTTCTCAGTAGGGAGCTTAGCCAAGAGCATGGTCTCTATTACAGCTGATGTGGAGGGCACACAGTTTAGCAGAAAGAGGGAGTGAGAGAGTACAGGAACAGGTGCAAATGTAGTTCTCATAGTATCAACACAGCTACCACACGGAAAAAGACATATCAATAATATATTGTACAAGCTTTTACAGCAATACATGTTGGTTTGCAACACTCTACAGTTCATATCTAAAGTTCAAAACCCCAATCTGAGGTGAGGAGACAGTACTATCAATATAACGAAGTCAACACAATTATACACACATTTGACTTCCTTTGCTTCCCTCGCATCCTTGTGACAGTACATAAAGTCAGTACCACTTGTGCATCTCAGATAAAGACATGTCACACTTTTTTCAAGTATTCTAAAATAATAAACACCATATTGCTGTATAAATAAAAATGGCCATGTCAGTTCTGCTTAAAGCTCAAACCAAACTTTTCTAAAATTTGTAAAGAATGGTCCCTTATAAAAGCCTTCGGTACTGGGAATTTGAGCTGATGTTCAAAGCAACCTTTCTTCCTTCTTCCCTCCCTTCTTTTCTCCCTCCCTCCTGAGTAGATTACAGACCTGCTTTAAAGAATATTTATTAAACTACTGGGACGTATTAAGCTTTTATTTTATTGGTCAGGATTTCACTGCATAGGACTGAGCAAGGCTCCCAGAAAATTCAGCAAAGGATCTGGAAGGGGCAGGCAGTGGGGAAGGAATTTATTGATAAAAGTTACTTTGCTGAAATTTCACACACAGGCACAAAGGCTTTTCTTTTTAAATTCACTCACACCATCAAGTTACAAAGCAGCAGTTTCTCAAAGAGGATGTGCACCCTAGGGTGTCAGTATCCTGGAGGTGATAAGGACCTGTCCAGATTTTGGCACTGGGCCCCACCTTCTTCTCCAAGCAGGACAGTGGGTTTGATAATTAGCATCCCTGTGTCTGAAATGGGACATTTTAGCTTGAGGCTCAGGACAGATGGGCAATTACATGCTTATTCTCAACAGCCAGTTTCCAGAAAGAAAGGGAGGCTTGGCCATCAGACCCAGCCTAGAACAGGTGGCTTATTTCTTCATGAATTTCTGGGTCAGAGATGAAGAGTTTTTTCCTGATAGTCATAGGGAGCCCATTTGCTTCTTAGATAAAAGGATTTATGTTCATCCCAAACTTCAGTGTTTTTGTATATTATCTGAGAGAAAGAATGTAGGGACAAGCTCATGAAGAGTTCAAATGGTTGGGTCCTCTGGTTATATTATAGGACTTTTTTATCTGTTGGAGGACAGTGGCCTCTTTCTTCCTGTATACCTGTAATCTTTCTGACTACTGATCTGATTGGTCCATATGGAAAGGATGAAAGTCTCTAAATTTACATGTGCAGTCTGCATAATGAGGCTATAGTCCTCTTACTAGAACTTAGAATCCGACTTGGAATCCGTGGCCCCCTATATATCTATGGGAGCTCTTATTAGCTCATGTCTCTCCATTAGCTTGCAGGGGAAGCAGGATGCTTTTAAAATATTGTTTGAATTCTGAGGATCTTATTATCTCTGCATACAAAGGTCATTTTGGATCTTGATGGGAGACAGATAAAAGGTCTTAGATGTTGTCTCAAATCTTGGGAGAGGGGCTCATTGCAGGAGAGGGAAGTAAGCACCCCTGGCATAGGAATTAATTATTTGGGATTCCAGTGATGGGGAGCCAAACAGGAGAGGACCTTAGTGGGTAGGAGTGGGGAGGCAGTGGGAATAAGCTATTACCCAGGAGGCAAATGGCTCCTTCCTGGACAGTAGCAATATGGCATCAAGGTGACATCATTATTCTCACACAGAGATCTCTTCTCTCAAGGCCAAGTTTAATTATCTGGGCTCACCACATTCCTCTTTGCTCAGGCTGATTAGATTTTATTTTTATCTTTCCTTAATTAATCCAAATGACCTAATAAAAGCATATTGTTTGAGAAGATACCTCAGGAACCAGCATCAACCTTCTGTTCAAAACAGGCTAAACTGGAAAGGGGTATAGAAACAATTACCCCAAGTTAGTCTAACATGAAGCTTGGCTTGCATGCTCACTGAGCGGGTCTGCAAAGGGTCAACTGGGTGGGAAACTTAAACAGGAAGAGAATCTTATTGTCCATCTGGTAATCACTTCAAAGAACTTGCAGTATTTTTTGTGTTTGTTTTGTAATACTCACTTTAGAGATAAAATAAGCCATAACACAAATAGAAAGAATGCATCATAACTTTGAAGAATTTTGTGGGCCTATGTTTCAAAATAACTTTGCTAAGTGTTTTATTGTGCCTCCATTAAAAGAAAGAGAAAAAAAATCTGGCTTAGTTTTATATCTGCCCCTGCAGTTTGTATAACCCATATAAAATAAAAATCTATATGTTACAAAATAGGATTTCTTTTTAATATATATATTTTCCTTTTGTAAAATTATATGTATTTAAATACACTTGAAATGCTGCTCTAGGTAAATTAGAAATTTTTTTCTAATACTATGAAAAAGGCAAGAATTTTTATTGTCAACATACATTTTTATATGTACTTTATCCTTTTTGCTGCACCCCAAAGAACCTTTTATGATTCAGGGGCAATTTGGCACTATTCAACCCTACTACTCTGAGTGAAAATAAAGTTTGATTTGCAGACTATATTAAAAGGGAAGTATTTATTAACAATTTTAAAGCTCTTCCTCATTGATTAGAACATAGCCTTTTGTCACTAATTATTAGAGAGGTATTCTAAACTTAAGAAAGGATTTTTAGGAGTAATGTTTTGTTTTTTTTTGATTTTTAAACTGTACTCTACTTTGACACCACAATATAGAAATAGATTTACTTTGGAACAAACTACAAATACATTCACACAGTTTGTGACAACTTAATTGTCTACCTAGAGACTTGACACAATTTAGTGAGCTAGATTATTATAAATCTTGTCCAAGACGTTCTATTTCTTCAATCAGGAAGTCAATGTCTTGGTGAGTGGCTGCGGGATTTGAGATGACCATGCGGAAAAAATTGACCTTGTCTGCCAAGGGCTGGTAGCTGACCATTGTGGTCCCATACTCCATCATTCTGGCTTTAATCACTGGGGCCACCTGGGGGAGAGACCTCTGTTAAGATATTTTGAAATCTATTCCTTAATAGTGATGAAGAATTAGCTGAGGCAAAAAGCTCAAGACGTAATAGTACAGAAGTGGACCACAGACAAGATTCTATCACACTTAATGCCAGACTGATGATTACAGCTATTCTCTACTGTGTATGAAATTAAGCTCAAACTCTTTAGATCAGCACAAAGGACGTCTCATAGCTCTGAGGACTCATTGTTCAGTGCGCACCAAAATGAATCTTTAGCTCTGATGAGACCTGTTAGTTAATATCCGTTGAATGTACCACACATATTTTCATCCCTTCACATTTGTCCTAACAGGTCATGCTGTTCTCTTTGCTTAGGATCCCAGTTCTCTTCCAGTTCACACCCTACACACTGTCCAAGGGTGCCCCACAGTCTTATAACCACTGTGAAGCCTGTTCTGATTTCTCTAGTCCATTCGTGTCTCTTGTAAGCTGTAAATACATGATCCTCACCCATAGATTTTGACTATATGCTAATTTCCTATTGTCTTTTTATTTATGAGAAAATACATTTAATCTCTGTACTTCAACTGTAAGCTCCTGGAGGGCAGGTATAGAGTTATTTACTTCTTTTGTTCACCAGCATAGCACTGGGTGTGCATTAAGGGCTCTTTCAGTCCTTACTGACTATAAAGAGGAGCCTAACAGAAACAGCAATCTAGGAAGAGGTGTGCATTTTAATGACATCTTAACAGTATGTATGATCTGTTCACATATTTTACAATTGGAATTTTTAATTATAATATCTGATCTTTTAAATTCATTGCCAGCAAATATGTAGCCAGGAATGGTGGATGTCAGGGAAGCTTTAGACTTATTTAGATAATATATATTAAGCAACTCACTTCAAAATGGGGACCATACCTCACATCATAGCTGGATTTGTTTTAAATGAGAAATAGTTAGATTCCAGTGGAATGCTGTTATGAACATGTGACTTTTCAATACCAACATTTAAATAATCATTGGCTTACAATGAAGTTTTCATCTTCAGAGCACTCAGTGAGCAAAATCAATACATTTCCCATCAGGCCCAGTTATTTGTTAGTTACCAAAACCAAAGCCAAAGACTACTTCACCTTCACTTCACATCCCGGACCTAATTTCCTCACGTAAAAATGAGTGTGGATGATGGTTCCAGCACTGACATTTTCTGATTCCAGATTAACACATTCTTAAATCCCTTCCTGACCCTTCCTTATTCCATAGGAAAGTCATGTAAAGAGGAATGTTTCTGTTGGGTTGATCCTTCTTTCCCCTATTGGATTAAGGATGTACACGGAGCATCAGGCTCAACCCAGAGAATAAATATTAAAAAGAATTTAAATATCTTGAGCCTGGGATCGAATTCTAAATATGGATCTACTAGAATATTCTAACCTAAAGACATGAAATGTATCACTGTGCTGCGAGGTATGGCAAATCAGTGTGATCCTGGAAAGAGAAATCCCAAATTAGAAAAGGAATTCCAAATCTGTATGTCTGCAGGAATTTAAGGAAAAAATCACATAACTATTCCTTAGTTTTATTTATGCCATAAATCATGCTTGCTCTTTAGAACTGATAAAACAATGATAATACTCTACTCAGTGACAAGCCAAGTAAAAACACAGAGGAATGGTATTAATTATTAAGGACAATCACCTCTAACTTTTCAGATAAATGTAAATCAAAGGCCAAAGGTTAAAGGTAACAGCCATCATCCCAAACAGTTTTTGGCATAAAGCAAGATGAAGTTCCCCAATTTCCTGAAGCTAGCTGGGTTGACAGAAATCACAGCTGTCTAAAGACTTTTGGCTCTTTTCAGAGAATGATGATGAACTAAAATTAGCAGGAACATGAACATCTACTTCATTACATAATCACTAATTATAAGTTCAGAAGGAAAATAAGATTCTGACTACTCTGATGAATATATAACATTTTCATTTATTTGTAGACTTTTCTTCTTGGTCACATTCTTGGTTTTGATAAAGTCAGGAAGGAGACGGGGGCTGCATGTTGAAATCACTAAAGACCTAATCATCAAGAGCTCTTTGGGGTTGCCTTAAGAATTCTGGAATATCATTTTCTCCCTTGTGCTATTTGCTTGCAAACCATAACCAGGGAACTATTCCAGAATTTGAGTCCACATTCATTTCATCCAAAGAGAGCTTCAGGTTAAAGCATCATGAAATAATCTTACAAGATATCACAGAAACATATTTTTCACGATGTATCATAAAACCTTTCTGTTTTTAAATCTTGGAAGTCTCAGTGAGATTTTGAAAGATGAAAAAGCAGGAAAACTGTAAATGACACATCCTGAAACATTAAAAGCTCACCAGCTAAATTCCCCATTACACTTAATAACACAGACTTTAAGAGTCATTTTATGAGTCCAATCTATTTCCTTCCCAATGTACTTTTGAATATACTGGTGACCTTTTGAAAGTCCATCAATCAGTATAGAACTATAAAAGCTGGTAGAAGATATGCAGATAATGTTCAAATGTAATAAAAATTAAAAAATAAGACGATGATGAAGAACCAGACAAAAGAGGCAATCAATGTGCCCTCCTGTGGATTCTTGTCCTATGAAAGTCTGCATAGAGTCTACCTGCTGCCTTTGTGTGTGACTAAGGCATTTGTACGTAGCCATGGCCCCCTGGTGCCCAGGCCTTCTGTGCCCCCCTCCCCCCAGCTTCGGTGACAATGGGCCACCTGCACACTCACTGTCCTGCCGGAACAGTAGGAAATGGCCCGACCATCTCATCTTTGCCTCCCTGGTGAAGACGCCTCTGCTTCCTTGAGTGTTAACCACTTGTTACCTAGATGTCTGTCCCCACACCAGGGCGCACACTGGGGAAAGGCCTGGGATCCACTAGTGGGTGTCCTAAGTCTTGTTCCCCTTCCCTATTCTGGGACATGCAAACAGCACTTTAGCTCAACAAACCTTTTTTAGCACCTGTCATATGCTGAGCTGTGCACCAGGCAAAAGAGCACAGAGTAATACTACCTTGTCAGGTCCAGAACTTAACTTAATTATCTTGTTTGCCACATGCGACACAAAAGACTCCACATTTCTTCCCATTTTGGGTGTATATCAGCACTGACCAGGAGAACTTTATATGATGATAAAAATATGTTTTATCAATAGTATCTGGTACAATAGCCACCAGCCACTAGTTGAGCACAGGCAGTGTGGCTAGTGAGACTGAAGAAATGAATTTCTGGTTGAATTTAATTTTAATTGATTTTCTGAAACTCTAAAAAATTGACTTAAGTAAACAAAGACTTAACCTTGATATTTTATCATTTTACGTGACTTTCTTTCGATTTCCATTTCTGAATTGCTGAATTTTGTCTACTACAGCCAGGAAAACCAAGTCACAGGAGAGGAAAAAACTAGAATTCATCTGGCAAACCCCATAGACTTTAAAATTTGAATTACCAAGAGTCTAAAAATTGAATAACAAATAGAATATTAGTTTGCTAATAATCTCCATCCCCACCACAGTTTATATGATTTGCTAAGGGTGCCTTACTGGCTACAGAAGAATGTGAAGCTCATGATCCTCTGGCTCTAGGCTCAATTATTTTAGGAAAGTGACTTTTTCCTCCCTGTGTTTCAGTTTCCCTTCAGCAAAGTGGGGAGATAATAGCACTTCCCACTTTAGGTTGCTTATGTTAAAATAAATGTCTTCTGCCTGGATGCCATGTCAGCAACCAGAAAAGCTCTGCTTGACCAGAAACACAGCCTGCATAGCCAACAGATCCCCAAACACCAAGCCAGCTCTGGGCTCTATACTTACTTCCCTGTTCCTTACTCTTTATCCCATAAAAGTTACTTGTCTGCTGCCCCATTTTGCAGTTTTCTGGACCCTTGGAAACAGAGACTGCCCACGTCATGAGGTGTTTAATAAAGTGTGTTTGCATCAACTCAACCATCTGCTTTAATAATTTTTAAGACTTATGAGAGGTAAGTGATCTAGTGCTAGACCAAAGTTGAGCTCAGGACATAATACACACTCTAAAAAGGAGCCATTATTATTAATGGTCCCTGCCCCATTACCTCTGGTTCACCCTAAAGACTCCACAGGGTAGCCTTGACCTTGGCATCTCAAGAGCATCAGCAGCACCTTTGTTTTCTAGCCATCTCTGGTGCCTGTAGTTGCTTCAGTGCTTATAACTGAGCAGCAGTTTCACCTGGCAGGCCAGTGAACTTGAGAAGGGTTCTTGCTATATTGTGAATGCCAGTGAAGGTATCACCTAATTGCTTATTTTAAAATATCATCATGTCGCTCTCAGAAAAGAGAAGCAAATGGAGTTGCTAAAAGTCTGGATATACCAGCTCTGAATGTCCTGATTATGCAGGAGCCCACAGAGGGAAATGGGCCCGTGCACCCAGGCTGGGTTGGATTTCTGCCAGAGACACATGCATGTGTCATAAAGACAGTGTGCATGTGAGAGGCCCAGGGTCCATACCAACGTCCATCAGAGGAGCTGGTATCACTTACTTTTGAGAGGCGGCTCATTCTCTCTTCATTGTCTTCCAGGACACGCAAACTCGGAGGGACATACCAGAAGCACACGTTCGTGTGCTGAGGCTACAAAGAGGAAAGTAAGATTCACATTCAACCCAAACTGACAATTTCAAAAATTCCAAGGATGTTCCAAATCTATTATGCAGCTTCTGAATACAATTCCTACTTTTCAGTCTGTAATCATTTTTGGAGTGCCTGACTTTCAGCAATGACTGAATCCCTTGCTGTTGTCTCCATTTTTACTGCATATCCACCTGCTCAGGCTGCTTTCCTTGGGATGATAGTGCCCTAACTACCCTCCAAGAAATTAAGACTCTCCTTTTTCTTCTGTCTTTTTGTTTGATTTTGATTATGATTTCAGCTCAGAAATGCTACCCCATCATCCCAGCATCTCTTTTGTAATGGCCCCACATACTGGACAGTACATTACTGACATCAAGAAATATCAGTGATAAGAATTGGAATCGACTAAACTTATTGGGATCATAGAAGTCAGAATACATACCTTTCCGTCAAACACCATTTCATATCCTTCCCGGTTTTTTATAATATTGTATAAATACTCTGCCAGCTCCAAACACTTATCAATATGTGCTTCAAAGCCAGTTGTGCCCTAAGTAAGAGAGGAAGAAAGCTTATTGGGCAGGCTGAGAAAGGTGGGTGAACTCTGAGGCTGACATGAGGACAAACCCTTCTGGAGGCTGATGGTCTTTCTGCCTCTTCCAGCTCAGCTCTGCTCTGAGCACATTCCTTCCACACGTCTGTGTTTCTAAAAGGTTTGGGCAGTTATTTCTCCTCTAATGCTCTCCCCCTCAGGTGCTTTGTTTGTTTCATGTCATCACAGCTCTCTACAGCGGATTCCTTTTCTTCCCCAGCCTCCATCCCTAGGCAATTATTTTGATTACTCTAGAGGAAAATTTGCCTCTGCCATTCAGAGGAGTAATTATGGAAGTCAGTAACGACAGGAGGGCTGGCCTATTCCTGTGGATAAGCAGCAGCCTCAGAGAGCCCCCCAGATGCCTGCTCAGCCCCTGCCCATCATGTACATTTACCATGGCCAGACCCCACTTTGGTTCACCGATGTATACCCTCATTATAGAACAAATAAGGTGGGTGCCTAATGAATATTGGTAGAACAAATGAATGAGTGAATCTTCAGGGGCACACAGAGGCTTTGCTAGCCTGTCGTTCTGCAGAGCTCATTAGATAGGGATAAATGACTCATGTGTCTGTAATGGGCGAACATTACGAACAAGGTCTTTTAGTTTCCAACTCTGGAAGCCTAGGTTCTGGACTTGTGAAAACCAGCATAACAGCCTCGGATGGGAGCTGTTAAAGCCACCTTGTGACACTCAAGGGAATTATTTTTTGAAATGGCTTTCCTCCTACCTCCATCAGCATTTACGGAGTAGTAATGGAAGGTTAGGAAACAGCCAATGCTACTACGGGAGCACCGAGAACAGGCCGACCAGTGACGACAGAGGGGACGCGAGGGAGCAGCTGCAGCAGAGCCGAGGTGGGCCCCCGTTCCTGTTTACACACAGTCTCACCATCTCAGCTAAACGGGGGACACAGCATAGCCAACGACTATGAGAGGACCCTCCGATAGCTGAGATGCTGGTTGGCCTGTTCTCAGTGCTCCCGTATGAGCATTGGCTGTGTCCCTCCGAGTTTGCGTGTCCTGGAAGACAATGAAGAGAGAATGAGCTGCCTCTCAATAATGGGTTCAGAAATTGCTTTCTTTGGAGATCGCCCCCCTAGCTGATGGGTTCAAGGAGGCTGACTTTCTGGTGACCCCAAGGAAGGGCCTGGGATGATGTCTGAATGCCAGGCCAGTATCTATACCATGCACCCTACAAGTCTATGGGTGCCAATGATTTAGAGTGAGTGTGGACTGACCTAGCAGTTTGGGGCCACTTGGGATGGACCCTAGAATTAACTTTCACAAGTTAACTGTTCTTCAAACTGGATCCTTTGGATCAGTGATAGTTGGATTTAAGCTTGCACATACCTGATTCAGGATATGCCCAAGACCAGTATGACTCTGACCCTGTCCAAGGCTGTATGGCCTTGGCTAATCTCTCTGGTCTGGGAATGATGGTGCCTAACTGATTTCCATACAGAGACAGGAAGATAACATGAATGCTCTGAAAATGGGTTTAACTGTATTACAAAGGGAGTGGGGGTCCTCTGGCCGTGGGAAATCTAGGACTGCACTCTGGAGACAGACAGGAGCAATCTGACTGCCCCTTTAGTTGAAGGCTAAAGAGGCGCAAGGGGAGTGACACAGGAAAATCCAGTGTGCCCCCAGGAGCCTGGCATCCCTCCTTTCATGTTGGATATTTATGGGAATAAGATCCCTATTTTATTTTCAGTATTTGGAAAGATTTTAGGAGATTCTCCAAACTCCATTCATTCATCAAATTACCTGTTGAGTCATTATCATACACCACACAGTTCTTATTGAGGGAATGACAGGCATGTGGGAGACTTGGCCAGACGTGGCATCACCAAGACCTGAAGGAGGCTGAAGGCTCAGAGGCATATGCCTGTGACACGCCCAGCGGCAGAGTTCCACTGAGGAGCTACGGGAGAAAGATGGTCTTACTTTCTCCTCACTGCCCACACACTTAGGACTGGCTTGGACAGACCTGGCTAAAATGTGTACTCCACAAGGGCACAGAGTTGTGCTTCTTTTGTTCACTGTTATCACCCTTATACCAGCATTGCTGGCATACACTACATCCTCCATGCATATTTGCTGAATGAATGGATGAATGAATGAAAATATAACTTTTAGTCCCTGAGGCAGTGTTTTTACTAAATATGTTCTAAGGACCTATCTGTATCAGAACAAGATTAATTGTGTTAAAAATGTAGATTCTCGGGCCCCACCACAGTCTCCTAAGTCAGAATTTCAGGAAGATGAACAGTATTCTCTCATTAAGGGATCTCACCATCTGCAGCATTCAGCTACTGGCTCTGTGTTGTCTAGAGAGCCTGATGTCTCCAGCGCTGCTCATGACCTTTATCTGCATAGCAAACCCCTCAGCTAACATGCGCAGGCTCAGATTAATGCAGCTTCTGAAACAATCACTGAAGCCCTTGCTACTGTCTCCATTTTTCCTGAATATCTACCTGCTCAGGCTGCTTTTCCTGGGGATGACAGCACCCTAATTACCCTCCTGGCAATTTAGACTCTCCTTCCTCCTGGAATGTCCTCCTCCCAACTCTGCCCATTGAAATCCTATTTCTGCCATTCTGCTCAAGACCCATCTGAGAAGACATCTTTTGGTGAACCATTACTGACTCTCACACTAGGAATGAGCTCTCCATCCTTTAGCTTCTCACGGTGTGTCTGGGTTTCTTTTGTATCTGAGCACAGATCTTATCCTATCTGGAAAACTGTAGCCACCTTACCCCATTCAGCATCAGGCACAATAAGAGATGCACAACATCTACTTACTGAAATAAATAAACATTTTAGAGAGAAAGTGAACATTCATTCAGTCACTCAGCAAAGGGTGCCAGGTATCACCTTCTGTTTAGTAGTTTTTTCCTCTTCTACTTCTTTTCCCCAGCCATTTGCCAGTTTCTTTGTTATCTATGTTTTTATTTTGGGAGGGGATCACAGAAAACTATATGCATAACCATATATAAACAGAGAGATATCCTGGAAAACTTGATAGTTATACAGGAAGCCACTCCTGCAGGCCTAAAAAAGGGGGACTAATTTTTAGGGGTTTCTTTTTTCTGTCCACCACTCACTTTCAACCACTGAGGAAATCTGTCAAGATCAAGTCCAAGGATTCTCAACAAAACACAGACAAAATGAGAGCTCTACCCAGTGAGAATGGAGTTGAGGGCAGGCACTGTGCTTTTGCTAGTGATAGGCCTGCACAGTGCACCATCTAGAGCACCTCCTAGCATCCCACATTGGGAGGCTCATATTTTAAACATATATTTGCTCTAACAGAGTTATCTTGGACTTTATAAGATGGCTATCACCAGTGCATTTAGCCCTATTAGTCATTAACGGATTAAAGAATAGTAATTTATACTTAGGTTACTATTTCTCAGGTGGTTTATCTTATGAAGGAGAAAATTGGGTCTGTTTGAACATTGCATTCTCCAGGTGTATCTGATAACAGGGAGCTTACTGATGAACGTAGTGCTCCCCCCTCTTCATTACTCTTTTTTCAGATTATCTCTTCATTCCTGAGGGGATACAAGTAGAATTTCACAGCCAACTTTTTCTTCCTAGGAGAGGATGACTTCTTCCCTGCTTGGAATTCCTAGAGCACTTGGGATGTGAGAAGGTAACTAGCCTCACCTCTGACCCCGATGGCAGGACTGAACTTATTACTTAAGTGATTATTATTATTTCACTTTGCAAAAAAATACATAGCTTTAAGTCAAAGACCAAATGGAAGTTTTTGCCATTTACATGCCTATATACTTGAGGTTTTACATAAGGAATCAAAAGAATACATGTCCATAGGTTACACGGCTGCTATGATGTTCCTTTTTCTTTTTGTCCTCCATTCTGGTGCATTTACTGCAGCACTTTAGAAATTGGATTTTCTGCCTTTACTTCAGGCTCCATTAGGTCCTGCTGTGTAATTCACACCTGGTGTCCTCCAATTTATTTCTCTAAGAACCAACTGGCTGCCCCATGCTGGTGAGGAGGCTTTGGATGGCAAAGGAGCAGCAGGAGCTGATGAACCAGGAGGAAAACATTTTTGTGCAGATCTAGTTAACAATTGTCATCTGAGTAAAAGCACCACAGGAAAAAGAGACAAAGGAATGATACTGAACAATATTTAGAGATCAAGCTTTCCTTAGCTTACCAGCTGATATTTACATTTGTCATTTTATAATTCCCACCAATCAATGAAATGAAAAACCTACTTTTAAAAAACTGCTTGAGAGTACACCAATAATTCACCTTCTTGATTTATTTATTTTTGCCAAATGAAAGTGAGTCTTGGAGTGGGTGGTGAGGACCTGGTGTATGTCTTTGTGAGGCTCTCAATTTTCCAAAGAGGTGGGGGCCCTGCCCAGCTAAAGGGACTGGAGCCCACCTACCACACTCCTTTTATAGGGAACAACTTACCCCGGGCCTCACTCCGGGAAGCTGCCCAAAATACCTTGCAATGCTCAGAGAAAATTCAGCTGAGGCAAATACTATTACAGAGGCTTGCCTGGAATTAAACATGACCATCTTTCTATTTAAACAACTCTTTTCCAGGATGGATTTAAAGAAGATTCCATAAAATAGTTGTTGAATGCATCATTTTACTCCCAAGGCCCCTCTTTTCCTTGCTAGCCACTGCTCTTCTCTAAACTGCTTAAAGAATTTAGTTTACCTGGAAAAATTTTATAAACAGCACTGTTTTGATCTTGTTGCCATGAACACAGCTCAGAGCTCATCACACAGACCTGAGGAAGAATCCATCTGTGTTCTCATCCTGGCACGTGTCACTGTCGCTGACCCAAGCTCTCTGCTTGTTCCTGTGGGACTGAACTTGCCACTTCCTGGTGTGGGCTACTTAGAAAGCTGAGAGCCAAATTTATGGCCCCTCTCCCCCACACACAGGGCCTCGGGGCAGGCCAGCTTCCCTCTAATCTCCCTCTTTCTCATCTCCCTTGGTCTTACGTACTCTTTTGGTGGTGGGGTTTTGCTAGCATGTCCAGCTGGCCTTGGCCTTTGCCTCCTGTGGGACAGAAATGAAATCAGGTGGGAAGTCACCACTGTGTGACATTTAGGTTACGAATCTGGTCAAAATCAAAAACAAAATCTTTGACCTTTCCAGACTGCTTACATTCAAGCATACATTTTTACTCTTTGAAGGCTATAGTTCGGTCCTGCCAGTACCGCTCACCAGGAGTTACAGGGTTTCCGTTTCTGAGAGGAGTGATCAACTATAGTTAATTTCTGAGACAATATAGAAAAGGAGGCTACTGG
This sequence comes from Manis pentadactyla, assembly GCF_030020395.1. Lineage (NCBI taxonomy): Eukaryota > Metazoa > Chordata > Mammalia > Pholidota > Manidae > Manis > Manis pentadactyla. The sequence continues at coordinate 103,853,692 of NC_080021.1, forward strand.
GTAGTTCTGGAGCTTTTAAAAGACTTTAAAACTAGAGGTTGCCCTTCCAAATATCAAAAATAAGCTGTCATGGTGGGTTTTGTTCCTTTTTGTTCTCCAAATGAAAAGACTGCATTAACCTATCCAGGGCTCAGTTACTGCTTAAGGACCAGGAGGTGGGACAACCACTACAAGAAAATGCGCCTGAAGAATCCAGATAGTTCTGCCGAATAAAGCAGCATAGATTTGTTTTCTACATGAGTGAGCATTACAAGCAATTTGGCTTGAGTGGGAAAAAACTAAAACAATGGGTTTCACTGTATTCCTACCCATACGGTATCTGGAATGCAGGTAAGTATAGTATTAAAGAAAATCTTGAGCAAGTAATTGTCTATTTGGAAATCAATTTTCAACTTATCATAATAATAAGGGTCACCAGATACAGTTTCTGTTTTTAGTGAACATTCAGCCAATCCACACATGCTCACCTTTGCCCTCCACATTAGCCATAACTTAAAAACATCCACATGGCGTCCGCACTGTAAGGCCTTGTCTCCAGTGTCGTAGGACAGGTCGTAGTGTTTATCTTGCTGAAAGAGGTAGGAGGCATGCATCTGATTGCAACTCTGCATCAGTCCCTAGAAAAGAAGAGAAAACAGGAAATTTACTGATTTTATCAGTTATTCTATTAGATTTATGCTGTGGTAAAAATTATTTAGAAAAAATTAAAGAGACATTGAATATCCTAGAGAAAGAAAATAGTGAGAATCAAATGAAAAATAAATAGGGCCAATATCTAGACAGGATGGGCCATTACAATAGGTCAGCTCTGTGGCATAAATGGCCCAGGGTCAAATGTTACCAGAGGTCAACCACAAGCATGACCTTCTTAAGAGAAGGCATTTATTTTAAAGAAATCATGATCAGAGTATATAATGTTCATTCCTTGGGAGACCATTTTGATGTTCTGATTTTGTTGTAATTAAAATATTTTGGGAACTCTGGTTCTGTAAAATATGATTAGTGAGATTGTTCTAGTGTTTCATTCATATTTGGTTCAAGTACTTATCACCTGGCTAATAGAATGTGAGTTCTTTCTGGAAATCATAGCTTTTAAGATAGTGCTATCACTTTTATACTGAATATAAAAAAATAAAGACAGCACTCTCCTGAGATGTCAGTTGTTATTATCTAAACTCATCTTTTGATTGTCATGTTCGTCTCTCAGACAGGCTAGAGCTTCAGTACAGCATTTCCAGCCTCAGTTGCTAATGGTCGGCAGAAGTTTCACTGTTTATACCCCTGAACCTGCCCTAATGCCATAAGCTTCCTATGGAAAATGGGTAGCAACGTGATTGAGCTATTCCAAGAACAGTGAATAAGTCATGCTCTCTGACTAACACAGCATTACCAGTCTCCTCACTAGAAACCCCATCACGTTTCAATTTGTCACGAACCACACAAGGGCTCTTCCATTAACTATGGTACCATTGTGATTTACCAGAAGCTTTGGCATATGTTTTTTTTTCATTTGTGACTCATGACAAGAGAAGAAAAGACTAAAATTCAATCGCTTGGTTGAAATTAGAAGCAAGAACACTTTTTAAAAATTAACCAAACTAAGACATAAGGCAGTACAACTAAGGTTCTAGCCAGGTGCTGAAGGACCAAGTACCCGGACAGTAGACAGCAGAGCTGGGCTCCACCTTGTAGTCTGGGCTTCACATTCAGTCGGAATCATTAAGCTACTTTTTGAAACCAAGAGAAATTAAACACAATGTAATTGTAATAGAATGATAGAAAGCCATCAAGCTTGAAAAAGAAAGTTCACTTGAAGACCAGTAAGACTGACAATTGCATCTTGTATTTTGTTTCATGGTCACAGAAACTTGGCATCATCCTCTCCTGGGCCAAGCAAGTTCACAAATAGGTGCCATGGATCCTTGGCAGTGTGGAATGCTGGGTAGGTGAGACCAGCTTCTCCTGAGACAGGAAGAGCAACTCAAAGCACATGACCTCTAAAAGGTCAGACAGCAGCAGGCTCATTGTACAAAAGGATAAGTGAAAGTGTCACTGTTTTTTGCATAAAGGCCTTGGTGAGATAATATCCTGATTCTGAGCCATTATAAAGTTATAAATTATTATATGCCCAACTATTTTAAATTTACTCATAGCTGCTATGAAAGCAATTCCCATGGTCAAAGAAACTATCACAAATACTTTATTTTTATATTTGTATTATCAGCAAGTAAAGCTCTGATATGCCTTGAAGTAATGAACCCTGATTTTAACTCTTTAATTAATATATCCCACACTTTCTTAAAACCAAGAACTCCTTTATCACAGAATAATTGTTACAATCTTACAGCATGGCATTATTCCTTGGACCCCAATTAGGGAAATGCTGTCACAGCCTCAGAAACTCTTGGATTTGGAAGGGAGCCTAGGGCTATTAATCTATACCTTCCCAATGAGGGAATCCTTACTATCATCCTCTTACAAGTAAGTGGTTGTCCAGTCTCCATTCATCATTTCCCTGATGATGAATTTATTCCCCCGTAAAACATTCATTACCTGTTGGGCAGTGTGATTTTTAGAACATTAATTGACTATAGGTCAAACCTAAAATCATGGTGTGGTCTGATTTTGTCATCAAATCAATGGTACTAACAAATCAGTGGTAACTAACTAACCCAGTGTTACTAACCCAGCTCCAGGAAGCCTCAAGAAAACGAGTCTCTTTCACTTGAGAGTCTTTCAAACTGAAGGCCACCATCCTTTCAGCCTTTAAAGTTTCTTTTTTAAACAAATTAGATTAAACATCCTTAGCTCTTTCAATCACTCCCTCTTACATCTTTACCAGTTGTTCCCCACTGTTGGAAATCTAGCCTGATGGAGTCCCATGTACGATTCGACATGTACCTAAGCAAACCACTCCAGGTATAGTTTAACCAGAGGGCAGTGGGGGACCACCACCTCCCTCATCCTGAAACACCACTTCTTTTATCCCATTAATGGTTTCTGAATGGTGTTTCTCTCCTGACCTCCTGATGCCCTTGCAGAGTGTAGCCTAACATCCTACATCTTTTTCACAAGGGCCACTGGGCCATGTGTGAAGCATGCCTGTTTTGCCTAGTCAAAGCATAACCATCCTGTACTTGGACAAGAGCAGGGCCTTACAATTATCCTCATTAACAATTTCCCCTTTCTGTTTGTGGCTCGCTGTTCCAGGCATAAAAATCACCTTGTGTTTCGATTTAGTCACTACACACACTCACTCTATGAAACACCCTGATTGGACTGGGCCACGAATCAGGAAAGACATACCTCTTCTCTAACCAGGAGAGCGGAGCACTGCAAAGGAACGCCCATCATCTTGTGCGGATTCCATGTCACAGAGTTGGCCCTAGAGGAAAGAAATCAGGTCAAGACGGTGGTGCTCATGATCAGCTGAGACTACCAAGGTCCAGTGTGTGAGCACAGGGCTTCAGAGTTCTTGGCACTGTTTGCTAGACTTCAGGACAACATTAAATTCACAGAGGAAGTGGTCTCTTAAATCAACAACCTTTTCTTTGTTCACAGAGACAGGAGGTAAGGGCTAGCCAATTCCTTTTTCTTCTTATTCAACTGATTCCCAGATTTCTCAAGTATGTCCTTTCATAATAGCTTCTAGCTCAGCACCTGCTGCCATCTCTTCTTTAATCCAGAGTTATCCTTCTAGACTGCGGGTGGAATACACCGTGGGTGCTACAGCAGTTTTCCATCTTTTTCTTTAATTGCAACACACTTGCAAAACACAGTGCTCTCCCATCAGTAATGAAGAGTCCCAGCACAGGGAGTTGTTGCTATTTGAAGAGTCTAAACCATAGTCCTCTTTCAGATTCCTTTAATCATAATTACTATTATTATTTTAGTCTGGATACAGCAATAGTGTCTGAACTGACTCTTGGTTTCCATTTCATCCTCTATCTGGTACCATGGTTGTCTTCTATGCTTATGATTCTCTCTCCTCTTTCTAGATTGCTGACAAATTCCATACTGGGGGGGCGGCTCCTGATGCCCTCAGGGTGTGCCCCAGCCCTGTGTTTTCCATCGTGCATCCTTTCACTTTCCTGAAGCGGGCGGGTACACCCATGTCCATCACACTGGAGTAGTTTTTGCTCTCAGGAAATTCTGTTTTCATGTTTCTGGGTCCCTTAATGCTCTTTTCTCTTCCGGAAGGTCATCTCTCCTTGCTTCACTTGGTTACATTCTACTTGTCCTGTAAGGCCGGATCCAGGCGTATCACTGCAGCCTTCATTCAGCTTCTCTCCCTCATCCCGCTGTCCTGCTCTAAGCCCTCCTCTTCCCGGTCCCTGAACAACAGACGTGGGCTCACCCTGCATCTAGCCCTCGAGGTATGAAAACCCTGGGAAGAAATTCAAAGCTGGGAAAGATCCCATTCATCTATTTGATGGACCGTGGGTGTCAGCCAGTCAGTCAGAGCGCACTTCCTGGCCTGGGACCTTATCTGAATCAGTGCAGAGTCCAGTTCATCTTCTAGCCTTTCTTTGGCTTGGACACTGGCTGTCAGACCCATTAGGCCTGGACCCGAGGAAAGCAGCATCAGCAGCTCATGGCCAGACGCTACCAGCAGGGGCAAGAGGACTAAATGGCCTCCTCACAACTTCACGAGTAACAACGGAACTGTGGTGCTGAAAAACACTTCGAAGAAAAAGTCTCCTTGCTCTGTGGAATGACCCTGAAGTCAAGAAACCTGGGCTGTAAGCAGTAGGTAATAATGGTTAAGGGAGGGAGCCTGGGAGCCAGAGAGTCTGCATTTGCATCCAGGTCCTCTCACTGTGTGATGCTGAGCAAGTGACTCAACCTCTCTGTGCCTAGATTTCCTTGTCTCTAAAAGGAAAATAAAAGTAACTGGTTTGGGTAAAGTGCTTATAACTGGCTGACACACAGTAGGCATTAAATAAGTTTGGCTCTTGCTATTGATGTCAACTCCGTTATTTACAAGTTTTGTGACACTGAGCACAAATACATCTCTATTCTCTAATATTCTATAGCTATATACCCAATGCTGATGAAACTTAGCTTTGTCAATAATGTCACCAGATGGAGAAGAAAACAGATCTTCTCCATTTCTCTAAACAGAGGTGTTTATTTTTATATAGCGGCCAACTTGTTGATTTAGAATCGGCCAAGGCCCACCCGTACCCACACTGAATCCTCTGTCCTGCCTCCCTCTCTGAGGGGCTGCCTCATAAAGATGGCAAAAAGCTGCCCAGAGTGGTTCAACTTGCTCTGTGGGATGACCCTGAAGTCACGAAACCTGGGCTCAGTGTATTGGAGAAATGTTGGAAACTGTGAAAAACAACCTTGGGTTCATTTCAAACTGTTTTGCTGGGGGGATTCAGTCACGTGGCTTCTGTGATTTTCTGTGAGTTGGGAGAGAATTACAGAAATCCCATAGGGCTGTTTTAAAACACATCCTGTGCCTGTGTCTGCACCTCAGACTCGCAGCCCCCGCATGAACCCGTTAACCTGCCCCTCTTCCTCCCAGCCTGTTCTGCGCCTCAGTCGGCTCCTTTCACTGTTTCCCCCGCCCACGTCCAACTCCTGAACTCTAGCGTTTGGGTTCCATTTCTCCCCCATCTCCTCATCACCCCTTGAAGTTCCTTCTTTTTTTCTTTCTAAAAATTCTTCTAAAATGCTTTATTCTGTAGTAATTTGGTGCTAGATTGTTTATGTAATTTTAAGGAAGATGTTTCATGTACAAGAAGCTAATGTTAGCTTGGTCAAAGATATCCACACACAAAAAATGACTCCACACTTTTCAACATAATATTCAAAACTGTAAAATCTGTTGAAGTTGAAACTCTCTGGAATTTCTTGAAGGATTGGAAAGTACACAGAGGCAAAATAAAGCATTATATATAAATAGTGATCAAGCATTCTGTAATATATGGTGTTAGTGTGGCTGGACAGTGACCTATACATAGATAGAAAATAGTTAAGAAGCCAGTGAAGCAAACAAAAGCAGCAGTTTCTTAAGTTACACTTGATCCCATAGATGAGCAAGTATCTGTGATTGTTGATCTTGTCCCATTGAAGGGACACTCCTGGATTCATCCACTTAATTCCCTCAGGGCTGCTGCTGCTCCAGCTCACACCCTGAGCTCCCTGACCTCCACTGCCTCCCGCACCTGGACGATGACAACAGCCAAATAGCTTCGCATCAGTCCCTGTCTTCTCCCTCCTCTCAAATCCAGGATTATCATTCCAAAGGGCAGCTGAGATCATCTCCCTCCTCTCCTCCACTCAGGCTGTTAGGACGGAGGCTTTCCATCTCTTTTCCCACCCTGAGCAAGATAACGTTCCCCACACTTAGCAGTGGCTCACACAGGGGTGGTCCTAGGTGCGGGGACTGCTCTTGGGTTGGACCTGGCTCTGTGGCCAGGGCTTCTGGACACTCTGCTAGCTTCCTGGCCACTGCCATGAGTCCATCTCAGTTTTACATGTATCTGAACTTGCTCCAAGGACCCTGAGTGGGTCCCTGCTCTTCACCTTGATGCCCTTCTCCCACTTTGACCTGACAAAGCATCCCTCATCCTCGGGGCTAAGCTCCAGACTCCACCCCTGGATGACGGTGCCTTTAATAGTCCTTTCTAGCAGGAATCATTTACTTCCTCGGTGCCCACCAATCAGCTCCCTTATCTGCCTTTTGAGCCTTTACTTCCTCTGCCTTGAAGGTCGGTCCATTGTTGACTCTCAGTCTTCCCTACTAGATTCTCTTGCAGATTGGCTTCATATCATATGCGTCTTTGTGCCTCCCCAAGCTTAGTGCTGTGGCTTGCATATGGCAGCAGCTCGCTAACATGCATTTCTGAACCCCTGGTTCTTGGGAAGGTAGTAAGGACGACAGTGATCTAGCAGAGCTGCACCAGACCTTCAGCAGGGCCAGAAAGCGCTGAGAGGGAACTTAAGCAATGGCCTACTGTAGGCAAGCAGCAGTCTTCCACAGGGAGGAATTCAAAAAGAGCCCGTTTATGCACAGAAACATACTTCAGCATGTCAAGGTTCTGGGCACACCATCTCAGCTACACCATCTCTAGAAATTTTGACAGTGTTAGCAAGGGAGAAAGTTGCTTTCTGAGAATTTGGTTGGTTCTCAAAAGAGATGCCAGGCAGGGTTGCAGGTTCTTGTACCATTTTGCTCTGAGGATGGCACGCTGGGACCCCCTGACCACTGGGAATCTCCAGATGTGGCGACCAGAATCGACCATGGATTTCCTCCACTTTAGAGTGAGTCCTAATGCTTGGGGAAATGTGACGCCCCTGAGTGAGGCAAATTCCTTTCCTAAGCTGTGCCCATATGCGCATTATGCCCAGGGGTCTGCACTAGCCCTACGACCTCAGTCCCCAAAGAGTGACTTTTGCTAAAAGTCAGCAAGATGGACATATGCTTGGGGACATGGGTGGCTACAGGGTTCTGCCCAAAGCAGAAAAGCAGAAACCCCTCACCTTAAGACTTCAGATTTGGCTTTCCACAGAGTAGATTTAGTGACAATATGGTTTCAAGAATAGTGGCCATTAGGACTCGATGTTCCATGATGAATGTTCTAAGCTTTGCTCTCAAATAATAGTCTTTAGTACAAAGGCTTGTGGGTGTTTAGGCACAGGGTGGGTAATTTCACAAGCTTTTAAGTAACCGTTGGTGGAGGCTGCCCCATGGCTTCAGCACTTGGAGCCACGGGCAGTAACAGGCACTTACTTTCTGTGCCAGACAGGAAGAAGCTCAAAGAGGAGGCACTGTGTACAGCCTCCTCTCTGGAAAGCGCACGAGTCTGGTTCTTGTTCTGGTCATCTGATCAGGCATGTCCCCAGTTCTCTTTGTTACATCATCTCTCCCTGTTTAGTTCATTTCTAGTTTCATACAGATCTTCATGCTGGGAAGAAATTCGGCCTGGGAGAGGCCCCAGGGGCCGGAGGCAGAGGCCTCACCTGGCTCACTCTGGGGAGGGCCCTGGCTGCCCTCACCCACTCACACCTGGGTGGGCACCTGTGATTAGAGGTGGCAGCTCTAAAATTCCTCCAGCAGCTCTGCCCAGGCCAGACCCTGACCCCTGCTGGCAGACTCAGGGACAGCAGCCTTGCTGACATGGGCCGTACCTGGTCTACCTTGAGTCTCCCACTAACTCTGCAGGGTGCCCCTGACTCTGCCTCAGCTTCCCATCCCCCTCTTTCTGCCCTCATGGGTCCTCTGCACATGAGTCGGCCTGGGCACCACCCAGCACTCTGAACATTCATTCTGGCCTGGCTGCCCTGTGTACCCAAGGCTGACAGATGCTCCCACACTCCATCAGCCTCTCTCATCCTGGAACAGAAGTAATGCCAAGATGTCTAGGGGAAGAGCCAATGAGAAGCTTTTCCTGGGCAGCATTTGGCTACTTGGCAGGGCATGGCGGGCACTGGGCAGCCTCTGGTGAACTCAGGCTTTCTCAGTTGCCTGGAGTGTCAGAGCTCACAGCTATGGTGGACCTGCCATGTAGGGACGGCAGAACGGGCAGAGTGGCAGAGCCCCCTTTACACACGGTCCAGAGTCAACCCTGAGGCTCACTTTGCATTCTGTACTTTTTTCTTTTGATTTGAATATGCTTTCTGCTAACCAAATATCACCTCCTTTGTGATTTGCAGCTTTTCTCAATGGGCTACTGGCCATGTAGGAAAAAATTACTATGGGAATTAAACCATGAGATGATGTTATCACAAGTATGTCTTGCTTTAAGTAAACTCTCAACACTGATAAATCACAAGGTGCAAAATTGGCTTCTTTAAAGCTGTGAATATTATCCTTCTATCCACATGAAAGCTATGCATGTTCTCCATAGGAAACCAGACAGCCTGCAGGTTTTAAACAAGTTTGGCAGTTGGTTTGGAGGGCCGAGGAAGGCCATTCCTGAGTCCTCTGGCCAACCATGGACCCCAGTTAGGAACCCCTATGTTCATGAGGCATTTCACTGGGACCAATGGATATGGGATTTGATTTATTTTTGTTGTTCATGTGGAAAATTCCTGAGTATATGGCTGCACAAGGTAAGGTGCACACTCGCTGCGCAGAACGGGCTCACCTGTATTCCAGGTGTTCCTGGAGGCTGTAGGTAATTTATTTTTCATATTTAACTTTCACGTTTTATGTTGTTAGTAAGAAAAATGAGTGTACCTCTCCACGCCGCTCAGTTTCCACTTGTGTTTCCGGGACATCAGTAATCCCCCACCCCAAGCGGCCTGAAAAGGAAGATCATACAAGGAGAAAGGTAGTAGTTTTTCACTGCCTAGATTTCTATAGTTTGGTGTCTTCCAGAACAGTGAGGGTCTCATGGGGTGTAAATTAGCTCCTCAACCCCTGGCAACTTAGGGTGGTGGCCACCTTCTAACAGTAGACTTTGAAAGTTTAAATTGGGGACTATTCTAAGGTCTCTGGCTCCATGTCATATTCCATGGGTGTAAGGAGCCAAATTAAGGGCATGTTTCCTCAGTCTGATGGAGGAGGAAAAAGATTCTCACCCATCACCACCACCCTTAGTCCTAGGGAAGCACACGATATCAGAATGAGAAACGCTATTATCTTCACAGTTTAGAGAAGACAAGATGGGCCAGGAGCCCATTAAATAGCTTCTTAGTACAAGGAAACCATCCAAGACGGAGGAAGCAGTTTCAGAACCCCATTTTACTGATGTGTAATTTTGGGTAAGACTATTTCTCTGTGGAAAAGAAAAAAAAAAACAGGGAAGATTCATACCAGTCAATTAGTTGAGCAGTTACAACATGTCCCTTAAAAACCTGTACTCAAGTTTGAAGATTTGAATTGGTGTAATACTCCCTTAAAAATAAAATGTCAAGATGGAGATTTATTGGAAAATGTTAACATTCTTTGTGGGTAAAAATTATCCTGGGATAATTTTAAAGAAGAAAAAACCAGAGTATAATTGCTTATTTTTTCTTTGTTATAATTTCATTTCTTTTACACTTTGAAAAACTATCCAATTTTCCCAATGTGTACTACTTTAACATTCTTTTGTACTTTGATGATAGAATGAATAAACATAAAGATAATAAGTGGTAAACTTGATGTGTTTCCAAAAAAGCTCATAGAACTGGTTAAAAGATCTCCTGGTTCTATTTCAAGTAGAAATGTTGGAGAATCTGAGCTTCAGCATCTGTGGGCTCAGGATACATAGGCACTGTTAGCTTTAAATCTGTCCGAGTAACCCTCTTCCTGAATCAGCCAGCAAGGTTCAGTGGGCTGTCCAGTTCTCAGCCCCAAGTCACTGATGGAGCTCAAGTTGATCAACTTGTTTTAGTGTCTTCCTGTGTAAAACTGAAGGGGTCTCTGGCAGCCTAATGAACTATCACATTGTGAATCAAGGAGGGAATGGAAGATGGCCAACTGCTGTGTAAGATACCTCTGGGATAATGGAAATGGACCTAGCCTAGTCAGTGGAAGTTTTCTGCTCCAAAAGAAGGGAATTAATTTGGTCTAAATACTTACTATAAAGCCAAAATGACTTTATACTGGTCTAAACTTAAATCTCCTCAATTTGTCCTTCTAAAAATGGACATTTCTTCATTTGGAAGTGTTTTGATGAGCACATATCCATTAAATTTTAGTGTGACTAGGCCTGGAGTGAAAACATCTCAAATATAATTTATCTTCTTAGCTTCTGAAGCTAAGAAACTGGAAATCTGGTGGTCTATGTGTTCTAACAGGTTGTCACACTTGCATTCCTCTCCCAATATACAAATACCTGATCTGAGCTTGAGTTCTTTATCCTCTGGGCTTCCTATATAAATGCATCTCCTTTTGACCTTTTTGATCATTTCTATATGGAAGTAATATGATCTACATATGTGCGGCTGCATACGTATGTCCATAGGCTGTATTCCTCCGTGGATGTTATGGCCCAATGAACTGAGAACCAAGTGCTCAGTTCAGGTACTGGTCATAGAAATAAGAATATTATTGTGTTGGGAATATTAAGGCATAATCAACCTCTGACTGCTTCCAGCCAGTGTTATACTGTGTGAGTTGTGTGTAGTTTTGGCTCTGTGATCTTTAAAAGCTTAAGTATCATCAGTCTAAAAGTAAGTTCCTAAAGTAAAAAAATAAAACAGAGAGAACAAATTTCATTTCACCAGCTCCAAGCAAAAAATAGGGCATTTTAGTGGCAGTCCCCATGGGATACTTACATCCACATGCATCCAGATCTTGTACTTTTTGCACAGGTCAGCAACAGCTAAGAGGGGATCAAATGCACCGTACACGGTGGTCCCAGCCGTGGCACTCACAAGGAAAGGAACAAATCCCTAGGCAAATGAGAAAGCCCCAAATAATGTAAATCAAGGATTCTTTCAAAGAGCTGATAAAAACAGTGGAAATTCTCCCCTTATCATAAATAGCTGCATTTTTGGAACTATCAGAAGGGTTACTGACACCGTGGAGCCTGGTAGGGAGGGTGTCCACTCTCCAGGACATCCTATCGGACCTGCCAGGTGCCTTATGAGAAGAGTTACTCTGGTTTTCAGAAGCGGCTACCCTGGACCCAGAGGTGAGTAAGCTTATGGTGCCCACAGGCCATTTATAAATTCCAGGTAGATTTCCTGGTCTCTCATGCCCCTTTGCTCACGTTCTAGGGGCTCTTTTTTCATAACAGGGTCTCTGAACTTAATAAATGCCCAGAGTAAGCAGCCAAGAGAATGAAAAGCAGGAACTCCAGCCAGCTCATTATTCCTATTTGGAAAATCCTCAGATGATGTATTTGGCATCTTTGAGGGAAGAGCTCATATGGGACTAAACAATAAGCTTGGCTTTTATCCATCTTAGTATCCTCAGTCTGTCTGGCGCTGGCTAAAAGAACACTGATTGAAATAACAGGTGGCTGCTGAAAGAGGGCAGAAGAAAGGCTCACACAGGGTGAACATAGTCGGACATGAGGTAACGTGATGTTACAGAGTCGGTCTTTAGGTGGCAGCAAAGGTTTAATCTTATGGCCTTGTCACTAGAAGTAGTTCTATTACAGGAACAAGGGGAACCTCCCGCTTCCACTTTGAAGGAAACAAACAAAAAAGGCATCTAAAATAAATATTCTTGAGCCAACACGGAAAACATAATGGAGTCTCCTCAAAAAAACTAAAATAGAAATACCATACAATCCAGCAATTCCACATCCTGGCATTTACCCAAAGAAAACAAAAAACACTAATTTGAATATTACTCGGCCAAAAAAATAATGGAATCTTGCCATTTGCAACAACATGGATGGACCTAGAATTATTAGGCTAAGTGAAATAAGCCAGACAGAGACAAATACCATATGATTTCCTTTACATGTGGAATCTAAAAAACAAAACAAATGAGCAACAAGCAAACAAACAAAAACTCTGAAACAGACTCATAAGTACAGAAGAAAAACTGGAGGTTGCCAGAGGGGAGGGGGAGAGAGGATGGGAGAAAGGTGAAGGGGATGGGAAAAAGGAGCAAACTTCTAATTATAAAATAAGTAAATCATGAAGGTGAAAGATACACCATAGGGAACAGTCAGTAATACCATGATAACTTGATATGGTGACAGATAGCAACTACACATCATGGGGAGCACTTTTAAAATGTATATAAATATCAAACTGCTATGTTGTACATGTGAAACTAATATAATGTCAACTATACTTCAACAAAATGCATTTGTTCCGTCTTTGAACTAGGAATGGCAGGTTATATCTACTAAAAGTTACACTAAGAGAGCTCTAAAAAGCAAGCTCTCTGGTTTGCAAGCTATCCAGAGATGTAAGTGATTTTCTAGAGCTTAGTAGGAATCTTTAGTAGGTCTTCAGAACTCATTACTTCTAAGAGTTCTAATTTGCTTCCTAAAAAATAAGATGTTTTGAGAGCCAGTCATATCCATATGTGTCTAGGCAGGAGAAATTGGCCCCTTTGAAACAGCCACACAATAGTGACACATGCTGCCTTAGCATTCTGTTATTTTCCACTTGTGAACACGATCTTTTAAATGTTTGTTTAATGCCAACCTTGACACCTAGGAAGACAGGTGCTTTGAAAACTCTTACCATATCACTGTGCATATTATTTATCCAGTAGCTTGGCCCTTTCTACAACTCCAAGAAATGAATAAGGACTGGGTACAAAATTCCATTTTCTCATTAAAGAGGGGAAGTTGAGACTTGGGTCCTCTTTTTAAAATAAAACCAAAGTGTGTTCTCCACTGAATGGAAACAGAAATATGGACCCTCAGCTTGTTTTGGGCTGGATAAAGATCTCCACAAAAACTTACTCTTTGTTTGGCTTCAAGGATCCTTCTTTCAAGATCAGATGGGATCATTTTCCCCCTGAAAGGAAAAAGAAATATAGGTTTGCTTTGAATAATTTACTTTGTCTTTACCACAGGAAGATTTAAATGTCCAACACGAAACCACTGATAATAATGATCAGTTAAAACAACAACTTGGCTGTTTCCAGAAAGAACTGTATTTCCTCTCTGAAAGATGCATGACTGTAATCTCTGACACATTTAGGAGACAGCCGCCACGTTGCGCTATTACTGCAGCTGCATGTCCCTCCGCCTCCACAGAGCCTGCTCTTCAGGTTATCCTCTTAATTCGGTTAAAACACACCTGCTTTGGAGCAAGACATTTGGAGAGGAATGGAGAGTGCAGAAAAAATTTGAATTCCAAATCTCCCAATGACTGGACCTGCAATGTCAGAGAGATGCAATGCCAAGAAGAGAAAATCCATTCTGAAACATTTGAATGAAAATATTAAGTAAAAAGAAAAAAAGTCATCTAGTTACATTCCATGTGCTAAAGGCATAAAGCAAGCCAAGAACTCATGGCCTCAAACTTCAAATGTGTGATTGACTTTAGAGAAAGAAACACCATTTCATCCCTGAAATGTCTCTTTCCTAAAATAAAAGCACAGAAAGTGCTTTTGCCTACTATAAAACCCCATCATTACAGTGACCGAAGGAGGTGATTTCTAGTAGAAGCTAGATGTGTGATCTTAGTCAAGTCAGTAATTTCCCTTTGCCTATTATTATCCCTGGAACATAGTGATAACAATTTTACCTGTGGAGTTAAGAGGAGTAAATGAGTTAGCAAATGTAAAATTATTTTAAAAGTAAAGTTAGAGGCAGTGAAATATTCTTTAAACAGAAAGAGCTAAACTGGCTAAACTCTTCATATCAGGGTCATTGATCTAGGTTTTTAAAAGGCAATTTGGAGAAAAACTACAGAGGAGGACATTCACAGGAAATGGTTGGCACATGCTCCTGGCACCTAGGGAGCAGTGATTGGAGGTGGGGTGGTTGGTACTGGTCTAGTTCAATAGTCCCTTTGTGACTGTGTCCCTGTGGTTTTAGATACAGTGCAAGCCCTGGGCTACGTCATTACACCTTTTAGTGTTGTCTTGCCTAAGCTTTACCTATTGAAAGATGTTATCTTAGTATAAATTATTTTTGAAACATTTCTCCATTTTATACAAATACTTTGAGGATGATATAGTGAGTAAGTTATATTTTCTGCATTTTTCATTTCAGGCTAGTATTGGAGATCTTACAAAATAGCTGGAAATAAAGCAGACAGTGGCCCTGAGCATACTGAGAACCAATGATTTATGCACAGCTGTTCTTCCAAGAAAGGCAGTTAAAATGCAATTACCTGGCAACCAGAATGGACCAGTTACCAGGGAAAAGTCAGTCAGGCTGGGATGGAACAAAGGGCAATAACTGTACTTTGGTGTGCGGGGTTGGACTTCTCTTCAGAGCAGCCCACCTTTGGGGAAACTCCTGTGAGATGCGACCTCTGAGGGCAGAAAATGGGATGGGAAGGCTGGATGGTGGGGTGGGGAAAGGAGCAGAGGAGGGCAGTTCTCTCGCTGTACTTGTCACACTCCATAGCTTGGCCTGGGGGCACTTCCCAAGCAGTGATTTTCAGTCTGTCCTAGATCAGGCTGTACTAAAACACCTCGTTCCAGCCCTGCTAGAAACACAAGGTTCAAAATTCAGAGGAAATTCAGGTATTTTATATTTATCTTCTACATAAAGTTTTAAGCATATTAAAATTGCCATAATATTTTTGTAGGTAAACAGGGACATTGAGAGAGATTGTTTGCAAATCCTAAATTCTACCTACCACAAGCTAGCCATCTCTGCCTGGACAGTGTTGGGCAGATTAGCTTGACAGTTGCTATATGCTCAGCTAATCACATCTGGATGTTTTGTTAGGCATAAGGCACTAAGGTGTCACAAGAAGTCACAGATTAGGGGACATTAGAATTGGAAGGAGCTCAAGACCTATTTCTAGTCTAATTGTGTCATTTTTCAAATGAAGAAAGAGGCTAATGGAAGTGGTCAAATGCCAAATCAACTGTCCAAGATCAAATGCTGGTAAAAGGCCAATTGTAACTAGAAATAAAATGCCATGCTTCTAGAATAAACTCAAAGGACCAAGCATATGGGAAATGTATTTGGGAAGGTTGAAGTCTTATTAAGAAAAATCTTTTAAGTGAATATCTGGCTTTCACGGATCAGAGGTATCTTTCAAGCCTGCCAGGAAAGCAGTAATAAGCACACAGTAGGTCTCATTTCCATCAATGAGCTTTGGGGCATAAGGAAGAGGCAAGCTTGTCAGATAATCAAGTTCAAGTGTACTTCTCACAGGGTGGAATGTGAGGGGTGTGGCTCTAGACAGGACAGGCTCCTGTCTTCCCCGGCTTTCCAAGCCCTTAGTTACATTGCCTACTTAGGAATCTGGACCTTGGCACACTGCAGGGGGCAGATCAGCATTTGTTGGAGGTCTGTGACCCGAAGGGCAAAAAGGTTAACTCAGGGGTGGTATTAACTATGTTCACTTTTCCTTAAGGACTGACCAGGCAGTTGGTCTGAGGACCTCTGGAGACAAAAGTTTGCATTTTTCCATTTATCTCAGGACTGGCTGAACTACTATAGAACAATGGTTCTTAAAACTTAGTGTGCATAAACATCACCTGGGTAGGTCTTTGAAATGCAGGTGCCTTGGCCTTGCTCTTAGGCATTTTGATTCAGAAGGTCAGTTAGAGGGCCCAGGAATTAACTCATTCCACAAATATTTATTGAGTACTTCCTCTGTGCCAAACACTGTCAGGGGTATGAGGGTCAACAAACCAGTTTCTATTCTTCAGGGCTTATATGTTGGCATGTGAGGCAAACAATAACATAGTAAACAGACAAACATTCCTATGAATCTGCACTGCTAACAAGCTCCCCAGATGATTCTGATGCAGGCAGAGAAACATTGCTTTAGAAATGGAAATTTTAGCCTAGTAGGCTTTTAAATAATGGTGTAAAACACACTAGCCAAGTAATTTCCATGGGACCTATAGATTTGAGCCCTCATGGCTGTAGGGCAGCAAGCAGAAGGTCATCCAGATGTGCTGTTGTGCATCCCCCTACCTATCTATGTGCTGTGGGATGAGAGTACTGGGTGACAATCAGTAGGCTCCTCTGAGGACTGGCTGCTGTCTGGCCAGTCCTGGCTTCTCCAGACAAGCATCTTTTAACAGCGGCAATCTTTGGTGGCAGCTGTTGCATCCCATATCTCAGGTCTAAAAGTATTTCCACAGCAAAATGAGTCTCTTTAACATTTACACATACAGCCTTTAGCACACAGTTAAGCAGTAGCTGATGGTCTGTCATGCTGCATGCTAGGTGTCAGTGCTGAGGAAAGGCTGCCAGTAAACCAGACTGCTGCTTGGGAGGTGGATGTTTTGCATGGAGATCCTGATACTTTTTCAGTAGCCTTTAAAAATCTATATGATACTATAGGGTCAGATAACTTCATGAAGTTGCCTGGACAAAATCCCCATGCCAGCTAGAGCTGCCAGCAGGAAATATCTTCTCTTTAAGGAAAGCAGCAAAAGACACATACTACCATGCATGGTCTTGTGACCCAGATTCACAGCTATCTTCCCATTGCTCTGAAGGAGACAGTTATCTCACCGAAGGGAGTATAAGCCTCAAGGCAGGTATCCAAATGGCCACAAATCCAGCCCTTGAATCACTAGTAACACTGCTCATTGGCCCTCCTGCCACTACAACCTTTCCTAGGTGAGCAGAACCTGGCTCTGTTCACAGAGATATGTGTGCAAGGAAGAAAGGATGCATGAATCCTTCCTGTTAGAAAGGGACTGATGTTAAAATCACATTAATAGCAAAGCTACCCGCAGCCCCAGTGAACTGCCAATTGTAGAAGCAGTCACTGCTCTATGCCTTCCTCCATGATCGCTGCTCCTCAAGCCAACCCTACAAGAGCTATTATTGTTTTTACTTTGCAGATGAGAAAACTGAGGCTCAGAGAGGCAGCTGAATGTGGCTAAGAGTTTGGAATGTGTAGACAGTATAATCTGGTTCCTGCCCAGATCCTAGGCTAATTGTGTGATCTTGAAGAGTTAAGGTCTTCCTTCCATTTATTTATAAAATCATGATCGGATTACCTCCCTCACAAGGTTTGCATGAAGATTAAGTGAGAGTAAATATAAAGCATGATAAACACTAACTAAAAAACTCTGCCCAGCATATAGTAACCACTCAGTACACATTAGATGGTCTCATTGTTATTAGCAATAGCAGAATTTGCATGATGGGACTTGACGGATGGCACACAGTTAGTTGGGGGCAGATTTCAAACACAGAACTCTCTGATCTCAGAACCCAGGTTCTTAGCACCATGTAATAAATGTCTTCCAAAGCATTAATGGGATTTAAACAAAATACCTAGCACTTTGACTTAAGAAGAAATCTTTCAGGTTGCATTCTTGAATTGTAATGATGTATGTAATATTTCCACTATGTTTTTTTGGAAGCCCCCTGAATTGATCCTAATTCTTCCTGTGATTAGCACTGATTAATAAAATAAGAAAAATTTATGTCCGCTTACTAAAATATATCACTCTGTCACTCTTTGATGGTAATGTTCTTTCTAGTATAGCACCCAAATGCTACAGGAGTAACAGAAAACTAGGATCAATGAACTACTCAATGTGGGGGCTATTAGTTTTTAGTTTGTTTCATTGTTTCGTTTTTTTTTTAGCTAGTCAGTGCTAAGCAAAACTATTTTGTAACATAGACTGCAATATAAGACAGCAAAGGATGCCCATGGACCCAAGCGGACAAAGAACCTGAATAGGTATCTTCCCAAATAAGACATACAAATCACTAACAGGTACATGAAAAGATGCTCCACATCACCAGTCATCAGGGAAACGCAAAGCAAAACAACAGTGAGCTGTCACCTCACACCTGCTAGGATGGTTATTATCAAAAAGAAAAGAGATAAAAAAACATGTTGGTGAGGGTGTGAAGTAAAGGGAGCCCTCGTACTGTTGGTTGGGAATGTAAATTGGTAGAGTTGTTATGGAAGAGGATAGAGGTTCCTCAAAAATTAAATAGAGAACCACCATATGATCCATGAATCTCAGTCCTTGGCAAGTAGGCAAAGGAGATGAAATGAATATTTTGAAGAGATACGTGTATTTACATGTTCACCATAGCTTATTCACAGTAGGCAAGATTAGGAAACAACCTAAGTGTCAACAGATGAATGGATAAAGAAATGTGGTTTTATATATATATATATATATATATATATATATATATAATTCAGCCATAAAATCCTGCCATTCATGACAACAGGCATGAACCTGGAGGATATTCTGCTAAGTGAAATAAGTCAATCACAAAAAAGTCAAGAAAGACTCCAATACCTCAAGTCGTCAAATTCAAAGAGACAGAAAGTAGGATGGTGGTTGCCAGGGGCTGGGGGGAGAGTTGGGGGAGCTGGAGTCTCACGGGTGTGGAGCTGCAGTTTTGCAAGATGAAAAGACTTCTGGAGATGGGTGATGATGATGGCTGCACAGCAATATGAACGTGCTTCCCCTCCCTGAGCTGTGCACTTAATAATGGTCACAATAGTAAATTTTATGGGGATCTTTACCACAGTTTAAAAACTGGGGGGAAAAACGGGACCATGTTTAACTGGTGTACTCTAGGGGTTCTCTGCTGAGCCTGAGCTCTGATTCCTCACTTCCCAGCTATGTGACCTTGGGCATGCTGCACCGCTGCCGTGGTGATGAGTCAATGAAGGAAGGAGAACTTAGCGGCCTGTTGAAGACTGTTGTCTGTAGAAACTCTTCATCAGCGCTGTCAGCATACTGTGAGGGAATACACTCTTTTGCGTCTCTAATGAATGAATTCATTAGGTCAGTTGTGCAAGGGGCTTAGGACTGTGCCTGGCACATAATAAACAGCACGTGTCAGCTGTTATTATTTATATCCTTGCTGTGGTAGGACACCACTACTGTGAGCACCTCTGGCTCTCTGCACGTAAACCCGTAGGAACTGTGACCCTCGGAGCCTTACCACAGCCCTGCTCAGTCATAGTAGGTTCAGGGTCTCTGTGAAGTCTGTCTTATTCCAGTGCACTCGACAGCTCCCCAGGGACCTGAAAGAGTTCATCAGCTTCCCTAACCACCTTCAGGCCCTGGCCGCAATTCAGCTAATTTAATACAAGAGAATAATAACCCCAGATTACTTATGCTTTCAATTGTTCAAATCAATTGTATGGTAAAATGTGGCACTTAAGTACAGGGCAATGTAGTCTAACTGTAATACAAAGCTAAGTGATGCGGTAAAAGAAAATATCTAAACTGCATACCAAAGCATAAGTAGTTAGTTTTTGTGGTATGAAAGTATTAATCACATCCTGACAGAACTGTCATGTTACCTGGGAGTTAGGAAGGCCAGTGCCTTGTCTAGTCCTATGCCAACCAGGTATCACAAATCCTGGTCAGGTTTATTTTCTGGAGGGTTTTATAGCAATTTTCTAGTAATTTAGATAATTTAAAGGAAACCCTAAAGGGAAGAGTAAGAAATGGAGAAATGGAAGGGGATGGGGAGAGAACTGATTTATAAACACTCCTGTTAGTCCAAACTGATAACAAATAACAGATAGGGGTTGGGGAGAGGGGGAGGGATGAGAAAAGAGAGAGAGAGAGAGAAACCTTCCTTACAGTAGAATGAAAGGAACTAATACATGTAGAAGGAATGATGGAGATACAAAATAACTCTTTTGCAGCCATCATAATAATTCAGGCAAGAATCTTCAATGGATGCTAAACTAGTGAGTGAGTGAACATTTCAGGAGGAACATTTCAGGAACTTACATAGCCTTGAAGCATCCCCTGTGAGATACTTATTAACGGCAAAGCAGAGACTGGTCATTTTATAGTGGAGAAACCTGGCAGATGCCATCTTAGCCTACTGGTCAAAGCTGTCAATATGTAATACTGAATGATGTATGTGGAGAGAGAACGCTATAGCAAATATGTTAAAATGCTGACAATTGGTGAATTTGCGTGTAGAGTGTATGGGAGTTCTTGTTACTATTCTTCCAAGCTTCTTTTACGTTTGAAGTTATTCACAAAAATGCAAAGTAAAATAAAGGTTGGATGAGTTAATGTGTCAGCACCTTTCCAGCTCGGAGGGTTTCTGAGCTGAAATCCATCCATAGCTTGTCGGCCTAGTGTAAGTCTGGGGCTTTGCCCATTTGCGTCTTGTCCAACTTGCCCGACCCTTCCTCCTGCCCTGCCATGGTCACGGCTGCAGTTTTCTCCCCCTCATTTCCTTCCAAGTTTAGAAGGTAAGATAACTTCCGAGTTCTTATGAGCTTTTCAGAGGAAGATCCTACACAATTCTAGCCAAAAGAGTAAGGAACACACAAGGGAAATTAAACCTCTGCTATCTATTTGATCTTCACTTTTTTCCATATAACTCACATTCCCTCTCTAGCAGGTCCTTTGTCCTAGTTAAATATGCCTTAAGCCACCTCCTTAAAAAAAAACTAAAGTCATCCTGGACTCAACACCGCCTCCAGCTTCTGCCCACCTTCCTCCCTTTCGTGGCTCAACCTCTGGAGACTTGCATCTGTTTGTTCCCCTTCTCTCCCATGATGCAAACTGCTCTTGCCTAACTCACCTGCCACCTCGTGATAAGTAAAGCTGAAAGGCAGTTGCCACCCTCACTTCATCTACTGGTAGCTTTTGATGCTGTTAATCACGCCTTCTAGAAAACACTCTCCCGGCCCTCGCAGCCCCAGTTGCTGACTCTCCTCTGACAATGCTGGGTGCTCCTTGCCGTCTCTGTTGCAGGCTCCCCTGACTCTGCCTGTCCCTGGAATGTGGGTGCTCCTCACGGTTCTTTTCTAGGCTCCCCCTGTATGGCTTCCATTGTGTATCTTCTGAGCTCCAGGCTCAAATTTCCAATTGCCTGCCTGACACCTGCACTTGGATGTCTCATAAGCTCTTCAAATGCAACATCTCCACATCTGAGCTTTTCACTCCAGCCAGGATTCCTGCTCTCAGAGAACAGCAGCATATGGATGCAGCTGGCAAGCCCGAAGCCTGGCATTCATCTCTGACTCCTCTCTCAACCTGCACAGCCGTCAGTAACTCCCACAATTCCAGCATGTCAGCTCCGCTGCCCTAGTGAGGTCAGCCTGTACCTTCCCTCTCTGAGGGCTTACCTTCCTCAAGAGTTAGCATTGTTTCAATGCCTGCCTTCCGTGCACTAGACTAAGTTTTGTAGCATCTGTGACCATGTCCACCTTGGGCACCACTGTGTTCCCAACCAAGGTCACTGTCTGCAGCCAAAATAGGGCTCCCATTTCCATCATGTAGGAACTTTGTATTCTTCTAATTTTTCATCCAGAGAATAGAATTTTTCTCCCCTCCCCTCTCTGAAACATTGGTAAACATCTTTTGCCTAGTGGCCCAATCTGGTTCTGAAATATCACTCAGTTTTCTTTCAGAAACACTTATTTTCCTCTGACTTTTCCTCCCTATCCTTAGATACATCAAGACATCATTAATTTGGATTCCACTAATTCAAAATTTGCAAATATTAGATCCAATGATCCTTGAATGAAAATTCATCAATCTCATTGCTACAAATATTCAACTTTTTGCTACAAGGAAAGGGAATTCTTAACTAGAACTTATGACATTAAAGATCCATTTAACATACTCTCCTCTTTTGAATTTAATAATTCATCTTTAAAAAACAGAATACTCTTTTTAGTTATGGTACTTCCTATTAAAATATAAGCTATAGTGTAAAGAGGTTTTCCATTACCTTACCTTATTTTACTTATTAGAGCATATATAATAAAATTAAAGTGCTTTTTGATTTTTTAACTCTTAAAGAACCTATTCCAAACAAATAAAGATATGCTATATATTTCTCTTTCTTCAGGTGAACTGAGAACCATATTTCACCCTGAATGGGTCACCAAACTGAGCCCCTGTGATGGCTAATTAAGTGATAACATCTCACAGGATCTTCTCCTCCATGTGACTTTGGGCTTGTTTGTTAGAAAGGCAGATGCTCTTCCTCTTCACTAGGACGTTTCCTTCCATTGTGAACTTCCTACTGAGTCAACTGTCTGCAGAACAAGGTAAAACCTGTCACCCAGCCACTGACAGAATAATCTGCAGAGCTGGAAACAGTAAGTGTCAGAAATGAATGGCTCCGAGAGCAGGGCCAGATTGGTGTTTTGCCGAGCCTGGATGAACTTTGCAAAGCACGTTAGGAGAAAGAATGTAGGTGCGCACTTTGTCAGCTGCAAGTGATTTCTGGAGCTGCTCCCCTGACTTTTTCACAAGGATGAGATAATAAAAACAAAATGGCTGCCAAGACTGTTTGACTGGCTCACTGAACAGTGGCTTCAGGTGACTGCCCAAGGTCTGCTCCTTGGCCCCTGACCCCAAACATTTCAAATTCACTTAATCCATTAGGCCAGGCTCTCAGTCTTAAACTCATGCTATACAGATGATGTGAAACAAAAATGACAAGTAGTTACCAACACAGCTTTCGTTTTCTCCCCAACACACTCTCAGACAACACTGCTAGGAGAATACATTGGCAAAAACCTTTGCAAGGCAGTTGGGCCTAGGGCCCCTTGCCTTAAGAATGTGATGCAACAAGACATACAGATGGCCAACAGGCACATGAAAAGGTGCTCCACATTGCTATTCATCAGGGAAATGCAAAGGAGCTACCACCTCACACCAGTCAGAGCAGCCACTATCCAGAAGACAACAAATAGGTGCTGGTAAGGAGCTGGAGAAAAGGGAACCCTCCCTACACTGGTAGTGGGAATGGTCCAGCCACTGTGGAAGGCAATACGGAGGTTCCTCAAAAACTAAAAATAGAAATACCATATGACCAAATAATTCTACTTCTGGGAATTTATATGAGAAAAGAAAATCACTGACTCAAAAAGACATATTCACCCCTATGTTTATCACCACATTATTTACAATAACCAAGATATAGAAGCATATCTGAAATGTCCATCGATAGATGAATGGATAAAGGAGATGCGGAATGTATACACAATGGAATATTACTCAGCCATTAAAAAAGAAAAAAACCTCACTATTGCAACAACATGGAAGGACCTTGAGGGTATTATGTTAAGTGAAATAAAACCAGTCAGAGAAAGACAAATACCATATGATTTCACTTATATGCAGAATCTAAAAAAACAAAACAGAACAAACAAAACAGAAAAGACTCATAGACATAGAGAAGAGACAGGTGGTTACCACGGGGGAGGTGTTGGGGTAGGTGGGTGAAATAGGTGAAGGGGTTAAAGGAGCACAGAATTTCAATCATAATATAAATTAGTCAATGGGATGAAAGTATAGCATAGAGAATATAATCAATAATACTGTAATATTTTTCTGTACTGACAGATAGTAACTACACTAGTTGGGGTGAGCGTTTAATAATGTAGATAACTGTCGAATCACTATGCAGTACACCCGAAACCAATGTAATACTGTATATCAACTATACGTCAATTTACATAAAAAAGACTGTGTGTATCATTTAAGTTAGCGATTATATTAAGAAATTCTCATAAATGGAGAAGCCCTGGTAGCAGAAGAACATTCACCAGAGGATGGAAAGTTTGTAATAGCAACACCAAAAAAAACAGGAAATGAATAGTAGGGGACTAATACTTTGTGCTTGCTCTGTTCTAGGTGTCATTTTTGGTTTTACATTTGTAAACACGTTTAATCTTCATAACAGCCCTATGATGTAGGTGCCAGATTTTTCTCTTTTTTCAGATAAGGAAACTGGGGCACAGAGGCACTCGCCCAAGCTAGTGCTGGAGCTGATGTCCGGATGTAAACAGTCCAGCTCCAGAGCCAGCTCTTCAAAGGACTATATATCATGCTTTCTGACATAGTCACACTGCAAATACTATGTACTTAAGTGTTTGTAATGATGTGGAAAAATAGTTACGTTATGTCTAGTTAGAAAGAGAAACAGGATCACAAGTACATACATAGAAAAAGGAACAACAGCAACAAGATCAAATCTCTATGCTTTGAAAAAGAGATTCAAAAGTTGAGACACCAATACGGTATTAGTGATGCTCAATGGATGGTGGAATTACAATTTCTCCCTGTCATTTTCCATTTTTTGAAAGGAAGCATGTATTGCTTTTTAGGTGATAAAAATGATCAGTTACTCCTTTGTAAAGCTCCCATGTGTTTCCTGTGTCCACTCACATTTCCCTCTACTTCCCATCTTGCTACATGTCACACTTGTGCAGCAAATTTTTTTTCTCCAAGGCCTCATTTCTCCCCGCTTTTATTTCTCATGCTTTTTCCTTTCTTCTTCCTCCTGTGGCACTCTCTCCTCCCTTCCACGTCCCACAAGGCTCATGAGCAGAAGGAGAAGAAGCCCCCCCAGCCATTGCTGCCTGATGGTCCCCTTCTCTCTGTATGTACAATGGGTGTATGGGGGAGGGGCAGCGCATAGAGAGTTATTTTCTGAGAAAAACAATAATTTTTAACCTTGTGTTTTAGTTTTTCTAATGACTTCTAAAATTATTGACATAAAATTCTTTGACCTTAAAATCTGAGGCTACCCGGCCAGTTACTGATCTAGAGCCCATTGGTTCTTCCAGCACCCTCTGCTTTCTGTTCCTTTCTCTGCTGTTGGGGAACAACACGTATCTCTCCCTGGCAGCCCTGTCTGGGCTCCCCTTCCCTGCAACAATTTTGTTTTTCCTTCTTGTTCTTCCTTCTTCCAGGCCTGAACTTCTCTTTGGAGCAAAGTGCTGCCTGCAGACAGTCAGCTGTCCTCAGCCCAGCCTTCTGCTCCTGTGAATACCTGGCTGACAGGCATGGCGACCTCATCCCCAGGCTACCTGCACTGTCACACTGTCTACTGATGTACACAGGAGTAAAAGCAGCAGTACTAAAGCCTTAAGGAGTGGAGTCAAGAGCTCCTTCCTTCCAGACCATCTATCCGTCCCCAGGAGCACACTCAGGGACACCTGCCATCTGAGCTGATAAGGAAGACCTCCCCTCCTATAATCACTCCATCTAGTTCACACAATCCATGGAGTCTAGAATGCTGATGCCTCCAGCAATTAGTGCTCAGACGCTGGCTGCTGCTTAAGTGCCCAGGTGATGAATGTCCTTTGGCATCTCTTTGGCACAGAATATTTTGATGGATTTAACAAAAGTTCCAATTTAGTCAAGGGCCATGCAAGTCTTCGTGGCACTGATGAAATGTCCCAGGGCTCCAAGCAAGAGCCCATGTGACAAAGAAACAGCCAGTGGCAGCTGCAATGGAGGCAGATTTGCTGCCCACAGGCTTCACCCATTCTGAGACCAGAAGGCATGTATGTGGTATTTGCAAACTGTTACCCAGCAAGGGTTGTGGACTCATGCTCACCTCTCATCACATTTAATCAGGATCACACTGTCTGTTCCAATCCCCAAGGCTGCAGCTCCCTTCTTGAGTGAAAAATGACTCTAAAAAAAAAAGCATATTTGTAATTAGTTGCATGTAAAGACAAAATCCATCCCTTTGGCTATCTTCTCTCTTTTCTCCATTTATTTCTAATCTTTCCCTCCAAAGCCTGGATTGCTAAGAGAAGATGGCATTCTTTAGTTGAGACTTCTCTTAAAAAACATGTGCTGAAATGCACATAACAGAATTTACCACCTTCTCGTTTCTGAGGGCACAGTTCAGCAGCCTCAAGTACATTACACTGTGGTACAGCCATTGATACCATCCATCTCCAGAACTTTTCACCTTGTAAAACTGAAACTCTGTCCCCATGAAATGCTGACTCCCTATTCCTTCCTCCCCACAGCCCCTGGTGACCACCACCTACTTCTGTCTTCATGAGTTTAGCTACTCTGGGCACCCACTTCATATAAATGGAAACTACAATATTTGACCTTTTGTGACTGACTTATTTCACTCAGTATAATGTCCTCAAGGTTCATCCGCCATGCAGCATGTGTCAGAATTCCTTTCCTTTTTAAGGCTGAATCACATTCATTGTATGTACACACCATGCTTTGTTTCTCCATTCATCCATCAATGGATACTTGGGCTTGCTTCCACTTTTTGGCCATTGTGGATAATGATGCTATGAACATGGATGTACCAACATCTCTTTAAGCCCTGCTTTTAATCAACTTAGATTACACCCAGAAATGGAATTACTGGATCATATAGTAATTCTATTTTTGAGGAGCTGCCACACTGTTTTCCACAGCAGCTGCACCGTTTTACATTTCCACAAGCAGTGCACTACCGTTCCAACTTGTCTACATCCTTGTCAACAGTTATTTCCTCCTTCTTTGATAACAGTCATTCAGATGGGCGTGGCGTGGTACCGCCTTATGGCTTTGATTTGCATTTCCCTGACTGGTGACATTGAACATATTTTCATGTGCTTACTGGCCATTTGTACATGTTCTTTGGAGAAATGACTATCCAAGCCCTTTGCTCATTTTTTAATGGGATCATTTGGGTTTTTGTTCTTATTGCTGTTGGGTTTACTTGGGCTTTTGAGTGAATGAAGATAACAAGACCATGGAAACTGTAAATAGAGCTGCTCCCCCAACAAACCAATCTTCATATAATTCAAGCCAATCTTACATATAAAATGTAAGAACACATCAACTCCTCCAGCAGGTATGTATTACATGGCTTCCAGATTTATATTTTGCTACCAACAGCTCTACTGGTTCTCTCACATTCAGTGAAATTGTGTGCAGTCAAGTAAGCAGAGAGGTTTGCCTCAAATCCAGCACTCTTCAAGGCACACTTGCTGGAGGGGCTGTATTTTGTGCAGGTACCTGCCCAGCCTGAGACGGGACCAGGAAGGAGGCTTGGGTAACTGGCGTGGGCAGAACAGTGTGTGCAGAAAGGCCACACTGACAAGCCAATGCCAAATCTTTGTTTGCGCTTTTGGTTATTGATTTTGGGTAGGACTCTGAATCTCAATGGCTGTAATCACTGTGCAATTTGGAGAGAGAGCTGGGGGAGGCTGACCCAAGCCCAGCTGTACTGCATCTGCCCAGCAGCCTTTTACTATTAACTACAGATCATTAAGCTGTCGGAAAGGAGAGCTGCTTCCTCACTTTACATCTCCAAAGGGTTGCTGACTGGAATTTTAAGTCATAGTGCCAGAGTGTCCTCTTTTCTAATGCCCACTTTAGACTCATCTGAGTTCTTAAAATATGTAGCATAGGAAATAATAACACACATAGTTTTAAGGGGTGTGTCTAATAAGAAGAAAGCACGTTTATAACAGCAGCAAATAGTGTACACCAATAGACGAGACGCTGAATAGAGGAGTTTAAAAGCCCAGTGTAGCTAAGAAGTAATGAGAAAGGGCTTCATTTTACAACCTTGGAAAGAGAAACTGAACACTCTTACCAACAGACAAGGGAAGTAGGAGAGAAAGCTTAAAGATGCATGACTCTCTCACCAAAAAAGATGTCCTCTTGTCCTCCATTTAGCAGATACCTGGGTGACCCCAAAAAGAAGGCGCTCAGGGGAAAACAGGGCTAAGTCTGTTACTGCCAGGAGGGCTCAGAACAGAGGCCCCAGTGGCCCCACCAAGCAAGCACAAGCTACTCCAATTAGGTCCCACAGCAAATGAGCTCATAAGCACTGTTAGAACCACAGTCGTAGACCAGACTTGAAAATTCCCTGAGCAGACAAAATCAGTTTCGTCATACAAGCAAAGCTTAATTTAGCTTAATCTGCAAGACAAACGAGGCTAATGATCTGGGTCATTTTTTGCTTGTGCCTCTGAAAATCATGAGTGAAACTTAATTGTTCCCCCACATGGATATGAGGTAACCATGAATCAATCCCCTTTGGCTTAAGAAAATTCTAATATTGTAATCAATCACTAGATTGATTAAAGAATAAACCCTCACTGCTTCCACACTATATACATGGCTTTATAACAATATACCTGAGCCTTATTTCCTGTTTTGGCAAGGGCTCCTGGTTGCAACCTGCCTTTTTGGTATGAGCACAATAAACTCATTAATCACTACTACAGCGGTTCAGTGGTTTTACTTTGACTTCTGCTTTTTTTTCCCCCTGAACTTTTGACAGCACAAAACTACCAAATGGTAAATTGGGGATAAATAAGAGATTTGGTGCACCTTGTCAAGGAGAGGAAGTAGTCTTGTCTGGTCTTTAATGAGAAAGAATAGGGATTCTCAAATGAGGAGCAATTACCTAGGATAATTGATCACTGTAGCAATTGCCACACTTACAGAAAAACACATGCCCAAATGAGAATCTTCAAGATGGGTAACAAAAGTGATATGAGGCATGAAAAAGAAAATTAGGTGCTAAAGACAGAGGCAATTTATACTTTCAGGAAAGGAAGGAGGGAAAGAACTAAATGTTACCCACAGCAGGAAGGGACCACGGAGAGGAGGGAACTTGAGAGACAAAAAAGCCACTCCCTAATGAGGAGGAACGGGGAAGACAGCTGAGATGGCCTGCCTCTCTGGGCTGGTGAGACAATACATGGACAGTCATTTTTAATTCCTGGCACCACACTTAATGGAGCCACTTATTGGTGAGCCAGAGCAGAGCACATCCAGGAAGCTAAGGATCCTGGAATCCCGGTGTCCAGGGAGAGCTCAGAGGACACCTGGCTGTGAGCAGAGGGCACTGGGGACATGTGGCATGGGTGGCCTTATATCTGAAGGGCTGTGCCAAGGCAGGAGCAGAGGGGTACACTGCTCTGGAAGTTTCAGACGGTAAAACAATGATCAAAAATTGGAAGCTGCAAGGATTCATGTGCATCTCCAAATAATCAAGACTAGCAGAGATCAGTGTTCATCAATAGAATGGCTGCGGAATGAGTTAACTAACACCCCTGACCTCCCGGCCCTGATTTTGGAAGAATAACAATAGATGTCTGAGAGAATCGAGTGCTTATTTAGGACTAAATCATATTTACATTTAGGGGTAATAGATATTAAAACCAATGTGATTTTTATTTATACTAAATGAAAAATTCAAGAAAGATCCATTTACCTTAAAAAATCATAAGTACTCTAGATACAGGCTACATGATTTCAGCTGACATTTAAAATATGTGCAAATAAGGATGGGATTTTAAGTTATATAGGTAAAAAATAAGCAGGCTTTCTGGGTGTGAGTGGGATGAGAATGGGGAGAGTGAGAGCCCATAGGCTGGGGTGGAGGCTTGAGCTCCGCCACTCCATCCGGCCCTGTGACAGGAGGGTGCTGCCAGCTCCTTCCTTCTTTACTGGGAATAATACACCTTACCCATCTTTAAGGAAGGCAGGAGAGAAAGGGGAATGGTGGAAAGCTCTGGGATAAACCACGTCACTCTCCCGACATGCTGGTTTCTCTTCCTCTGTTACAATGCAGATAAGCAGCTTGAAAAGCTGCAGTGATTCTTTCAAGCCATTACTAGTAACCTTCAGATATTTAACTAAGACTCAGATTCCACTGCCCAGTGGACCACAGGGCTTCAGGAAGAGCCTCTGCTAGGTGCAGGGGACGTGAAGATTATGACGACAGTGCTCAGTCCCCAGCTGCCTGCCACCTCGCCTCCTACGTCCCCTCCTCTTGCTCTCTCTCTGCTTGGTGGGACTGGCCTTTCTGGTCTTCGAGAGCTTGTTTAGTCTGTCTTTGCCTCTGGGCCTTTGTACTTACTGGCGCATTTCTTGGAAAATCCTTCCCTCCAGTACTTAGATGGCTCCCTTCCTCATTCAGTGTAGGTCTCTGCTCTATATCACCTCCACAGAGACCCTTTATGGCCATCTTATACAACAGCCCACTACCATTCTGCTCTCTTGTCACCATGCGACATGAGAGTAAATATTTATCTGTTTACTGCCTGTCCCCTTCTAGAACATAGGCTGCATGAGGGCAAAGATTTTGTTGTAGTATACAGTTAACAAGTATTTGTTGAATCTGAACCATAAGCTCAGAGACCAAGTCCAGGGAAATGCCCACTATTTGTTGCCATAAATCTCTGGCCACAAATCCCAAGGTTGAGATGTAACTTTGGTGATTGGGGCCAGACAGCTGGGGCTTAATGGATCCCAACACCTCCAGTCTAAGGACAATTGTAAAAGCAAGTCCAGAAATCTTGGCATCCACCCCACAAGGCCTAAGATGGGGTCCTTACTAAGTGGGAAGCAGTTGTAGGCCCTTCTAACCTGACCAGCTGCTTGCAGGGGGGAAAAAAGAAACAACAAAAAGACTTCAACTAAAGAAAGAGAAAGGGCACGACTTGGAAATAGCAGCTCTTAACTCTTCTAACATTCTATCAAAGCCCTGTCTTCTGGCTTTAAGGTCTATCAGTTGTCCTTAACGTGATCCTTTTATACCAATACTCTCCTTTGTGGGCAGAGTGGATGAAGTGTGTATGTTTATATGTAAGAACACTGGACAGAGATGAATGGGGGTCATTACACATCAAGGATTCCTAGCAAGAAGGTCTTCAAGCCCAACCTATGAATGAGCTGCAATCTGCCTGCTTTGGCCCTTCCCAGTGCCTTGGGCCCCCGCCTCCCTCAGCGATGGCTGGACTCTCTGTCCTTCCTCCACCCCACACACACCCTTTGGCTTGCCCCCTCTGTATCCTGAGATTTGAGGGAAATGGCAGATGCATCTGCCTTAGGGAGACTGGTGGTCCTTGGTCTTGCTTCTACCCATCAAATGGCCAAAAGAGCTTCCCACTTTCTAAAGCACCTGCTCTACTGAGAAGCCTGTACTCTGTGACAACACCTCATTGACTTCTATGATTTGGAGGAGGTGATCAGCCAACAGTCTTCTTAGAGACACCATGTGATTCGAAGGCGATATCGTCCTGCACACGAGACATTTCTGGGAAGCTGCTACCTGATTATTCACACACAATTCTATGGTTTAAAGTCACCCACTGTGAGCTTGTGCCCTAGGTGAGTGTTAAAAGAAAGGAAAGTGCGTACCAGGATTGTTGACATAAAAAGAGACCCAAAGCTGATAATTTGGTGACAAACGTGAACTTCAGCACTGAGCATGTGCTCAGACTCAGATTATTCCATGTGATCTCAGGCGCACTTGGGAGGGTGACTGTCCCCTCCAGATCTCCTGCCCTTCCCTTCCCTTGGGTACCTTGTGGGGGGTTCCTTGAGAGCAGGCACAGGGTTTGTTCTGCTCACTGCTGCCCCCTAGTGCCTGAGGCAGTGCCGGGCACACAGCCGTCCTCAACGGGAAGACAGAGAAAGCTTCTCACTGCCCTCTGACCGCACTTGTCTCTCAGCGCCTCATTCCTTGTCTCCGATTGAATGAAAATATCCCCAGGAGAGGCAACACTTAGCTTTTACTCATCACTGACATGGCTCTCAGGAGGTTTCCTGAGAGTAGGTGATGATGGGATTGGACAGAGAAAATAACACAGGGGCTGATGAAGGCCCTGAAATGCAATGGAGGCAGGAATGCAGAGGTGAAACGGGGGGCGAACAGCAAACTGAACTGAGCTCGCACCGCACGTCCTGGAGGCTCTGTCCTGCTAAGTTTCTGTGTAACGGGAAGAATTACATGGGAGCTCTCTTTTTCCGAGATGCCTGGGTACTGTTAGTATTTTTTTTTTTTTTTAAACAGAAAGAACATCTATTTTTGGTTTGGAAACATTTCAAATAGTGTGATGTGAAAACCATCTTTCTCAAGAAACTATGAGAATCGCCTCTGCACAAAAGTGGGCTGAGGCCATGCGGGGCCTCAGCAGAACACCCGTGACCAGTTCCAGGGGACCTGGCTTGAAGCGGGCCTGCGGTGTGAAGAGTGCAGTGAGTTATGGAGATTTGCCTAACAGATCCCAGGGTCTTTTGTGATTACAAAGAACACTTTTCCTAGATACAGTTATGCTGCCTCATTGATGCTGTTTCTGGAAGAGCTTGTGCCACAAGAGGGAAACAAAGGAATTTGGAATTAAGCTAATGGTTTGGGCTTTCAAAGGACTCAGAGCTAGAGATGTGAATTACTAAGCTGTGACTGTAGCTTCCCTCCAAACCTACTTTCAAAAAAGGACCTAAAAACTCATCAGATTAATTTTTGCCAAGTTTTTCTATCACTGAAGATTTGGTAAAGGTGACAAGATTCCAGCAAAGGATGACTACTGAACCAGGCTATCTTGACGATTCCTCCCAATTCTGAAATTTTGTGATTCTGTATTTTGGAGGAAAACAATCTTGGAACTCTTCACTCATCTAATGTTCTTCACAGCAATACTATTTGTTTAATTTAGTCCTATCCAATACTTCAAGTCAACAGTTTGCTTTGAACAAGTAGGAAAAATGAATGTCCTTATCAGCTAGGGAAAGTTTTAGTTTGTATTGGTGGCCAGAAAAGAGATGAATAGCTCTGTGGGGTGCAACAGAGAGTGTGTGAAAGGCCATTTAGAGAACAAAAGATGACCCTTCCCTTCCTGAATGTGTGAAGTTTCTGAAGGGTGATGGAAGACCACAAAGTTTCTCAATGCCATTTCCATCTCTGTGGCTCTAAGCATGTCAAGTTATAAACTTAGTGCTCACAATAGAAGAAAAGACCGTAACTTTACCTGGTTCAAAAGATGAAGAAATTATATTGCAGGAGATAACCAACACAGGGAAAACGGATGAGAGGAAACATGCTGTGGGTGACTTTGGAGCAGCCTGCTAGAGACTGGTGCTCAGGGCACCTGCCCCGTGGTGGGAAAGCAGCCCAGGGATTCTCAAGAAACAAGCGTGTTGGCAAATAATGCTCCTGGTCTGACGTGCCACTGGGTGGCCACGAAACCTTGGGCAAAGCCTCCCCCATCTTGGGCGAGGGCTTCTTCTTCTATACAACAAGTTTATTTTTATGTTATCAGTATTTATGCCGAGTTTCTCATGTGCCAGGCACTAAGGTGTTTCGTAAGGCTTTCATCAGATTTTCAGAAGTCTTGGGTCTTGGAAACTCTCAAAGCTCATCAAGAGAGAAATACCTGAAGCAGCTTCTGCCACAGCCGTTGGGCTCCCCTCTCCCCATTGGGTCCTGCCAGCAGCCCCTCCACTGCCCTTCCTCCCTGCAGGTCAGTCAGGGAAGAAACCTACACGCAAAGAAGACCATTGTTTGGCCAGGAGAAAAGGCGTAAGAGACATGACTTGGTAATGCTTTTTCTTCAGCCTGTGGAGATATATTTCTGGGACTGATGGGCAAAGTGACGGTAAAATCTGAAAGGACTGAGGGAATATATGGCCCGGCCTGAAGCTGCAAGAGGCTACACTTAGTGATGAATGGAATGAAATGGCCCTGAGGTCTAGAGCCCAGAAGTAACTAAACACGGGGGTCAAGTTACTTCTTAACCTAGCGTTGCAAGGGCAGGGCTCACTTTTAAGGGCTCCTATCTCTAGAATGGTCTGGATCAAGTACTCAAGGAGACACGGAAATGCCTTTAACTGAGCTCTGAAAGCCCCCTGTAGCCCAGCCCTTTGAGATAATGAGAAGGATATTTTTGGTGGAGGGGACCACTTCAGATAAATTGATTTAACCTTGCCCAGAAAGCCCAGGTTATGTGGTCTGAGAATGATTTTGCTGTACTTTTATTGATATTGCAAACTTGGAGTCTACTTCTTCATTTCAAAGGGAAAGAAAGGCGATGTAAAGGAATGCAGGAAACACCCTAGAGCGAGAGCCACCCAGTTTCCATAGAAAATACTCGAGGCTAACATCCCTGGCCCCTGCCCTAAGCCAGATAACTAGGAGTGGGCAACCCTAAGGGGGACGAAACTCATGATAAGACGTTAAGGAATGCTTGTGCAAAGGTCAGGCAAGCGGCGGGTCCCCGTTTCAACTATATTGGTTAAAGTATGGGATGTGTTTTAAATTCATTGGTTGTGGTAATGTGTGGGCTTTGGTGCAACGGCAGTGAAAATCCTATATAATCTATACCTAAAGTTGCTTGGGGGTCGACAGCTTGGACTCGACCTGCATGTCAGGGGAGGTGCTGTCGGCCCCAGCTAGCTGGCTGAATAAAGCCTTTGCTTGGATTTACATCTCCGTGCCTGTGTGGTTTGTTCTCTGGAGAAGCCCTGGAGTCTCGAACCCTAACATTTTGGGGGCTTGTCCGGGATCCAAGAGACTTCCCGGAGAACAAGGGACGGCTGGAGGCAAGGTCTGATTGTCCTGACGGGGCAGTGTAATTCGAGGTTCGCCCCCTCGTGTCTGCATAAATCCAGGATAAAGCGGGAGTCACCATCCCGTGTCTGGTCTCGGGTTAGTGATCCCGAGTAAGGAGGTCCGGGTTGGTAGTCCCGGCCCCCAGGTTAGTGACCCTGGGTGAAGCCCAGGTAACCAATCCTGGCCCTAAGGTCCGAGTGATTCGGCCTTAGGAAGGGAAGTCCGAGCGGCAGGAACCTGGCGCCTGAGGAGGAAAGGATCGAGCTCGTCACCCTGCGGCAGTCCAAGTGGATGCCTTTCAGGAGAATCACGAGAGTTTTTGAGGATCCTGAGAGTGGTGAGTGTGGTGCGCACCAGAGTGAGAGAAGGACCGGTCCGAGCGAGTGCGATCAAATGTGGTGTGTGTGTTTGGTGTTATTGTTGATTGTTTTATTGTGTATTGGTTTATATTTCTTTTTGCGCTTTTCCCTTTAAGTTTTTCTTACTCTGAGGCTCTCCTGTTCCTGTTCTTTCCGTTCCTCCTTTCTGCCACTAAATCATTCCCCTGCGGGCACAGGTCGGGCAGTTAAGAGCCATTAGGGCGCCTGCCGCTGGAAGATTCCCGTGACAGGATAAGGGGGTCACAGCCGCGAATCCCAGATAAATTCGCGTCCCCCGCAGGAGAAAAAACTGTGCAACGACAGGCACCCGTCCACAAGCACATACACCAGTCATCATCTTGTTTAAAGTGGCACTTCTACTTTTCGCCTTTTGTCTTCCTTGCATTATTTACCATGGGCCAGACTCAGGCTACTCCTAAAGGTCTGATCCTTTCCCACTTTCCGAAGGTCAAGGAACGGGCCCTAAACATGAATCTTAGTATCAAGAAAAGTAAGCTTGATACCTTTTGTTCAGCCGAGTGGCCCTCCTTTGGAGTAGGCTGGCTGACCCAGGGGTCTCTTTCCCTGGACCTTATTGGCAAGGTCAAAGCCGTCATCTCCTGGCCAGACCCTGAGGGCCACCCTGACCAGCTTCCCTATATTCTTGTCTGGGAAAATTTGGCCAAGAATCCCCCTTCTTGGCTGAGGCCTTTTTTGGTGGGGAAATTTCACACTGATCCACTAAAAACCTCCGTCTTAGTTGCCCAGGAAGATCTAAAACCCCCTGATCATAGGGCCAGAAACCCTGTGCGCCCGAGTGCACCACCTGTTCTCCCTGACAGTTCCCCCCTCTACCCCCCTCTGCCGATTGACCGGCCACCCCCGTATGCAGGAGAAGGGGCTGAAGCTGCCGGAGGGGTAGAGAATGAGGTTGGGGAGCCCAGCAGGGATCTGGCGGCCACAGCTTCCCCAGACTCTTCAGCAGGAGAAGGCAGGAGGCCGGAAAGAGCTTCCTCACGCTCTCCCACCCTGGCTCCACGCTGGGCGCCAGGTAGAGCAGGAGGAATGCAGTTGAGGCCTCGAGGGGCGAGGGAGCAAGAAGGGGAGGCCCCCTCCTCCACCTCAGAAGAAGCAGTGCCAGTTCTGCCCGTGCATGCCATCGATGCAGGCAGTCCGGGTGGAGCTCAGCAATATCAGTATTGGCCCTTTTCATCTAGTGACCTTTATAATTGGAGGACTCAGAACCCTCCCTTCTCGGAAGACCCCAAGTGTCTTATAGGTCTGGTAGAGTCCATTATGTTCACCCATTGTCCCACATGGGACGACTGCCAGAAGTTGCTCCGCACCCTCTTCACAATGGAAGAGCGAGAGTGCATCCTCAATGAAGCCAGGAAAAATGTCCTCGGAGAAAATGGAAGACCTACTACCCTCCAGCCCATCATTGACGAGGCGTTTCCACTTACACGCCCAAACTGGGACTTCGGGACTGCAGAAGGTGGGGAGCGTCTCCGGGTCTACCACCAGACTCTGATGACTGGTCTCCAGGAGGCCGCCAGATGGCCCACTAACCTAGCTAAGATAAAAACTATTGTTCAGGGAAAAAAGGAAAGCCCGGCCGCGTATCTGGAGAGGCTGTTTGATGCTTACAGGCAATATACCCCCATAAACCCAGAGGCAGAGGAACATAGATCAGCTGTAGTCCTCTCATTCATCAACCAGGTAGCCCCCGATATCCGGAGGAAACTCCACAAGCGGGATGACTTAGGAGAGATCTCTATTAGAGAAATGCTGCAGCAAGCGGAGAAAGTCTTCAATGCTAGAGAGACTCCAGAAGATAGGGAAGAAAGGCTGAAGAAAGAGAAATGGGAAGTGCAGGAGAGAAATAGGAAGGAAGACAGAGAATTTCAGAAGAGGGAGAACAAGAAGCAGAGAGAGGAGATGGCTAGGATATTCTTAGCTGGAGTAAAGGGGAGCCCTAGATCTCCTCGAAGAAAGGGACCCCGCCCATCCCGGCTAGGACGAGATCAGTGCACCCTGTGTAAGGGATATGGGCACTGGAAAAGAGAGTGCCCCAAAAGGAAGGAACAAGGAGGAGGGAACCCCGTTAAGACCCTACACCTAGGAGAGGAGAATTGACGGGGACGGGACTTGGCACCCCTCCCCGAGTCCTGGGTAACCGTGTGTGTGGAGGGGACTCCTATTGGGCTCATGGTAGATACGGGGACACAGTATTCAGTTCTCAACCAAGCCCATGGTCCCCTAAACCCAGGACGCACCAGTGTAGTCCAGGGAGTAACAGGGTCCAAGAAATGTGCCTGGACTACTAATAGAAAAGTGGACCTAGGAAGACATCAGGTCTCTCACTCATTCCTGGTTGTACCCGAAAGCCCCGCACCATTACTGGGCAGAGACTTATTGACCAAGGTCGGGGCGCACATTCATTTTGAACCCGAAGGGATAAAGATCATGGACAAAGAAGGGCAGTCCCTACAACCGGTGCATGTGCTAACCCTATCCCTAGCCGACGAGCATCACCTGTTTCAGGCAGATCAAGAAAAGGGGGGCCAGGGAGAAATAGACTCTTGGTTGCAGAAGTTCCCTTCTGCATGGGCCGAAACCGGAGGAATTGGTCTCGCCAAACATCTGCCCCCAGTTGTTCAGCTCAAAGCCGCGGCCCTGCCCATCCGAGTCCGGCAGTATCCAATACCGGAAGAGGCTAGGAAAGGGATAGCACCCCATATCCACAGACTGTTAGAGGCTGGAGTCCTTAAATCCTGCCAATCTGCATGGAATATGCCCCTGCTTCCAGTAAGGAAGCCTGGTGGCAGAGAATACCGACCGGTGCAAGACTTGCGAAAGGTTAATGAAAGGATCGAGGACATCCACCCCACAGTGCCCAACCCTTACACCTTGCTCAGCCACCTGCCACCCTCACATGTGTGGTATACTACTCTGGACCTGAAAGATGCCTTCTTCAGTATCCCCCTTTCTGAAGTTAGTCAGCCTTTGTTTGCCTTTGAGTGGCAGGAACCAGGGGGAGGAAGAAACGGGCAGCTTACCTGGACTAGACTGCCCCAGGGTTTCAAAAACTCTCCCACTTTATTCAACGAAGCCCTAAGCCAGGACCTGGAGCCCTTTCGCAGGAGCCACCCCCGCGTGACATTGCTGCAGTATGTGGATGACTTGTTGCTGGCCACAGAAACCTGTGAGGAGTGCGAAGAAGCCACAGGGAACTTGTTGGCTGAACTGGGCGAACTGGGATATCGAGCCAGCGCCAAGAAAGCCCGCATCTGTCAAAGGTCATTGATCTACCTGGGGTACAAAATATCTAACTGAGCCAGGTGGCTAACGCCGGCCATGAAACGAACTATTCTGACTATCCCCGTCCCTTTCTCACCCCGGGGAGTGAGGGAATTTCTTGGCTCAGCCGGGTTCTGCAGGCTCTGGATTCCAGGGTACGCAGAAATAGCCCGACCGCTATATGAGGCGACCAAAGAAGGGCAGGGCTGGCAATGGACTCAAGAACAACAAGAGGCTTTTGACAGACTAAAAGAAGCTCTCCTCCGGGCCACCGCCTTATCTTTGCCAGACCCAGAAAAACCCTTCATCCTGTTTGTAGATGAAAAGAAAGGAGTGGCTAAAGGAGTCTTGGCTCAGCAGCTAGGCCCATGGAAAAGACCTGTGGCCTATTTGTCCAAGCGACTAGACCCCGTGGCCTCCGGATGGCCACCTTGTCTGCGTATCCTAGCAGCCATTGCTCTACTGGTAAAAGAGGCAGACAAGCTCACTTTTGGCCAGAACTTGAGAGTAACAGCCCCACATACTGTGGAGGGGATCCTCAGACATCCTCCAGGAAAATGGATGACGAATACAAGACTCACCCACTACCAAGGGCTCCTACTAGAATCTCCACGAATTGCTTTCTCCCACCCTGTGACCTTAAATCCTGCCACCCTTCTGCCGGACCCAGATCTGTCGACCCCCATCCATGACTGTAGAGACATCCTCTCCGGAATTATCCAGATGCGAGCAGACTTGAAGGACACACCATTACCAAACTGTGAGCTAAATTGGTACACAGATGGGAGCAGCTTTGTGCAGGAGGGAGTCAGGAGAGCAGGGGCAGCGGTGGTGACCCACAAGGGGGAAGTAGTCTGG
The DNA here is from genome assembly GCF_030020395.1 of Manis pentadactyla. NCBI lineage: Eukaryota > Metazoa > Chordata > Mammalia > Pholidota > Manidae > Manis > Manis pentadactyla. Next base: position 103,892,798 of record NC_080021.1, read on the forward strand.
AGCACAGCCCTGCCCCCTGGCACCTCAGCACAGAAGGCGGAATTTATTGCTCTTGCTGAGGCCCTGGAGAGAGCAGAAGGCAAGCAGGCCAACATCTACACAGATAGCAGATATGTCTTTGGCACTGTCCATGTCCATGGTGCCATTTACCGGGAAAGAGGATTATACTCCGCAGAAGGAAAGGAGCTGAGGAATCTACAAGAAGTCCAAAGATTACTGGCTGCTATCGAAAAACCGAAGACAGTAGCAGTTATACATGTACCGGGCCACCAATCAAAGAAGACGCCTGAGGCCATCGGCAACAAACATGCTGATGTGGAAGCTAGGAGGGCGGCCCTCTCGGACTCCCTTGTACTTGCAGCCCTCGAGGTACCCATACCTGAACTGCCCGCCTTGCCACCCAAACCTGAGTATTCCCCTCAGGATCTTGAGTGGATTAGGAAACAAGTCTCGGGTAGAGTGTTTGAGGAGAGAAATTGGAGTAGGGACCAAGAAGGTAGATTGATCCTGCCAGAAGCATTAGGACAGTACATGCTTGCTAATCTGCATAAGTCCACCCATCTAGGCTGGAAAAAACTGCTCAGCCTTTTCCAGTCTGCGCAGTTGGTGTTTCCCCACCAGAATGAGGCAGCTCGTCAGATCACGAGAGAATGCAGCAGCTGTGCAAGGCTGAGACCAGCCCCAAGAGGGCCCCACCTGACAGGTACTCGGGAAAGGGGGAGGGCTCCCGGGAGGAGCTGGGAAATAGACTTCACCAAAGTAAAACCAGGGAAGTATGGGTACAAGTATTTGCTAGTTATGGTAGATACCTTCTCAGGGTGGGTGGAGGCTTTTCCAACCAAGCATGAGACAAGCCAGGTAGTAGCAAAAAGATTAATTGAAGAAATTATCCTCCAATATGGGGTCCCTGAAGCCATAGGTTCAGATAACGGCCCGGCTTTCGTTAGCAAGATCCTGCAGGGACTGGCCCAGGCTTTGGGGGTAGATTGGAAGTTACATTGTGCTTATAACCCACAAAGCTCTGGGCAGGTAGAGAGAATGAATCGGACCTTGAAGGAGACCCTTTCTAAATTAGTATTAGAGACTGGCGGGGACTGGGTGACCCTCCTTCCCTTAGCCATCTTCCGTGCTCGAAACTCCCCCTATGTACATGGTTTAACTCCATTTGAGATAATGTATGGGGCTCCTCCACCCATAACTCGGCGAGTACAGCTTTCCGGGGCAGGGGACCCGGCCCCTGACTACCTGAATGTGTTGCAAGCTCTCGCTAAAGTGCAACAGGAAATCTGGCCCCTGATTAGAGCATATTATGAGGGCGGGAAGATTCCGAGCCCGGAACATGGCATAGTCCCAGCGGACATGGTGTGAGTCAAGAGACACCGAGTGAGGACACTCGAGCCCAGGTGGAAGGGACCTTACGTTGCATTGTTTACCACCCCCACTGCCCTCAAGGTAGATGGTATCGCTCCCTGGGTGCATCACACCCATGTTCGGAAGGTCCTGCCTCATAAGGATCCAGGAGCCCGCGAGGAAGAGTGGAAGGTGCATCAGCATCCTGCGAATCCTCTAAAACTACACCTAAGCCGAAGATGAAGGGGATCCTGCTGATAAGCGCCTTAATATGGACTTTCGAGGAACCACATCTGTGAAACTGATTCCAGAACCCGCAGGAAGACTGGGTTTGGGTCCGTCCGGGTTAGATAACCCCTTGTGGGAGATGGTGCAGGCAGTAGCAGAAACTCTGAACCACACCACTCCCTCCTTCACTGATCCCTGTTGGTTATGCTACCCAGGTTCACCCCCCTTCTATGAGGCAGTCGGGATAAATGGCTCCTACACTATCAACGACTCCTATCCCACTCCTTGGGACAGGGGACCGAGGGGACTTACGATCGCTCAGGTCTCAATCGCTGGTACATGTGTGGGCACAGTCCCTACGGCCCAGAGTCAGTTATGCTCCTCCTATAATAACACCACGTGGGAGCCGGGAAAGTGGATTACACCCTCCTCGGGTTGGTGGCTCTGTTCAAAGATAGGCCTCACCCCGGCCCTATCCACCCTTGTGTTCAATGCTAGCAGTGAGTTTTGTGTGCTAGTGGCCATTCTACCTCGCCTAATATATCGTTCTCATGAATCCCTCCTTTCTTTTTGGGAAGAAGTGCCGAGCCCCCACCAGAGAAAGAGGGAGCCTGTTACTGCCCTGACAATTGGGGCCCTCTTCTCCCTAGGGATAGCAGGGGCAGGCACTGGGGTCGCAGCCCTTGTTACTCGGGAACAGGGGCTCACAGCCCTGAGGCTGGCAATTGATAGGGACCTAGAACAACTCCAACAGACAATGTCGGACCTGGAGCAATCCCTCACTTCCTTGTCGGAAGTGGTTCTACAGAACCGAAGAGGCCTGGACCTCCTGTTCTTCAGAGAAGGTGGGCTGTGCACAGCCTTAAAAGAAGAATGTTGTTTCTATGTAGACAAAACAGGTGCAATAAGAGACTCCCTGGCCAAACTGAAGAAATATCTAGAGAAGAGACATAGAGAAAATGAATGTAGTGAAGGATGGTTTGAGTCTTGGTTCAAATACAAACCTTGGTTCGCTACCCTCCTCTCAGCCATTACAGGGCCACTGGTCATCCTGCTGTTGCTGCTTACGATTGGCCCATGCATAATTAACAGGCTTGTTAGGTTTGTGCGGGAAAGGATTGACACTGTCCAACTTTTAGTCCTTCGTCAAAGGTATCAAGCCCTAGATGCCGCTGTGGAAGATACCTCAGTTTAGTCAAGAAAAGGGGGGAATGTAAAGGAATGCAGGAAACACCCTAGAGTGAGAGCCACCCAGTTTCCATAGAAAATACTCGAGGCTAACATCCCTGGCCCCTGCCCTAAGCCAGATAACTAGGAGTGGGCAACCCTAAGGGGGACGAAACTCATGATAAGACGTTAAGGAATGCTTGTGCAAAGGTCAGGCAAGCGGCGGGTCCCCGTTTCAACTATATTGGTTAAAGTATGGGATGTGTTTTAAATTCATTGGTTGTGGTAATGTGTGGGCTTTGGTGCAAATGCTGTGAAAATCCTATATAATCTATACCTAAAGTTGCTTGGGGGTTGACAGCTCGGACTCGACCTGCGTGTCAGGGGAGGTGCTGTCGGCCCCAGCTAGCTGGCTGAATAAAGACTTTGCTTGGATTTACATCTCCGTGCCTGGGTGGTTTGTTCTCTGGAGAAGCCCTGGAGTCTCGAACCCTAACAGGTGATTTGGCTACACAACAACCATTTGATTCTCCCTGCTCCATCTTGTATCTCTATCCATGTACATAATTGTGAAAGAACATTTGAATTATGAACCTTTCTTAAAATACCAGTTAGTTCTAACTACAGGCTTATTTTTGATGATGAACTATTTTTCATACGTAGCTAACTGCAGCCTCTTTGCTTTTACAATGCTGATTGCCATCTCTGTTCTGCATGTCTTACACGATTGTTGTGAGAATCTGAAAATCAAATGAGTTTTGGATATTGGAAGTGTTTTGGCAATGGTCAAATAGTTATCAAATATAGGGATTAAACATTAGAAAAATAGTTTATCTATCAAAAAGAAGCCTGTAGTTAGAATTAATTGGTATTTTAAGAAAGGTTCATAATTCAAATGTTCTTTCATGATTATGTACATGGATAGAGATACAAGAAGGAGCAGGGAGAATCAAATGGTTGTTGTGTAGCCAAATCACCTTTCTTTCCCTTTGAAATGAAGAAGTAGACTCCAAGTTTGCAATATCAATAAAAGTACAGCAAAATCATTCTCAGACCACATAACCTGGGCTTTCTGGGCAAGGTTAAATCAATTTATCTGAAGTGTGAACCTAAGAAATTCAGGCAGAAACCAGAGAGCACAGGGCAGCTTGCTGTTTGACCAACCTTATTTCAGGTTGTGCAAACAACATGGAAGCCAAAAGAAAAAGATGCCCAATATGAGATCATTTGGGCTATTTGAGACTGAGAATATAGTAACATTTAACTATGCAAAAATCCACTTCAGGGAAATAATAATTGGACAAAAATTATATCATGTTTCTCTACCCTTGGATAAGTTGAGAAATGAAAGTTATCTCATGGTGGGGTACTAGGCTTAATAGGCTGAATAATGCCTTCTCCTCTCAGAGATGATCCTAAATCCTGAAATCTGAGAATATGTTACCTTACATGGCAAAAAAGACTGCAATATCAAGAAAAGAAGGCATGGTAAAATTATTCTTAGACCACCTGGCCTGGGCTTTCTGGACAAGGTTAAGTTAATTTACGTGAAGCTTGAGCCCAAGATATTCATGCAGGAGCCAGGGAGCACAGGGCAGCTTGCTGGTTGACCAGATTTGGTGAAATTCAGGGTCTTGAAATGGTAGATTATCCTGGGTTATCTGGGTGAACCCAGTGCAATCACAAGGGTCCTTATAAGGGAAAGCAGGAGATGGGAGAGAGAGAGCCAGAGAAGGAGATGTGGCAGAAGCAGAGGTCAGAGAGAGAGAGATTTGAAGATGGAAGAAGTGGCCATGAACCAAAGAAGGCAGGTGGCCTCCAGAAGCTTGAAAAGACAAGGAAACAGATTCTCCCCTAGAGCAGCTCCGGAAGGAGTGCAGCCTTGCCGGACCCACCTGGATTACCGGCCTCCAGAACTATAAGATAATGAATTCATGTTGTTTTAAGCCATTAACTTTGTGGTAATTCGTTCCAGCAGCCATAGGAAAGTGAAACACTAGGTAAATTCAGGCTGTGGGCTTCTCTACTAAATTTGACCCCTAGAAGTTGAAGAAGGTCATTAACAAAATAAATAAATAAAGTGCTAAACCAGGACAATAAAAACAAGATGCTAAATATAATCTGTAAACATAAATAGTTAGTTCCTTTTGATTCCATGGCTACTGCTATGGTTGTGAATTGTATTCAAAGGTTTCTGATCTGTTCTAGCCCTGTGTTTTCTCATTATGAACTCACTCACATACATATACATACACACATACACGCACAGACACACGGCCTATAACAAAAAAAGTTCCATGGTAGATCAGAGGTCCACTATGACTCCCTGCTTTACAGGAGCCCCTACTTTCCTTACAGACCCTTCTCTTGCCTCCCCATATCCTACTTCCCCCACCACCCCAGGGCTTCTTGATCTTTTTGAGCAATTGTTTCCCAAACTCCAGGCTACTTTGAGGCAGAGTCCATGGTGGAACACTCTTAGGAATCACATGGTGGGCAATGCTTACTAACGCCTGTCAATAAGTCTCTGGTTTGTGGCAGGGCTTGTGTGACAAGAGAGTTTGGAACCAAGATGTCTCTCAAATGGCTGTAGTATGGCTTTGAGTTTGTGTGCTGCTTCACGCAAGCACATGACACAAGCTGGTGGCCTAGCAGGCTAAAGCTGTTCAGCTCAATTTATGTGAACAGGGTGAACCAGTTTTTTCAGTGCCTTGGTGGTAGTGAAGAGAATGGCATTAGCTTTTTGAAGGTCACGGCAGGGATATGAAGTACTGTGCCATGATGTTCCACGAAGAAGACCCAAGTTCTTGGCAACCTGCCTTCAGAGCAGCCTGGCAGAAAGCAGGAGCCCGTGCTTTGCTGGGACAGATCCGGCCCAGAGGTCAGATATGATAGACCACTAGAGCATTTCTCTACAGGATGAAGTCTCTGGTTAAGTCCACCAAAGGTTAACATTCAGTGGTTCAAGATAAGATGAGGAGAGGATATCTGATCAGCATATTCAAACAGCACCAATTGTCCAAAGAAGCTCACAGGTATGCTGCCCTGTCCTCCATCTCTTCCCCCAACATGCAACATTATTATAGAAAAATGAAATGCAGGAACTACAGTAAAACGATTCTGCTTTCTCTCTGAGGGTTTTCCTGAATTTCAAAGAGTAAGGAGTTAACACCCTTGTATTACTCAGCCATTCTTGCCACAGATTCTCCCCCAAGTAGTACCTTCTGGAAAAAGACCTTCTGTGGACAAAGCATCTCCAAAGATGATTCCTTCAACTCAGGTTTTATGGAATATAATCTTAAACTTGGAAAGAACAGAAATACATACATGCTCAGATGTGAAGGCAATGAGCCTGGGAACCGCAGCCATTCCTTTCTCCTTGACTTCTGGGAACATCTTAAAGCGTGCAATCAGCATGGCATACATGTTAGATATGGCACCACCTAAAAGCACAGCAATGCAGTTACCTTTCCTGGTCACCGTGAACACCGATTCACATGCAACAACCCTCATTTCCACTGATCTACAGTCCTCCTTGGATTCAGGAGACCGTCTTATTGGTTATCCTTTGAACTGAATCCTCAGACTCAGGTGCTGGCTCAGACAGTCCAAAGAAGGAGCACCGGGCCAGCCACAGGACAGACGCTCTCCCTCCACACCCCTTCTCTGTCACTAAGGGGAGCTGCATTTGACTCTGCTCTTCCTGTGAACCCTTTGAACATGCTTGTAAGAACTGCAAAATAGCTGCCTTCCCTTCCAGATTGCAAGTGTGGCCATTCTACCTCAGGCCCGTGAAAATCCTGCTTACATCCTGATGGAGAACACTTACTTCTGTTCATTTCAGCTCACACAATGATGTGCACTTGGACTGAGGCAAATAGGTTGCTCTTAATGATGTGGACTGTTAATCGACAATTCTTAAAGAATGAGGATAAACATCTAAGCTCATCTCATGATAATCATGTTTGTTAATCCCAAAACAGGTCTTCCCTCTCAAAGACATTGAAATAATTGTGATATTTAACCAAATCTTATTTTATAATTATAGGAAAACAGACAACTAAGGGAATTTTAAGACCATATTGAATTGCTTTTCTTGTGTTATCCTAAAATTGTCAAGGATGTCACACCATAAGATTTGTATCCATATAAAATGGTCTCATTTGATAAGCAAATAAAAAGTGAGCTTTTCCCCAAGATTGTTGGAAAGTTTACGGGTTTTATTATACAGGAAAAAGATTTTTGTGCATGCAAATGAACATGCTGGCATGGAAGTTGTGAGACCATGAGGCAGAATGAAGGTATTATCTCCTCCTTTCACCCAAAGGGGGGCACAGCCAGGCCATGCCATCATGTGGGTGCTTTGAGTTCCCTTCCCTTCAGGTGGGAACTCAGAAAGGGCCTCCGTACCAAGCTGAATGGCCCACACAAGGCCACAACCTTTGCCTTGTGAGAGCTGGGCTCTGATACAAGCAGGAAGCCTGGCACAGAGCAGGCATCACCCAAATCTTGGCTCCATCACCAGTCAGAATGAGGGCAATTCCTACCTCTTCTGGACCCCAGAGACGGAGGGCAAGCAGAATCCAGGTCATGCCTGGGCCCAGTGTATAGGGTGCTGTTAGGCAAGGGACCAGCTTTTAAGGGAACTTCTCCAGCTCATGGTTTCTCAACACTGACACATGATGATATATTGGGCTGTGTAATTCCTTGCAGTGGGGGCTGTGCTGTGTACTGTATGGTGTTTAGCAGCACCTCTGGCCTCCACCCACCTGGTGCTAATAGCACAGTGTCCCTTCACCCAAGTTGTGACAACCAGAAATTATCAATGTCTCCAGATGTTGCCAAACATGCCCCAGGGGGCAAAACTGTTCCCAGTTGAGAAGCACTGCCCTAGGTATCCTCTCAGAGAAGCTGAGGAGAAAGGAGGGCAGACGGAAAAGGGAAGATGTACAAAAAGAAAGTCCATTGCACAGCGTAATGATCCAAGAGGCTTCCAGCTCTGCTTTCCCACTCTTCATTCTGCAGTTCAGTCATTTTCCATCTAAAGGTTCAGTAGCCCTGAGAGGCTTCTGGGCCTCCGGACAGAGCAGACTTCCCTGAACAACCCAGGTAGGAGGACAGATGCATGACATGCTCTTACTGACTATGAATCTTCCAGAAAAAGGATGTAAACACAAGCCCCCCATGACTTGCTGAACAGTGAGGAGTGCTCTAGCTCTCTGTGTGTAGACGGCGTCATTACAATGACAGATTTCTTCTGGAAGTCCCAAAGGGTCTCCACAAAGCATGAAGCCTTTGGAGGCTGTAGATGGCAAAGTTAAGGCAAACTGAGCTGAGCTATATATTCAAATCACAGACCTGACTCTTCATATTTAATCCCTGGCAATGGGACTTTCAGATCTCAGGTACATAAGATGTGTGGTCTCCCTTATCCCAAACCCTTACAAAATAAGACTGTTTCCTTCAGAAATGAGGCTGGACACTACCTAGCAAGGCATCCATTGACAAGTAAGAATGCTGTAATCTGTCTCTCCTTTGTAATGTCTTGTAGAAAGCAGAGCAGAAATGGTTGCCAGCGGTCTTTCCTTCTGTCACCTCCCCACTTTGCAATGCCTACATTACATTGCAGCATGACATCGATGGCTTCCATCCTGGGGGTAGGGTGGGCACAGAATGCAGGTCTTTAGGATCTAAGGAAGGAGCCCCATGATCAAACTTAAGTACAAACTGTTCAAACTTAAGAAGAGCTCTTCTCTGCCCACTTTTTAAAAGAGAGCCCAGGATGCTTCTGGTTCCCTAGGGGCAGCTCAGTCACATGACTGATTTCATAAGAGAATAAAGGTGGAAATGCTGTTGATCTCTGAGCCCTACCTAATTCCTCATGAAAAACACCTGAAGAGCATCAGTTCTAGACAATGATGACAAAGTTCCCTCAACAGAGTATGGTTTCCAAAGGAAACTAAGTTCTAAGTTTCCTACAAAATAAAGGCTAGATTAAACTTCACCACAGCTGGTCTTCAATGACTTCTAAAAAAGGCTAATTTTCCCTTCCATTTAACTAACACATCTTCCTTCAACAATTGAAAAATTCCACTCTATCTTTAAAAACACAACATAAAAGAGCAGATCTGAGCTTGTAGTTCAAGCTGCTTAATTTAAAGACCTGGCCTTGAGGCCATTATTGCTCATTATAATTTCTTTTTTCCTCCTGTTCTTTACTTTTTTTCTTCCTCATCATCTGCTTTTCTTTGTAAATTTGATGAAGAGAGATCTCAACATGGCCTTTGCCAGCCTGACACATGGCAGGGATGGCTCTGGCCTCCCCGACGAATCAGTCTCAGCGTACTGAGCCCCAGGGGAGCGCCCACCACTTCTGCAGCCCCCTGCCCCTCCAGCCACTGACTGGGTGCAGGTCTGCACAGCAGGCGTCTTTTCCATGGCTCAGTGACTCTGCCCACTGCTTCCTAACTTCTCCTTCTGCTCTGCATCAAACCAAGGTTCACACAGATCCAGAACCAACGGCAGGACTTTTTGTTTCAGGATGAGTCTCTTGGCTGGAAAAGGTAAAACAATGGAGCTTAGAATTGGTGGCTGATGGTAAAAGGCAGATGGAAGAGGTTGAATGGCATGATGAAGAAGAGAAGGAATGAATAATCTCTCAAGATATCTTCATCATCCCTTTTAGTTTTAAGAAATTGTCACCTGAGGCACTGTGCCCTCCTTGATATTAGTGTAAATCAGCTTCTACTTGTTACTTGAAAGGGATAGGGCATATTGGCTCTATTAAGTAGCTTTGCCTCACTATGCACCCCAAAACAGAAATGCTTTATTAAATGAGGCTATCCTGGTCCTTGCAGTAGTTCTGGGAAGAGTATCAGAGAGTGAATTCCCTTACTAGGAGTCTTCATGCCTTTGTTCCACATGATCCACACAGCTTCAGTGTAGGATCATAGCAGAGGTACTAGGTAAATACCATCTCTCTTTATGCTCTTTTGGACACAAATAACTAATGTTCAAGCCTGAGATAGTTGGCTTGGAGGCATGGCCAATGGTCACATGGACTTTGTCACACTCATTTTTTAAATCAACATACAGCCTATTTAATCTAAGCAGAAATACAGACTAGATATTTAATCATTCCTGTTTTCATAATGAGGCATTGCATACCAGAAGAAAAAAAACACAAAGAAAAGTAGAAATATCAAATACCAGGAGAAAATATCCCATCGCCAGAGCCACCTGGCCAGCCAATGATTTCTCTCATTTTCTTTAGCGTGACATATTCCAAAAGCACAAATACTGGAGCGATTTCATAGGTGAACCTAAAATGTAATAATGACCATACTTTATGTATGTAACACAAAGACAGAATTCACCATTGCAATATCTACAGAACTGTTTCCTTTTCTAAACCCTGCATTCACAAATGTCACAATTATAGCATTGAGCAGAGAGAAAATTATGTCTTCTAAAAGGTTTGCTCATTTTCTCATTCATCAAGTCAAGAGCCTCAATTATTGGCTTAATGCCCAACCGTCATTTATCATATTGAATAAATAAACAACAGTGCAGAATAACATATTTAAAAGCCAACATCTGGTCCCATTTCTCTTCTACATTATAAAATTATGAATCCAAAATGCCAAAAAAAAGTGCCTTTCTGTTTAAAAAATGTCGTATAGCTTTGATTTCAAGAAAGATGTAACAGGATTATTTTCTTGTAAGCTAGCATGAATACTCACATACTTATGAACTTCGTATCACGATTTAGGGGCTACTATAAAAAGATATTTTCACATGACAGATAGAATAAAGACTATGGAATGTCTCTAATAATTATCCTGGATTACACAAAAACACATTTAGCTCCATACATGTTGGTGTTTGCTGTCGATGTCAGCCAGTCTGCTGCTAATCCAACCATATCCAGTCCAGTGGAAAGTTGATTGAAATACCTGGGATGTCCTGAATGAAAGAGAATACCAGAATCAGGACCACATCCAGGGAAAATGAATGTCTCTCAAACACATGATTTCTTTAGTTAAAGAACCTTGAAAGATCCTTCAGTAATAGGAAATCCATATTCAAAAACCCAGTATACATACAGACACCCCCAACCTCCCACCCTGGGAGCATTTCCTCTAACAAAAGAGACTATTTGGTTTTTTATTTCTTAAAACACACTCCAAAAATCTTCCTTTAAATGTACCCTACCAAAAATAACAAAATGTGGTTTGCAATGTGGACGTTAATTTATTTCCTAGCATTCTTTCAACAAATTTGCAAACTAACATGCTAGTGCAATCCAAAGCTATTCACACAGGCTATTCTTGTTTACACTCATGCTGCTAAAATCCTTTTTCTGTTGAAGTTGTTCTGGGAATCAGTCATACCATGACATCCACCAGGTATGCCAGCATTTATAACAATACCAGTGACAAATGGCTGATGATTACAAAAGACAAGCCAAAAGTGAGAAAATAGGACACTGTTGAGTGATTTGCCCTGGATTCAAAAGGTGATGATTGTCTAAAAATGGCATGGACAAACACAACTCTCATCAATTCCTTTCTGTCCAAATACTTGATATAAACAACAGAACTCCTTTGTAGTTGCGATTTAAAATAAAGCTGAATACAGGCAACATCACCATCTTGTCAGCAAGATACATGAAGACATATTCAATAGACTGATCAGTCCATTAGCAAGGCTTATCTAATTAACTTCTGGACTTCTCTAAAATTCTTTAAAGGGGTTGACATCCAAACACTCCTGAGGCTATTATTTAAAATGTGATTATAAATATATCATTAGAATTCTGTTTCCTTGTCTTGCCCCGTAAAAGCCTATCTCTAAATCTGTGGTTTGCTTAGCATCAAAAATTTTGGAAGATTAACATTTATGGAAATAGCATCTGATAAAAAGGTATTTGCCACTTACTGGATACCTGTCTGAAGCCTGGAGATGTGATAGTCTCTCACGCCAGCATGGGCAAAACAAGATAAAAGAAGGCAATTGGGAAAGCAGGGACAAAGAGTCAACACATAGCTTATCTCCAGGACTGGAGTGCTTTCTTATCAGCCTCTGGCATGTGGCTAGACAATTAGACACTGAGCAAAGACAGGAGCTGGGAAAGGACACAATTTAAAGAGACTGGGATTTCTGCAGCTCTCGTTTTTTCTCCAGCATTGTTTTATATCCTGTGGCCTTGCACATGCCCTTCCATCTTTTGTTTTTCCCCCAGCCCTCCGATGCTGACCCTGTCAGTTTATGCCTCCGCGGGAGAAAGCTTCTTTGCTGCTGCCCTCACTGCCGCCTCTGGAACAGCCCCTCCCTCCTCTCTGCCTCATTGACTCCCCATGGCAATAGAGCTCACAGCTGAAATCACAGCCTCTTTCTTTCTCCCGATGCCCCTTTATTTCTCTTTCCTTAAGCCATTTCTTTAAAGAGAGGAAATTAATAAGGATTCACAAATCTATCCATTAATCTACTTTCCCAATTTACATGCATTTTCTGGATGAATCTGGCGCCTGTTATCACATACTATTTACCTCTATGAAAACTTGGGCATGAAAACCTGCATGCAGTTGAGAGGGATTCCAAGGGTGTGTTGTGCCCCAGAAAGGCCAGTGCCTCCCACCCCCAAGACTGCCTTCGGGAAACCGGTTTGATGCTTCCGTTGCTTGGCACCCTACTATATTTTTTTGACCTCGGTCTCCCAATTCACCTGACTCTCTCCAGCCTCAAAATTTTCATTCATTGATAAAGCTGTGAAAAAATGTAGGGAGACAGCTTGATTGGTGAGAATATAGTCTCCTGATTTCTGAAGTATTCTGCAGAAATATTATCTTTGTTCTCTTCCCATGACCCCTACTGGCTGACAGCAAATCCAGGCGGGGCTCTCTGAGAGAATGGTGTGAGAGACCTTCCTTGGAACCTGCCAGGGTCCCGCCGGCCTGGGCATTCAGATACTGCTTCTGAAGACCCCCACCTGGCCCCACGCTGGGAAATCAGTGACCAGGAACAGACAGGGGGGCAGGCAGTTGAAATGCGAGAGCAGAGTGGCTCCTGTCCCTGGAACACTCCCCATAGATTAGCAAATGAGCCAGGAGGGATGTGCCAGAGCTGTGAACCACCAGCCCCAGGCAGCTCTGACCCTGAAGTCCACAGTTAGCTGGGGAGGGGCCCAAAGTTGGCCCACACTGCTCTCTGTGTACTAGCCACACACACCCAAGAAGGCATCATTTATTTACGCTTCAATTCTTTTGTCTGATGGTTCAGTTAAAAGACCCAAGACAACATGAACCCTGCCACCCTCAACCCCTGCGACCACCAAATCTAATGATACCCACCAATGCTATTTATTCCAGAATCGATCATTCTCTGCAGCTTTCAGTCTGTGCTTCAACATTTCTTACAAAGGTCATTCTAACAGTCCATGAAGACTTCATTTTAAAGTTATTTCCCCTCTGTCCCTCACTCCTCTCAAAGCTAGGAGCCCGAGTGGAAATTAGGTTAAGGACTCAGAGGAAAGCAGATAGTAACATGCATTTCATAAAATTACCTCCCAAAAAGCTTTAAAATGCCTAATGGATGCAGGGATAGTAACTACTTTATAGACCCTAAAATGGTATTAGTTGGCAAATACAAATTACAGCATAAACACCTATAAACTTGCCAGTCAAAAGGGAACATGATGCTATTAGTTCTTTGAAATGCTATCTGTGGGATGGGCAAGGGGAGGCAAGAAGACTGCATGTATTATGAGTAATACTGACATACCTTGCTTAAAAATCCAACATATCACATTTTTTTTCTAAACTTTAAAACCAAATATATTGGAGCCACACTTGACCAACAGATCATAAGCATTATGGCAAAATCTAAGTATTGAATTGACCCATCTTTTTTCTGCCACCAAATGGAACATTGATAAACAGATTACTTTCATTGACAAGGAATTCCCATTATCTTGACTCTTTAAATTGCTTTTAAAGATGAAAATCGAAGACATTTTTATAGGTTCTTTTGGTTTGTAGCAAAAAAAATTGTTTTTTTTTTAAAGTAGCTACTTACTATTAATATATTTAAATATTAGGTTAAGGGAATGGGTCAAACAAAAAAGAATTAAAAGCATTGTTTACGTTTGCAACTACAGAAACTTGAAAAGCTAGGAGGAAGAACATCTTTAATCCACATCATGTGGATTCTCCAGGAACATAATTGAGAATAATATATAAGAAGCCTTCAAAAATCATATTCCGCAGACTGAGTCTGATAAAGATTGCTGGGTTAAATTCACTTCCCTACGTATTCTAGTTCTAAATCCATAGTTCCACAAATGTGAATACTAATAATACAAGAAATTGGTTCTGCCCAGGCATACTTTTCCTCTCTGTTGAAAACATGTGCAAAAACAAAACCAAAAAAAAAGAGCTAAAAGGCACAGAGCAAACATTCTTAAAATGTCTGTTGCCAGAATGATACTGATAATTCATCAACAAAAATTTTGCAATATAAAAACATCAACTTTCTATGGTAATTAATATTCATATAATAACATTTTTATTTGCTAGCAAATCTAAGGCTGCATATCAATTCAGAATCCACAAAGTCTCCCCACAACCACCCCCCAGATTCATTCATACTTAAGTTTATTGCTTTAATGAAGTATAGTGCCACCATGTATCAGGATGATTCTAAATAATGTAGAAAGGAAATATGTCCTGGGGACATGAATAGCTGACTTTGTGTAGATAAAATGAAAACTTAGAATGCACCCAAATAATTGTTACACCTGGAGCTATCAAAGTTACACTTTGAAAAAACACTGTGAAAAAGCAATAAATACAAAATGCATTCAAGAAAATTTGCCCCTAGGGATATCTGAATCCCCTCTACCCTTTTTTCTTTATCTTATGTACATACTCGCTTTGGAGCACACACACACATCCTTGAATAACATGGCTGAACTGTTTAACTAGTTTGTATTGTGTTTTCTTTTGTGTACATTTCTTTAAAAATGAGAAAACCTGGAGTTCAAATCTGAGGTCTTGGCCATTTGAGACAATGCCAAAATATTTTCCCTCTGGTTCAGTGATTACATAGGATGACTTGCCCAATTTCAGATCATTTCTATGCCAAGGAAATTACCAGCACCATACTGATATTTGGGCTTTGTTTCTATTATGCCTTTTGAGATGTCATTTCCATATTCCTTTCCTTTCTCCATTTTGGGTCACCTCTACTGGCCTCTGCTGACAAATGGTTGTTTCTGCATTAGTGGTTGAGCGCTGTGGCAAATGTAAGCAGTGTAAAATCTGACAATTTTTACGTAGATAATGTCTCTAACAATTTCAACTTCAGAAGCATTAACACTAATAATAAAGGGTGCTTTTGATTTTAATCGTTCTAATGACTATTACTTAAATGAAAATAACTTTTTAAGTCTGAAAATATTAGTAACTCCATAAAGCAAAACATTTTTATAGAAAAAGTAAAAGTGTAAAAGAAAAAAAGAGCTTTATTATTTCTGATTGGACAATACCTGTTTTAATTGCATATTTTAGAGTTGTTTGGCAATGCGTCAAAATTTCCTCCAAATTTTGTGGTTGGTCAGCCAATTCCCAATTATACTCTTGAAGAAGCTCATTAGGGTAATGGAAGTCAATCACTTTGGTCGATCTATCGAAACTTTTCACCACATACTGAAGCAAAATGTTCATAACATCTTGCAGAAACGCCAAGGTGGGCCTTTCTCCGTCACACGCTGGCAGTAGGTCTAAAGAATGGAATCAAAATGCCACATTTAAATATTACCGTGAAAACATCAGGCAAGATCTTGATCCAGCAACTTCTCTTTCAACTGAGAGATGTTTTTGTTTAAAAAAGTCTGGAAACGCTCAGCATTTTCTTTAAAGACAAAATATTTTTCAAAGATGAAGCAATGAAATTATGATTTATCCTCCCACCCCAAATTAATTTTTGCATTTCATGTTCAATTCATTCAATTGTTTGCTTTCTATTTTAAAATAGTGTGCTATTTCACAGGGGTTTATCCTACACGTTATTTCTCAGTAAATCATCTCAAATGATTATGGAAACACCTCACGTCAGAAATGTTAATCAAACAAAGTGGACCATGCAATGTTAGGCTCCCTCGCCTGTTAGGAAGGCCCGCTGTTTCCAAAGTGGTGTGTGTGTGGTGTGTGTGTGTGTGTGTGTGTGCGTGTGTGTGTGTGCGCGCGCGCGCGCATATGTGGGTAATTGGGTGTATGAGCGCAAGACAGTAAAACCGCGCAATGGTCTCACGTGAATAAAATCGCAGCTACAAAATAACTCTTGCGATCTGAAGACCTGTAGACAGCTGGAAATGCGACACCAAGAAGCCGGCCTAGAGCTCTGGCGCCCGCGCACCCCGTCCGGCGCAGACCCGAGCACGCGGGGAAGAGCACCGCGGCCCTGAGGCCCCCTTGGAACGCCGGCGCCCAGCTCCACGCAGAGGCCGGGGTCAGGCTGGGACCTCGGGAGCAGGCCCAGCGTTTCTCGCTTTCCGTCACAGAGGCTCGTAAGGCCGCCTCCGCCCTCTACCTCGACCCCTGGCTCCAGAGGACCGCGGCTCCCAGGGCCGGCGAAGCGCCCTTACCTGTTGCGTGTAGGAACGCATAGTTGACGTCGGCTTTGGGGCAGCTGCAGGGCTTCTGGTTGCAGGCGCAGGCCTTCTGGGAGGTGGCCCGCGGGGGCTCGCTCCTGCCGCTCTCTGCTGGCTTCTCGGCATCTCCATAGAGCAGGGCTGGGCAAGTACAAGTGGTGCGCCGGTCAGTCACCCGCCAGGCCCGGCCCCCACGCCCCAGCCCATTCCCGGCGAAAGCCCCCGATTCCGTTGATGGGGATACGCAGGTGAGAAGGAGGCTTTATCCCCGCGGGCCCCAGGCGCCCGGCCTTGTCCAACTCGTGCCCCGGGCACTGGCACTCACCGCAAAGCTTGTTTCCGATGCCGCCCGTGAACTTCTGGGCCACCTGACACCAAGCTCTCGCTGCAAGGAAAGTCAAACCGGGGGACAGCGAAGCAGAAAGACAACAGACGGACGAGTGAAATTTCGTTCTAGGTTAACAACGTCAAAAAAAAAAATGCCGGGGTCCGGCAGCGGCCGCCCAGGGCTGGGCACCATGGGCAGGTGCGGGAGCCGGACGGCGCGGACCTGCCCTTGGTAAGCTGTTTGGTTTCCAAGGAGAATCGCACTCTGCAGCCCTTCGCTCTTGCCTCCCAGTGCCAATCGTTCCAGGCAAACTCACCTCCCTGCCTCGCTGGGGCGAGTTTTCCCATACACTGGGACTGTCCTTTTCCTCCCGGCCTCTCCTTCCAAACCAAGAATTCTCTCCCTTTGCCAGTTTCCCCTCTCCCTACTGCCACTCCGTGCCTCTCCAGGATCCAGACACCAAGATGGCGGCAGTGCCCCAGACCCACGGAATTCGAACTCGGTATCGCGGAGATGCCGCTTGTTTGGAGGGCTCTCCTACACTTTGCAGAAAGGGCCAAGGATTCTTCAGGCATCTTCCCAGGAGACAAGGGCCTATGGGGAGTTGGTCCCAGGGGCCCGCAGAGACTACCCCGAGAGCAGAGCGAAGCGTCGGAAGTTTCCAGGTTGCAGGTGGGAAAATCTCCTTCTTCCCAAGCCCCGCAAACCCCAGTCCTCCAGCAAAGCTCGCCTACTGCGGGGCCCGGTTCTCCTACCTGTGCCGGGGTTCTCGGGGTCCCCGGAGCCATCTTCAGACCCGAAGGACCAAAAGCCGGAGCCCGGAGATGCCATCGGCGCTGCGAGACTGGAGCGCGTCTCCTCCGAGTGCGAACTGTCGGCGAGCTGCCCTCCGCTCGGCCCGAGCGCGCGTGCGTGTGTGAGTGTGGCGAGAGGGGGGCACCGCGCCGTTGAAGATGGGTGTCACATAGGGACAGGAAGCGTGCGTGTCTGCGTGCGCGCGTGTATGTGTGGGGTTAGGGCTTGGAGACGTGGCAACGCTCTGAAAACAGGAGGTTAAATTGGGAAGGGGACGGATGGGCCCCCGCAGACAGAAGATGGGAAAGCGCGGAGCGCCTGAGTGATTCTGAAGAAGGAGACCAATAGGGACGAATGAGGGGGCGGCGGAGGGAAAAAACGAGAGAGGGAGGGTGAGACAGGCAATGCCCACGAGCTGGAGTCAGAGCAAGTGCGTGGGAGGCGCTCAGGCAAGCCCCTGCTGAGCGCGGGGAGAGGACAGCGGCCCCCGGGCTGGGTGCGCTGTCCAGAGTGCTAACGCGGCTGACAGCGCTGGCCTGGCGGGGGCAGATCACAGAGACCTTGGCTGGGTAGGAAGGGTTGCCGTGGCGAGTCGTATATTCGCGTCCATTGCCATATCATTTGAGGTGTGGCTCCGGCTGCGGGAAAGAAGGCGCGGTTACCGCGCCGCCTTCTCCAAGAGGATGCTGAGGTCGTTGTGACCTCAATAGCCCCGGCGGTAGGGCTGGAATAGAGCAGCTCGTGAGCTTGAGGAGGGGACAGTGGGGGAAAGGTGCCAACGCACTGATGGGCTTCTTTCAGCTCCTTAGTAGAGCCTTATGCCGGCCCACTGAGCCGCGCGGTCCCCGTGGGCGCACCATTCCTGTTCTTTCAAGATCTTGGTCGCCAGAGCCACCGTCCAGGTTCTGAGTGAAGGCTGGGGAGAAAGACTATCGGTTGAGGCAATTAAAATCCATGCTGGAGTCTATCACCCAGGACCGAGGACAGGCGAAAAAAATAAAACCAAAGGAAACTCCCTGGAAGTTGGCGAGGAAGATCCTCTAGAGCGGGCAGGATTGACGGCTGTTGTGGGATGGGATGCCATTGTTTGGTGACCTTGGTCCGCGGAGGCGGGTAAAGGGCCCTTCTGCTTACTTGGGACTGGAATCGGTGTGTGCGAGGGAGACGAGCACAGTTTCCAACTAAGCTATCTGAGCTTTCCAAAAGGCGGAAGGAAAAGCATCGCCTGCTGGGCCTGTTTTTTAGTGGGCCTCATCTAAAGCTATATCCCTCCCTCCTCCAACCCCCTTTATTCAAAAAAATAAAACCAATGGAAACTCCCTGGAAGTTGGCGAAGGAGATCCTCTAAGAGTTCCCCCAAGATTATTTTCGCGACAGCGTTGGGGAGGAGGGCGATTCCCTTTTTCTGAGGTCTGGTGGGAAGGGGTTTCTCCCTTCCTGAGAAAGTCAGAATCTGTCCTCTCACAATTTCCTTTCTTTAGAAGTTGTGAAACAAAGCGAGGGCTCCCCGAGGATCCGGAGTCCGTCGATTAGGCGCTGCTTTCCTTTGGCAGTCGAGGTCAGGATCAGTCCACCTTGCGGCTTGGAGAGTCGGGAAGAGAGGGCGAGGATGACCGGGGAGGGAGAGGCTGCCCCGGGCCTCCCGCGCGGTGTGCATTTCTCGGCTCCTCGCCGCTCTCCTTTTCATTTCCATTGAGTTAACAAGCCATTCTTTCTCTGACCTCCTGATTAAAGCCACCAAAGATGTTCCCAAAGCAGAAACCCAAGGATCTTCAATCTTGGCTACCACCCATCGACCCTGGCTTGGGAAGGGCGTCGTCGGGCCCAAGGTGGCCGCGTGCAAGTCCAAGTTCTGTGTCCCCGGGAATGCGGGGTCCTGGTAAATTCTCCCCACAAAGCTTAGTCCTCTTCGCACGTGCCCGGGCAGGGAGAATCCGCACCATGGCCGCCGCGCGGGGCCCGGAGTGGCAGCGGGGAATGGTGCGGGCCATTATCGAGAAAGCTGCACCAGGCTGCCGGCGGGCGGTGGTCTCTAACCCAGGCCTCTCAGCTCGGCCCCTCCCCCCGGTGCTCCGAGCTCCAGTGCTCCTATGGGCTCAGGTAACAACTCCAGGGCTGTAAAGGCTTCGTGGTTTGGCCGTCTGCGCTGCGGCCAGGGCAGCTCCGCAGCTCTTTCTCAAGCAGTGCAGGTTTAAGTCGGAGAGACTGTTTCTTTGTTTAAATCCACACCAAATCCTGCAAATGTTTCGGTTCAAGCCAGCAGGCTAGGGTTGCAAAACATTTCTACTATGGATGAATGGTCGAAAACATAAAGGTTCTTTAAAACAAGCAAACATAAAGCCACAAAAGATTAAATGGATTAAAGCGCGAGGAAGGTAGAAATCAAAACACCTGGATTTAACGGAATATTTTTAATACAAAGACTTAAATACCCTACTACTTAAACTCCACTAAATCCCACAGTTTCGGAGCACTTTGAATCTAATGGTGGTATTTACATTTTTTATTTAACACAGCCTACCTCTCAGATGGTCGCGGGAATCTGATTTGTCTTTCCTTAACGCTGTCCCTCCCTAGACGGCAGATTGCTTTATAAAGATTTATTTCGCCAAACAGCCCATTATTCCCTCTCTCTGGCTTGGGGTTGGAGATAACAAAAGAGCTTAGGGAGGTAATAATTACAGTCATTAGTTCACAAAGGAGGCAGCCACCCAATGGGAAGGGAGGAGGGCCAGAGCTGGGGAAGGCTTTCGAAGGCTTTTCTCTACAAACGGAGAGAGACCCCTGCTCCAGGCGTCAGCTCCAGGCGTCGACAGCCCGGTAGGTTTCCTGGGTTGACCTAATTCTAGTTACTAGTTTACCCAGAAATGAAGTCGCCTTGCAGTCCCGTCAAAGAGAGTGTAAGTTTTTCGTTATGTCTGCCTAGTAAGGGCTTAAATATTGAAGGACAGAGCAAGAAGGTGCAAAGAAAGAAAAAGGAGGAAAAAGACAAAGAAACGCAAAAGAAAAAAGGAAAATAAAAATATTGCATCTTTTCACGAAGCAGTTTGTCATTTTCTTTTCCAGTCCCACTTTAAAAAGGTGGGGGCGAGGGGGAGTTACGGGAGCGAGCCTCCTGCCTCCCTGTCCTGCCATGGAAGAGGCTCCGGTCTGCAGGGGCCACTCAGGAACTGGTTTTAAGGTGAGGCCTGGTGGGGAAGCAGGCTGGGTTACCCCCCCTCCGCCCCCCAACCTCACTCCCCGCGCAAGGGCCTCCGGGTGCTGGGTGGATGGGTGGTTGGGGGGGAAGGGACCGGCGAACCTGGGGTTACAGCTATTCCTCCCTTACCCCCCTAGTACAGTGTTCCCCGAGGTGCAGGTTTCGTCGGTGCGGGTGCTGGGCCCAGCCCGCATCCCAGGGAAAGAGCAGGGCCTAGAGCGTGCTCGGACTCCGAGCTGACCCCTGCCACAGTGGAAGGTTTCCCTTCATGCGGGTCTTACTTGTGAAATGAAGGGGCTGTACAGTCACCTCTGGGGACCTTGTGGCGCTGATGTGGGTAAGAAAGAACCAACCTCACATTTGGAGGGCGTGTAGCTCAACGTGCCCTCACTCTCTCCTCGAATATTTCCCCAGAGTCTCCAGGTTCGCGGCAGCGAGTACAGGAGCTAGGGGACGGCAGCAGAAGGGACAAGCCGGCCCCAGTCTGACCGTCTTTCAAGTCAGTCGTCCACAAAACTGTCGCGTCACCCTTCCTCACCCTTTCCAGACCGCGTAGACAGGGAGGGTGTTAGTTTCATTGAGGAGCTCAACCCGGGTGTTAAATAAGATGCAATCAACCGTGGAATGCAAACCTCTACCCACCACTGCCCTCCCCTCTATCTAAAATACACCAAAATCCGAGCAGCAGAGATTGCCCCAAATCTGCAGACGAGGAGAACCTTAAAAACCCGACAGAATTTTTATAGGCGGAGCCAAGGGGAGCCACATTGGTTGAGAAGCCTGTCGGGGTGGGGGTGGGGGTGAGGATGGGGGTGATTTAGAGATTTGTGGGGAGGCCACGTTTGTGTCTCAAGTTCGGGGTTTTAACTCAGATGGTATGTTTGTTTGGGATGGCTGGGGGTCGGGGGTTGATCGCTGATGGAAACAGAAGGCACCTTACACTCCCGGGCACCGGTCAGCCAGGGACCTGACTCCAAAAGGGACTGTGGCAGACGAGCCCCGAAGGCCATGGACTTTCCAAGGCACTTTATTTAATCATCTTAATAAAGCAAGGAAAGGGAAAGAGCGAGGTTGAGGTGAATTTCATCTTCAAAGCTCCCCTGCCTCCATTCTTCTCCTCCACCCGGGAGAGGAGGTTCTTGCAGACGCAATACAGTCGCAGGTGTCCCGCGGCCTGGGAGAGCTGTCTCCAAGAAAGAAGACATTTCTTTAAAGTCATCCAAAATGAGACAGGAGGAGTCTGCGAGAACTCAGGCGTAGTCAGGCTCACAAGAGCCGAAAAAAACAAGTGAACAAAGAGATACACGGGGGGTGGGGAGGCAGAGACAGGGATGGCCCAACTTGGCGGCCCCATCAGGAGCACCGAAGGCTGGCCTGGGCACTGGCGGGGCGGGCGCAGCCGCAGCCCCGGCCGAGGTCAGAGCCGCGGCTTCAGCGCCTGGAGGTGCGGGCTCCTGCGGTCCCCCGCTTAGGCCCCTGCAAGCCCCGCGGTTTCTGGCACATTAGGACGGCGGTGGCCGCTAGGCAGAGGGGCTACAGCTGCTGGACCAGGCGCCGGCGCTGGGAGGTTTTGCGCAGGAGCCTCCGGTAGTCGTAGGGGTTGGCTGCGGGCGCTTCGTCCTCCTCTTCCTCTGGGTTTGCCGCTGCCCAGCATCTGCGAGCGAGATCCGGGCCCGAGCGTCAGCGGCGCCACCCCGCGCACCGCGTCCCCGCCCACCCCGATTTAGGTGGGTCCTCCTCTCCACACCTCCCACCTACTGCGGGCATTTAAGAACTGCATATTCAGACGTCAGGATAGTGCCAAACGTATCTGCCATCATTTTCTCAGCAGGTTTTCAAAACACCTCTTGGTGAGGAGCAGGACTGGTGGAACCCAGTGGCTGTGTGTGTGGACAACAGCTAAGGAAAGCGTCAGAACGTGCAGTTCAGAAAAGGTCAGCTTCGTTTGGCTTGAGATAACTCACAAGCAATAAACAAATATTTATTTTAATACCTTAATTTTTAACATTCTGGTCAAACAGGAAAAGTCAAGGTGCATAAATAGACAGCCATCATTTTACATTTTAAAACTGCTCAAATGTTTCTTTAAACACCTTCCTACCCCCATCTAAACAAGCACTCCCTGAACAGCACAGGAGCTGTAGGCCCTGTCCACTTTTTCAACGTTTCAATGTTGGGCCACTTTTCATAAGCCCTACCTTTACATTTACCTTTAGATTCTGCAGTTAGCCTGGGAAGTGGGGCAAGTGCAGCTACATAGATTTATTCCTCTGTTCATGGACCACCTACTTACTGGATCAACCCCCAGTGCAGTGACCAAGAGGCTCCGTTCTGATGGAGTTTATAGTCTAGCCTGAGTGAAGACCCCCAACAACTTTCATACACCAGGTGGTGGGAGATGCTATACAGGGAAGTAAGGCAGGCTTACAGGACAGACGAATGGAGAGTAGGGGTTGGTGTGTGTCCATGCAGTCTCAGGAAAGGCCTCTCTGATAAGGTGACATGTGAGGAGAGACCTGAAGGATGGGGAAGAGTGAGCCAGCCAGATCTCTGAGAGGAGCCTTCATTCTAGAATGATGAGTCAACCAGTGTAAAGGTCCCAAGACTACAGTGTGTATACTTAGTTTGAGGCACAGCAAGGCCATCGTGGCCTGAATGGAGTAAGCAAGGGGGAGAAGAGCAAGGGAAGAGGGATACGTAGCAGATGATTTAGTGGTTTGAGACCATACAAAGACCTGAATTTTACTTAGATCAAGGTGGATTTGGAAGAGATCTGAGAGGAGGAATGACTCACGAAAGGATCTGGCTGCCAAAGTGGAATGAAGGATACTGCACAAGTCCAAGCAAGAGTGATGATCGTGGTTTGGGCTGGGCTTGTAGAGGCAGAAAAAGTTGGTCAGATTTTGATCATATCTGGCAGACAGAACTGAAAGTTTGCTGATAGACTGGATGTGGGTTGTAAAAGAAAGGAATCAAGAACGTCTCCAAAGATTTGGGCTGAAACAACTTAAAGGATGAAGTTGCCATTAAAGGAAGGGGGAAGCTACAGGAGGAGTATATTTTGGGGGAGAGGGAAATGCAGATTTTTGGTTTCAGTTAAGCTAAGTTCAAGATATGTATTAGATATAGAGGAGATATTTAATAGGCAGTTGATATATAAATCCTAACCTAGGACTAGGAATTTCAGTTAGGAATTTTAAGTAAACAGGTTAAAGACATTTAAGTTCATGATAAGTGTGTGTTGATAAAGCAAAGGACTAGGACCCCCCCCCCCCAATGCTGAGAAGTTCAGCTCTATGAGTTCAGGTATGGATTATGGATTGGGTTGGAAAGTGGGGCTTGCTACTTGAATATAAGGGAGAAGAAAGGGCTACGTTGTTGAAGGTATATCCAAATGAGTAGGAACAATGATGGAAGGAGAGAACTAGAATTTTGCCTGCAGATGAATATGCCTTTACTGAATAGGGAATTAAAAAAATAAAAGAACCCTTTGGGAAGGTCTTTCAGGGCATCTTGAGCTCAGTGGTTACTTGGCAGGGGAAGTGTTGGTGTAGCATCACCATGGGTATCTATGGGGCAGATCAGTGTTCTCTGTTAGTAACTGACTTGATTCTCATACCTGTTCAGCTTATTTCTGCTGATTATCAACCATCTGCTGGGTACATCAGACACATTAACTCTAATTTGAAGGACAGCATGTCCAGGCCTTAGATTCTTCTTTCCTCAATCTACAGATGAGGAAACAGAAAGATTCTACTTGATACAGACAGTGAGGAGTGGAATGAGGATCAAACCTCAGTCTACAAGCACTCACTCCTCACACTTTCCCACTGCATCCCTTGGCCTCTTGTGCTGATGCTCCTTTCATGATTCTCCTATCCTTAACTCAGGCACCCTTGTTCCATTTCCCCCCTTCCTTCCTCCCTATATCTCCTTGCCATAATTAAAACCTGGCTATGCCTTAAATACCCCACATTTCTCTCATTATTGCTCCCCAGAGACCCCCCCCACCAAGGCCCACCTTAGGAGGAGACAAGACATCAGTTCTCCTGCTGCCTCTAATGGCATTCTCTAGTCACCGACTACCTGCCTTCCTCCTCCATTCATTTAAAATCTGTAACATACTCAACTCATCATTGCTATTGTCCCTGATTCCCAGGTCTACTCACACCTTCTGGGATGACATCAGTACTTGGGGTGTGTGTGTGTATGTAAAATATATGTGATATATTATTAACATAATACATTATATTTGTTTATAAGTGTATAAAATATAGAATACATTTATTTATTATATAATACTTTAATATAGATAATAAGATACATATTCTCTTTCTGAAATAACACCTTCCAACATACAGTTTGGCCTCAACTTTCTGTAATTGTCCCAAAATGTCCTTTGGAGCTGTTTTCCTGTTTTGTTTTTGCTTTCTATTTTAAACCCAGTATCCTCTCAAGGTTTACCTACTGCATTTCAGTTGTTGTCTCTTTAATCTTCCTTAGTTTAGAAAAACCCTGTTAGATTCCCTTGTTTAGCTTTGTTAGCTCAGTATGCATTCTCTCCAGAGCCCAGCACCTTTGACCTAAGGTCCCACCTCCCGTGTTGCTGTATCCACCCCTCCCTCAAGCACCTAGCATGGGCTTTGCGCAAGGAGGGCATGCAGAGGCATAGTGAAGGCCATGGACTCTAAACTCAAAAAGGCCTATGTTTAAGTTCTGGCTCCAACACTTATCTACCTGACTCTTTGCAGTCATTAACCTTTGTAGACTTTGCCTTCTCATCTATAAAACAGGGCAATAATAGAAATTGCCTCACTGCTGTGAGGATGAAATCAGGTAACAGCATAGTGCCTAGCACAAAGTCAGCATTCAGTTAATACTAGCTTCTAGCATTCTTTTCTAGTGAATGCTAACTACATATCCATAGACACCAGGCAGTATTTCAGCAATAGAATGCTTTACAGCAGATAAGTGTCTGCTGGTGGGGGAAGCGGGAGAATATACTGGGCAGGAGGCAGAACAGGTTGTTAAAATGAGAAGCAGGTTAAGTCAGTGAAAAGCAAGTTGAGAAAGGAGTGAAACACCTTGCCTTTCAGTTCACTAACTCAACATGTGCCTTTTTATTCTTCTGTATAGAGCTCAGTGCTTAGACTAGAACATCTCTAAGCTCCAACAAGTTATAGTTCTTGATCCCAAGATGGGAGGACACATCTTCTTTTGGAGACAAGGGCTAGAAATCATAGGTAGATTCTGAAAAAGTAAATCAAGATGATAACAGCCACTATTTAGGAATGCCTCCCCTAGACCACATCTGGAGTTAAGTGCTTCAGTTACATCATTTCATTTAATCTCTATGACAACATGGTGAGGCAGTTATTAGGAAATACTTTTGCACATGTGAAAACAGAAGCTAACAGTGGTCTAGCAACATGAGCAAGGTCACTGAACTATTAAGTGGCAGAATAGGGATCCCAATCTAAAACTGACTCTAAAACCTCTCCTCTTAAGTACCGTGTCACCCTGTAAAAGAGACGGTGAGTGTCCAAGGCTGACAGGATGTTTGCTTAGGGTTTTGGAAACACAGCTTTTCATTGCTTCCATTTTTCATAAGCCATGTTTCCATCATATTATGTGCCCTCAATTTCAAAACTTCACAAAGAATTTTTGGAGAAAGGAAAAAAATTCCTAAAGTAGTAATAAGCAAGCTACAAATGGTTTATTTTACTAAATGTCACACAGTCAGTGGCAAAGTGAGAAATCAAATCCAAAATAAATATTTCTATATGAAACTTTTTCCAAAATAGTTTTTGGTCTGAGATCACCCACTGATTCTGAGAAATTACACAGCATAATTGAGAAACCCACAAGGGATTAAAATTACATTGCTTATACTTAAAACACAGATTTTCTAGATATGATTTATTTATAATTAATATGACATGATTTTTTATCCAAACTGAGGTATTATCTTTAATTGAAGTATAGTTGGTATACAATCTTATATTGGTTTCAAGGAAACTGAGGTATGGGGGTGCTTATTAGTACAACACAGAGAAGACAAGTAATGACTCTATAGCATCTTACTACACTGATAGACAGTGACTGCAATGTGGGGGGTGGTGAGGACTTGATAATACGGCTGAATGTTGAAACTACAATGTTGTTAATGTGAAACCTTTATAAGATTGTATATCAATGATATTTTAATAAAATAAATAAAAGGGGGTGCTTATTAATAATTACACACACCAAGGAAACAGGTATAAACTGGGATTGTGCTTAGATGTCTGACTTCCCTACTATAATACTTATGATTTTACTTTTAAACAGCATATCAGTTTTAAGAGGCAATCTTAAGAATGCTTTGCCATCAATCCATTCACAATATGAAAGTGCTTTAGAAACAGAATTGTGAGTATAAAATTGAAAATGCTGTACATTAGCGTATAATTTATTACCTTTCACCAGCCTTAAAACATTGATTTTGAAGTTCTCTCTGTTGTCTTCGTTCTTTTAAACATGCGTTATGTTCCTTTGGTCTGGAATGACTGGGCAAAAAATCCTTGTAATAAAAATCTTCCAAATCTAGTAATTTTCCCTGACTGTAAATGAACACATAAACACACCACAGTGTCAATCTAATTTTCTACTCATGTAAACTTACAGGATACTTATTTTGTTCTTTTAAACTATTTAGTGTAATGCAAGAGTCACACATACATGTTAATAGAAATAGGAGAAGCCTTGAAATGTGCAAAAACAATATATACCATAAATTAAAAAGAAAATCAAAACCCTTATTGCCCCAGTCAAAACCATTTATCGATAGACCAGGAAAAGCAGATTCTGTCCTGGGACAGTACAATTCATCCAAAAACTACCATATTTGTGTTCATACTGTATGTCTTGCACTGTGTTAGCTCAACAAATTCCCAAAAGGCAAGATCTTATAAATTACATATAAATCACACATTTATAAATATATTGAAAGCACACTACTTCCCAAAACTATTCACATAAAATAGGTGATTTTCAATCATAATTTAACCATATGGACATATATTTTGGTTAAATAAGATGATTTACTGAAATCTAAAAATAGTAATTACCTATCTTTCCTTGGTCGTCTTTTTTCTTCTTGGATTGACTTCTAAAGGGAATAGAATTTTAAAAATCTGTAAAACATTATGATCTTAATATAATTGATATATTACTATAGTTTTAGAATACATAAGTAAATTTGTTCTTATAAAACTAATTTAGAAATAAGTGGATACCATATTTTTTAAATCTAAAGAAATATCATTTACTCAAATTTAACTAATTTTGAACTTGGGATCATTTTCACCAGGCATGGAAGGCAATTAATCTTTGCAATTACATATGAAAAAAGAGTTTTTTAAACAGTGCTCAGTATACACAAGATTACATAAGGTCCATCTACCTACAAATGGGGGAACAAATACCAGAATGAAAACTCATCTCTCTACCACCAAAGCACTTGTGATTCAGGCAGGTTAATGGGGCTGCTTTGATGTCTTGCTATGTATCTTCCTTGTCTGCTGGGAAAGCAGATGAGTGACTAGTGAGGGTAGGTGCTGCAGTCCACAAAAGAAAGGAAATATGACTTCACTAATCGTTTATGGCACAAAAGTAGAAGCGTAGATTATATATATGTTCATTTATAAGATATTTTTGTAGTTGAGAACTTCATCAAGGCACAAACTGGGATATTTAAGTATAGATGTAATTAGATATATTTTAAGCAATACTTTAATTTGAACACCAACAAATGGTACTTCATTCTACTTTTCATATACAGCAATATTATCTTTCATATTGTAACATTAGTAATGTGTTCCGCTATGTGCTGACTCAATATATTTGAGCTCATATGTTTACATTTTGCAAGAACATATATGTCTTCATAGGCTGAGAAAACAAATAACACACCCACCTTGAACAAGCCAAAGATAATATAACTGTTAAAACCCTAATGCAGATTTCAAGTTGGTGGCACCATAGAAGTGCAAGGTAATAAAAATGGCAATGAACTGTGGTTTGTAAATATTGAGGGTTTTCTCCAGTATTTTTAGATACACTAAATCATTTGTTTCTCATGATTTTTTGCTTGTAATATACTAAAATGTTGGATGAGTCTAATAGTTCTTGGCCTCTCTTACTCTTACTGGTTGGTATTTTAGTGAGTGGATGAGGTAGAAATGAGCATAAGTGCATCAAGTCTGGAAGGGGACCATACAGGAAACAACAATGTTGGGGGCATGACACCAGTTACATTCCATCCTCCTTCCCATTTCCTATTACTTCACATTCTTGACCCAGTGCCATAAGCTAGGACATGCTTACAAAATAAGTACAATACCACTATAGGTACAATGACCCTGGCCATCTAGTCAGTGATCCCTGGGACCAGGGTGGGTCTGCTGTGGCTGTTGTGGTCGATTTAATATGACAGAGGTCCTGCCTCCTAGACCCATTATCTGAAAAATGTCTCTTTGCTGGTAACAATTTCTATAATCCAAAGTTACACTTACATGATAGCACTGTGTTGAGTGACAAGAGATCCCCTGTGTACAACCAAGAATCAAATAACATTCTGCCCCTGAGTTCTCAAGCTGATGAGGACCCCCTTTTATTCTGGACCAGCATCTCCTCTGGGAGATGGTGTACAGAAGCTGGTTCTCAGTTACAGGAATTCTTAGAAGAGGAAATGCTGCCCAGGCTTGTTTCACTCCTGCCTGTGTTAGAATATTCTAATGAAGTGTAATTCAGTAATATATCTTTGCAAAAATTATTTAAGATGGTTTATAATAGAAGCAATTATACAATCAAGATAGTAAAATAGGAGTTGTAAGTAAGGAACTAAGAGGGCAGAAGTGTGTGAAGATGGAGCCCTACGTTTCTCTCTTAGTTTCCTAGCAGCAAGGTCAACAAGAAAAGCATGAAATTGCATGTTCACCGTGAAGAGGGAAGCACACTGTACTCATGGGAGAGAGTTTAATACAAATTCTAACACCTGGGGCTTTATACTAAGGACATTTATCACAGAGACAAAGAATGTTTTCAATTATAGTTTTGAAATTACAGATTATCAATTTGAATTTTGGAGTGAAAATAAAGAAGCAAATGTCCCAAGGCAGTTTCTTACAGAACTAGAGTACAGAAGAGAGAAAGAGGAGGGAAAAATAACTCACTAAAAATTATTTCAGTCATTTTTCCTAGATGGATTTAACCTTACATTCTTAAGGCAAACATTGGTGGGATAATTTTACACTGAGAAAACTTGAGCAGCAAGCTCATTCTCCCTGAAGTAAATCCTGAGTCACTGAACCTTGTATGCCTCACAGGGTAGGGACCCTTGTACTTATTCAGAAACATGCATGAGCAATTTAAAAAAAGATGACTTCAACATATTTCTTGAGGACGCCTTCCTTTGAGAGAACAGAGGTCTCAGCTCAGAGAACTTTGAAGACTCTGTTCCTCAGTCATTCCTTTTGGAAATATACCTACCATTTTATTCATGGAGAGGTCTTCCCAAGAACGAAGAAGGTAACCAAACCCAGGGGAAAAAAGGCCTCGGGGTGGCCCAAACTACCAATGCGGTGCATCAGGGAAGTTACTAAAGAAAATAATAAAACTCGAAGGGGCCTTTGATATGAATGTGCTCCATTACTCAGTTTCTGAGGAAACTGTTGGCCCTGAGTCATTATTAGAAAGAGATGTGAGCCACAGATAAAGATTCAGAATCAGCAGCAATTGGGGTCATGAGATTACCCAGAGGTAATGAGAAGAGGCAGTCTGAGATGGGGCGCTAGGCAGCACCGTGGTGGAGAGGAGCCTTCTCTCTAGGGAGAAGGGAGAGGACTAGGAGACTGGTTGGCTTGGAAGTCAAGTGGGAAGCTTCATCCCAGCAGATTGAAAACGTTCTCTGGGTGCCATCTGGGCATGAAGAATCGCTGCTTTCTCACTCTGGCAGAGGGACGTGGAAGAGTGAGTCAGTCCTGCAAAGGGAAAGGCTGGCAGGCAGGGAGGACTCGGGAGCAGCTAACCATGGCAGGTAGCATGGGAACTGGGAGGTGAGACTGACGGGCTTCCTGGCCCCAGTGAGGACGGCCTCGGGAGGGCTGGGATTTAGCTAAAGGATCCATCAGGGGAGAAACACAATCACATTTCTGTCTTACAGGGTTTCTGGCATGAGCTGGAGAGGCTGACTGGAAGCAGTGATGTGGGGCCTGCACTGTTCTCAAGGAGGAATGTGATGGTCTTAAGGAGAGTCAGTGCTGTGAGGTGAGAGAAGGGACATGAACTGGAGGGGCCTTTGCCAGTGGGAGCCACAGTATGGAATGACTAGTCAGATGTCAGGTAAGAGGGAGAGGGCAAGATCAGGATGGCTCCCAAGTCCTTGGTTTAGGTAATTGAGGGATGATGGTGGCATGCATGGAGGACAGGAGCAGTAGAGGAAGGGTGGGCTGGCAGGGGCGATGCCCAGGAGCTCTCACACTGCCTAGTGGGCAGGAGCTGAGCAGTCGGAAGGCCTCAGGACAGTCAACCCTGGCAGTGGAGGACAACCTTATCTGTGCCCAGAGTCCTGATCCATGAGATGGGAATCCACCTTAAGGGCTGTTTCCAGGACTAGACATCACAACGTATGTGAACGTGCCTCACTCTAGGCCTGGGATTTGAGAGCACTCAGTAAAAGGCTCCATCTGTCCCTCCTTCCATGTCTTCTAATTTCATCATAGCTCGCCCCTTTACATTATAGCCCCTCTCTGGAGAGCCCTGCTTTCATGCATTTCTTTTTCAGGGTTGATACTTGCATATCGTCTCAGATTAATGGACCAGCAGAGAGAATGGCGGGGCTGATGTGGGTTTACAGGACTATGGGGGAGACTCAGACCTGGAGGAAGAGGGGCATTACTGCACGCGATGGGGCCCATCTGATAAGAGTGAGCCACTTACATGTAGCAGATAATAGTATGTGGAGTCTTCAGGGCTGTTTAATGTTTTGGGTTTCTGGGGCCTTCTTGGGGGTCTTAATATTTTTGGCTCTTCTCCATTAGAAATACCTGCAAGAAAGGTGATCATAAACAAATGTTCAATTACAAAGACTATTATCAAGCAGTGTTCTCCTTTTGGGGGAATAGGAAATTACACACATACAATTGGAGCTAAAGTGCAAGAGGAAATACCTTTGTCCCTCCCACCAACCCTTATATTCCTGACCACATGCTTCCTTCCCTTTGTCGGGTGGTCTAGGACTTCGAACGCTAAGGGAAAGGAAAGAAGAGTAAGAAAAGAAATGCACAGTCTGGTAATGCAGCAGAGGTACAGCAGTTCAGAGGATGGATTGGGAGAGGGGTCAGAGCCACTATACAACATTTAAAAAGGAGTCTAAAGCTCATAGAATCTTGCTGTCCCCTTCCCTCCCTCAGCACTGGCCTTACACAGTCACCCACCCATCCAAGCACTGCATGGTGTTCACATTAATACCACCCCCTATGCTGTTCCCAAACAAGGAGAATGCTCATGTGTAGCTTGATTCTTTTAAAAGTCCAATCTACTCTTTCACCAAGATTTAGAACTTCAACTATTAGAATTCTCAGCTGTGTCTTCAAAAACTTTGACCAAGAAAGAATAATGTTGGTCATCTTTTCCTGCTTTGTCAATATAGCCAAGTTACCAAAGCAGTAGCAATATCGTGAGACCTTGTGATGATCTGCATGCCTGGTGGTTAGTGCTCATTCCAAGTAGCTTTGTATTTACAGAGCTAAAAGGCCTGCCATGAACCATTCCTGTTTTTCATGATTCTTCACCACCCCATCTTTCAACAGCATTTGTGCAGGAATGTCTGCTCGATAGATATATCGAGATCAGGTGGGTGTGGAGTATGGATACTTATTGAAGGATGACTTCCACTCAACAGGTATCTGGGCATGCATCTCTTAGCAGGATGTTAAGGGCAGGAACAGATCACTATTACATATAATAAAAGGAGTAATGATTCCTAATCCTTAGATGTAGAAATACACAGAGAAACCGAATTTCTCCAAACAATACTAATCAAATCAATTCAAGTAGAAACAAGTCAATGAATATTTAATACTTACTATATGTAAACAACCATAATTGGCAGTTTCAAGCAGCAGAGACTTACAATATCTAACTTTCTAGGCCCATGTCCAGCCTACTAGGTGAACATACTTATCACTTATAGCATTCATATTCTAACATTATCCATCTCATTCCTTTCAAATTCTATGAGAAATTGCTGGATGACAAAGACAGGTCAGCTAGTTGGGGAGTACTTCATTGAGGCGGCATGCATGGAACAGTGCTAATCAGAGAAAACCACTCAGTCACACATTACCACCCTTTTATGCATGAAACAAGGGAAAATGAGATCTTTGTTGATGAGACTATGTTAACTGAGATTTGTGATAGACAGGAAGAGTGAAGGCACTTTTCCAACCAATCTCTGAGGTTGGGCTCTGTCTCCTTTCTTCTCCACAGTAGTAGACAGAAGAATCCAAATATCTGGGCCCATTTAGATCCTGAGACTAAACTGCTTATTACTAGTGGGGGCAGAGTCTTCATCTGGTCTCTACACTTGATCCCACTGATGAAAATCAGGTTTTCCTTCTGGGAATACCACTTTATTATGCAATTTCATTTTTCAAAAACTTAAGATACATTCATCTCCTATTGGACACTTAGGTTGCTTCCATTTCTTGGCTATTGTAAATAGTGCTGCGATAAACATAGGGGTGCATCTGTCTTTTTCAAACTGGGCTGCTGGATTCTTAGGGTAAATACCTAGAAGTGGAATTCCTGGGTCAAATAGTATTTCTATTTTGAGCTTTTTGAAGAACCTCCACACTGCTTTCCACAATGGTTGAACTAATTTACATTTCCACCAGCAGTGTAGGAGGGTTCCCCTTTCTCAACAACCTCGCCAACATTTGTTGTTGTTTGTCTTTTGGATGGTAGCAATCCTTACTGGTGTGAGGTGATATCTCATTGTGGTTTTAATTTGCATTTCTCTGATGACTAGCGATGTGGAGCATCTTTTCATGTGTCTGTTGGCCATCTGAATTTCTTCTTTGGAGAACTGTTTGTTCAGCTCTTCTGCCCATTATTTAATTGGATTATTTGCTTTTTGTTTGTTGAGGCATGTGAGCTCTTTATATATTTTGGATGTCAATCCTTTATCAGATCTGTCATTTATGAATATATTCTCCCATACTGTAGGGTACCTTTTTGTTCTATTAATGGTGTTCTTTGCTGTATAGAAGCTTTTCAGCTTGATATAGTCCCACTTGTTCATTTTTGCTTTTGTTTTCCTTGCCCAGGGAGATATGTTCATGAAGAAATCACTCATGTTTATATCCAAGAGATTTTTGCCTATGTTTTTTTCTAAGAGGTTTATGGTTTCATGACTTACATTCAGGTCTTCGATCCATTTTGGTAGATGAATGGATAAAGAAGATGTGGTACATATACACAATGGAATATTATTCAGCCATAAGAAGAAAACAAATCCTACCATTTGCAACAACATGGATGGAGCTAGAGGGTATTATGCTAGTGAAATAAGCCGGGCAGAGAAAGACAAGTACCAAATGATTTCACTCATCTGTGGAGTATAAGAACAAAGGAAAACTGAAGAAACAAAACAGCAGCAGAATCACAGAACCCAAGAATGGACTAACAGTTACCAAAGGGAAAGGGACTGGGGAGCATGGGTGGGAAGGGAGGGATAAGGGCAGGGAAAAAGAAAGGGGGCCTTACGATTAGCATGTATAATGTGGGGGGGGCATGGGGAGGGCTATGCAACACAGAGAAGACAAGTAGTGATTCTACAGCATCTTACTATGCTGGTGGACAGTGACTGTAATGGGGTTTGTGGGGGGGACTTCGTGAAGGGGGGAGCCTAGTAAACATAATGTTATTCATGTAATTGTAGATTAATGATAACACCAACAAAAACAAAACTTAAGATACTTCTTCTTTTGTTCTTCAATAAGCCCAAACTTCTCCTAGATCCAGATTAGTTAAGGTCTTAGCAATTCCAATTTTAGTTCCCATTCCCCCACAAAATGACTTATCTTCTTGTTACTTTTTTGGAACCCTAACACACCTTGTTTATAGCTATAACTTTTCTTATTCTCATCTTCTCATAGAAAAGCTTTGCATAGCTTCACTGAAATCTTAAGCATCCTTCAATGCTTGTCTCCCGTGCCACCCCTTCCATGAGCTTTGGTTGACTTGTCAGTGAGTTCCCTCTTACAAGAACACCAACTGTACTTACAGACTTACTCTTGAAGATGTCTTTGTAAGTTTGAATTGTTTCCCCTCAAAATTCATATGTTGAAATCCTCATTCCCAAGACCTGGGAATGTGACTGTATTTTGAGAAAGGGACTTTAAAGTGAGGTCATTAGGGTGGCCCTAATCCAGTATGACTGGTGTCCTTATAAGAACAGATTAGGATACAGACTCACACGGAAGGCAGACCATGTAAAGACATGAGGTGAAGATGGCTAGACAGCTGCCTACAGGCCAAGGAGAGGCCTCAGAAGGAAACAACCTTGCCAACACCATCCTGAACTTCTAATCTCAGAACTGTGAGGAAATAAATTTCTTCTTTGTAAGCCACCCAGTCTGCAGAAATTTTTTGCAGCAGCCCTAACACAGAAATATAAAACCTTACTATACTATACACAATAAAAACTGTACTTGTGAATTTTTTTAAAATACTGAGACCACATGTTTTGGGATGGGGGGATCATTACTTAAGTTTTAATGCTCTTCTGCCTTGTTACTGGTTGTCTGCATGTGGTAGGTGTTTGGAGATGTTAAGAAGCTTGATTGGTTCCATTTTAGCTTAGAGACACAATGCTAAGT
Organism: Manis pentadactyla; assembly: GCF_030020395.1. Classification (NCBI taxonomy): domain Eukaryota; kingdom Metazoa; phylum Chordata; class Mammalia; order Pholidota; family Manidae; genus Manis; species Manis pentadactyla. Next base: position 103,928,440 of record NC_080021.1, read on the forward strand.
GAATAGCAGATACGCTCTATATTTTTGTTAACTGATCATTGTAGTCACCACATATAAAAATGAATTTCTGATTCTTTAAAGATAAATGTAAATAAAAGAATTAACAAAACTCTTGAAGGAGAATCCCAAGGATTTAATGAACCATCTATGGGTACAAATGTCTTAACCAAAATTCAGAAGTCTTAAGAAAGGCAGACAATCCTGCCTCATAAAAAATAGATGAAAACCTTAACATGACAGCACGGTCAAAGGACACATGATAGATCTGGCAAACTGTATTTACAGCACAGATGACAAGTAACAGGTTGGTATTTCTAACACACAAGAGTGCCAACAAATGACTACAAAAATACAAACTGAAAGAAAAATGGGCAAAATATATAAACAGGATGTCCAAGGTGAGCAAATCCAAAAAGCCGACAGCATGGGAAGGCACCTGAGCTTGCTAGCAGATGCAGAAATATAAACTAAGAAAACAGTAAAATACCATTTTACTTCAGACACATTAGCAAAGGTTAAAGAGAAGAATAACACTGCTGGACAGAATGTCAGAAAAAGTCTATTCTCACAAATCATTGAAGGAAATATCAGCTGTTAGGGCTTTCAAGAAATTAGTTTATCAAAACTCAAAATATCTTTCAACTCAACCCTCCCTGAGGACTTATGCCATAAGCCTAGTATACAAGGACATTTTCAAAGATGTTTACTGCAACATTTGTCATAGTACCAATAAGTTGAAGCAAAGTGAAAATCTAACAGGGAAATGGTTATACAAATTACTGGGCTACATGCATGAAATATTACACATCCTTTGAAAAGACTGAACTATGGCTATTCCAGTTGCTGTGCAGGGATTCCAGCTAAGGTTCTGGAGGACAAAAGTAAGGTATATAAATGTTCATATTATGAGCCTATTTATAGAAAAATGACAAAAATCTCTGTGTGTGCATGTGCGTGTAAGTCCACATATGCATCTCTGCAAAAAACATAAAAGACAACATGTTTTATAATAAAGGGTTCCTTTATTATAGGAGCATAATGTGTGAGTTGGGGAAGGAGAACAGGGAGAAAGAAACAGAAAAAAGAAAATGAAAAAATACTGCTCTCAAAGGAATCCTGGAATGTATGGTATGATCACAATTATGTGAAATTGTAAGTATTTTTTTTTAAATAGTGGGACCATATATTTTGGGTGGGGGGATCATTACTTAACTTCTACATGTAAGTAAGCATGCAGGGACATGTACATTATAGAGATAAAAAATGTCAAAGTGCCACAGAAGTCCACAGATCTGCCAATACAAGGGACCCAAGGAGGACAACAACAAGACATATAATAATTAAAATGGCAAAAATCAAAGACAAGGTCAGAGTATTAAAAGCAGCCAGAGAGAGAAAAAAGATCACCTACAAAGGAAAACCCAGCAGGTTATCATCAGACTTATCATCAGAAACCTTACAGGCCAGGAGGAAGTGGCATGATATATTCAATGCAATGAAACAGAAGGGCCTCAAGCCAAGAATACTCTACCCAGCAAGATTATCATTTAAATTTGAAGGAGGGATTAAACAATTCCCAGATAAGTAAAAATTAAGGGAATTTACCTCCCGCAAACCATCTCTACAGTGTATTTTAAAGGGACTGCTCTAGATGGAAGTGTGCCTAAGACTAAAAAGCTGTCACCAGAGAAAATAAAACCACAGCAAAGGAAGTAGACCAACTAAATACTAAACAAATGCAAAATTAAATCAGCTACCCACAAACTCAGTCAAGGGATACACAGAGTTCAGAATATGACACCTAACATATAAAGAATGGAGGATGAAGAAAAAGAAGGGAGAGAAAAAAGAAACATCAGACTGTGTTTATAATAGCGTAGTAAGTGAGTTAAGGTAGATGCTAGATAGTAAAGAAGCTGCCCTTGAAACTTTGGTAACTATGAATCTAAAGCCTGGAATGGCAATAAGTACATATCTATCAATAATCACCCTAAAAGTAAATGGACTGAATGCACCAATCAAAAGACAAAGAGTTACAGAATGGATAAAAAAGCAAGACCCATCTATATTCTGCCTACAAGAGACTCACCTCAAACCCAAAGACATGCACAAACTAAAAGTGAAGGGATGGAAAAAGATATTTCATGCAAACAATAGGGAGACAAAAGCAGGTTTTTCAGTACTTGAATCAGACAAAATAGACTTCAAAACAAAGTAACAAGAGACAAAGAATGACATTACATAATGATAAAGGGGTCAATCGAACAAGAAGATATAACCATTATAAATATATATGCACCCAACACAGGAGGACCGACATATGTGAAACAAATAATAACAGAATTAAAGGGGGAAAAAGACTGCAATGCATTCATTTTGGGAGACTTCAACACACCATTCACTCCAAAGTGGAGATCAACAAGACAGAAAACAAGAAAGGAGACAGAGGCACTGGACAACACATTACAACAGATGGACCTAAAAGACAGCTATAGAACTCTACACCCAAAAGCAGCAAGATACACATTCTTCTCAAGTGCACATGGAACATTTTCCAGAACAGACCACATACTAGCCACAAAAAGAGCCTCAGTAAATTTAAAAACATTGAAATTCTACCAAACAACTTCTCAGATCACAAAGGTATAAGCTAGAAATAAATTGTACAAAGAAAACCAAAAAGGCACACAAACACATGGAGGCTTAACAACATGCTCCTAAATAATCAATGGATCAATGACAAAATTAAACCAGAGGTCAAAAAATATATGGAGACAAATTAAAACAAGAGCACAAAGCCCCAACTTCTGTAGGAGGCAGTGAAGGCAGTTCCAAGAGGAAAGTATTTAGCAGTCCAGGCCTATTTAAAGAAGGAAGAACAATCCCAAATGAACAGTCTAAATTAACAATTATTGAAACTGGAAAAAGAAGAATAAATGAGGTCCACAGTCAACAGAAGGAGGGACATAATAAAGATGAGAGAAGAAATAAATAAAATTGAGAAGAATAAAACAATAGAAAAAATTAATGAAACCAAGAGGAGGTTCTTTGAGAAAAATAAACAAAACAGATAAACCCCTTGCCAGACTTACCAAGAAAGAGAGAATCTACACACATAAACAGAATCAGAAATGAGAAAGGAAAAATCACTATGGACACCACCAAAATACAAAGAATTATTAGAGAATACTATTAAAAATTATATGCTAACAAATTGGATAACCTAGAAGAAGGGGACAATTTTCTAGAAAAATACAACTTCCCAAGACTGACACATGAAGAAACAGAAAATCTGAACAGACCAAATACCAGCAATGACATTGAATCGGTAATCAAAAAACAACCCAAGAACAAAACTCCCAGACCAGATGGCTTCACCACTGAATATTATCAGACATTTAGAGAAGACATAATACCCATTTTCCTTAAAGTTTTCCAAAAACAGAAGAAGAGGGACTACTTTCAAACTCATTCTATGAAGCCTGCATCACTCTAATAACAAAACCAGGCAAAGGCACCACAAAAAAAGAAAATTACAGATCCATATCCCTGATGAACATAGATGCAGAAATACTCAAAAAATATTAGCAAACTGAATTCAAAAATACATCAAGAGGGTCATACACCACGACCAAGTGTGATTCATCCCAGGGATGCAAGGATGGTACAACATTAAAAAATCCATCAACATCAACCACACCAACAAAAAGAAGGACAAAAACCACATGATCACCTCCACAGATGCTGAAAAAGAATTCAACAAAATTCAACATCCATTCATGATAAAAACTCTAAACAAAATGGGTATAGAGGGCAAGTACCTCAACATAATAAGGCCATATATGACAAACCCACAGCCAACATCATACTTAACAGTGAAAAACTGAAAGCTTCCCCTCTAAGATTGGGATGAGACAAGAATGCCCAGTCTCCTTGCTTTTATTCAACACAGTACTGGAGGTCCTACCCAGAGCAATCAGACAACACAAAGAAATACAAGGCATTCAGATTGGTAAGGAAGAAGTCAAACTGTCACTGTTTGCAGATGACATGATATTGTACTTAAAAAACCCTAAATAATCTACTCCAAAACTCCTAGAACTAATATCTGAATTCAGCAAAGTTGCAGGATACAAAATTAATACACAGAAATTTGTTGCATCCCTATACACTAACAATGAACTAGGAGAAGGAGAAATCAGGAAAACAATTTCATTCATCATTGCATCAAAAAGAATAAAATACTTGGGAATAAAACTAACAAAGGAAGTGAAAGACCTATACACTGAAAACTACAAGACACTCCTAGAAGAAATTAAAGGGGACACTAATAAATGGAAATTCATCCCATGCTCTTGGCTAAGAAGAATTAATATTGTCAAAATGGCCATCCTGTCTAAAGCAATCTACAGAATAAATGCAATCCTTATCAAAATACCTACAGCATTCTTCAACGAACTGGATCAAACAGTTCTAAAATTCATATGGAACCACAAAAGACCCCAAATAGCCAAAGCAATACTGAAAAGGACGAATAAAGCAGGGGGGATCTCACTCCCCAACTTCAAGCTCTACTACAAAGTCACAGTTATCAAGACAATTTGGCACTGGCTCAAGAACAGACCCATAGACCAATGGAACAGAATAAGGAGTCCAGATATTAACCCAAGCATATATGGTTAATTAATATACAATAAAGGAGCCATGGACATACAATGGGGAAATGACAGCCTCTTCAACAACTGGTGTTGGCAAAACTGGACAGCTACATGTAAGAGAATGAAACTGGATTACTGTCTAACTCCATACACAAAAGTAAACTTGAAATGGATCAAAGACCTGAATGTAAGCCATGAAACCATAAAGTGCTTAGAAAACATAGGCAAAACTCTCTTGAATATAAACATAAGCAACTTTTTAATAAGCATATCTCTCCAGGCAAGGGAAACAAAACCAAAAATGAACAAGCGGGACTGTATCAAACTAAAAAGCTTCTGTACAGCAAAGGACACCATCAGCAGAATAAAAAGGCATCCTACAGCATGGGATAATATATTCATAAATGACATATCTGATAAGGGGTTGACATCCAAAATACATAAAGAGCTCATGTGCCTCAACATCCAAAAAGCAAATAACCCAATTAAAAAATGGGCAGGGATCTGAACAGACAATTCTCCAAAGAAGAAATTCAGATGGCCAACAGGCACATAAAAAGATGCTCCACATCACTAATCACCAGAGAAACACAAATTAAAACCACAGTGAGATATCACCTCACACCAGTTAGGATGGCCAACATCCAAAAGACAAACAACAAATGCTGGCGAGGTTGTGGAGAAAGGGGATTGTTCCTACCCTGCTGGTGGGAATGTAAATTAGTTCATCCCTGGTGGAAAGCAGTATGGAGGTTCTTCAAAAATCTAAAAATAGAAATGCCGCTTGACCCAGGAATTCCACTTCTAGGAATTTACCCTAAGAATGCAGGTTCACAGATTCAAAAAGACATATGCACCCTATGTTTATCACAGCACTATTTACAATAGCCAAGACTTGGAACAACCTAAGTGTCCATCAGTAGATGAATGGATAAAGAAGAGGTGGTACATATACACAATGGAATATTATTCAGCCATAAGAAGAAAGCAAATTTGACCATTTGCAACAACATGGATGGAGCTAGAGGGTATTATGCTTAGTGAAATAAGCCAGGCAGAGAAAGACAAATACCAAATGATTTCACTCATCTGTAGAGTATAACAACAAAGCAGTAACTGAAGGAACAAAACAGCATCAGACTCACAGATCCCAAGAATGGACTAACAGTTTCCAAAGGTAAAGGGACTGGGAGGGTTAGGGGCAAGGGAGGGATAAAGGAATTAAGGGATATTATGATTAGCACACATAATATAGGGGGGGCATGGGGAAGGAAGTATAGCACAGAGAAGACAAGTAGTGGCTCTATAGCATCTTACTACGCTGAAGGACAATGACTGTAATGGGGTATGTGGTGGAGATTTGATAATGGGGGAATATAGTAACCACAATGTTGCTCATGTTATTGTATATCAATAACCTTAATAAAAAATGTCAAAGTGCACTGAATTTTTAGAATTTCTGTTTAATTGTTATCTCTCACAGAATCTGCTTTAGTGTTTGTTCATTGACCGTCTTCACCAGGATAATCTAAAGCAGAGGGCTGACTGTTCTTCAAGGGTGTCACACTTAAGATATTGCCATGCAAAATGGGCAGCCGGTAAGTGAAAATTATAGATGGATGTATTCAACAGGGTCTGATTGCTCAGATTAAATTTCCCCAGGCTATTTTTGAAGGACAAACTACCCGTGACTCTAACAGCATACAAATATTTCAGAACGGCATAAACTTATTTTCCCTGGAAATTTTTGTGCCTTTGGGGTAGTACAAACACTGCCTGGTAACATCATTCCAACCCTTTTATTACAAAAGTGACATAAACATTTATAACCACAAATTATCACCAGCATATCAATGTTGGCAGTAGCAAAATTAGGTTTATGACTATTTTATGTAATGTGCATGATAAATAATAGCTTGCAAAGGTTACTGCTATATTAAATAGCCAGAAGATAAAATATTATTTATATTATAGTTCTAATAATAATTTCATTAAGTGTTTTAGTTTCCCAGGAATGCACATTTTAGAAATAATGCATGGATAAAAATCTCAACTTTTTGTACTCAGCATAAAACTCATTGCCAATATTTGCTTAGGAAATTAAATTTCAGTATGGTTCTCATTTTAATGATAATGACACCATTTTACTTAAGTATACATGCAGAGTATAATTTGCATAAGTATCACATGTCTACATCAGATATTAGCAGAACAGAAATGCACTTATGTTACTGTAATTTCTTCTTTAAGAAATCAATATTTTGGTTTTTGTAAATCTCCATTTACTTCTGACAGTCTGTGAACTTAAAGCAATATAGTGACATCTTGGAAGGGAGGAATATTCATTGCTGCATGTCAAAGGCAAGATTCACCCTAGTCAGGGCTGCAACCTGCTTTTCTGAAGCCGCTCTTGTGCCTTTTACCTCATCTGTCCTTCCAGCCAGGCTAGCAGTGCTTGAACCGGATACAGGTGGGTCCTCAGTGCTGCTGCCTGCCGTGCACGGCCTCCTGCTCTGGGCTCCTGACTTTCATTTCCCCTGGGTGCCCGGGGTCTGACCACTTGCTTTATTCTACTCAGTGCTCTATCTGTGGTCTCCTCAGTCCACCCGAGGTGACAGGCTGGAAGGGCTGGTGGTTCTCCCACTCTGTGCGTGCCCTGAACACTTTGGGGATGATGTGCTGCTCATGGGTCTGGCTCCCAGGCTTCCTCTGACCTCCTCTGCAGGCAGCTCTGAGGCCCCAGCTCGCTCGGAACTGCTCAAGGAATGCCTTTGGCTCTTCCTTTTGTACCAGCTGAACACGGATGCCCTAGAGCCAGCTTACACCTGTACATACCCTCTAGGTCCCCGGCTGTAAGCTTTCACCACTCTCTGAGATGGGTACTGTGTAATGGCATCTAGAAAACTGAGCATTTAGTTTTTTAATCACCCTCTTAAGGTTTAGCTAAAGTGCCACCCCCTGCCTGACCCTCCTGTCTCTTCCACTTAAGCCACAGGAGAAGCACAGGAGAATAAAGCAGCTCTGTTTGTGGGGTCACCAAAAGACATGCCCTCTGGATGATCATTTGTCTCCCGGACATGATCGCTAAGTACCTGCTGGCTACCGTCCTCTCTGTTGGGCTGAGGTCATGCCTTCGTGTCCTCAGAGGCTGGTTTGTTTCCTTCCAATCTGTGGGGTTAGGCTACACCCTTGCTCCCAGTCATACTGCACATGCGTGCACAGTCGTCAAAGGAGGGCGCCCTCCCCCTCCTCCCGCCAGAGGTATATGGGAATGCACACGTGATGCTAACGGTGTCTTAAGTGTGCCACCTTCTTTGGGGATAGTGAGTGGCTGGGCTGGACTGTATCCTGTTGTAGGACAATACATGGGGCTATGAAGGCAGTAAAACAACAAAAGACATGCTTACTTGCCTGGAATAAGGAAAACTCAGAAGTGGCATTTAAGGCCCCTTAATTACATCTTGATTATTTTTCAAGCTCATATTAATCCTAATCTATCTGAAAAATATTTGAGTGTATAGCCTGAGGTGAAACCTATGTTAATTTTTCACAAACAGCCAAATTTTAGAAAATTGTTCATTGACTGTTCATAATCATTTCCTCAGATTGGCCTTTTAAAAACAGAAAAGTACATGACCTGATTTTAAACAAACAATATTTTGTTTCTTCTTGCCTTCTGCTCACAATTTATAACTCACAGGTGATTCCTATCAAGGTGAGATGAAACATACCAGTATTTTTAATAAGCCATTACTCCTTATTGGAGGAAGTCTGGCTATAAGCATGACCAAGGGGAGATGCCAAGCAAGCTTTCAGTGGCTCAAGACAGCCTGGTAGCAAAGAAGCCGTATCTGGAGATGACAATGGAGTCTTAAAACACAGGACTCTGTACCAGGCTGTAGTAACATTACTGAGATTCTTAGTTTTATACAGACGTGGGCTCTGAAGGTCCAAGTCCGCAAGGGTTTTTCTAGGATGCTACATACAGGTGTTCTTGTTAATGAACCACCTTACAGCTGGGAGAGTAAGATAACTTCTACTATTTCACTTCCAATTTGGTAATATCTTACCCAGTAGTTTAGATTAGCTAGCAGTTTGCCAAGGTTATTCTTTGAAAAATGACTTCTAAGGGCTGCCATATCCTTATTTTCTAATTTTAGTTTTTGCCACATACATACATTTTTTTTGTTCTGATTATTTCCTTGGCTATGTTCTCGTAAGTGGGTTTACTGTGTCAACAGTATAAACTATTTCAATGTTTGTTTTTCTTTTCATGTATTGCCAAATCACTTTTCAAAATGTTGACTCCTTACCATCTCACCACTACTGTTTGAGAATAAAATTAGCACATTCTCATCACCGTTAAATAATTTTTCATCCACAAAACTTTTCATTTGTATTTTTTATTTCTAAGGTGGTTATATATATGCTTACTTGCCATTTGCATTTGTTCTTCTTCACAAAACAAATGAATGTCTTGTGCCCATTTCTCCACTGGGGTGTTAATGCTGTTCTTAATTTGTAGGAGCTCTTTCTATATGACACGTTAACCCTTTATCTGTTGTAGATATTGTATCCATTTTGCATTCAGCTCTTTAACTTTTAATGATGCTTTGTAATCTCTAGGAGGTTTTAGTGTTCATGCAGTCCACGTCTATGACAATTTCTCTTTGTGATTCCTTTTATTCTTATGCTTTTTCTTTTCCTAAGCCAATTTTTCATATCGTGTGATTTTTAAAAATTTTATGCACTTAAATCATTAATATAGCTGGGAAATATTTGGTAAGACTATCTTATTTCTTCAAATCAAAAATTTTAAGCATTATAGGTCTATTTCTTATTGGTTTGCTGTGCATCTTTTTGTGACAGGTTTTTATAAATACGAGGATCAACTTGAGGGCTATCCTGTTGCATTAATTTGTGGTTGATTTTTATAACAGAGGTTTATGGTTTTATTATAGATTTATAGTATTAATTTTACTATCTAATAAGGAAAGTCTTCATTTATTATTATTTTTTCCTGAAATGTACAAATCATCTTTAGGGACATTTTCTTAAGTTCTAAGAGGAAAATCTCATAGAGATTTCATCCAACTTTTTTTAATCTAGAAATTAATTTTGGAATAGTCATATTTACAATATCTCATCTCCCAAACCAGAAACACAGTATGTTATTCCATTACCCACCTCTTCTTTTTTGTCTTTGTGGTTTTCTTGCCAGCTTTATTTCAAGGTATTACATTTTTGCTGTTATTTCCATTGAGCTCTTTTTCCATTATAAATTTTATAGGAAAGAGTATCTATATGCCTATATATCCTTGATGAATTATCTTGCTAGCACCAATCATATTTTGGTTCATTCCTTGAATTTTTAAGATCAAAACTCATCTTGTCTACTAATACCCTTGTAATCCTATCTTCTCCTTTTCAAAAGTTGTGCTTTCTAGAAACTTCTGTTTGCTGTTTTATTGTATCAGCTAGAAATCCTCAAATAATACAAGAAAATGTGGTTACTAGCATCCTTACCCTAATCCAGCTTTCTAATGGAACTGGTTTCAGTGACAATTTGTTTAAGAAATATATTCTTCATATTGTTAAAGAATGTCCTACTTTGGCAAGAGTTTCGCTTTTCAGCAGGACTGAGTATTGGATTTTATTGAAAAACTGTTTCAGCATTTATCAACATGACTTTTTTCTTTTGACCTTTTGATACTGTGTTACATTAATATGTGGTATTTGGAGAGTCTTTTAATATATTATTACACTCTATTAGCTAGTAGTATCCTTGAGAGTTTTACCTCTAAATCTGTGAGATTGATCCATAGCTTGCTTGCTTCCTTCTTTCCTTCTTTTTCTTCCTCTCTAAAACACTATGTCAGAGTTTGATTTTAGGGTACATGAGCTTCACAAAATAGGTAACTCTATGTTTTCTTTTTTTTTTTCCTCAAGCAAATTACATAGTTATGGGAATTACCTATTCCATGAACTTTGACTGCAGTAGCCTAAGACACTCTGAGTTCTTAGAGCCTTAGGCAATTCTTTGGTAGCATATTGTCAAACTGTCTAATTTCTTCTTGGAATTTTATATTTCAGCCTCAAATTGTCCTTGTGAAATTGATTGCATTTATAGCATGCCAAGATTTTAATATTATTAACTACAGTTTTAATAATCTTGTTCTTACTTCTAATTTTTTTTGTGGCTTCTTGTTTAAGTAATCAGAGACGAATTTATTAATTTTGTTGCTTTATTTAAAAAAAACATTGTCTTCGCTTCATATACGTATTTGGTGTACTTCTGTCTTATGGCAATTATTTCTCCTTTCTGTTTTTCCTGGGGTTGAATATTTGTTGTCCCTGTTAAAACAGTTCCTTATTTACATCCCTATTTCATTATTTCCTCTTAATTAATAATGAGAACATTTAATTATTTGAATTTTCCTATGGATACAGATCTGGTTACATCCCATTCACAGTTTTTACAGGTAGTTATTCTCATTTTTACTATTTTGTAATCATTTGTAACTCTAATTATACTTTCTTCACTTCAGATTATCTTATTAATTTTTAACTTGCAGGCTTATTTTCACTTCTATCTCAATTCCATCATGGTCAAAAATATAATCTAGTTTAATTACTATTTTGGGGAGTTTGTGGACTGGCCTGGTATGTCTCATTGTAAGAACAATTTAAAAAGACATACCAGGGATTTAAAAAGAAGGTATCTTTTCTATGTGCTATGAAATTATAAATACACTATATGTGAATTTACCTTGTCGGTTATTTTATTTTATTAAATATGCTATGTAATTCCACTTTGAATTTATCTCCTGTAGCTAAGTAATATGGTGTCAAAACATGTAGAGACAAACTCAGCTTCTAGTACTGCTGATATTACTGGTCTTTTTTGTGCATTTTTATCAAACATTTAATGGGAAGTTGGGGAAGCATATTGTTCATTATTCTCCTGCCTTCATGTTAGCTCCCATGTCCTCTGTAGTTTAAAGTAGATAAACAGTAGGATGTGAGGAGAAATAATTTGGGTGCAAACAACGTGGCTGCTTCCGTCTAAGGCTACAAGGTCAAGTACTTTGAACTAATTCAGTTAATTCATTAGAAATCTATATTTCAAGGGTGGAGCCAACATGGCGGCGTGAGTAGGACAGTGGGAATCTCCTCCCCAAAACATATATATTTTTGAAAATACAACAAATACAACTAATCCTAAAAGAGAGACCAGAAGACACAGGACAACAGCCTGACTACATCCACACGTGCAAGAGCCCAGCGCCTGGTGAAAGGGGTAAGATACAACCCCCGGCCCGGGGGAACCCGAACTCACCTCCCCCCAGCTCCCAGCGGGAGGGAGAGGGAGCCCAGGACTGCTAAACACCCAGTGTCAGCCACCCGCACCAGAGCTCAGACACAGTGCATGCGTGGAGGGCTGGAAACGAGGGAAATAGGGCAGCAAGACCTCTGAGCGGGTGCCGAAGCTGATGCCCCTGTGACAAAGAAAAGCGAGTGCTTTCTGAAAGTCTTAAAGGGACAGGGATTTAACAGCTAGACGGAAACAACACAGGTCACAGCCCAGTGGCTGGAAATTACAGGGAAAATCGGGCACACTAACCCCCTGGGCAACATCTCTGAGACCCCTCACAGAGGTAAACAGCCAAACAGCCCCCCTGTCCATTACCACTCTGGGCGCTGAGAAAGCAGAGAAACAGCCTAAGGCAAAACACACCCACAGAAAGGAAAATTCCTACACTTCGGCTGGGCAAGACACAAAGGACCAGCCTACACGCAATTACCTAACACAAGCCACTAGGGGCCGCAGTTGTCCCAGTAAAGAAAGGCCAGTAGCAAGTGAAAAGTTTGGCCCTCCCAGCTGACAGTCAATAGCACCTGTCAACATGAAAAGGCAAAAAAATATGATCCAGACAAGACTAACCCAGACAGCGTTGGCATCTGCTATATCTTCCCCTGAGAAGGAACCTGGGGAGATAGATTTAGCCAGTCTTCCTGAAAAAGAATTCAAAACAAAACTTGTAACCATGCTGATGGACTTGCAGAGAAATCTGCAAGAACTAAGGAAGGAGAATACAGAAATAAAACAAGCTCTGGAAGGACTTCAAAACAGAATGGATGAGATGCAAGAGACCATTAATGGACTAGAAAACAGAGAACAGGAACGCAGAGAAGCTGATGCAGAGAGAGAAAAAAGGATCTCCAGGAATGAAAGAATTTTAAGAGAGCTGAGTGACCAATCTAAATGGAACAATATACGCATTATAGGGGTATGAGAAGAAGAAGAGAGAGAAAAAGGGATAGAAAGTGTCTTTGAAGAAATAATTGCCGAAAACTTCCCCAAACTAGGGGAAGAAATGGCCTCTCAGACCAAAGAGGCACACAGAACTCCCATGACAAGGGATCCAAGGAGGGCAACACCAAGACACATAATAATTAAAATGGCAAAGATCAAAGACAAGGACAAAGTATTAAAGGCAGCCAGAGAGAAAAAAAAGCTTACCTACAAAGGAAAACCCATCAGGCTATCATCAGACTTCTCAACAGAAACCCTACAGGCCAGAAGAGAATGGCACGATATACTTAATGCAAAGAAACAGAAGGGCCTTGAACCAAGACTACTGTATCCAGCACGAATATCATTTAAATATGAAGGAGGGATTAAACAATTCCCAGGCAAGCAAAAGTTAAGGGAATTTGCCTCCCACAAACCACCTCTTCAGGGCATCCCACAGGGACTGCTCCAGATGGGAGCACTCCTAAAAAGAGCACAGAGCAAAACACCCAACATATTAAGAAGGGAGGAGGAGGAATAAGAAGGGAGAGAAATAAAGAATCATCAGATCGCGTTGATAATAGCTCAACAAGCGACTTAATAAGTTAGACAGTAAGATAGTGAAGAACCTAACCCTGAACCTTTGGTAAGCATAAATTTAAAGCCTGCAATGGCAATAAGATCATACCTTTCAATAATCACCCTAAATGTAAATGGTCTGAATGTGCCAATCAAAAGACACAGAGTAATAGAATGGATAAAAAATCAAGATCCATCCATATGCTGCTTACAAGAGACTCACCTCAAACCCAAAGACATGCACAGACTTAAAGTCAAGGGATGGAAAAAGACATTTCATGCAAACAACAAAGAGAAGAAAGCAGGTGTTGCAATTCTGGAATCAGACAAAACAGACTTCAAAATAAAGAAAGTAACAAAAGACAAAGAAGGACATTACATAATGATAAAGAGCTCAGTCCAACAAGAGGATATAACCATTATAAATATATATGCACCAAATACAGGAGCACCAACATACCTGAAACAATACTAACAGAACTAAAGGAGGAAATAGAATGCAACGCATTCATTCTAGGAGACTTCAACACACCACTCACTCCAAAGGACAGATTCACCAGACAGAAAATAAATAAGGACACAGAGGCACTGAACAACACACTAGAACAGATGGACCTAATGGAAATCTATAGAACTCTACATCCAAAAGCAACAGGATTCTTCTCAAGTGCACATGGAACATTCTCCAGAATAGACCACATACTAGGCCACAAAAAGAGCCTCAGTAAATTCTAAAAGATTGAAATCCTACCAACCAACTTTTCAGACAACAAAGGCATAAAACTAGAAATAAACTGTACAAAGAAAGCAAAAAGGCTCACAAACACATGGAGGCTTAACAACACGCTCCTAAATAATCAATGGATCAATGACCAAATCAAAATGGAGATCCAGCAATATATGGAAACAAACGATAACAACACTAAGCTCCAACTTCTGTGGGACACCGCAAAAGCAGTCTTAAGAGGAAAGTATATAGCAATCCAAGCATATTTAAAAAAGGAATAACAATCCCAAATGAATGGTCTAATGTCACAATTACTGAAATTGGAAAAAGAAGAACAGATGAGGCCTAAGGTCAGCAGAAGGAAGGACATAATAAAGATCAGAGAAGAAATTTAAAAAATTGAGAGGAATAAGACAATAGCAAAAATCAATGAAACCAAGAGCTGGTTCTTCGAGAAAATAAACAAAATAGATAAGCCTCTAGCCAGACTTATTAAGAGGAAAAGACAATCAACACAAATCAACAGTATCAGAAATGAGAAAGGAAAAATCACAAGGACCCCACAGAAATACAAAGAATTATTAGAGAATACTATGAAAACCTGTATGCAATCAAGCTGGGAAACCTAGGAGAAATGGACAACTTCCTACAAAAATACAACCTTCCAAGACTGACCCAGAAAGAAACAGAAAATCTAAACAGACCAATTACCAGTAACAAAATTGAAGCGGTAATCAAAAAACTACCAAAGAACAAAACCCCCGGGCCAGATGGATTTACATTGGAATTTTATCAGACATACAGGGAAGACATAATACCCATTCTCGTTAAAGTTTTCCAAAAAATAGAAGAGGAGGGGATACTCCCAAACTCATTCTATGAAGCTAACTTCACCCTAATACCAAAACCAGGCAAAGACCCCACCAAAAAAGAAAACTACAGACCAATATCCCTGATGAACGTAGATGCAAAAATACTCAACAAAATATTAGCAAACCAAATTCAAAAATACATCAAAAGGATCGTACACCATGACCACGTGGGATTCATCTCAGGAATGCAAGGATGGCACAACATTCGAAAGTCCATCAACATCATCCACCACATCAACAAAAAGAAAGACAAAAACCACATGATCATCTCCATAGATGCTGAAAAAGCATTTGACAAAGTTCAACATCCATTCATCATAAAAACTCTCAGCAAAATGGGAATAGAGGGCAAGTACCCCAACATAATAAAGGCCATCTATGAAAAATCCACAGCCAACATTATATTGAACAGCGAGAAGCTGAAAGCTTTTCCTCTGAGATCAGGAACTAGACAGGGATGCCCACTCTCTCCACTGTTATTTAACATAGTACTGAAGGTCCTAGCCATGGCAATCAGACAAAACAAAAAAATACAAGGAATCCAGATTGGTAAAGAAGAAGTTAAACTGTCACTATTTGCAGATGACATGATACTGTACATAAAAAACCCTAAAGACTCCACCCAAAAACTACTAGAACTGATATCGGAATACAGCAAACTTGCAGGATACAAAATCAACACACAGAAATCTGTGGCTTTCCTATACACTAACAATGAACCAACAGAAAGAGAAATCAGGAAAACAACTCCATTCACAATTGCATCAAAAAAAATAAAATACCTAGGAATAAACCTAACCAAAGAAGTGAAAGACTTATACTCTGAAAACTACAAGTCACTCTTAAGAGAAATTAAAGGGGACACTAACAGATGGAAACGCATCCCATGCTCGTGGCTAGGAAGAATTAATAACATCAAAATGGCCATCCTGCCCAAAGCAATATACAGATTTGATGCAATCCTTATGAAACTACCAGCAACATTCTTCAATGAACTGGAACAAATAATTCAAAAATTCATATGGAAACACCAAAGACCCCGAATAGCCAAAGCAATCCTGAGAAAGAAGAATAAAGTAGGGGGGATCTCACTCCCCAACTTCAAGCTCTACTATAAAGCCATAGTAATCAAGACAATTTGGTACTGGCACAAGAACAGAGCCACAGACCAATGGAACAGACTAGAGGATCCAGACATTAACCCAGACATATATGGTCAATTAATATTTGATAAAGGAGCCATGGACATACAATGGGGAAATGACAGTCTCTTCAACAGATGGTGCTGGCAAAACTGGACAGCTACATGTAGGAGAATGAAACTGGACCATTGTCTAACCCCATATACAAAAGTAAACTCAAAATGGATCAAAGACCTGAATGTAAGTCACGAAACCATTAAACTCTTGGAAGAAAACATAGGCAAAAACCTCTTAGACATAAACATGAGTGACCTCTTCTTGAACATATCTCCCCGGGCAAGGAAAACAACAGCAAAAATGAACAAGTGGGACTATATTAAGCTGAAAAGCTTCTGTACAGCAAAAGACACCATCAATAGAACAAAAAGGAACCCTACAGTATGGGAGAATATCTTTGAAAATGACACATCTGATAAAGGCTTGACGTCCAGAATATATAAAGAGCTCACACGCCTCAACAAACAAAAAACAAATAACCCAATTAAAAAATGGGCAAAGGAACTGAACAGACGGTTCTCCAAAAAAGAAATACAGACGGCCAACAGACACATGAAAAGATGCCCCACATCGCTAATTATCAGAGAAATGCAAATTAAAATTACAATGAGGTATCACCTCACACCAGTAAGGATGGCTGCCATCCAAAAGACAAACAACCACAAATGTTGGCGAGGCTGTGGAGAAAGGGGAACCCTCCTACACGGCTGGTGGGAATGTAAATTAGTTCAACCACTGTGGAAAGCAGTATGGAGGTACATCAAAATGCTCAAAACAGACATACCATTTGACCCAGGAATTGCACTCCTAGGAATTTACCCTAAGAATGCAGCAATCAAGTATGAGAAAGACCAATGCACCCCTATGTTTATCGCACCACTATTTACAATAGCCAAGAATTGGAAGCAACCTAAATGTCCATCGATAGATGAATGGATAAAGAAGAGGTGGTACATATACACAATGGAATACTACTCAGCCATAAGAAAAGGGCAAATCCTACCATTTGCAGCAACATGGATGGAGCTGGAGGGTATTATGCTCAGTGAAACAAGCCAAGCGGAGAAAGAGAAATACCGAATGATTTCACTCATCTGTGGAGTATAAGAACAAAGGAAAAACTGAAGGAACAAAATAGCAGCAGAATCATAGAACTCAAGAATGGACTAACAGGTACCAAAGGGAAAGGGACTGGGGAGGATGGGTGGGTAGGGAGGGATAAGGGGGGGCGAAGAAAAAGGGGGGTATTAAGATTAGCATGCATGGGGGAGTGGGATAAAGGGGAGGGCTGTACAACACAGAGAAGACAAGTAGTGATTCTACAACATTTTGCTACGCTGATGGACAGTGACTGTAAAGGGGTATATAGGGGGGACCTGGTATAGGGGAGAACCTAGTAAACAAAATATTCGTCATGTAAGTGTAGATTAATGATAAAAAAAAAAGCAGTTCCTGTGTGGTGACCTCCAATGAGTTCTACACAATGATATAAAGGGCATATAAAAGTGTAGGCAAAGGGTCTGTTTGTGTTTATACAGAGGATCAAAGCCTAATTGGCCTACCCCGAAAATGAACTAAGATACGATATGAAAAAGAACTTCCAACATCGGCACTCTCGGGAAGACTCATGGCAGAAGATGAACATCAAAAAATCCCAACAAAGATCCACGCACTGCTACAGGTGTAGATGCACTCATCCCACCAGTTGCTGGACTTGCCATGGGAATGAGGAAGGAGATATCTAAGCTGGCCTGTGCATTCAGTAAAACAACAAATTTGAGTGGATCTATACTGTTGGAACTCAACCAAGAATTAGGAGAAGTGCAAATTGTAGCGCTCCAAAATCTTACAGCTACAGACTATTTACTGTTAAAAGAACATATGTGATGTGAACAGTCCCCAGGAATGGGTTGTTTTAATTTGTCTGATTTCTCTCAGACTGTTCAAGTTCAGTTGGACAATATCCACCACATCATAGATAAGTTTTCACAAATGCCTAAGGTGGCTAACTGGTTTTCTTGGTTTCACTGGAGATGGCTGGTAATTACAGGTATGCTTTGGTTATGTAACTGTACTCCTATTATGTTAATGTGTGTGCACAATTTAATTAGTAGTTTAAAACCTATACATGCTGAATGTACTCTACAAGAAGATATGTCAAAGAAATAATCAATCTTCCCATGTTTTCTTCCATCTGCTACTTCTATAGCTTTTCTTCTTCCTTCCTAATTACAACCCTTAAATAGAATTCGTGCCACATATCGAATTTACCAAGTATCATAATTCTTCCAAGTGGTAAAGATACCTCAAGACAAGTGCTGGGCATAGAAGCCACAGGGCATAAATATGCAAAGAAGTAAAAAGCTAACCTTTTCAAACAATAAGGCTTCTCTCTCACTTACCAACTTTACATTTCCCTGTATGGTCCCGGAAGATGACTGGTTAGCCAGAGACGGGTAAGATTCCTCAAGGGAGGAACAACCTAAGACAGGCACAGTCGCAGGGGGGCCATCAGGTGAGAAATTGGGGATCAACAGAGGTGAGGCTTAGAACCTCACCCCCCCGTTCTGAGAGAAATCTTCTGCATACGTGGATGTTTTATTGCCCTTGTCTAGCTTGGATTAACACGTAGTCTACAGGCACACACCTGATCATCTACATTTGCTCTCTTACAACACTAAACTATGTTTTCTACCTTTATCTTGTATCTACCTGCCACTTCAGCATTTTATTAAAAATAATCATAATAAAGAGAGAAATGTTGTATCCACATATAAATCAAGTATAAAAACCAAATGAGTATTCATATTTGAACTGACTATTTATAGTTCATAATGCATGAGCAAAACCGAAAGTTTCTGTGATGACTGCCCTTGTAATGTTCACCATGTAACTTATTCACTATGTAAGAATTTGTTCTCCATGTAAGAACTTGTTCGTTATGCTTCAGAAGATTGGAGACTGATGAAAATTAGGCTTGGGGTGGATAAATGATTGTGCATTGAGCATTGATGCCCCTATACAGAATTTTATTGTTGTTAACAACCATTTGATCAATAAATATGAGAGATGCCCTCAATAACAACAAAAAAAAAATACACACTTCCAATTGTAAAATAAATAAGTAACCGGGATGTAATGTATAGCATAAGGAATATAGTCAAAATATTGTAACAACTTGGTATGGTGATAGCTGGTACCTAGAATTATCATGTATATAAATTTTGAATCACTGTGTTGTACACCTGAAACTAATGTAATACTGTGTGTCAACTACCCTTCAATAAAAAATAATTATCTAAAAAAACAAAAAAGAAATCTATATTTCAGAGTGTAGACTTGTGTAAGGCAAACTGCTTCATTTGATTAGTATTTTATATAATTAAACACTAAAAATAAAAGATTCTCACTGAATCATTAAGTTGTAAATAAAATCATTTAATTTCATATGTTTTTCCTAAGAGTTTTGGGGAATTAGTATTACTTCTTCTAAAGAAAGAGGAAGAGGAAGACTTAGGAAGATAAGTGCTCATCAGAGGTATGATATGTGAAAAGAAATAGAATTTCTGAAATCTCTCTACTTTGTATTCTTAATGAAAAAATATTTCTATAAATACACAACTCAACATTATTTGAGCCACTGGCTTTCACATCAATGTAAGCATGCTTACAGATACATGTAAAGACATATTGGATAGTTGGCAAAGTACATTTCTGGGTGCCAGTATTACACTGGTAAACTCATAGGCACAACTGAAAAAGAAAGCCGATCAAATCTGTACTGTAATAACTGAAAATATTAGGTTATCACATGAAACTAAATGCCATAAAAATTTAGAAATAAATGGAAAATTGCTAATTTTTCCCTGACATTTCCTCTGAAAGAAACATAAAGGCATTTTCATTATATGTACTGTATGTGTGCTTGGCAAGGGACTGCTTTGGTTTAGTGCTGTATTTACTGATGCTATTATGTAAATGAAATGTGGGAATTATTATTGCATCCTTATTTGTTAACATTGCAACCCATTAAAAAAATGACAGCCTGTTGGATAGTCACAGTTTCTTTGTAAAAGGAGAGGAAGAGAATATGCTTTTGCGTTAACAGGGTTTATTTGTCCTGCAATTAATTTTTTTCTTCTCTTCTTGATAGTCAGCACAAACTATCAGGTGTACCATAATTAAGAAGAAAAACATCTCCAAAAAACAAGCACTCTGCATACCATTCAGGGAGAAATAATGCCACATAAATAAAACAGTTTCTATTAGGATCTATGATCAACTGGCCATGTCTAGTTATACATATAAATCTCTATTTATATGGATCTAGTTATCTATCATCTATCTATCTCTGTATTTCTTGCAGTGAAAATGCAAGTGCAGTTAGCTCATATCGGTTTCAACTATCACAACTGTTATCAAAACAAAGATATGAAACAAATCCATGTAGTTACCTTATGTATTTTGAACTTTGTAATTAGCAGTGCAGTTTTCACTTAGACATTTTACTTTGACACTTTGTACATTGAAAAATATAGCTCACAGAAAGAGAAACCTTATAAAATAAGATTACAGCTTG
The DNA here is from genome assembly GCF_030020395.1 of Manis pentadactyla. NCBI lineage: Eukaryota > Metazoa > Chordata > Mammalia > Pholidota > Manidae > Manis > Manis pentadactyla. The sequence goes on from NC_080021.1 coordinate 103,949,350, forward strand.
TTAAACCTAACTTGAAAATTTTAATTTTCCTCATTTACTATCCATGTTTTCTAGAACTTTCTTTAGAATAGATAAGAAGCTTTCCCAGGCTAATTTGCATAATCCAGCCAAAGCTTACAGCAGAGCTGGAGGTAACAATCATTTGAAGATGCCTGTAAATTTTTAAGATGCATGAGATAATTAAAATTTCAGATAACTTACATTACGCTTATTTTAATGATGGGATTATTTGTAAATGAGCTTGGTTTTGATTTCCCAAGTGAAATTTTTCATGGGGAGGCATGGTTTGTTGTGAAGGCCAGTACTGCAAGGTGGCCTCCTGAACCTGAGCTAACAACTTCCACAGCATATTCGCTAAAACTGCCTCTGCAGGTGAGAGCAGCCGCTCATACTGGAAGGTTCCAAATTCTGTGGTTAGTAATTCTGATGATCTAAGGAGAAAGAACTTCTATATGTTGTAAGACTTTCTTTTCTGGCAAGAAGGAATTTAAAGGCAGATGACATAAAAATACATGACTATTTAAAGAATGTATGTTCCATTTTTTGTTTTAATTAAAGCCAAATTCTCAAATATTTACTCCACTGCCTACTATACTTTGTTCCACTATAATTCTTGGAGGTAATTAATCAGCTTTCCAGCCAATTAATAATCAGGTCCTGAAAGTCTACTGTGTGATGAGTAGGTGTGCTAGTGTAACAGGAAAATGAGTTTATAGTATGACATGGTCTTGCTTGCAAAGGGTTGAAAATCTGTTTGAAGAAGACAAAACTAATTACATGAAATAACTTTGAGGATGAGTAAATGCAGACTATGGCACTGATAATCTACTCCCTCTGTAAGTGTGTACCTGAATACCTGTGTGAAATCTGTGATGTCTGCAGGTATACAAAGACAACTGAGAAAATCAGCAGAACTGGAGGAATGAAGAATGGGTGGTGGGAATTCTTGGTTTAAATGTGGGCAGGAGATGACAAACCAAGGCTGTTTCATAAAGAAAACCAGTCTAAAATTTAGGATGAAGTTTGCCTATCCTGTAGTAAACCAAGTGCATCCCAAGGTACAAGAATGGATCTAGACAGTGACTGTAATGGGGTATGTGGTGGGAGCTTGATGATGGGGGGAATCTAGTAAACATAATGTTGCTTATGTAATTGTAGATTAATGATACCAAAATTTTAAAAAATTAAAAAAAAAACAAAACTACACAGTAGCTCCTATAATGCATTAAAACACCTGAACATGAATCTAAAAAAAAAAAAAGAATGGATCCAGAACCCCTGCAGGGACTTATTACTGACCAAGCAATATCTGGTCCAATTTGCGACCTCAGTCTGAATTCTTTGAAGTATATTTTACCATCAAATTTTATAAACTATTCAAGGAACTTAAAAAAAAAGCATAGATCATTAAAATACATTAATATAGATTCTCTCCAATGATAAACTCTAGCAAGTATTGGGGGAGACTGTCCTAAAAAGCAGCACAATGGTTATTTGCATCCACTTTTCCATTGTATCTAGTCTAACATTTTAAAAACTTGGGGACTTAGTAAGTAACTGCTAATGCATAGGAAATTCAATGATATTTCAGTCCTCTCACTTGCTCTGCAGCGTCATTTCTGCATGACTTCTAGGGAACCCTCTTCAAGATACAAGGCTGCCTGGTGTTCTTCCCACCTCTCCAGCTGCTCCTCTTGGCTGGTTCCTTTCTGCCTGACCAGTGCACGTGCGAACTCCTGCTCTAGGTTCTCTCCTCTCCTCACTGTAGGTGGGTTCCAGAATGATCTCATTCACCCCATGGCTTCAGTAACCATGCACATGTCCACCTATCTGCCTGGAAGATCATCTACTGACTAACCATTGCTTGAGCCTGTTTACCTTCTCAGCCACCACTTTATCCAAACCATCATCATCTCCTGCTGGCCTTTCACCTTGCCCTGCCATCAAAGTATATTCACACAATGTAATCAGAATGGTTTTTCAAAACTGCAGTTATCTATAGAAGGGTTAAGTTTTCACAGTGTATAATTCAGATGCACAAAAATGTCACTTGATTTTCCTAAAATTGACTTAATTTTTACCTCTTAGTACTCCTTTCTAATTTCTAGCATTACATTATTTTTAACAAATGGCCGTTAAACTCAGTTGCTTTCAATTTCCTTAGGGTCTTATGAGTAAACTTAGTCATTTTAGGTTTCTGACTCTCTTCTTCTCCCTGGACCACATCTAGGGTAGAGGGACAGAGGACTTTAGCAGCTTCACAGCTTTAATGGAGACAGGCCACCTGCTCTGTACTGTTCTTCGGTCTTCATCAGCATCTGCTGAGGGTAACTGCTCTGTCTAGTCACTGGTCACTAGCGTCTACTACACCTCCCATGTTCTCCTTTGCTTCTTGGTTCTGGCCTGTCAGGTCCACCCAGGTGCCTCTGTGTCTTTAGGTTACTTCAGGCCCCTCTCAGGTACTTCCTCTAAGGCTAGTCCCAGGCAAGTGGGACAATTCAGATGCTGTCCAATTTAGCTTTAGACAAGTATAGTAGAATATGTAACCTGTCTACATGCGCATTGAAGAAAAAGTTTCTCCCTCTAAACCTGAAGAATTAGATATGTCACTCAATTACAATCCTTTCAATGTAAGCTAAGAACTGATTTCTGATATTCTTCTTGGGTCCATTTTTTTTAAATGGCAGAGTGAAGAATAAAGTGAAATAATTTGACTTTCTAATAAAATAAATTCTGCTTTTAGGACAATTCGTAGTCCCTGACAAGGCAGTCTAGAGAAAGAACAGAGTTGGAGGTATCACACTTCCTGATTTCAAGCCATATCATAAAGCTATTATAATCAAAACAATATGGTACTGGCAAAAAACAGACATCTAGGCCAATGGGCCAGAATACAGAGCCCAAGCATATATGGTCAACTGATTTTTGATAAGGGTACCAGTAATGCATAATGAAGAGAAGACAGTCTCTTCAATAAATGGCACTAATCATCAGGAAAATGCAAATGCAAATGCAAACCACAATGAGATATCACCTCATACCAGTTAGGAAGGCTGTTATCAAAAAGGAGAAACAAATGCTGGTGAGGATGTGGAGAAAAGAGAACCCTTTCCATTGTTGGTGGGAATATGAATTGGTGCAGCCACTATGGAAAATAATATGGAGGTTTCCCCAAAATTTAAAAATAGAGCTGCTGTATGATCCAGCAATTCCTCTTCTGGTAGACGTCAAAGGAAATGAAATCAGTATTTTGAAGAGATATATACACTCCTATGTTCATTATAGTATTATTCATAATAGCCAAGGTATGGAAACAACCTAAGTGTCCATCAGCAGATGAATAGGTAACAAAAGTGTGGTGTGTGTGTGTGTGTGTGTGTGTATATATATTCTATTACATATATGTGTGTGTGTGTGTGCATATATATATGAATATTACTCAGCCACGAGAAAAAAGTAATCCTGCCATTTGTGGTAACATGGATGAACCTGAAAGACATTATGTTAAGTGAAATAAGCCAGAAAGAGAAAAACTGCATGCTCTCACTTACACGTGGAACCTAGAAAAATTAAACACACAGAAGCAGAGAGGAGAACTGTGGTTACCAGAGCTGGGAGGCGAAGGAAATGAGGAGATAGTGGCCAAAGGCTCTGGAGTTACAGTTACGTAGGATGAGGAAGTCTAGAGAGCTAATGAGCAGCATGGTGACAACAGTTAGTAATATTGTGTTGAATGCTGGAAATTTGATATCTGAGTATATTTGGGTGCTCTCATCATATACACACCCAAAATGATAACTATGTGATGAGGAGATATGTTAATTAGCTTGACTGTAGTAATTATTTCACTATGTGTATTTATATCAAATCATCATGTTGCACACCCTAAATACATACAGTTTTTATCAAACACACACACAAGTCCCTGAGAGTTCAGAAGTGAAAAGTCACCGCAAACCTCAGTATCCTCCCTTCCCTTCCTAGGAAGCTACCCTCATCCCGCCTCCTTCCGGCTGAGGACAGGCTGAGCTGCTTACAGGGAGACACATCCTGGCTGCTCTTACTTCTGCTGCACCAAGGGCACCTCACTACCCACATGCACTAGGGCTGCTGCGTACACAACTAGAGGGACGCTGAAGCCCTGCCCTCCCCTTCTGCTCCCGCGTGCCATCGTGCCATCTACACAGGCGTCACTGGTGGTTGGCACATGAGTGGGGCTCTGGGCTCTGACTTGTTTACAGGTTCTGGGCCAGGGCCAGAGACAGTGGCAGTAGAAAGGCTGGAGAGCCACTCTGTGGGCTGCTTTTTGGTTTTTTAGGATCATTGATTGAAACATTAAGTTACTTCCCTTCCTCCCATATCAGACAAACAGCCAGACTCATCTTCATATCTTCCAGCCCAAGGGGCTTCTGCGGAAGCTGCACGAGGCTAGCAGTGCTTCCTGTCTTGTTAAGAGCCAAGCTCATTGCAGAGGTGGAGCCAGGTGTCCTAGAGCGGGTGGGGAGGGAGCAGAGGGCCTCCGATAGAGCCAGCGAAAATGATCACATGAAAACAAACGCAGATTCTTCAGAGCAGAGATCAGCAGGGCCTGTCAGTGGCAGCCCCTGGGGGAGGTGATAAGGATGCAGAAGAAGTGGCTACCTGGAGCACATGTAGACCAAGTGAACCTCTCAGTTTCTGGGTACCTCCTGCAGGGGTGGGAGTGGCAGAGCCTCCTGACTTTAGGGTCATGAGGCCAGCTAGGAGATGGATGTCCCAACAGTACCTGTGTGGGCAAACAGCTGGTGACCACAGGCTCTCCCAGATCCTGGGTGGGTGTATAAGGCCCTAGGGCATTTGCACAGTCCTCGAGAAGTGGAGGCCTGATTATTACTGAGTCTGACTTCCCCACCAGTTTAGTGGGATAGGGGCAGAGTGTGACTTAGATTAAGAGAAAATTTAATGATGCATCTGGGTTTGTACATCTGAATGGAGATTTGCACCTTCTACACTCTACTTAAGGTAGCAGACACTCCCAAAAGGAATAGATATATTTTAGTCACTTGTTCCCTTTTATCAAGCCTGCACACTCCCCCACTCCCTCAGACTCCCTTTCTATTCCTTTCTGGTGTCATATGTCAAGTTCTAGTTGAAGTATATACATACAGAGCAAAAAACAGAAAAGAGAGGAGAATGAAGTCAGAGAAGGTAGGAGGTATGTGGAATATTCTGCAAAAATGTGTATACACTCACAAGAAATGGAATGAAATGAAGGTTCTCACCAAGGCAGTTAGAACACAGTCACCCCAAATCTGCTATAGAGGAAAAGTGGGAAACTCATAAACAGTAAGGTATCTGGCACTGCCTTTTCCTTCAGGAAGTTCTAAGTCTACTGATTTTTACCTGAGAGGCAGTGCTGAGAAGAAACTTGTCTATTAACTGGCTTATGAAGATAGACACCCAGATAAAAAGGCTTCAGTTGCTGAGACAAAATCATTTCATTCAGTTTCTTCTGCAGAATGAAATAGTCTTCTGATAACCTGGAGATCTAAGAAGAAGGTCATGTGTCAGATTAAATCAAGGAAAAGAATTCAGAGCACGCCACAGGTACTCTGAGGTCTGATAAATCCTTGGTCAGCTATCCCTGGGACTCTTCACTAGCTTCTTCTCCAGAACCTGCCCTGACGGGTGCACCAAGGTCCTGTAAAGTCCTCACTTGACAAAACCTCCCCCTTTGTGCTGTCTTCCATCTTACACTTTCAATTTAAAACTGCCAAACACGTCAGGCTACATGAAGCCTTGTCTCCTGATGGGGTTCCTGGGGTTCTTGCGTCTGGCTTCTGTCCTTACCGTTCTGCTGTGACTGCTGTCCTGCTTTTATCCTGAGGAACCCCTCAGCTGCCTTGGATCGTGTTACCCTCCCTCCATTCCTTTAGTCTTAGCTGATCCTAGGGGGCTACTCCCTTCTGCTCCCTCTTTCTGCCTGGGTCCCTCTGCCTCTGGTCTGGGTCCCAGCTCTGTTAACATGGCTATTCTGCCAGGCTGAATGTGGGGGGCTCCTGCTTTTCTGCCTCTGGCTTTGTCCTGGTGGAGTGTTAAATCCACTCCCATGGTTTTATCAGCCAGGTCTCTGTAGATGACGTGGAAATTCTCCATTTCCTCAATGTTTCAGCTGCACAGCAGGTCAGGGTACTAACCCCTGGTTTGGTCTTTTGAGTGAGAAAACTTATGCACCAAGAAAGGAAGGCCTGCATGTATATTAAATTATTTCCATATGCTTAGAAAAAACACAGAATAGGCAGGGACTAGTAAACTAATCAGCGCAGATCTCTACTCACAGCTAGAAGCTGGACATGTTTGGGGCACACCTCTAACACCACGAGGTGTCCAAGGACAGTGAATGTGCTTTCTTAGGGATCCAGCCACCATCAGAGACAAAAAGCAGAGTTTAGGGACTCAGGAGTATTAGGTGTTCTTTGAACTAATTCATTATGGTATTTCTTCTAGGATTTTATACACTATTGATTACACTGGTGATGTATATTAATTTACAATATACAATACAAATTTTAGAGGTCATCTGGTTAAAATACTTCACTTTACACAGGAGAAAATGAAGGTGCTAACACATAAAGTGATTTTCTTAAGGTCCAACCACTAGGAAGAGCAAGAACTGGAATCACCATTTGTAGGAGCTGCCTCTTGGTATCGGCATTGCACTAGTTCATCATTGTTCCCTGTGCAACCATGCGAACTCCCTACAGCCAATTGCTCCCTTCTAGAAACAGCCAAAATATAGCCTACTAATAGCACAAGATATAATTTTTCTTGGTGGATTTTCTTTATGGTTCCACATTGTCATGATACAACATGTAGACCTCCATCTTCATTGCGTATATGTTTCAGTATAGCTACACACCTAATTTTGATACCTGATTGGGTCTCCTCAAAATTTGGGACTTAAGAGGATTTGGAAACTTTTCCTATTTTTTTTAGCTATAATGAAAGATATTAGATATGTGGAAATTTGCATTGTCAAATGCAAGCATTTTAGTAAGCTATATAAACCAATGACTGGTCTCCTTATTACACAAGATTTCTACATTCTTTTCTATTATTTTTATCACAGCATTTGTTTAAAAGTTTAACAGCTATTTAAATAACAGAACCCTTGAGACATTTTATTTAAAAGATTTGCAGTCTCCTAAAAACAGAAGAAACAATATATGACTTAGTAATTATTTGTTTAATCCAGTTATTGTTTAGTTCCCCGAGATTTTACTAGTTAAAAAAAAAATCTATTTATTCACATACCTGTTTTGAAAAAATTGCCAAATCAGACGCTTCTTTTTCTGAAATTGCTTTTGAGTCTTTACCATTCTTCATGTTGATGTGACAGGGTTCCCTGTGTTTTATGGGATAGGAACACAAATTGTGGGTATTTCTTGCAACATCTGTTGGTGCTACAACAATCTTTTGATTTCTAAAAGAAGTCACCCTGTCCATCCTTAACCGCTGCCTCCTCCTGTAGCCCCGGAATTTGCTCTGGATGAACACGGCTGCTCTATCTGCTTCCTGGCCTTGTTTTGTTGGTCCAACTTGCCTCTCTGTGACTGTCCCATGCCTCTGATGGCTCCTCTGTGGGCTGTATACTGGTGCATTCTGGGTGACCACTGATGTCTTCTTCTCTGTTTCTTTGCTGTTTACATTTTGATAAATTGGCCTTTGGCTAAGACTAGGTTCCAAAGTTTTTTTAAAAGAGGGCTGCTTAGCATCATTCTCAGCTAACCAAAGTCCTGGGCAGTGTGGCCTCTCCGATATGGCCCTTCTTTCCAGATGTGCTGCTTTTGAGTCTTCAAAATTCCTCTCTTCTGTGTACCTCTGGTAGTACTTCTGGATCACAGTGTCCTTCTCCTCCACTTTATTTGTCTCACTGTTTTCTTCGAGGTGTTTCATATGTTTCTTTTTGGAGCTTACTTCCGTCCAGAGGTCCTCCACTAAACCTGGTTGTTGGTTGGCTTCTTCCCTATACACATTATTGACTTTTATCTGAGTCTGATAGGTTCTGTTGTTATTTTCAACAGCATTCACAGCCTCTCCTTCTGCTTTCAAAGTAGAAGCCATCATTGCAGATGTACTCCCTTTATTATTTGGAGCTGGAATGACTGTTTCATTAGTAGAGACTGCATTTTCTGTCTCTTTCTTCACAAAAGATTCCCTGTGTAAAACATATGGCATCTGAATATATAACACTAAACTAGAGCTTATTATTTCTTTGGTAATAGCTACATCTACATAATGTTGGGAGAAACAGCAAAAGAGACAAAAAGCTCAAGATGAAAAATTATCAAGTCACTTTAATCAAATAATCAAGTGTTTCCCAAAACGTTCTCTCACGACAACTGTGATGGCTACTCAGATAATGATAAAGCCAGTTTCAACTTAGAGTGAGAAAACCTAGGTGTTTAATCACTTCAAATTAAGTCCTTTTCAAAACTAAGTACCTATAGACAGGAGATGTTGTGGAAAATATATCTCAATTTGAGACCAGGACACAGGGTATGTTCTCTCAGCTGACATGCTGTACTTTAATAAACTCTAAGCTACTGATCATAGGAAAAATATTACAAAATTAAAGGAAAAGTTGCATTCTAACTACAGCCCATGATCGTATATGTTGGCCAAAATTTTACAGTGGTACTTTACCAGCATCCTTCCAGAATGATTTCCCCTCAACTTGAAGATAAGATCTCTGCATCTCTTTTTGTAGTCACACAGCTTGTTTTCCCATTTTTCTTTTTGAAGAGGGCAAAACCCTCACAAGAGCAGTATGGGTGTTAGGGTCAACTTAAAAAGTCATAACCTGACACCCTGATATGCTAACTCAGGAGGCTTTTGCCAAAAACTTTTCTTTTTTGATCCAGGAAAGCCATGGGAGAGTTTTGGTGTTTTACAGTCTGTTTGTAAAGAAGGACTTCTATTTTAATCAAACTTGGAAAAAGCTTCTGGAACTCAATTTTCCTAATTCCACTGGCCACTTCCTAGGTCTACTATGACATGGTTTTTATATGGGAAGCATAACAAAATCCCAGTTGTTCTGCCAGGGATCATGGAATGAGGCAGGGGACCAAGAATCTCATAATTTAAATGAATGGCTATGCAGGTATTTTGAATATCTGCATAGAATGCTTACATTAGTCAAAATATCATTAATGAGAGGACATGAACAAATTATATTACAAAGCTATAATCATCAAAACAGTATGGTATTGACAGAAAAACAGACATATGAAAGATCAATGGAACAGAATACAGAGCCCAGAAATAAACACATTCATTTATGGTCAATTAATTTATGACAAAGGAGCCAAGAATATACCATGGGAAAGAATAGTCTCTTCAATAAATGGTGCTGGAAAACTGGATGGCCACATGCAAAAGAACGAAACTGGATTTCTATCTTACACCATACATGAAACTCAACTCAAAATGGATTAAAGACTTGAACATAATACTTGAAACCATAAAACTCCTAGAAGAAAACCTAGGCAGTAAGTTTCTGATGTCAATGTTGGCAATAAATTTTTTGGATCTGACACTAAAAGCAAAGGAAGTGAAAGCAAAAATAAATAAATGGGACCACATTAAATAAAAAAGCTTCTACAGAACAAAGGAAGTCATCAACAAAGTAAAAAAGGAATTTTCCAAATGGGGGAAAATATTTGCAAATAATGTATCTGATAAGGGGCTAATATCCAAAATATATAAAGAATTTATACAATTCAACAGAAAAAAACAATATGATTTAAACATGTGCAGATGATCTGAAGAGAAATTTGTCAAAGAAGACATATAACAGACACGTGAAAAGATGCTCAACATCACTAATCACCAGGGAAACGCAAATCTGAATCACAATGAGATGTCACCTTCTACCTGTTAGAATGGCTATCATCAAAAAGACAAGAGATAAACAAGTATTGGTGAAGATGTGGAGAAAGGGAATTCTGGTTCAGTGTTGGTGGGAATGTAAACTGGTGCAGCCACTATGGAAAACAGTATGGAGGTTCCTCAAAAAACTGAAAATATAATTGCCACATGATACAGCAATCCAACCCCACTTCCTGATTATATCCAAAGGAAATGAAACCATTTTCTCAAAGAGATATCTGCACTCCCATGTTCAATGAACTATCAACCTAAATGTCCACCAATGGATGAATGGATAAAGAATATATGGTATTTGCATAAAGTGGAGTATTATTCAACCACAAGAAAGAAGGAAATCCTACCATTTGTGACAACATGGATGGGCCTTAGGGAATTAGATGAAGTGAAATAAATCAGACAGAGAAAGACAAATACCACATGGTATCACTTATCTATGGAACCTAAAAAAAAGAAAAAGTCAAATTCATAGAAACAGAAAAGCAGAAAAGTGGTTACCAGAGGTGGACTGTGGGGAAAATTGGGAGAGGTTGGTAAAAGTACAACAAACTGTCAGCTATAAGATGAATAGGTCTCAGAATCTAACATAAAACATGGGGCCTGTAATTGACAACACTGAATTGTATAACTGAATTTTGCCCAGAGAATAGAACAGAAATGTTCTCACACACACACACACACACACAAAAGATAACTATGTTCAGTGATGGATGTGTGGATGTATTAATTACCTAGATGGAGGGAATCCTTTCACAATGTAGACATTTATCAAATTGCCATGATGTACACTTTCAATATTTATAATTATATATGTCAATTATATGTACCTCAATAAAGTTGAAATGTAAAAATGATAGATAAGTTCTGGAGATCTAATATAGGGCATAATGACTGCTAACAAGACTGTATTGTACACTTGGAAGTTGCTAAGAGTGTAGATCTTATATGTTCTCATCTCCCACACACACAACTTTAATCATTGAGGTGACAGAGGTGTTAACTAACCTTATGTGGTGGTTTTTCCACAAATCAAATCATTATGTTGTACACCTTAAGTTTGTACATACTATATGTCAATTAAATCTCAATCAATTTGGGGATGAAAAAGACAAAGGGACTGTAGTGGGGCTGGAATGATCACTATCTGCCTGCAAAACCACTTACTCATCTTTCAATCATTTCAAGTTTTATTACTTAAGCAAAATCTAGATATTTTCCCCTTTCAACCAAGGCAGGGTTCCCTCCTTCATGCCCCTACTGCACCCTTTGCATATTTTTATAGCAGAATGAACTCAAGTTTTTAGAATTATGTATTTATTGGTTATATTTCTCTTCCATGAATCTGGGAGTAATTTGAGGATAAGAATTTTGTCTCATTTATTAGTGTGTATCCACTGTTTGGCACAAAGCCTATTGTATAAATGAATTCAGGTGGATCTGCTAATATGCACTAAGAGATACAGATATGGAGGTTCACAAGAAGGGCAATGGAGCTATGCTTTGAAGATTAGATTATGACTGGGCAGCCAATGGCATATTGGTTATAGAAGCCATGGGAATAAATGATAGAGCCCAGGGACAATATTTAGATGTGGAGGAGGATTTAGATATAGGGAGAGGAGGCGGAATTAGCAAAAGACACTCACAATTAGGAGCAGAAATGTAGAGAGCAGTCTGGCAGAGGCCGAGGAAGAAAATACTTGGAGAGGTAAAGTGTGGTCATCAGTGTAAATTGCCAAAGAGGATAAAGAACATGAAACTGGCCACTGGGTGTTCACTAACATTTAATGCACTAACATTTAATGCATCAGCATTAGCAACCTGGTTAGGTATTAGAAAGACTGAACTTTATTTTGTGACTTTACAGACTTGAAAAATCTATAGTATCAAAATGCTGTAAGAATAGACATCATTATACCTTTTATTTTCAAAGTTTTTCTTGTAGTCACATTCCTGATCATGAGTCCGAACGGTTGTCATTGCTGTGTTTTTTGTGTTAACAGTTTCTTTTCTTTGTTTCCTGGCTAGATGTCCTCTTGCAGCTGAAACATATAAAGCCCAGAGTAATGTTAATCAAAATAAACAAAAGAACATTGCTTAGATGAGTGGGAACAAATGTTTTTTTTTGACCATCAAAGTGAAAGAGGAAAATGAAATTAAAGACTCCAAATAGAACTGGTTCACAAAAAAATATGGGATCCATTAACAACACTCTTCTAGATGATAAGTGGTAGAAAATAATTAAAGTAACTTTCATATTAGAGAGAGTACTAAAATGAAACTAAAATTATAGAGATGAGCTAAGTTGATGAAAAAGATAAATTGTACTCATTTGCTTGAAACATGATAATAATTATTTTCCTTTTAGTTCTATCATGGTCAGCCATTCATGGTAGAAAACCTCTATAGCTAAGTGTATGTTTGGAACTTTTGGCCAATTATCTTTGGATCCAGATATATTTCAGAATTCAGATTTAAACTTTTTCATTTTAGGAAGGTATTTCAGAGTAAACAACATATTTCTATAACATTCCCCATGTCAGGGCAGCATTCCATAATTAAACACATGAGTCTTTCTTCAGAAAAGCACAATATTTTTTACTAATTGGGATGAATAAAGGACTGTAAATATTAGGTTATATTTCATTGCCAAATGAATTATGAAAAACTGGTTTTTTTCAGCACTTGTGAATTCTAGAATTGAAGATAAGGAATGAATCCCAAACTACAGGGTTTGCATTTTGCTGTCCCAGTGAAATGTTAAGGGTTGAAATTTGCAAAAGGGATGCTGATGAGCATTATGGATCAGCAGAACTAGGACTGGACCATGAGTGTCCTGAATGCTTATCAGCTGTCCTGCCCAGTACATTAGTGTTCTTCAGAACATAGGCTACAAATCAGTACCCGATCATTAAATCAATTTAGTGGGCCAAACTGAGCATTTAACAATAAAGTGGAATAAACCAGAACAGAAGTGATCAGAATGCATTGCTTTTAGTATATGAGTGTATTAGGTTACAAAGTAAAATATATTTTTACTGTGAAATGTCCAGTCAAAAAATTTTGTATGATGCTGTACAAAGCCATGCAAGGTTCTAAATTTAGTTTCTTATAGAAACATGGAAAGTGAAATATCCAAAGTCTATTAATATATTTTACTACGAATTTATGAAGTATGATGATAAATATTATTTCCTACAGATCATAGAAAGGAATGGATGTCCTTTCTCAAAAATACCTTTTCCCAATTTAATTAAATTGTCAAAAATTATGGCAAGTAAAACCTTTGGAATAAAGCAGGAAAAATGTTATTGTCCAATGGATTATAATAATATATTCTTGAGATCTATAATTAATTTAATTACTTGCCATATCTTGCACAGCACATCAAATGTGTTTCACTAATACGTGACAAATTTTAAAGATGAAACATTTATTCAGATATTAAAAGTGTCAATCACTAAAACAATCTGATTTAGATTTAGTATAGAGAAAGTATCAAAGTAACAGAGTCTGAAATTAGACATAAAAGCTTCATAAGAATTGGAAGTTTGTAGAGAAGATTGGATCTTAGGTCCGTATCTAAAAAGAATTTTATGCTTAGTTACACTGAGAAATGGTCTGGGTAATTACCGGACTGTAGTATTATAGCGCTCTCTTTCCTTTTCTCCTGTATTTTTTGGTACCTTCTTGAACCCAAGAATCCTCTGACACAGGCTTGAATCAAAATAAGCTTGTCAATGGCTTCCTTTCGCATTAAATTTAACTGTTCCACATGATAATATTTAAGGAACACCTTAAAAGAATAAAATACAAATAAAAGTACAGCACAGAGATGTGAAACAGTCATGTACTATGTCTTGCATAAAAGATTATTTTCTAAATCTTTTTAGGTTTTGAAAATACTATATTTTGCTTGTTTGGCCTGGATGTTGCTATAACATTCCAGATTTTTATGCTTGAAGAAAACCTGTCTGTGAGGTAGAATACAGCTTAACTATCATATGGTTTAGTTGCAACAGCTAACTGGGTTTTGTTGGACGGGCCAATAGGAGTGGAGGATGGTGAGCTCTTCTAGCAAGTGTTAGCATTTTCTGTGTCAAACTAATTTTTATGCTTTTTTTTAAATAAAAAAGACAATTATAGTTCCAAAATTTTTAAATCTTACAAATCTATTTGTAAGATAGAGGACAGTTATAGTACTAGTTCATTCATCAAATGTTTATTGAGACCTGTTATACATACGTATCTGCTGGGCATACAAAGGTGAATAAGGCAGGGACACTCCTTCAGGGGCTCATAATGTTGTCCGTGGAGGGAATAAGGCAGACGGAGGGCCCCGGGTAGAATGGACAACATTCTCCCAGACCCATGAGGAAAGGAAGCTGACTTTTGATCTTTATAAAATCAAAATGAATCAGAGCAACAGAGCAGCCTGCGATCTGGGATTTGTTCTCATCTGAGTTTTCAACATCACCTGGAAAATGTGAAGACTTTTTTTCTTATAATGGCTCCATTTACTAATAAAAGTCACCTTAAAGAGTTTATCGACTCCACTACAGAAGTTACTTAAATTCAAATTTAACAGCAGAGTCCTGAGAACTGGTACTTCTGACTGTAGATTTCACTTGGCACCAAAGGCAAACTGTTTAGCATGATAGGTTCTGAGTGAATTTAGTTTTACTATCTGCAGGACTTGAGATGTTAATATATTTGAGTCCATTCTACTGTTGACAATTCATTTAAAATGCTATCTGTTTAAAAAGGTCATTTTTTTTTTGCACAGCAAAAATGTTCTAATATTGAATACTTTTATCCATCTTAATGAGTTGGAAAAGGTGAAGTGGAAAAACACAAATAGCTTTAAAATGCTACTTAAATACCATGCAGAACTGGAACTGCAACGGGCTTTTTACAAGTTAAAACTCCATTTGGAGTTAGGCATGTGTTTCAGACCGTAAGCCATGAGATTTCAGCCTGGGGAAATTCACCTCTGTGATTATCTAAATGAAAATGGTATGAATAAAATACACATCTTTTTAGTGCTCAGAATTCTCTAAGTACTAAATAATAAAGTAAATAGGGATTACTGAATATGTAGGACATTCAGTCTAAGATAAATATTTTTAGAAATCCCTTAAATTGTTACAGGTAGTTTTACATCTGAACACTATGAAAATTCTCCCTCACACTTCCCACTCAAGACACAATATAAATTTCCTTGCAAATCTGTAAGTTTGTTTCGGTCTAAGCCCACGGTGTGGCTGACAGTGGTTATCTTGAGTGGTGCATCCATGAGAGCTTCTTTTCTTTAGATTGGCTCTTTTCTCCATCCTAGCTCAATGACATATTGAGTGTGCCCCTACAACCCAGTACCCTGTTTTTCTCCTTATGCCCATCTTGTAATGCTCTGGAGATATCTGAGAAGCCCAATGAATCCTTTTTTCCAAGCAGCCACCTGTCTCACTTCCATATTCAAAATTGGTTATGATTTTTTACTCATTTTCTATGAGACTAAGTAAGATAAGCTCCCATAGGTCTCAAATCTAATATATAAACACAACAATAGTCAAACACAAAAAGCAAATCTAGTAATAATGATGAGTGAAATAATGGTGAATATTTCACTCGGGATAAATTTCAAGTTTACAAAAGCAGATTTGAGAAATAGGCACACAAAGAAAAAGAGCAGCTTATTTAGAATTATTACAATTCTGTATGGATTTCTGACTATATCTGGAGGTGATTAAATAGAGAAACTATATCAGTCTGTTTTCAATACCATTCGAAGCAAAATACACTAAATTTCATCTTAGTTTCTTAAAAAAAGACCTTTATGAGAGCAAAGTGTTTAATTTTGCTGAGGGAAACATTTATGAATATATCAGTTTACTTGTCCTATTTTAAGCCAGAGATTCTGTAAAGCCATATTTTCAATCACTGTAAAATGTTACAATGCTCAGTAAATCCAACATAATTATTAATTCTATTCTTGAAAATGATATGAAAACATTACTTTAGTTTTTCCAAGAGCCCAGTTATCAAGACCAGCTTTTTCCAAAATGGCAGTGCAGGTGTCAGGGCTCACTGGGGGTTCTTCATTCCACTTGTAGCAGAGGATATGGTACCTTCGAGTGGGAGAAAGGGCTGGTTAGCATTTCACGATGGTTCAAAGTATCAGTTGCCTGGTGGACACACAACAGGTCTCTGCGGGGGTGGAAAGAGACTCCCCAGACTTAATCCAGGGGATCCTTTACACATTCTCAGAACAACTCTGAAGCAGACTGAAGGTTTCAGACTGACCCAAGTCCAGATGACCTGTTTGTGTAAATGTGAGGGATGTTTTCTCAGTTTAGTGATTGCTTTTCAGCACTTCACAGTGAAATCCCCCACAAAATCTCTGTCACTCAAAAAAATTAGCTGGGTATTTTTTAAAAAGCAACCTTTCCCTGTGCATAAAAGCAGAAGGACTATGGTGGTAGGAAGCAGACAGAAAGATTTAATTGTTTTTTTTCACCTTTGCCCAAAAACGTTGGAAGATCTTAAAACTGGATGCAGGTTAATTCTACGCGAACTTCCCACCACTGTTCACACACCGTCATTTTTTTTTTTTTTTAGTTACACTATGTCTCTCACTGGAGTTTTTCTCTATTGGTTTAATATATCAGTAATTAAGGGGAGGAAGTGAGTAAGAGGTCAATGCAAGAGAGAATGGAAACAGCTTTGAGGAGGAACAGGTGGATTAAAGGAAGAAAAATCAGTTCACACTGGTCAACAATCTTGTGCAAAAGGGCAGATTTTAGAATTTCCAACACTCCTTTATTTCTACTTAATTTCTTGATTCAAGATTAACCTGACAGTTCAGAGGAAACAAAGCGGCAAGTTCTGATAGGTTCTGAATTTCATAACAGAGGCCACGATGTGTCCAAGACTGAGTCAGCATGAAGAAATGAAGAGTACTGTACCCAGTCGGGAGAGCCGAGTACGAATCTTGACTAGTCATCTTTGTGAATGTGGACACATTGCTGCACCTCTTTAACAAGGAATTTTCTCTTCTAAAAATGAGCTTATAGTTAAACCTGTAAAAATAATATATTCCAGCTCTACCAAGTTTCATCCCATTAAATCTGCAGATGAACCAGTTTATGTTGGGCTCTTTGGAGAATCCTGGTCTAGAATGAAGTGAAGATGGTAGCTTTTGC
The DNA here is from genome assembly GCF_030020395.1 of Manis pentadactyla. Classification (NCBI taxonomy): domain Eukaryota; kingdom Metazoa; phylum Chordata; class Mammalia; order Pholidota; family Manidae; genus Manis; species Manis pentadactyla. The sequence continues at coordinate 103,966,479 of NC_080021.1, forward strand.
TGTCTGTGCACATAACCTCAGGGAGTGCCCATCAGCCTACCCACTCCAGGACTAGACCCTAGACCTGCTTGTGCACACACTGTCACCTGAATAGCTACCCTGCGTTCTCAGCCTACCAGCCACTTCCTGGTTGCCTCACTTCCTTCTAGATCCAGCCAGTATCTCATGGTCCATCATGTGAGCACCCGTGTCGCGAGCTCCCTCAGCTCTCTCACTCTGGTCCTTTTGAGGCACATGCTCTGCAAATGTGCAGATCTGGAGCATCGAATCATCTGTTTCTCTGCTCTCATGTCTGGCTTTGGTGCGCAGCCAGAGAAACTAACCATTTGTTCACAGCATGCTCCCCTATGAACATGCAGCTCACTGATTCAGCTGGACCCATGAGAATGCTGAGTGGTGTCCATGGCCACTCTCCTCATGCGACCTTCTCAACAGTATTCCATCTCCTGCCCTCAAGTCCAGCATCTGTGTTTTTTCTGAAGTTTGGATGCGGTGACTACTCTTTCTGTCTGGGGTGTCCTCCAGGCCTCTGTCCTTTCTCTCCTCCTCCCTCTTGTCTCCCCAACAAGCTCCATCCTCAGGCCTGCTGCTTACAGGCCAGGGTTCTACAATGTTCCATTTCTTTCTAAGCTCTCTCCATCAGTGTTCTGACTACCCTAGTGGATGATGCCTAAATCTACACCCTCAGCCCTGTTTGCATAAACTCGAAACATGTTACCCCTGACTGCCTCCTCTACATCCTCACTTGTTTATCCCACAGACACTCCAAACTCAGTAAAATTCATCAACATTTCTTCCTCTGCTAGTTACCTCTGTGAATGCTATCATCACTTTTTAAAAGGTCCTGAAGCTAGAAATCTGTGTGTCATTCTAGATTCTTCCTTATTGTTCATTCAGTGAATCCAGCAAGCCTAAAAATCTCTCTGGAATCCATTTTTTTCTCTGTTCTCACTGCCATCACCTTAAACCTGCTCCTTGTGACTTCTGTACTTGCTTCCCACCTGGTTATGTCATCCTCACTCTCCCCTCCCTGCTGCCTAGCCAACTTGCACAGCTCTGTCTGAATTATCTTAATAAAATGAAAATCTGACTGTGTCTTTTCCTGATTTGAAGGTCTCCAAGAACTTCCCAAGTTCTAAGCTGTGAAGGCAAAACCAGGTACTTTCAAAGGCTGGGCAGATACCATAAGTATGTGAGCTGGGAAGCAGTGGCAATGTGGGAAAAGGAAAGCTCACACCTGCCGGAAAGCACTTACAAGTCATTTAACATCATTTAGAATTAGCTGCCACATACGAGGAATAGCACCAAAGCTCCCTCCTTGACTAGCATGAAAGCTGCCCTGCTTGTCTCTCCTGCCTAACCTTTTGCTATTTTCTGCTGACAACTTGAGCTCTAGTCATAAAGATTACTTAAAATTATGCCCAAGGGCCCTGCTTGTTCTTGCTTCCATGCCTTTAGTAGGTGGCAGAATTGGGATTCAAGCCTGGGTTTTCTGACTTTGAAGCATGTGTCATCACCTACTCCACGATACTACTGCCTTCAGTACGTTCTGGTTGAATCAGAGCTCTGGCAGCCAGGTCATTGTGTACAGATGCCTACTGGGAAAACAGAGCTAACTTCAGGGGCTTCTGAGTATAGGGGTTCATCTGAAATAACCAGCAAAGCAAGTATCTTATGCAAAGTAAGTTCATGGTGTGTATCTTCCGTGAAGATGATTTCTTTGTCACAAAACAGAAGAGTTTGTCTACAACAGAATAGTCAGAGTCTGATGAATTCTGTATCAAACAAGAAGGGTCAGGCAAAGGCTAAGGCAGACCAGAGGAGGGTGGTTTGGTCTTATTTACACCTCCACAGGGCCTTTGCAAATTGTTCTGCCTTCCTACAGTCTATACCAACTTAGATGACAGCTTCAAATTATTGACAGAGAAAAGGTTTAGGCTTTTACTTGCAGAACTTCCTGTATTCAGAACAGTTATTCATGTGTTCTCTATATACTTAGTTTTTCCCCCTCCTCATTTATCATGGAGTAATTCATTATTCTGCAATGGCACAGGATTTGGAAATACACTTAAGAATTTATTTTCACTTCTGACCTCCTAAATAAGCAACTTTCAACTACAATAGCCCTAGAATATAGGTTTAGTTCTCATTTTGTGAAACCATAGATAATTTGGAAATGATAAGTTTTACCTGGCATTCAAGGCTCTCTCTTCATAATTTTAACCTTATCAGTTTTTCTCACCTTATTCCATTTTATCTTCTGTTTATTCACTAATGCCCACTTTGTCAATCCAGACAAATCTGAGTCCCTCTAGTTTTTGGCACACCAAGCCATACACTGAGAAATCCCCTTCCTGTTTTTTTCACAAACTATGTCCACCATCGGATCCCAATCTGAAACTTCTTGCTTGATATTCTCTCTGATCAGCCCTCCTGGAGATAATCTTTCTCTTCTCTGAACTCTTACACAGTGTCTACCCTTCCCTTTACCCTTGTGATTTATTACCTCATTACTGCTTATTAACTTTCCACATCTATGGCTCTAATAATCTTAACTGGATTGTTAATTCTTTTTCTTTCTTTTTTTGTTTTTTTTTTTAATTGTCTTGATCCTCAAGAATTAATGTTATCTGCAATATTTTACTTTGCAGAATAAAACTTGTCAATCCTAAAAAAAACAAAATAATCCACTGTACTCTAAAACTTGATGTTTTAAAGTTTGTCTTAAACTACTATAAAGGATTTGCCAATGTGAAAGTCACCATATTTATGTAATTTTGCTCTCTGTCATGAAAATGTGGGTTGGGTTTTCGTCATTTCAAGGTACTCCAAATGAATACCTTTCTTTTCTTTCCTAGGTCTCTAAAGAAAAAAATTCAAAACCTACCATGAACTGCTGAAAATATAACAATTTTCAAAAAAGAATTCGAATTCTCATTTCATTTCATAAGGGTCTTGTTTACCCCAAGTAAAAGAATGCCTGACTTAAGATAATGTTTTATTTTTTCCTGGGGGAGGGTGTTAGAAATCACAGTTTGTTGTGCAATCACAAGACCTAATATTGTTCTTAATTCTAGTTTATACACTCTAAAACAGGCCAGAGAGTGTTATATACAGAGAGTGCTTCAAATGTTAGGTTTCACCTGAAAACTGTAATGGACTTCACCTCTGAAAATGGAAATTTAAGTTTAATGGCTGATAGAAATCACAGAATTGATAAATATCAGAAACATGGACATTGAAAATAGTAAATATGTAAGATATTGAACCTCTTTATCACCACAAATGTATTACTTAATAAAATATATTTAATATATAGCACACTCCATTTTACATTAATCCCAACTACTACAAAGGACTCCTTATACCTAATTGATTCCTTATGTCTTCCAGATCACCTTTAGTGATAACATCTCATTTGGTGCTTATAACAGTTCTATCAGATGGTCATGGTAGATTTATCAGATGAGAAACTGAGGTTGCATATAGGCCAGGGTGTCTCAACCTGGCCACTGCTGACATCTGTGGCTGGATAATTGTTTGTTGGGGGATTTGTCCTGTGCTTCATGTAGCAGAACGCCTGGCCTTGACTAGATGTCAGCAGCCACCCTACCAGCTGATACAACCCGAGTGTCTCCAGACCTTAGCAAATGTCCTTTGGAGCACAGTCTCCCCTCACTGTGTGGGGCCCATGGACACAGAGCTAGTGGCAGAGTGAGAACCAGGACCTACCCTCCAACTCCTAGCACAGCAGCTCAGACCTGTTAGTCACGCTGCCTGTGACATGTACCACTTAGGATCGTCTGGAACATGAAACTTCCAGCCCTCACTGTCTCCTTCAATACATGAGCATGTGCATGAACAAAATGCCTCCCTATTAGAACACTGAAGTAATTCTATTTCCTATTTTGTTTTCTACAATTCTTCTGAAGAATTTTTACATAAATTGTACATGGAAACTTAAAAAGAAATTCACATACCGCTTGATAAAGTTAGCAAAAAGTATCCGGTGTGAGTATCCCAACCTTCGAATTCTTGCCGTCCCCAGAATCCCCGTGTAGCGAAGCTGCTGCACAACTTTGTCTTTGTCATATTTTCTCGCCTGACGTTCATTATTTGGTTTGATGCAACGGATAAAATGAGGTTGGCCCACCACCATTTTAGATAACAAATCCATTAGTGAATACTATAAATGCAACAAAAATAAATTTCCCAGTGTAGCATACAAAAGCCTACGAGCTTGCAGGTCTTTCTATTTTGAGAAAAAACCCTGAAAACTGAATGTTATACAGGCTCACACTAATTCACTGTAAATGGAGAGAAATCTATATTAATGAATGTTTTATTTATAGTAAATTTTAAAAATACAGATTTGCTCATTAAACTATAGAGACAATAACTAGGAACTTAGCTACTGATGGGTAGTTTGTAAATTCTTAAGGGAACTTTAACAGATAAAATTATTTTTGCTATAGTTTGTAAATAATAATATTCTCTCAGGGAAACTTGCTGTTTTACAATATTTAAACACACAATCTGATTTCCTGCTTATACTACTAATTTCCTTGTCCATCTCTTTCTTTAATGTGATGATTAACCTAGTTTAAAATAAGGACCAAGAAATTAATTCAGTTTAATATATAGGACATATTAGTTATAAAAATAAGCAAATCCATTTAAGTACTGTAAATCTGCTCTAGTTTGATAATTTACTTATTTATTTTGGAATTTAAAAAACCAGTTCTGCAGTAATACCTTACAAAGACAGCAGCCAATTGCTGGACAACTAAGTATATATCATCTTAGGGTAATTATGGCTCAACTGCAAGTGGAATCCAGCAAACGAGTATGTCAAAGACCAGGATGACTACTGGCAAGGTAATGACTGCAGGAACACAGACAGCTATTGATGGCTGGATCTCTTTCAGTGTTGGAAATACAAAAGCCTATGGTTACAAAGCCAGTGCAGACCAAACACTGGAACTGGACAACTGATAAAGCATTGGATTTGCATCGCTTCCTCCTGGGCATGAGACTCAGATGTGATCTTCTTCAGACAGCTGGGTCTGCCACTTTGGAGCCCCTCTCATTACAGTGATCTGAGTCATCATTCCTTTGGACATGCAAACATTTGCCAGGCACTGGAGATGCAAAGGTGATAAATAGATGTCTGTTGGCCTTCTGAGCGAGAGCTTACTGCAATTTAGGCATTGCTTTTTCTTAGGGACCAAGGCAGAGTGTAACACTACGTTTATTCTTCTCTGCAGAATGAAAAATAACTTTCAAAATACATTACATACTATATGGAATTATCTTTGATCACTTTTCACTTCAGCCTGAGGAATAAAATGATTTTATGAACTAATGGTTTAAACATACTCACAGTGTTTGATGTCAACAACAGTATGATAATCATCTTGGCTAACTCACTTATAAAAAGAAAATAATCTGGCTGTAAATGTTCACAGTAATTCAGCTGTGCTGTGGTCCTGATGTGAAGAAAATGTGCCCGCAGCAAACTCAAGATATTAAGCATATGAAATTAAGCATATAAATGTACTTGGTGCTATGTAAAGGTGAATAAGCACACACTGTCTGCTATGAGCTTAGGACTTGAAAAATATTAATAAAACTACCCAGCTTTTAAAAAAATTATTTCATGATTCTTTAAGGGGACTGGATTTATTCACTGACACTTACTGTAAATTTAACCCAATTTCCTCCCCTTCCCCCATTTTAACTGATAATATTAATAATTTCCAACTTTTAGGTGGTATTTTCTTCATTTTCATTGGCTGGTTAATATGATTTTATCAGAAGAGATAAATGTCCCGGAACCAAGGGTGGGTTTATCTGGAGGAATCCAGGCAAGAGAGAGCAACGAGCTTCTTTCCTTTCCTTTTCCTATATTGTCCAAGGAAGAAAGGTCACCTTGCACCTAAGCTAAGGAGCCAGTGACTTGCTTCCTGGGCATGTTACTGTGCTTCCCTGGTGTCCTTTCTCTGTGGCCTGCTTTTTGTTTGAGGTTTTCAGCTCATCTATGTGCAGGGAGATATTCCTGTTTGCCCATCCTGAGGTCACTGAGGAGCAAGAAGGAGAATTGAGGGCTATTAAAGCATTGGGTTAAAAATCCTTTTAGATTTTATTCTCATGGAAATGCATTTGGTTCTATGAACAAACTTTAATCAAGGTGTAGACCTCCACTCAGACTGACCAGGAATATAATACCTTTACAGATACAAAAGTAAAGCAATCATAGGTTTTGGACAGTGCACTCAACTATACCCTGTACCTAATAAATAGCACATGGAATACCATAAACATTCTTTTGCTAACAGCACTCTGATATTTGTTACTAGCTGTGATCTGTAACTCCCATTTAGAATAAAAAACACCCCTAAGCACAACACATCATAATTTGGTATCTTACTCTAAAATATGATGCAACCGTTTGTGTTTTCATATTGGTTGTCTCTCTGGCATGACGTGTGGCTTCTCCAATTTCACCCTAAGACCAGAAAAAGCAGTGATGATTTGGTACCTGGTACTATAGGGAGCGAGGGGAATTTTTCTCCAGGTAATCATAGTCTATGCATTCAAATATATAAAGTAGCAAAATGTCATTGGTATTTTTACTTTAAGGTAACTGTTTTGTCAATCTAACTGGAATTTTAATTGGTCTTGGGTAGAATGAGAGTATCTCTGGTCTTAGCTAATATATTTTTAGTTGGACTTAGTGTAATATGGAAACTAGCTATAAAAGAAGAGTCAGATATATTAGATATACATGATTATTTTAGTGACTAGCAGTATGTGAACATAACAAATATGTGTTTAAGCATAAAAGATCAAAGGGAAAAAAACTATAGAAAATTGTAAAGGTTCAAATCTTAAACACTCTGCCATGAAAAATACATTTTCTTACCTTTGTCAGGTTGACTGATTTTTCTGAAGTCCTCATCTGATAATTTACTTTATTTTGAGTTTTAGAATGTGGCAGATTACCTATGGGAATGTAGGTAAAATTAATATACCTTTTAGAATTCTTAATGGCTAAAAGATTTTCCTCGTTTACTTAAATATTAAAATACACACTGTTAATCCCACAATATTCATACTCACTTGATTAACTGTTAAGAAAATTAGGGATAAAATAATATTACAAATTTTAAATTCAGAAAAAACTCCAGCTTGCAGAATAGAAAAAGTAGCGGTAAGTGTTGAATTTCCTTTTAGATGTTTCAGGATAT